>NC_056672.1:76190000-76818333 GCF_018350195.1 Panthera tigris | reverse complement strand
CCAAAATTTTCTACCTGTGAGACCATTAAAGCCTCCGGGGATTGATCAGGTCCCCCTTCCACCCTTTTGGGTGGGCCTGACTTCTTTGGGGCCCTAGCCTTACCGGTTCTGATGTCAGGTCTAGATCCTCACCTACCAGGTCTCTTTGAGTCGGGCAGGAGCAACGAGCGGGGCCAACCAGAGGCAACTGAGAAGGAGACTCCTGAAATTCAGGCAGGGTGTGGACCTTCTCCCTTGTGATCCCTTGGTCCATCACCACCTCGCCGTTCTCCCAAACTGGTGGCAACAATGGGCCAGTGTGGTTGGGTTTCCCAGTCAGGGAACCAAGTGTGTTACAGAACCAGGCTGGAATGCTGGCAGAAAAACCAAGCAGGACTCGGAGATCTTGGTGGATTGGAGATTTATTTAACACCAGTGGGCTCGGAGGAGACTGTTTCTCCAAAGATCTGAGCGCCAAATGGAAGCACGGAGGGTAATTTATAGTTGTCAGCTTCCATATCTGTGGGGGTTTTCGCGTGTGCAGCAAACAAAGGAAGAAGAACATGAAGGAGGGGTCTCCAAGCCAGAGACCAAAGTTTGTTTTAGCCCCATGGGCCATCTTTGGCATACTTTATTCACTTCAACACTCTAAGCCTAATCTTGATAGTGGAGAGAATTGAGGCTTTGTACTTATGCAGATATAGATCCATTGTCCAAGTCCTGGCTCCTGTGTTAATTAATTATGGAACCGTGAGGAATCAAGTAATTTGAGCTTTAAATTCTCAACTAGATAATGGAAAGAATAATGCCTATTCCAAATATTCTGATGCGCAAATTGAGATCATGTAAATAATATTCTTTATATATATACATACATATACATATATATGTATATGTATGTATATATATATATATATAAAGAGAGGCTTGAACAAAGTCAGTTTGAATCCTTTTCCCAAGATGAGAAGCTAAAAACAATGGGTAGAAGATAGTCATGGTGAGTCCTGCTTTGCACCATTACATGAATTGGCCATATTCCCAAGCCCTAGCTTATAATTCCTTGCTTGCTTGCCTCCCAGTTTTAGAGCCCCTGCTTTAGTAAGCTATCCTGGATTCAGTTTCTTTGCATTAGATCCTTACTGCTCATTAATCCTTCCAGTGGCTTAAATTTTGCCATAATCCAGCTCTTAGCTCATACTATTCCATTTCCCCTCTGAAACATCACCTATCTTATTTAATGTTCTTCCTGCTTTCTGTGATACCTTCTATTTCCTCATAATAGATTCCCCTGGTCATAACAGTCTGACTAGGCTTAAATTTTTATTTCCCAAAGAAAAAGAATATGAATGGGGGGACATTGATAGAATAAAGATCCCTTAGCTCTTGAGGAAGAAAACTTCACACCAAAGGGCAAAGAATAAGGTAAATAAGGTAGGACTCAGAAAACCAAAGGAGATTAATTTTTGTATTGTTGAGGGTCACATACTCAGAACAACAACTTTCTGGGTATATGTTATTATGGTAGAGGTGACCTTTGATCTCTGTTGATGGATACCCTTCTCCTAAGGAGCCTCTGGACCTCTCATTTATTGCGTTGATCCCACATGAAGAAAGTAATCATGGTGGCCTCACCCTCACGGATTACAAAGCTGGAAGGTGATGGTTGTTGAAGAAAATGCCATTTTTTATATCTTCCAATTTGACTTGATTCATTGAAAAAAAATTAGCAACTCTTTTTTAAGTAAAGTTCATAATTTGAGTGAACAATCTCAACAATATCCACGTATTCTATTTCTATTTGGAGTACAGACCATAACATTGTGAATCTGCATATAAAATAAAGAATGTTAAAACTGCATTTGATGGGACACATCCTATGGGCCAAGCATTTTTTGAATCTTCATTGTACCTATGGCAAAATATATCTTATTCCTATTTCACAGATGAGAAAACTGAGGCTTAGAGAAATCAAGTAATTTATTCAATACAAGTTAGCTTCTAGCCCAGGACCCCTTCAGGAGAGACTAAGACAGGGATTCAGCACTATTTTAATCTATAAACCTGTAATCTTCCCCACCCTATTACCTCATTTGTAAAAATAGAGGACTGCATTCATCTAGAAAACCTCTTTAAGCCCCCATGTTTTATTATTCTGATGCAAATACTTCCAGTCCAAGCGAGCAACTACTGCTGAAGGGAAGGAATTAACATTCCACAATTAATACTCCATTTCATTAACAATTAGATATGTTAAATGCCATTCAATTTGTTTGCACCATCAAGTCCTGGGAAGGTGTCCATGCTTCTTGCAACTTTCCAATAAGTCGCTATTACCAACTGAGTTAATTTCCCAAGCAGGCAGGCAGGCAGGCAGGCATCAGATTTTAATTCCCAAACTTTAATATTCTCCAGCCCTAGGGCCACTGGTGGACCTAGATGAGCTGATGTTGTCACCTGCAATCTGAATCTAAGTTAAGGCTCTTCCTTTGGATTAAGGGTGGGCCTTCTCTGTACCAAGAAGACCTACCTTAACACGGTCCAGGTATGGAGCTGTTCTTCCCCATGCCCATCTCTACCACACCCTCAGTGATTTTTTTAAATTATTTTAGAGAGAAAGTGTGCAGAGGAGGAGAGAGAGAGAGAGAGAGAGAGAGAGTGTGTGTGTGTGTGTGTGTGTGTGTGTGAGAGAGAGAGAGAGAGAGAGAGAGAGAGAGAGAGAGAGAATCTTAAGCAGGTTCCACACTCAGCACAGAGCTCGACACAGGGCTCTATTCCACAACCCTGGGATCATGACCTGAGCCAAAATCAGGAGTTGGATGCTCAACCTACTGAGCCACCTGGGTGCTCCCCCTCCCCGGTGATTTTCAAGTGGAAAACACCATAAATTTATGAGAGGGTAGATTTTCAAATCCAATACAAATGTCACCTCTGCTTGGAAACCTACCCACACTGTAACCTGAAGTGAAGGAATCCTACAATGCCAAGTTTAGAAGACATGATAATAACAGTAATAACACTAACAGCAGTAACAGCAGGAGCAGCATTAATTTATCCATTTATCACATGCCATACATGGCAGCCAGTGCTTTATATACAGTTTTGCCCTTATTCTTGACTACAGCCCAGTGAGGTGTGGGTATTATAGTCATGCTCATTTTACTTTTTAGGAAATTAATTATTTATTGTATTGGTTATGAGTTATTGCTATATACCAAATTACCCCTAAAATTTAAAAGCTTGAAACAATAAATATTACCTCACACAGTTTCTGAGGGGCAGGAATCTGAGAATAGCTTAGGTGAGTGGTTCGGGCTCAGAGTCTCTCATGAGTTTATAATAAAGTACTAAAGTGCAATGTACAAGTACAATGACAGAGTGAAGTCATCTGAAGGCTTGATTGGGGCTGGAGGGTTGACTTGGTCATTCAGTCTCACTGTTGTGAACAAGAGGCTATCCTTACAACATGGCAGCTGGTTTCCTTCAGAAAAGTAAACCAAGAAAGAGAGCGGCAGAAGCTGCAGTGTCTTTTATGGCCTTGGCTCAGAAGTGAGACACCATCACTTGTGCTGTATTCTATTGGTCATATACACCAACCCTGATACAATATGGGAGAGGACTACACAAGGCATATATACCAGGAGGTGAAGGTCATCAGAGGCCACCTTGGAGGCTTCCCATAACACAAACTAAGGTTAAACAGCTCATGAGTGGCAGTAAGTAGCAGGTTTACAAACTCAAGTTATGTCTAACTCCATAATCCATGCTTTTAACCACATTCTGGCTACTTCCTTAAAGGTCGTATGCAATTTATCTTCTAGGGTCTATCAGTACCAATCAGAGTTTGATCGGAGAAGCTGAACCACTAACAGTGACCTGGAATCAGGGATTTATTATAGGAAGTTGACCTTGTATAGTTCTGGATGCTCACTGTACAGTATGTGTAAGGTAGTTTCTTTGGAATCTGGTGCTGAGGCCTGAAGTGCCATCTGTATGGCAGGCGGTCAAGAGGGAAAAACGGACATGAAGAGGGGGAGAACAAAGATAAACTTGGTCCTGCAAAGACAAACTGGAACCCACAAGGATGAAGTGGGACATGTATTGCACTCTCAATGCCTCCAGCCCTCCAAATTTAATGGAGTGTGTGGGTGACCAGGAGGAGCTGGCACCCTTCCTCATGGGAAGCTGGAAAAATACCTCAGGGTCAACTGGGAGATAAGCAACACTGCATATGATCTGCAACAGCCCCCAGTACCCTGGATACACCTTCCAATTCCACAAAGGATGTGGTAACTACTTCACTTCCTACTTTCAAATGTTATATAAAATGACTCTTGTGGCCCACAGTAACCCTGACTTATCCAGGGAAGGGGATCCTTGGAAAAGTACTTGCATAGCAAGATTAACAGTACAAACCCACCATTCTGTCAATTCTGCCTTGTTGCCACATCTCCATACTGATCCCTTCAAACTCACACGTATCCATGTGCATATACCATAATTTAACAAGACCCTAAAAGCATCAGGTCTCTGCATGTCTCCATGCTTTTATATACACTAATCCCTCTGTCTGAGGTTTCTGAAGTTGCTTTCCCCCAACCAGGACCAACTTCATGGGCATGAGACGTGTACATAGAGCCCAGAGCTTGGTTTAATGTTCAGCACATTTCAGCCCTTCCATGGAACATCACTTGAGTTGCATACTTACAGCAGTTTTGTCACCCCTCCTTCCAGCCTCAGCATCAGTGTCCCTACTGAGGGATAGCTCATTACTGCACCAAGAAGCCAACTCTGGACAGCTTTGAACAGCTGTGATTCTTAGAAAATTCTTCCTCAAAGAAGTATAATTTTCATCTACATTTGTCTTCATACAGAGCCTACACACTGGTCATAATTTCACCCAGCTAGCACAGAAAAAATGAATCCGCTGTCTCTTTTAATTATATTCTTCAGGTAGGCAAAGGCAAAAATCATAAACTACTTATTATTCTGCTTATATTTGCATATTTAAGTGTCTCTGTGGCCTGGATTCATATCTAACAGATCTTTGTGTTATTCACAGAGCCTAAGAGTCTTTAGGTTGGTGGCAGACACAGGCTGTCCTGTTTGGGGCAACTAAATGATTTGGCTCCCCACTGTGTGTTTCTCATTCTCCTGAAAGCTATTCTGGGCCTTTTTTCATGGTGATGAAGGAAGCATAAAGAGAAAACAAGCCCACCTAGCAAGTTCTTTCTTAATCTCTGATTGTGTCACATGCCATTGGCCAAATGGGTGACCAACCATTGTGGTGTTTCTGACTGAAGGATGTCCCTAGGACTGATGAGCCTCCCAGAATGTAAGGTCTTTAATACTAAAACTGAGACAGTCCAGGACAAACCAGGACCGTTGATCACCTGCCCAGTCATGTAGCTTGGTTCAGAGTGGGAGGTACTGCAAAGCTATAGGACAAAGGGTATGGATTTTGAGGGGCAAAGAACTGGGGCCATTAGTGTAATCAGTCTACTGTTGATGGGCTACATATTTTCCACATCACTGCTAAAAGTGTTTAGATCAAATTGGTGCATTCTCTCTCCATTCTTGGTTTTAAACTAAAAAGATACCAAACACAGCAAAGAAAAAGGGAAGGCATGTTGCTAAAAAACATAGTGATTTTTTTATTTTTTAAATCCTCATACAGCTATATTTCAAGTTGATAGCAGAGGTCTCTTGGTCAGCTGCTCCCTAGAGCATTCCCAAAACAAGCCTATGTACTTTCCAATTAAGCCCAGGTGAACTTAGCCCTGACCTGTAGCTCTGAGTGTCAGTGCAATGCCAGAACCACTAGATGAAAAATGTAAAGTACAGCGAGCTGAATTTTGTTTTTGTTTTTATGTTTTGTCTCTACTATTTCAAGCAATATTTGATTGGGTTTGCTCTCAAATCAGGTCAAACTCATGCATGATGACCTGGTGGGCCAAGCCTTCAAGCCTTCATCAGCTATTGCCACCTACCTATGTCTCTTATTTCTCTCGTATTGACACTGCTCTTAACAGGAAGTGCAATCATTCATCATCATCCACTTATTGAGCACCTGTTATTGACCGGATACTGTGCTAAACTCAGGGAATGTGGGAATGAATAAGTCTCAACCAGTGACTCAACAGGAGCTGACAGCAGAGATAGATGTATAAACAGATAATGAATGCAAATGTTTATATAAGGTAAATGCAAAAGGTGCCACCATAGAGATATGTGTAAAGTAAATGTAAGGGGCAGGGCTGCTCTCTTTACCTAGACAAACCAAGAAAGATTTCAGGGATTAAGTGCCCTTGGACTAGGTCTTGAAGGATGATTAGAAGCTCACTCATCATAAAGCAGAGCCGTTAAAAATGTGGGCTTTAAAGTCAAGCCAGGTTTGGAATGACACTCTGCCACTGGCTATCTGTGTCACCTTGGGTAAGTTAATTAACTTCCCATTTTCCATTTCAATTATAAGTAAAATGGTCTTTTAAGAATTACACAAGAGGTAATTATGTGTGTGGGTGTATATGTACACCCACATATAGTACTTAGCATTGTGCTTTCAGAGAGAAATCACTCAAAGTGTAGCTATTTCCCATTGCAGTTACTTCTGATTGAGCAGTGGCAAGAGTGGTTTGAGGAGAACATTCTAGATAGAGAAAACACCAAGTTCAGGAACATGGAAAAGCATGGTGTATTTTTGGAATTAAAAAACAAAAGTCTGATTAGGGCTTTGCGGGTAATGGGTCAAGATGCGTGGAAGAAAGCCAAATAGATTGTTAAGGCTGTAATGTAATGTAATGTAATGTAATGTAATGTAATGGGGTTACAGAGATAAAGAGGTAACTGAGTAAAGGATTGTGAATGCCATTTCAAAGGAGGGTCACTAGTCAATAGCAAGGGGTCTATTTAATGTCCTAAGAAGATCCATTAGAATGAAAGAAGATGCGTAAGTGCAAGTGTCATATCTGGTTTACCACTTCCTCTGGGGACCTAACAGAGTGCCTTTCTCAGTGTAGATGCCCCATAAATATTTGCAGAATGAGCAAGTGAGTGAGCAGAGTGGCATCTGGAAGACTATCAGACAGCAGAACTTGCTGCAGCCATTCGGATGAATGCTGACCATTTGACTCATGTCAATGGCAACAGTGAAATTTTAAGAAAAAAACTAGGAGTCAAAACTGTTAGGAAGTGGTGAGAAAAAGGATGGAATCAAGGATGATCTGGACTCTAGCATGGATCGCTAGGCAGAATCCCAAGGCAACAGGATTATAGTGAATGAACTCTCTTTTGCTAGTCCAGTTAGAATGTTTTGCACTATTTGTGTGCAACACTGTTGAGGGGATCATATGAGATCATAGATATGCAAGCACTTTGTAAGTTGTAAAGCAAATATGTAACAGTGAAATGTATTTGTTCATTCACAGGTAGATTTGATTGCTTATTATGTGCCCAGCATAATTCTAGGTACAGGGAATATAGCATTAAGCAGACAATGACTCATTGTTCATGGAATTTGCACTCTGTTCTAATAAGAACTGCTCAGATTTTAAGTTCACTTAGAATCACATATACTCCTCCATCAATAAGAGCTAACATGAATTGAGCTCTTTTCATTATACAGGGAGGGTTTTTTTTAAGTTTATTTATTTATTTTGAAAGAGGAGGGGAGGGGGAGAGAGGGAATCTCAAACAGGCTCTGCACCAGCAGCGCTGAGCCCAACACAGGGCTCGAACCCATGAGCGATGAGATCATGACCTGAGCTGCAACGAAGAATCAGACATTTAGCCAACTGAGCCACCCACACACCCCAATTATAGAGGGAGCTTTTTAGAATTTTACTGAATGCTGGGAAAACCCTCAAAATAAGTATATAATTCCCACTTTGAAGATGAGAAAAATGAGACTTCAAATATTTAAATAGCATGTCAAGATTCACCATGTTACAAAGTGGTAAAAGCCACGATTTGAAACTGGGTGGGGTGGGGTCATAATGGACTGTTTCAGGGAGAAGAGGGTAAGAAAAGTGTATCATCTGGAAAGCTTTAATATTACAAATGCATATTTAGAAGCTAAAATAAAATCCTTTTATTTTCATAATATAAGGTATAAATATAAAGCTCAACTAATCTCAGGGGCATGGGTTTAAAAGACTGGGGAGCGCTTTCCAAGATAAAAGATTGATGGGGCTTTCATAAGGACCTTCCTGGTTAAGAACGTCAGCCACTTACATTTCAACCTAAAACTATTAAAAACAGCATCTCAACAACCCCATGAAGTTAAATACCGTTGTTAAAGTGATCACATATATTCCAGTTAAATAATAGCTGTGGGAGAGGGCAATTAGCAGATGCGGTCAGGAGAGAAAAAAGATATGTTTTCAGATGAGATTGGAAATGAGATGGAGAGTCAATGAGGCAGAAATATACAAGACACTTTTTTTCCCCTGAAGTTTCTTGATTTCTGTTACTAATGATACCTTAAGATTCTGAGTGCTGTGACCGGAACAGACACATCATGATCAAGGAGGTTCAAGGAGACTGACACAGAGCCTAACCACCATTGCTTTCTGGCTAGTTCTTTCTTGAGAATGGTGTTTTTGCTTTATCCTTGTTGCGCCCATCACTTGAACTGAGAAAGAATCAGGCACTATGTCTGGGTACGTAATCTAAAGGGAAGAAGGCACAAGTCTGCCCCCACCAAGGAGAAGGAAAACATCAGCCCAGGCACAGCAAACAAGGCACTTGGCTTAAATTATTTTCCCTAATTCCTGCAAGTGTGTTCAATTTCCACCACTACTTTGCCATCATTTGGAATTTGGGCATTATTCAGTCTTCTCTCGGGCTACAGAAACGCAAATACCCATTTGTGGTCTTTCACACAATATGCTATACTTTTGGTAGGCAAGGCAAAAGGAAGATACTAGTAAGTGATCTTTGTGGGCCCCTGGGGGGGTAAAAGGCTTTGTGTTCACATGAATGGGGTGTAAATTCTGACCCCTACATTTACTGTCACCAGTCCATCTTATCACTATATTCAGTGAACCAAGAATACTTCATGGCAATTCGATAAATATTTGTTAGAAGATAAATGTGTGACCTTGGATAACTCTCTTTTCACTCTCCTTTCTGCACTCCCTTGCTCTCGTGCATGCTCTCTCTTTGTCCTCATGGCAGAAGCACATTAGTGATATAATTTGAAGCATTGGATGAAATAACATGCAAAAATCTGACCCAGCCCCTGATCCACAATAAATATTTTAAAAATCTCATTTCCCTTCCTCTAATAATTGCAAAAGTTCAAGTCCCAGCTATGCTATGTACTAGCCCTACCCTTGACCAGATCAATCACCATCTCTGAGACTTCATTTCCTCCTTGCTACAAAGGGAAGGACAGAGATGTTTCATTCACCTCTCAGAATTGCTATGAAGATTACAAGAGTTTATGGATTTGGATACATTTATTAAGTAGTAAAGTGTTATTTAACTTTTTTATTATCTTTATTTTTATCATGATGTTAATAATTTGGGTCAAATTAGCTCACTGGAGCTACATCTTCCTTTCGTTGTGGGAGCATCTACTTAGAGTCATTATTTAGAAACCCCACTATGTTTTTATTAATAAAATTATTAATATAATTTTATTAAGTCTGCCTGTTAGAAGATGGATACTTTCTACTGCATCTAATTGTACAAAACAAAAGATCCAATATGAATTTATATGGCCTCAAGAAGCATAATTAATGGGGTCCCTAGAAGGGGTCCCATCTAAGGATGTAATTTTAGAAGCAATTTTCCATGAAATTGTTGATTGTATCTATCCATATAAATTTGAGCCTGTTTGGTACAATTTTCATTTAGTCCAATAACTGCATTATTTTTTTGATAAATAATTTTGTTTAAAAGGAAGGGATACATTTACCTATTAAACGTGTCTGGAAAGCATACCTCAAACTGGATTATCAGATAAATGTTTCTAAGAGGGCTTCTATTTTTATATTCACCTTCACTGATACACCATGACAAAGGCTTTTACAATTGAGTAAAGAAAATGTCTGGGTCACTGGGTTGTCTTTGGTTAGTGCTAAAACATACATCAGCAAAAAAAAGAATTACATTTCATCCCATTTTATGACCTGATAGACTAACATAGCAAGTGGTTTAAAAGATGGATTTTGGAACCAGGCAGACCCACCTTTGAATACTGGATCTTCCCTACACAGAAGATTGCCCTGAGCTTTAGTTTTTCATATGTAAAAAGAGGTATGGTAGTATTAATCTCCAAAGGTCTCCCAGGGTTGTTGTCAGAATGGAAAAGAAGCTAAAAGTGTAGGTAAAGTGCTTAGCACAATGCAGGGCATATAATGCACTCATTAAATGATTGATGTGTATGATATCCTCATAGGATATTAATGCTAAATAGAACCAAAATAAAGCGTGTGTGTGTGTGTGTGTGTGTGTGTGTGTGTGTGTGTGTGTGTGTGTGTGTCAGAGATCTGAAGTCCAAAATGGTTATAGGATAGGTCCAAATAAATCCAAAGCTACACAATTAATTAAGTAGTTATGCAGCAGGCAGAATGAGCTTCAACGGACCTCAGACATGACTCAGGCCCGTCTTGTCATTCAAGTGAGGAAACTGAATTATAGACATTAGCGACTTGCCATAACTAGTGGGAGAAACAAGACTAGACCAGTAGACTTCTTAAATACTAACTCGATGTAATTTCATTAAAGCGTTCTTTCTCCCAGAGTTCCGCACAACCCTTTTCTCCACCTGTCTGCCCTCATACATAGAGGTTATTGGACAGTTGTTCTTAGAAATGAAACCCATTATGCCATTGCAAACCATACATCTTCTTTTGTTTTTTTTTTTTTTTCTTTTTTTGGCTATTCTTTCCTAGAGAGGAAGGTGTTGGAGAGCATTTTTCATGTCTTCCACTTCCAGAAAGTCAAAATAGCTCCCTCTTTGCAGCCTCAGTGTGTGTGTCATGTCCCCTCCCAATTATACTAGTGTCGGTCAGCAGGAGAGGCTTACAGGCTGCCATGCCCATTATCCTAAAGTTACCAGCATCAATGATGCTCGTTGTGATGATATTGCTCCTATAAATATTGGGTATCCATAGTTACACTCTACCACCTCAGACATACAGACAACCAGGTTCTCTTGGCCTCAGTCAGCAATGCCCATGGCCACACTGTTATCAATTCCCACAACATGGTTCTCCCTTATATCTCTCACACTGGCATTAGGACAGTTTATACCTTCACTGCTTCCTTCCATCTCCAGATGCTTTCAAATTAAACCAGTCTACCATATTTTCTCCCTCATCCTTCAAAATTACACAAGTAATTTTATAATTTTCAAGACTTTGACCTCATTATAACCTAGGTTATTATCTTTTTCCCTTATCTACTCTTTCATCTAACTTTTCAAAAAAATTAATCTAGCAATTTGCCTGTATGTCTTCCCATTTACTTCCTCTAACTCCCCAAGGCATGGTTTATACTCCTCTTCTTTGACATTGATCTCTGTCTCGAAGATAGCAATGGCTCCCTGTTGATGAAAGCAATTGCTTTTTTATCCTTTATTTTGCCTTTAGGAACATGTGGCACTGTTGATCACCCTAAACCCACTGTTCTCGAAGTTTGATTCTTATATGGGAAAAGGTGGCCATGAAGGAAGTAAGTAAAAATGAGAATTTACTGGTGTGACTTACAAAGAAGTCTTACAAGGAAAAATGCCAGCTTTTGTGGCATTGCAGACTGATACAATGATCCTTTAACTCATCCACAAATACTCTAGCTTCGTAGCCACTTTCCATTATCCAGGATTAATCCACAAATCTGGTGATTTTTTTTTTGAAGGTTCAGTCTTCTTCCAAACTTTTTGACACTCGCTTTGAAATCAAAGAGCCTCATTCCATATTAGAAAACACAGCACTGATAGCAGAATCGGGATCTTCTCAGTTTGGGTTTTATTTGTTTAATTTCACTTTATTTTACACTTACACAATTGAGTCAGTGGAGCATGCTGCTCTTGATCTCAGGGTAGTGAGTTCAAGCCTCACGTTGGGCATAGAGCTTACTTTTAAAAAGAATTCTCCAATCCAATTTTGTTGGCTTACCAACAAAATTAATTAATTTCAGCAGCTGGGTTTTTACTGTCATTTTGGGGCTTGCATACCTGGGTTCTATACTGTATCACATGGCCTCATCCAAACCACTTTTGTGTTTATAGTTCTCAATGGCCATGTAACATGGGATCTTACCTGTAACATGGGATCAAATCATTGGTTTTCAAAGTTCTTAAAAAAAACAGAATCACTTTGTATACAAAGAATTTTTGTCCATGATATTGAGATTTTACCAACCTTATCTTATTTCTGATTATATTGTGCTTTTTTTTGGTTTTTTTTTTTTGTTGTTGTTGTTTTTTGTCAGAGAATATACTCAGCATAATGTACAATTATTTGGAATTTTCTGAAACTCCTTTTGGCCTTTATCTGTCCATATTGTTGGGTGAGACAAGTTCATAAATGTTTCACCTTCTTGGTGTACTGTTCAGTTTATTAAATGAAATATTCTGTTTTCCCCTTGTTAGCCCTAAATTTCAGTTTATCTGATATTAATATAACCAGTCTTTTCTTTTGGTTTATAAGTCCTGGTGTATATATTTTTCCTTTTTTTTTAAGAGAAATATTTCTTGTAAGTAGTATGTTACTGGCTTTCTTTTTTATTTATTTCCTTTGTCTACTTTCTTTTTTAAAAAATAAATCCTTACCTCCCTGCTTCTGTTAAATTGATAATGTTTTCATTCTAGTTTTCTCTCTTCTAGTTTGGAAGTTACGTATTATTTTTGTTAATTTAGTGGTTTCCCTAAATAATTACTAATTTTTTTTTCTAGCAAGAGCTGAGTTTAATCAGTATTTACAGCTTCCATCCATTCAAGACACAGAATTTAGTTATGCCCTTGTCTCCAATGTTTATCACCTGGTTGGTAGTATTTTAATTCCAGATTTTTGTAGAAAATATGTGTATATATATGTATATTTGCCATGTTTAATCTGGACACCAGTATGTTATTACTTTCTCTATTCATAAGTATTTATTACCTAACATTACTTTCTTCTGTATTCATTATTCTTTATGTATATGTTCCAATCATTACTTTGAAATATTTTTGTTGGTGATTTCCTAATTCCTTGTCCATTTGTAAATACCATTAGTTTCTCTCATATTTAAAGTCTAATTTAGTTGGACATATATTTGTTTTCAATTGAAGCATAGTTGACATATTATATTAGTTTCAGGTGTACAACATAGTGATTTGACAGTTATATACATTACAAAGTGATCATCACTGTAAGTGTGGTTACCATCTGTCACCATACAAATTTATTACAATATTATTGGCTGTATCCCTATGCTGTAATTTTCATTCCTGTGACTTATTTATTTTGCACCTGGAAGTTTGTATTTCTCAATCCCCTTCACCTACTTCATTCATCCTTCCCATCTCCACCCTCTCCTGACTTGAATACGGCATTCTTATTTTAAATTTGTCAGTCACACGTTCTGCCTACCACACCTGTGTATCCATGCTCCATGTTTCTTAGCTTCTCTTTTATAGTTTCGGTGTCTTTACACCTTTCTGATGCTGTGACAGCTTTAGTTTTCCAGGAACCAGTTGTTGTGATAGAATTAGGAATGCAAACACTTTAAAGAGGGTAACGCTTATGATATCACAGGGGAGTGGCTATACTTACCTGACAGTCCCTACCAGCCCAGAAGGGAACTCCAGAACAAAGATTGCTCATTAAAGGAGCCCCACATTATCACCCTGGCTATGTCGTTGGCTGGGAGCTGCCCCACAAATAGCATGCCCTTGACCTAAAAGTCAAGGTAGCCACTTACAAAGCTGACAGCTGAAGACTTTCAGGTAAACCCACCCCTGCAGTTGGACTTTGAGTCCTTTCTTGAACATGGGTATGTATCTCATGTGGCAGAGATCCATTCTGGGAGATATCTACAGCTTGATCTCCCAGGTCGCCAGTTTCCGTTTGACTCTATCTATTCAAATACTCAGCCTATCTTTTCTATTCTTCCTATCATGACTTTCATTACATAACCATTTATATCCCGCTACTAAGATCCCCTGCTCCCTCTTTTATACGATCTCTTACTTTTACTTGATGGAAGTTCCACCTTTCTTTTTCACTGAGAATGTTAATTATGCCTTTATAAATTTCTTTTTTGATCATCTTACTAGTTCTGTTTTTCTCTTTTTGTTGTTTCCCTTTCATAGTGCTAGTGTTCACACACCTTTTAATTCTTGCTGATCAACTATGTTTACAGTTGAGTTTACCTTCAGGGCCACCAGCTAACTCTTCTAAGAGTGGAAGCTTCTGTTGAGTTCATTGCTTCCATTAAGATTAAGAAATGGGTAATGTAGCAGCAGGAGAAGGGTCTTTTTCCCTTCATCTCTCCAGGATTACTGGATACTCAGGTTCTGCCTATCTCCCACCTAGAAATGGTCCCCCTGATCATAACTGCTTATTCAGAAAGCCTAGAATGAGGATGGTCCACAGAGCCTGGTCACCCCTCAATCCCTATCAATTTCCTCCTTCCAATGTGTACTTGGCATTCACATGCAGAGGCATGAAACATCCTCAGTGCTGCCCCTATGCCTACTAGTGCTATCCATAGTTACCAAACAGTCTGGAGCTTCTGCTTCCTTTGATCAAATCCCACCCCCTCTCAGCCTGTCTTATGTTTCTCCCAGTCTCTAGTTTGATATGCCTGTGTGCTTAGTCAATTAAAATCCTTTTTTTTTTCATCTCATGTGTTAGATGCAGATCATGGAGATAGTGGCATGAACTCCAAATACTATGTTGACTAGAAGTCCCACCTTAATGAAATTTAAAAATTTTCCCCCAATAGGGGCATGGAGCTGCTTTCACTGAAAAGCTGGGAGCCTGAAGCCAGAGACTTCTCCAGAGGACCCTCTGCATCTCTCCTATGGCTCCATGAAACACTGTGTTTAAAATCATTGTATTCGATGATCTTCAGGGTCACTTTACTCATGTGTTTTAGGTTTCCAGGGTTCAGGAGTCCCTGTGTTTTCTGTAAGAATGCTAAGGACAGGGTGAATAGAATGATATCTCTTTACCTTCTGTTCCACAAACATAGACTGTTAGAGAGTAGTAAAATCCCATAGGCTATTTGCTTGGTCCAATATTATAGGCAGGAACTTCACTTCTTTAATACTTTGGCCTCTTCTCCACATCTGTCAGAGAACTCTATTTTTCCACATTCAATCAACCTTTCTCCCATTTCATTTCATTATTGATTATCTCCATGATGGTAATTGCTGATAGATTGAGGGCGAATGCAGACAGAGGCAAGTTGTGAATATCAATTGTATGTTTAGTCTAGGCCAGGGAAATGGCTTTATAAATGTGGGAAGCTTGGTAACTTTTTTTTTTCATTTTGACAAAAAATCATTAAGTCAAATTTTGTTTTGCTTTTTTGGTTTGTTTGGTGGTTTTGTTTTTGTTTTTGTTTTGTTTTTGGTAAATTTTTCACACACTTTAGACACCTGAGTTCAAGGGAAGGACTCTGAAAGATACCAATTGAGTGGCTCTATTAAATGTCTCTGGTTGAATAAAAATGTCCCTATGGTGTTTGAGGGGGAAAAAAGTGAGAAAACGAGTCATGAAATTTCTTGGAGAGGAAATCGTGAGTGCCATTAACATTCCCAATACAACATGGAGTTATATGGAGACAAGTGTCTTCCAGATGTTCAGTGAAACTTACAGCATATGCAGGCAGAAAGAAATCTGGACAAAATAATATTCTATAAGGGGGCTGATTGCCTGATTTTGCCCACTATGAGCACCTACGTTTTGGCAATAATAATTAAGTAGTTTACTCCAATGAAATGTCATTCTATAAAAGCATTTCCCAATGTGCATTCCACAGAACAGTTGTCTTATGAGATGTGCTATGAAAAAAGACCCTGTAGTCAAATAAGTTTGAGAAATACCTTCCTTTGGGAAATCTCACGTGCGTATTTTCATATTGAGCAGTTTAATTATATTAATCTGGCATTTCTTAAAACTGTTTACCATGGCACCCTCTCTGTTAAAGTTGCTTGACACATGTTGATGTGTTTAGGGGTATATCCTCATGGTTAAGAGCATGGGTCACAGAAAAAAGGACCTGCTTTTCCATCCTCATCCTTCCGTTTACACATTAACCTCTTAGGACTTCACTTTCTTCATCTGTAAAAGGCACACAGTAACAGTTACCTTACAGAACTGGTAAGTTTACACGCACCAATATCCGGATATTTCACTTTTCCTTCATTTGGTCTTTGAGATAGACAGAGTGGGAGAAGAGACCCAGAAAAAGGTTTGTTGTGGCGGAAAGAAAGAAGAGAGCAATAGATATACTCTTTAAAGTCGTTTTTATTATTGCTTCGTCGGTGGAGCCCTCTGTGCACCCAGTAGCCCTTCCAGCAATGACCTACAGGGCTATTTCCTTTCTGCCACTTTTATATCTACCCCGGCAAGGAAGTTGCTCTTACAGTCCCTACATTCTTCTTGCCCCACTGTTTCTTTCTCAGTGATAAACTCTTCACATCCGTAAACACAACCACTGCACTGTGTAGCTGAGGATGTCTCAGAGGAGCTTGGGGAGAGACACATTTTTGCCATAAGTTGAACCTCAGGTCATATTTGAATTGAGAGTTTCCAGCAGCTGTGCTTTAAACAGAACTGCTAACCCTAGTAGGAGGTGGTAGGTTTGAATTGTGCTTTGAGTTTCTCGTTTACTTCTGGATTAGGTAAAAATAAAATAAAGCAACAAACATTCAGATTCTCTGTCAACTGGTCTTATAACTCCAGCCTGAGTGCTCAGAATTTCAACATTAAGCCTGATTAAACATTAATCATGGTTCAGAATTCAAGGAAGCATATGTAGTATAATATAATGATTGAATACTTGAGCTTTGATGTTGAAGACAGGGATTTGCTTGGTTTTGGAAAATTCACTGAGGCTTCACTTTCTTTATTTGTAAAATGAGGGGATAATACCGAATTATGAGGATGATTGTTAAGGTTAAATGAAACAATGAAGAATATTTGCTATTCTTTTGACTTAGGAGACTTAGATTTCAGGAAATGTATGAAATTTGAGTTGGGTAGTTAATGCATCAGTTAGATTGCTATTCTGGAATGGGAGATTTTGCTGACCATCAAGTGTGTCCGTACAGATATTAATGCAGCTTGTGTCCATTAAAGAGGTTGCAGACCAGGTCATCAACAAGGAGATGTTATGTTCTAAAGTCAGAAACGTCAGACCAAAAGACAGTGTCTGACCTGATCTAAAACCAATCTTAAAGTTTCAGAGTCTATTAATAGGTGTGCATTAGTTTCTAAGGAGAAAGTTACAGAAGTCCTATTCTTCACAAAGAATGTGAAGGCTGTACTGCTAATTGGATGGCTTATGGCAGTTTTATAAGAATGTGTCCAAAGTAGCACTTCCTCTGGTGTAGGTGTCCTTGGCCCAGGTTATTTTCAAGCACATGGAAGAACCCGAGATAGCATAACTGGGCTTGGTCGATAGTTTACAGGTAAGGAGTCATGGTCCTGTTCATCAATTCTCCCTTTTGGCTGCGTTTAAACTGCTGTTCTACAAATATGATAAATATTGCATGTCAAGTGAGTATATTACTATTATTAAAATAATATAATTAAATGTCAAATAATTTAAATTTAAAGTAATCTAATTAAGGTATTAAAATGAATATTCATATTTATTTTTATCATTGAATTTTTTTTCAATATCTGAAGTTTATTGTCAAATTGGTTTCCATACAACACCCAGTGCTCATCCCAAAAGGTGCCCTCCTCAATATCATTGAATTTTAATCATTTCTTATATTTTTAAATTCCCTTTGTAGGTTCTTTTTTTTTTTGATACACTTATTTTATAGTTTATATCACATGATTCTTAACTGAAGTGGTAGGAGATGTGTATCAGCTGTTTCTTGCATATGCTGCCTCTTGCTCATACTGGTTCATTTCCTCTTGCATTTTGTGATTTGGGATTTTAGGCTCCTATGCAGCCTGAGTTGAGGACATACTCTCTAGAGAAGAACTGTGTTAGAATTTTCCAGATGCCCAAAGGAGGACCCCAGACCTGGGATCATTAATATGTTAATAGCAAAGCCCATGACCTCACAATCCATAAAAATATACTTATATTCAAACTCTACACCTAAAAGTGAAACAAGGTTATGATTTTAATTTCACAGATTCTTAGAGGATTTTTTTTTCCACTGAGAGACTCTCAACAGATGGACATACTTTCTTGAATTTATACCATGCTAAAGGATGGTTTTATATACCTTCTTCTTTCCATGAGGGAGTCCCACTTTAATCTTAGAACCAATTGGATCTTAGAATCCAATTCTCACTTTTACCACTGGTGAGCCCAAGGTCATGCCTACTATCTCTGAATATGTGTTAACTCCCTTGTCCCTAGTTTAGGAGCCACCCTCATTCCCAGCTATAGCGTTAGCTCATGCATATCTACTCTCTCATTTATAGCTCCATTTTTATTCATGGCAGCGGAAGATTTCTTTTTGTTGTGACAAGCTAGACTATGCATTGAGAAGAAAGTTTGCATTATTTTGCTAAGAATGTCTAAGCTTTTATGGTAGGAGGGTTTTAGGTGTCTGTAGTTGACCATATTGCCCCAGCCCAGAGTCTAGCAGAGCTGTTTCAACCTGGGGTCCTTGGGTGATCCTGAGGAGTTAGTAGCAATAAGAGAAAATTCAGTGTGTTGGCTTTTAGTCCTTCCCCTGCTTTCAGCAGAAGGTTTTGCTTTTTTCTTTCTTTCTTTCTTTCTTTCTTTTTTTTTTTTTTTTTTGAATTTTATACACTGGGCTTCTGAATAAGAATTGGCTGCACATAAAGGCTCACTATTTTAAAATAAAGTTTTAAAGTCCTGCATCAAACTGTATAATAGGAAACACTGAGGGTGTGGGATGAAGAACATGAATCTCATTGTGAAATGACATGAGCATCCAACCAATTACAAACTGCTGCAATCATTCTACAAACACCCATCCACTCTCTTTATGTTCCTGGAACAGGAATTACCTCCCAACTTGAGATGCTGTGGAGGCAATCACACTTCCCCAGGAAGTAAACTGCTTGAGGAATATAGTGAGCAAGGCCAGAGGCCCATTAACTCTGTGAACTAGGAAAAGTTCCCTCATTAATGCTGGCAGCAGTGGGGACCTTATGTCTTGAAAGAGTCAATAATGCATTAGGTTACTTAAGCTGTAGAAAGAGTTCATTGACTACATTCTTTTAAAGACTATCTTCAAGTGACTAAAACCAGGGAGGCAAGAACTCCTCCAGTTCCCAAGAGGCTGCCAATAAGGTGGGATATTGGCTATGGGGCCCTGTCCTAGATAAAGTATAGCCAAGGGAGCAAAACAAACACAGGGGTGTGAAGAAGTTTGTTAAAATAAGAAAAAAAAAAAGGTAAAGGTGTGGACAGAGGACAGATGGCTACAGCAGAGAGAACAAGAGGAGGTGCTAACATGGACAAAATCATCAGATGTTGAGTGTGGGATGCTGCATGTCTGAAGACAGAGACTTGCTGGAACCAGTGGAACAGCCTGAACCAACTAACTTACAAGTATAAACACTTCATGTGTCTATAAGTCTGATTAATACTCACCCTGTGTACATCTAGTGAAACTCCTCCCCACTCTCTGTGGTTATACTGGATTGGCCTTCACTCTGCCCCTCATCACACCAAGGCAAGCTCTGAATGACACTGAAGCATTGGACATACTACTGTGACACCTTTCCACTTGGACTTCTTTACTTTAAATGTTACTTGCTCAGGGATGTTGTCCATGTTCTTCAACACACACCTCCATGCAAAGCTAAAATATAATGTTTTCTTAGTCCTCAGTAGCTTTTCTTTAACACACTTAGGACAACTATAATGCTACCATTGTTTTTGTCATCTTAGAAAATTATGTTTCTTGCCTTACTAGAATGTATATTCCACGAAGGCAGGAATATCTGTTTTTTTCAGTATCTAGGATAGTTCCTGGCACTCAACAAATATTTCTTGGGGAAATGCATTAAAAAATGAAAAAGTGGGAAATGCATTTTTAAGTATGAAATACAATTAGTCTTATAATAAAGTACTTCGTGGAGTCAACTGTTGATTCCCCAAAAGGCTAGCAGAGAAGTCTATTGATCAAAAAAACAAAACAAAAAAAACTAAGTTTATTAGATTTTGTGCAGGAAAGGACACAGAGACTTAGTAACGTTTCAGAATAGAAATATATAAGGTTTGGGGGCCTGGGATGGATGAAATAGGGTAGGTCTTGCAAAATGGAAACTCGTTGGGATTGAACAGAGATTGTAACATGACACTTTCAGATTGATGGGTGCGGTGAGGAGAGGGTCTTGAAGGAATTTCTGATAAGTAGGGTATCAATCTCGAAAAATAAGCTGTTTATTTCGTCTGCTGTCTTATCTTCCAGGTGCAGCTATTTCCTGGAGCAAGCAGTTAAATTATTTTTGTTTATTATAAATTATTTTGTTTATTCCCAGCATTGTTTAGCAAAGAAACATGTAAGTATACATCATACTAGAGTTGTTTAGCCTAGAGAGAGGAATTATTTTGGTTTGAATTCTGAGTCCTCCCTTTGACCTCAGCTTGAGGATAGACCATAATTGTCTGAAGATTTGATTAATCCAGATTTCCACCACTGTTCAACTATTATGTTATCATATAGAATTGCACAGAGTTGCAGATATCAAAAAGTATCAGCTTGCCTTATTCCTTTTTTCTGGGAGATTTTTTTGTCAGGTCATTCGATGGGACAGTGGCTTCACGTAGGCACTTCAAAACAACTGCTAAAAGGAGGATTATAACCACATTGTGCAGTCCACTTTTCAGCCTGGAGCCAATGGGCTCAAACCAAGAGCACAGATATTATTCCCAGTTGGGAGAGCACACAGAACCACATTTGCAGGTATTAGATAAAGTATCTAATTAAATTTCTTTCTTTCTTTATGCATAGCCCACGAAGGACATTTCCTTCTCTCAACCCCACTTCCAAAAACAAAACTACAAAAACTGTAAGAATCTGTATTCATGTTGCTTGATTATCCATATTTAAATTAAATCCTTTAAGCCTTGAGGATTGCCTCTGAAGCTAAATATTTAGGGTAGGGAGAGAGTTTTGAAGCAATCTTGTGAGTTCTGACAATAAAAATTTGAGGTGCAGAAAAAGGGAGTAATTGGCTTGTTAAACAATGGGCCAAGTAATGAATATTAAATACTGGATATATATCGGAGTCCTGCCAATTCCAGAGGCCATGTATATCCCACCATTCCATACAATCTCCCTTTGAGGAATAACATGGAATGCAATGAAGTTAACCCCTTACATTTTTTTTATTAATATAGTCATATCACTGTCACTTGGTAGGGGGCTTAGGTTTTTCCTGGAGACAATGGGAAGCCACAAACGGGGCTAGGAAGGGACTCACAGGTTCAGTTTTTGCTCCTATTGTTGTCAGGAGTGCGATGCTGGCAAACACGGCTGGAGTCACAGAGATCCCTGTTTATAAACCATAGAGGGTTAAAAACAAACTTCTCCTTAGAGATAAGGGTATCTGCATAGATCCACTGTCAGATGGGAAGGGCTGTTGTTTTCCAACTTTAAGAAGGATGCATAATTTAGGCCAAGATAATCACCAGTGATGCATACAGCAGAGATTAATTTGAAAATTTAATATCAAAAGATTGGAGGACTTGCTTATGAAGCCACAGCTTCTAAATTATATTGAGGCATTGGTTGGTAACAAGTGCTCAGGAGCCTCAATGTGCGAAAGAATATTAAAAGATACCACATGTCCTCTAATTAAAATCACAGCAAAATGGAGTAATGATCGCAGATATGATATTAGCAAAGGGTAGGGGGAGGACTGCAGAACAGTGCCAGGAAGCCAACAGGGGTTGGAAACCATGGCCTCTATGGGGAGAGGCCTTTCTCCAAATTGCAGTGAAATCCCTGGAAATTAGCAAGAGCCAGAGGGAAAGCTAATGTTCATTGCTGGCATTATAGGAAATGAAAATGTTGCTCTATCACACATGATTTGGACAAAGGTTTAGTCTGTTTGTTCAGAGCAAAGTGGCAACTGGGAGCAATTAAAAACCAAGCCCGAGTTTGCAAGTGACTCACACCCAACAATAGCAGTCAGATGTTCCCAAACACTTGATGCTTTAGGAATTTCTGGTTGGTTGACTGTATTGTCTTTGTCTGTTTGCTTGCTTGTTTTCTTTGTGATTTTTTTTTCTGAGAGGGAAGTAAGTAGGACAAAGCCAGAAAAATGGAAAATTTCCATTCCTTCCTAAGAGGACGGTATCAGGTCTAAGTCAAGAGGTCTGGCAAAACTTGCACATATAAATCTTTCCATGAAGTGGGCATGGGAAAGCGTGTCCTTAAGACCATGTCCAACATTTTAGAGGCATGGGTTTCTAAGGCAGTGGTGTGTATTTGGGATGAAGTCAGACTGTGAGCTTTTTTTGATAATTTCTCTCCAATTGGAGAAAGCTGGTTGGAATTAGCATGAACCATAATGGCGACTGACATAATATGAAGTCAGATGAAAAGAATCACTCACTTCATCAGCCCATCCCTATTTAATCCTCCTAACCAGATCCTCCTCCTCGCTAGGTTGTACTTCTCAGGTCCTAACCATAAAGAATGGGGTAAAAGCAAACCAAGATCACCTTGTAAAGGGGGATATTCATTTATATTGCACATATGGTGCCACCTCCCATTTGGCACACACCACAGACATCACTAATCCATCACAGCACTCTTTCCCAGTGACTCCAGAAGCATGCTCAGAATCCTCGGTAGAGGGTTCCAAAAATCACTACTAATTTTCAGAGAGGACATGCCAGGTGCTAGCTACAGGCTAGGGAAATTCTGGAAATTTCGGAGATTACTGAATACTTCTTTTTTTTTTATTAAGTTTTTCTTTTTAATGTTTATTTATTATTTTTGAGACAGAGAGAGACAGAGCATGAACGGGGGAGGGTCAGAGAGAGGGAGACACAGAACCTGAAATAGGCTCCAGGCTCTGAGCTGTCAGCACAGAGCCTGACGTGGGGCTCGAACTCACGGACTGCAAGATTGCAACCTGAGCTGAAGTCGGACGCTTAACCGACTGAGCCACCCGGGCGCCCCTGAATACTTCTCGTCAACAGGAAAGGAAGACGAATCATCAAAAGACCAGGGCTTCTCTTTCCTCTCCTGCTTTACTCTTGTGATTTTGAACAACAGTACCTCTTTGATACTCATTCGCTTTGTTTATAAAACAGAAGTAACATGTAACAGTTTTGCAAATGACACAACAACATTCAATAGTTGAAGAATGTTTTGTGGGCCAGGTAATGATATGACAGTGAAATCTATTATTAGTATTAAAATCTGATAATCACTGAATCTCCATTGTTTGACCCACAGCTACAGCAGAGTTCCTGGCAGACACATCTTTGGCCAAACCTCAGTTACCTTGCTTTGTACCACATTCTCTACTTCAGTTGTCCTCCACCTTGAATGCCCATCAGAATCACCTTGGAGGGGGCTTCTTCAGACACAGAGTGCTGGACCCCACCCCCAGAGTTCCTGATCCAGTTGGACTGAGGGGGTGCGGCCCAAGAATCTGAAGTTCTTACAAGTTCCCCAGTGATGTTGATGTTGCAGGTCCCAGTTCAACACTTTGGCAACCTCTGCCTCTAAGATAATATAGAACTAAGTTTGACATTAGAATGTTTAGCTCATTTCCCGTATCTCGCGGGTATCATCTTCAACGAATCCAACTGAAGAGATCTTCCATTTTCCTGAGCTGCTACCACACTGACTACCTTCTGTGAGGCTTAGTCTCTTTGTTTTTTTAGGAAACTTTTTGTTTGTAGTTGCCTTGCCTTCCTAGAGAGACTGGGAAGTGCCCTGAGGCTTCAGATTTATGAGTATGTGTATCTTTCTCTATTGCTAGTGACACTGGTCTAAGCACCCACCTTTTTTATTGCCCCCAGAGTATACCCCTCAAAACATTTCCTGGGTGCTTCTAAAGATGCCCTGCATCATTGCCTAAAGGGTGCTAAGGAACAGCTCCCCATCAGCCTTTCCCCGCCTCCCACCACACTGCTGCTGTGTCCTGGAGAGATTAACCTTCCACCGGACACAGTACCCTTTGTTAGTGACTCTGCCGCTACCATCACTTTGCCCTCAGGGGAGGAGACATGCCCCTAAATTCCAGGCTCCTTTGCCTTAAAAGCCTCATAATAAGGTCTGACCTTTCCTTAATTTTCTATAGTAGCAGAGTTTGGCTATAACTAATTGGAGGTCTGTCTAAAGGGTAATACATATAGAAAGAAGTAACTGCAGACATTAATTTGCAACTCATAGCCCAGGCCCAGGCCCACACTATAGTCCTGATGTTCTGACTTGCTCCCAGTGAGTCTCCACGTGGCCGAGTTATGCCACAGTTTTCTTTGCAGCTTGGGCTCCAAGATCTAGAGAAAGGCAGAGCATCCTCCCTCATAACAGTCTCCAGCCCACCTCCTGAGTCCTTGTATTCCTGCCTCCACCTCTTACCAGGACTCTCTGAGAATGGAAACAGCCAGTTCGTTCAGGGAAAGCCTTGCTACTACCTGAAAGGAATGGTCTGTTTCCCGGGACCCAGTGATAATAATCATACAGTAGCTGGACATTAGTACATCCCTAAGTATTTATTTAGCCTTAAAAACTATCTTTTTCCTTGAAGTATCCATGGCTCCATTCCTTCTTCAGTTTCCATTTATGTAGAATTCAAAATACTGTAAGGTATAGTTTCACCCACTGTCATCTTACTACAGATGTAGAAGGGAATTAGGAATGTATGAATAAACAGATGCATATAAAAAATACATACTAATTTGACCTCTTCATATCTATCTGAAGGTCACTGTGACCTGGGAAGCACATTCAGATCGCTCCAACAGAAGTCTAGATTCTCCAGCCTCTCCTCTGCTTCTCACGCCATTTCTCTTCACATTTAGCCAACCCCCCACTGCATCAAGGTACTTTGGCAGCAGATGAAAGTCCTTGAGTCTATTTGTCCACACAATAGGCCAACCTTCTATCAGTTCTCTCCCCTCCTGAATAATTCTGTGCTTTGCATCTGCCCATGTTTTTACCCAGGCACCCGCAGGTGCTTGCTTTGAAGGCCCTGCCTTGAGCGAAGATCACCAGTTTGAGACAACGCAGTTTGTCCCCATTGCTTATTTGTTAAGATGAGCCCGTCCATCTGTCCCTGTGCCACAGACCCTGGGTGGCAAAAAGTAATAAAAGAAAAACACTCTTTGACAGCCCTCCCGGCATAATGCCGGCATGAGCACAGGTTATTATCTTGTAATGTCACTGCTATTTCCAACGGCCCCCGATGGATCTGCTGACTGGCGAGACAAAAGGGGAGACACTGTTAACACAGCCCCTGTGCTTTGTAAGGAGCAACATTGTGCTGGGCTTTCAGAGTGGCTTTTACTGCCTATCGATTAGTATTTTGACTGCAAGTCGACGCCCCTTCCCCCATTGAAGTTGTCACTGGCGTATTTATTTAATAAATCCCATCTTGGGCCATGACCACTGTAGGGCTGACTTGGCTTCTGTGCTTCTTGGTAGACTGGGGAGAGAAATAGGCTAAGAGCGTGAGGACGTTCACCAGTCCTCTGTCTGCCGCTAAATTGCTACATGACCTTGGAAGAATCCCTCTCCCACACCCACCTCCCCCCGCCCTGCCCCGAGCCTCAAATCCTTCCTTTACATCCCAGGTCTGACCCAAGAGGAGTCGATGATTCTGTGATTCTTATTTCAAGACTTTCAACTCCCAGGGGGTTGCAGCATGAACTGCTTGAGAAGGCCCCCGAAATAGCAGCAGAGTAATTGCAATGTATATTCTAATAGCAGTAGCTGTAGTAACAGAGCCGCCCCCTCCCCGGGTTTCCTCTTTAGGGGTGATATGCCAGAATGAGAAACAAAATTACTGTGTCTGTTCAGCAAATTCCTCCTGACAAAAATCTTTAAGCGTTGACAAGAGTAATATACTGAAAATTAGTTTAGAAGTGTTTCAAGTTTCAAAAATCAATCAAAATCAAATTAGGTTCTGAAGACGCTGTCTGTTGAGTTTTAGGAAAAAATAAAGATTCGCTTCAGCAACTCGGGAAAGTGGCTTTGACCCCAAAGGAGGTGACTCTCACACAGAAAGTGATTGTCCTTCCTTACGTCTACCTGTTAGGCTCTCTCCAAGGATTTGGCTGAGTATCCCTGTGTTCTGTCATCTTAGACATTTGTAAATAACTCACCAGCTGACCTACATTTTAATTCCATTTCTTTCCCTTCCGTCTCCCAGCCTCCAAGGCCCCATCCAAAGCTAAATGAGAAAAAAAAATTGTAGAAGAATTAGTCTTACCTCTCAGAATGGTAAAAAGGTCTGGTGGTGGGGAGAAAAAGAAATTAACACCTGTAAACTCTCCTAGTTTGGTCTGATGGTCAAGTGAAAAAGAGCAGATGGTAGAAAAAGAGCTGTATTTAGGATGCAGGAGTGCACGCCTCTGTGGGGGCGCATAGTGACCAGAGTTCCAGCGGCTTCATTTCTTCTCCAGATACATAGCTCGTACATTAGGGTCTTCCCCAGCCTGGGAGAACAGTAGTGATGATGTTGACACCTCTGCTCAAACCAAGCTGGCAGCTACCGTCACCACAAAGAGGCCCCCTGTCTTTTCTCTCCTTCTTGTCAATGCCTATTATCCGCGAAGCTGCCATCGCTGACCTGCCCCTTGAAAGGCACCAGTGTCTGGGCTTAAGGTGTTATTAGCCAGTGTTTCCAAGTCTTTCATTCTCTCTGTGGAGCTGAGACAATGACCTCCGTCTACTCTCTTCAGGCAGAGTCTCCAAACATTTCTGCTTAGACCTAGAATCCCTTTGTTCACAAATATGTTGTTAAAACATTAAATTCAGTTTCTGGCAAAACTCGTCTAATCATCAAGTGTCAGACCCAGACAAGGGGCTCATCAGCCCCAGTGTGTGTGTGTGTGTACACATATCGAGGAACTATACCTGATGCTGTGCTTTGCCATTAGTTCTCAACTAATCTTGAAGCTTCTCTTTGGACATATTAACATGGAAGCTTCTCTTTGGGCATATTAGCATGGAATATCTCCCCAAATTCCCCAATATAAATGGGTGGGGGTACTTATCATTAAGTACCACATGTTCATTTGGAAAATTCAATGTATACAGACAAAACTAAAAGTTACAATTAAATCCCGGAGTAAAATTGTTAAAATATTGTTATGTTTCTCTATGGTTGTTTTCTGTGCATGTAAGGCAAACGTATTTTCCTTATCAAAATTCTTGTTAGTATAATCTGCTTTATAACCTCCCCTCGCCTTTTTTTTACACTTAAGTTATACCATGGGAGGATTTTTCTTCTGTATGTTTTGCAATTTTCTTGTAAGATAGGATTTTCAATGACTTCACAATATTCTATTGTGTTGATATATTCCAATGTTTAATTTTCTATTCTTTGACATTTAGGTTTTAAAGATGTCTTTAAATTATAAATAATTATGCTACAACAACTTCTCACATTTGACACATATTTTAAGAAATATTAGGCTATAGGGACGCCTGGGTGGCTCAGTCGGTTGAGCTTCCAACTTCGGCTCAGGTCATGATCTCACTTTCGTGGGTTCGAGCCCCATGTCAGTCTCTGTGCTGACAGCTCAGAGCCTGGAGCCTGCTTTGGATTCTGTGTCTCCCTTTCTCTCTGCCCCTCCCCTGCTCACACTCTGTCCCTCTCTGTCTCTTAAAAAAAATAAAATAAAATAAAAAAACTAAAAAAAAGAAATATTAGGTACACACACACATATCTATGCCATATCTATCTATCTCTTCTCTATATCAGTGCCATTCAAGTGAGTGCCAATTTCATAGCAGTCTTTCTTTTCTCACTCTTGGGTACTTCTTGAAAGCAATGTAAAAAAGGGAACACTTCATCCAATTCTAATAGATTTTCATAAATAAATTACTTTGGGGTCAAATTATATAAATAGGATAAGACTACAATTTTCCTAAAATTAAAAACCAGGAATCATTTTGTCTCTTCCATCTCCTTCTTTCCTGACACCCAATGAATCATTAGTCTTGTCTATATTACCTTCATAGTGAATTCCTTAAGCCTTCCTTCTTCTCCAACCCATCTAGCACTGTTGCTTGCTCTAAATTGCTCCTTGTAGGGGCTCTTTGCCTACGATCTCTATTTTTAATCTAACATTTCTCATGGGATTTCTGTGGAACACTGGTCCCCATGGGATATGTGATGAGAGAAATTCCATAACAAATAAAATTATAAAAACTCACCTATTTTTTCCTATTCTGTCTCTTCTTGGAGATACACCAAGCATATCAGTATATTAGATATTCTGGGAAGTCCTATAATTAAACAGAAGAAAAAAATCAATAAAAATCTTAATTAGCTTGGTGGAAACTAAAACTTACTAACTGTAATTTATTCATTTTTTTTTTCAAAAAACATTTGTTGCATAATTGCAATGTGTGATAGTCGTGTGTGTGTGTAGGTATGTATGTGTGAGAATACCTTTCTTTTTTTCTAAGAGAGAGAGAGATTGTGTGAGAAGGGGAGAGGGGCAGAGGGAGAGAGAATCTTAAGCAGGCTCCATGCCCCATACAGAGACTGATGCAGGGCTCAACCCTACAACCCTGGAATCATGACCTGAGCCAAAATCAAGAGTCAACAGTCAACTGACTGAGCCTCTTCGGCTCCCCACGAACACCTTTTAATAACCGGTTGAACTTCTGCCTTAAGAATATACTTCGGGAAATACTTTTATGTTGCATCTTTCACATAGCTGGTGAAGTAATTTTCTAAAGACTAGATATAATTATACTTCTAAACTTTTAAAAGAAGTTTAAAGGAGAGTTAAACTCTTAAAAACTCTTAAAAAGAGAGTTCTCCAGGATAATATAAATTCCCTATCTGTGCCATGGCTTTTGAGACCCTTCATAGTTTGTCTTCATCACAGTTTCCCAGTCTCCAGTTGCTTTCCTGAATCACTAGAAAATCTAAGCATGTCAAAGCTCTCTGTCTTATCTAAGAGTGTCATAGATTTTTATCTTTTCATGCCTTGATTTCTGCTGTTTCTTTTGTTGATGTTCTCTAGTGGTGACATTTGATTTACCTCCAATAACAAATACCACTGTCTTGCAAAATCTTGCCCACCTTCTCCAGTGGCCACTTCTTTCTTATCCTTCAAATTCCAACTAAAATGGCATATCTGTGAAGCATTTTCTCATGCTCTCTACTCATTCTTTCTTAATAGCCTCCAAGATTGGCAGGGTAGTGACCATTATCCTCTTTATTTTATTTTATTTTATTTTATTTTTTATGATGAGGAAACAGGTCTGAAGAGGGATTTGCTGAAATGATGGGCCTAAGCAGGGAGAAGAGAACCTATTTGCATAGTTGTGGGTTCTCTGCATACCCTATGGTCTTTGCTGACCACCTAATTATGTGTCAAGAAGATCAGAGATCAGAGAATGGACGGGGGTTAGGAAGTGAGTGTCTACAGACTTCCTGGAATCCCAAAGAGGATGAACACTTAGCTCAGACGTAGAAGGCTTTAGCTAAATCCTGAGCTTGTTTGTGACCATCAGAACAGTGTCTGGCATGCTCAGTTCAGATTTTCAGGGATTTAGGTTTTAACTGGCAAAGGAAGTTGTTTAAACTCAGGAAATGGGAAGGGAAAAACAGAGAGAAAGCCAGCTAATCAGAAGCTATTAAGCTCATAAAAAAGTGTTGGCTTGAGTTACAGTTTGAGGGGAAAATGTTAGTTTCAGCTCACTATTCAATAACTATTGGCCTTTTGGGTCTCCAAATTAGCTGTTGACTGACTCTTTTAAGCCAAGAATTAAAATTTCTAGGCTCTGACAAGCTATGAGGATCCTAGGGTAGGCTTGATAAATGCTGTTTTTAATAGCCTACATTTTATTGGCATGTAATAATATGTTGAATGATTTTGCATCTGTATGCTTGTTTTCTAGGATACCTATCATTATACCCATTTTTGAAGAGTGGAAAAATGAAATACATGAAAAGTAATTCTCCATAGTGTTAGGATTTGAACCCATGTGTTCTAAATTCTAGTGATATAAAGAGGACTCTCTTAGCAGGGTCTGAGTTAAGAAATCATGAGTCAGGAGCTATTTCTCAGTTTTTAGAACTTCTCAGTTATTGAGGGAGAAGAGGCATCCATGAGACAGAGGAAGAGGACAGACAGGTGGAGGGTGGGGGGTGGGGCGGGGAATGCAGTTCCTCTTGGAAGTTTGGAAAGAAGCTTTGCCGACAAGACCTTGTGGGCAGAGGGCAGGGACCAGAGTCTCTTTCTCTGGCTTACTGTCTCCCCTCTTCTGACTCTTGAATTTTGCATTCTCTTGAATGATGGTATTATCTGTGTTCTCTGCACAATGGTCTAATCTTTTCCAGCTCCAGGTGCTGACATGGATTGTGCTGGAACATATTGGAAAGGGTTTGATGTAAGACTTTAGTAGCTATTAACTATAAGTAGCTAGATTAAAAATAAATAAATGATGATACACATTCTCCATTTCAACTGCAAAGAGTGTTATATGTGTTCATTATCCAATTACTGATTTCACAAACATTTATTAGGATTTTACTCCATGTCAGGCACTCAGTGCAAAGCTCTGAGGTATATGAAAAAAACAAAGTTCTCTGCATTGAAGGAGCGCAGAGTCTAGCAGACATGGTAGTTAAGATGGATCTTAACTTCTTGGAAGGATTCCTGATACTTTTCAATAGGTAGCAAAAGTGAAGAGTTTTCCTGTCTTTCTAGAAACACACACACACACACACACACACTTCCAATGATGGGAGGGGAATATCAGCACCTGTTCAGACCCTCTAATGACCAAGCACAGTCCTCCAAGAAGTCCATAAACCTTAAGTTAGAATATTCTGGAATCAAGAACATTGTTGGAATGAATAAATGTTTACTGCATTCCGAGCATATTCAGGGCAGTGGAAATAAAAGGGAATGTTCCAATGACTGTCAGCAACTCACATCACTACTACCCTCTTCTAAGTCTCTGAAGGAAAAGCCAAATGGCATTTCGTAGAACCTCCATGCCCAGTATGATTCTAACTTACAGTTTCACAAGGGAAGATACTAGATTTGGAAAGCAGAAAGGAAAGAAGAAGCCATTATCACCTGGGATAGTTGTAGCCAGATATGTTGGGATGTCATGAGATTTACAGTGGCTTGCCAGAAAGCTCTGAAAGATCACATATTCTCACTACTGCAGACTGAGATGGCAGGGGCTACCCAAAGATTCTTGTGAATTTTAATAGTGTCATGGATAATGTTTGAGAACCACCCACTTCTGTGTTTCAGGATGAATTCTTCTGTAGCAACTTCCTAACTTTTCTTTCCTTAGCTTCCAGTGGTTGGGTAACCCCTTTTTCCCCATATTCAGCCATTCTTTCGTAGAAGACATAGAATGGCTTGTTTCTTGATGGAACCCTAACTGAGGTAAGGGGGAAGGTATGGCCTCTTTTCTCTTCTCCACGGTGCAAACTTTTTTTTTTTTCTGTACAAAGCCACATAGTAACTCTTTCTGGCTTTGCAGGGTAGTCTGTCCCTGCTGTTCTACCATTGTATTGCAAAACAGCCGTAGAAAATATGTAAACAAATGAGTGTGCCCGTGTTCTGATAAAGCTTTATGACAAAACCAGGTGGAAGGCAAGATTCAGCTCATGGGCAATGATTTGCCAACCCCTGCTTTAAAGGATTGAGCTATTTGTATGTCTCACTTCATGACTTAAGGTCTTCTTTGATCTATGGAAAACCCTTTGCTTGATTTATTTTTTATATATATAGTCCTCACATATGTATTTTACTCTTCTATTTCTCTCTCTACTCTGATAGACAGATGGGTGGAGGGATAGATACATAGAAAAAAATCTATATATATCCATTTGAATATATTCAATATATATTTTCCTTTGTGTGTATTTCTGAAAAATATATTGCTTTATTGTACATGTTTTAACTTTGAATGGATTTAAATTTTATTTCATGTTTGCTTTCTTTCCTCATGTATTACTGTCTTTAATAGTCTTTTTTATGATTCTACACATAATTTTTTTAACTATTTTAATTCAAGTTAGTTAACATACAGTGTTATGTTAGTTTCAGGTGTTCAATATAGTGATTCAACAATTCCATACATCCTTAATCCCCATCACCAATTTAACCATCACCCCTATCCACCTTACCTCTCTGGTAACCATCTGTTTGATCTCTATAGTTAAGAGTCCCTTTCTTGGTTTCTCTCTCTCCCTCTCTCCCTCTCTCCCTCTCTCCCTCTCTCCCTCTCTCCCTCTCTCCCTCTCTCCCTCTCTCCCTCTCTCCCTCTCTCCCTCTCTCCCTCTCTCCCTCTCTCCCTCTCTCCCTCTCTCCCCTTTGCTCATGTGTTTTGTTTCCTAAATTTCACATGAGTGAAATCATATGATATTTGTCTTTCTCTGACTGACTTCAGTTAGCATTATACTCTCTAGCTCCATCCATGTCGTTGCAAATGGCAAAATTTCATTCTTTTTTATGGCTGAATAATATTCCGTTGTGTGTGTATGTGTATGTATGTGTGTGTATATATATACATATATATGTATATATATGTATATATATACCCTATCTTGTTTATCCATTCATTAGTCAATGAACACTTGGGCTGCTTCCATATCTTTGCTATCATAAATAATGCTGCTATAAACATAGGGATATATGTATCCCTTTGATTTAGTGTTTTTGTATTCTTTGGATAAATACCCAGTAGTATGATAGCTGGATCATAGGGTAGTTCTATTTTTAACAGTTGGAGGAACATCCATACTGTTTCCACAGTGGTTGCACCAACCACTAAGAGTACATTTTTCTCCACATCCTCCCTAACACATATTGTTTCTTGTGTTGTTGATTTTAGCCATTCTGACAGGTATGAAGTGATCTCACATTGTAGTTTTCATTTGCATTTCCCTGATAATGAGTAATGATGAGCATCTTTTCATGTGTCAACCATCTGCATGTCTTTTTTGGAGATATGTCTGTTCATGTCTCCTGCCCATTTTTTAATTGGATTATTTGTTTTGGAGGTGCTGAGTTTTTAAGTTCTTCATTTATTTTTGAGAGAGAGAGAGAGAGAGAGAGCGCACAAGAGCGAGCTCTAGTGGGGGAGGGACAGTGGGAGAGAGACAGAGAATCCCAAGCAGCTTCATGCTCAGCACAGAACCTGAGATGGGGCTCAATCCCACGTCTGTGAGATCATGACCTGAACCAAAATCAAGAATCGGATATTTAACCAACTGAGCCACCCAGGTTCCATGAGTTTTTAAGTTTTTCATATATATCTTGGATACTAATCCAACCCTTTATCAGATATGTCATTTGCAAATATCTTCTCCCATTTTGTAGATAGCTGTTTAGTTTGTTGGCTCTTTCCTTTGCTGTGCAGAAGCTTTTTATTTTGATATGGTCTCAGTAGTTTATTTTTGCTTTTATTGCCCTTGCCTTAGGAGACATATCTAGAAAAATGCTGCTACAGCTAACATCAGAGAAGTTACTGCCTGTGTTCTCTTCTAGGATTTTTATGGTTTCAGGTCTCACATTTAGGTCTTTAATCCATTTTGAATTTATTTTTGTATATGGTGTAAGGAAATGGTCTACTTTCATTCTTTCGCATGTTGCTGTTCAGTTTTCCCAACACCGTTTGTTGAAGACACATTCTTTTTCCCATTGGATATTCTCTCCTGCTTTGTCAAAGATTAATTGGCCATGTCACTGTGGGTTTATTTCTGGGTTTTCTGTTCTGTGTCAGTCATCTAAGTTTTTGTGCCGGTACCATACTGGTTTGATGACTGTAGCTTTGTAATATAACTTGAAGTCCGGAATTGTGATGCCTTCAGCTTTGCTTTTCTTTTGCAAGATTGCTTTGGTTATTTGGGGTCTTTTATGGTTCCACACAAATTTTAGGATTGTTTGTTCTAGTTCTGTGAGAAGTGCTGTTGATATTTTGATAGGGATTGCATGGGATGTGTAGATTGTTTTGGGTAGTATAGAAGTATTAACAATATTTTGTCTTCCAAACCATGAGCATGGAATGTCTGTTCATTTTTTTGTGTCATCTTCAGTTTCTTTCATCAGTGTCTTATAGTTTTCAGAATCTAGACCTTTCACATCTTTGGTTGGGCTTATTCCTAGGTATCTTACTGTTTTTGGTGCTTTAATAGCCTTTCTTATTGTACTGTGTCCATCTAGTTCACCAATTTTAACTTAAGAGTAATACTCCACGGTGGCGGTGGTAGATGTTGGTCCAGCAGCAGGTTCTTATTCCCTGGGGTCATCAATGATCACTGCTGTCCTGAAGAATTTACTTAGATACTCACTGTACTCTTCAGGAGTGAAAAGTAAATTTCTGTTTGTGCTTATTTATTACCATGACATTACCTAGCTTATCTTAGTATCTTGCTTCTAAGTACTGAATTAGGAGCCATGATACATATCCAAAACATGACACCAGTCTAGTATGCTGTCAATGGACCACTACATTGCTTAGGAAACATAACAAAGTTATTAAATCACCAGTTTCTGGAACCTAAGTGCCTAGATTCAAAATCTGGTGCTATAATTTACTAAATATGTAATTTGAGGCAAATTGTTCATTTGTTTGTTTTACATCTTTTTTGCCTTTTTTGCCTTTTTTGCTTTTTTGATTCTTCATCTGTGATATGGGGACATTGCTAATACATACTTTACCTATCATTAAGATTAATTACGTTATTGGGGCACCTGGGTGACTCGGTTGGTTGTGTGTCCCACTCTTGATTTTGGCTCAGGTCATGATCTCACAGTCATGGGACTGAGCCCCATGTCTGGCTCTGAGCTGGGCATGGAGCCTGCTCGGGATTCTCTCTCTCTCCCCTTCTGACCCTCCCCTGCTCACTCTTGTTCTCGCTCTCTCTCTCAAAAAAAATAAGTAAATAAAAGAATAAAAAGTATTACATTTTTAGAATTGTATTTTTAAATGTAAAGTACTTTTTATCATTGAAAAAGTACTCCATAGGTATTTTTAAATAAAAAATTAAACCACATGTTGCTAAAATTTTCAAATACAGCATTTAACATCTAGAGCCTTTCCATTGTAAATGCTCCGTGCTTGGAGAAAATGGGGAGGGCAGGTGTTGCCCCAGATTTGCAGAAAAGGAAATCAAGACTCAGATAGGTGAAATCATTTCTCTCAGGTCATGGTGCTCATCATAACAGAGCAAGATTCAAATCCGTGTCTTCTGGCTCAAAGAGAGTGACTCCTTGGCTTCTTTGGCCCATAGCAATAGGGAACTCTTGTGTGTGGGAACAAGCCATCCAGCAGAACGCATTATGACGGGTATTAACACAGGAGCTCCAAAAGGAAGACATGCTGAATTCTAACCAAGCAGCAGGGAAAGGGAAGTAGGGGGAGGGGAGAATGAAAGACAGGAGTGTGGGAAGGCAGAAACTGCCGGTGAGGTGAGAAGAGACGAGACGTTTCCCCAAGGATAGAGGAAAGGAAGGTTAAAGGCATATTGATCTTGAGTGGGGAAAACATTCTCTGGACTTTTCATCCTGCTTTCAGATCATCTGGCATCAAAAAAGGGTCTGTTACTGAGCTCAGCTTTGGAGATGGCGTGAGAGATACAACAGAGGAACGACCATATGCTGACATGGAGGGCACAAGAGTGGTTTTTGATGATATGAGCTGAGCTGCAAAGTAGAAGCAATGTGGAACCTGATCAAACATGCATCCAGTGATGGGCAAGCAGCAGCCAAGCACAAGCACAGGCATCCTCTGAAAAAACTATTCCATTTCCTGACCTGAAAGGAGGCAGACTTTCTTTTCAAAAGAACTTGCAGAACTACCCAGGTCATACCCGGGCGGGGGGGCAGTAGAGCATGTTACAATGTCCAAGGTGCTTCCTCAACAATTACCTTGTAGGATTCTCAGAGCTACACTGTGAGAGTAAACCGGGCACCATTTACGATTCTCGTTTTACAGATGATGAAACTGAGGATGAGAAAAGGCAAGGACACAGGGCCTGGGAAGCAGGCAAAGAGGTAGGAGCAGATCGTGGCTTCCCCATTATTGCCCAATTATCCTCGCACTAAAGCACATTATGTCTGGCCAAACTGACGTTTCACAAAATGGAGTTGAGAACATCCCTATATGAATATATACGAGCATATCTATCAATCGAACTCAATTATATATTCATACATCTTCATTTCCCATCCATGTTTATAGTGTATCATCCATGATCAGTTCCTATATCTATTAACATTTTTATAATTATCTGATTCAATTTATCTATATACTTGATCTCTTATCCTTCCTGATTGGTCATCTGTATACAGATACACTGACTGATGTGATGTGATGTGTGTAAGATTAATTACACCATAGCAGAAAGCACACGAACATTGAAGATGTAAATGCATGCTTATAAACCTTGTATTCAAGGTTTGCATTGTCTTACTAATTTCTTTAATCTCTCCGAACTTCAGTTTTGCAGCTTGTCGATTAGAGATAAAAATGTCCACCTCCCAGTTCTGTGAGAGCTATAATAAGACATTGGTTATAAGGTGCATAGTGCCTGGCTCAGAGAAGTCTCACAAATAGTTCCTGCTTGCTTGCTTTCACCAGATCCTTCCATTCCTTTCTGGCTATCTAGCTTCTCCTCTAATTCCAGTTGGTCTCCATTTACTTTTTCTCTGAACCTCAGTGTCATCCGTTATGTGAGGGATTGTTTGTGCATTTGACACATGGTTCCAAAGATTATCCATTGAGGATCAGATATTCTGGTTTGGAAATCTGGCTGTAAGATTCTTCAGGTAGAGCTTCTCATTTATCATTTAAGAAAGCAAGACATAATTCTTAATCCACTCTTCTGAATCATCTGAAGGACTTTGCATACAGCATTGCTCATAATTGGTGCCAAGTAAATATTTGATAAATTAGATAGTTCCCAAGTAGCACTCTTGCCCCGGGAGAGTTTGAGAGTGGAAGCACAAAGGAGCTGATCCTCCATGTATGTAAAAAACTGGGATAGCAGAGACCTCTGCAGTTTTAACAAGAAACCACTTATTCTTTTAGTCTGTGCTTATTGAGCAACAGACCTACGTTACCTTTGATATGTGCTCAGATTACACAAATGCATCAGACACACGCATGCAATCTGGAAAAGAAACAGTTCCATTCTAATGCGATCACTGTGATAGGGGGATGCCTGGTGAGCTGTGGGAACACAGAGATGGTACACACTTGATATTTGTCTTTGCCAGTTGTCCAGTGTTTCTTTGTCCCTTCTTCTGGTAATAGCACCCCCTTACTGTGAAGAGCTAAATATTGATCACTCTGTGCGGTTCATGGCATTCATGTGACTAGTTCTGGCTAACTACAAGCCCCTCCCCTTGGCCATAGTCGTGGACTCCGATATGGATACGTGACCCAAGGTGGTCCAGTTAGAGTCATTCCCTGCGAATTTATTAGCAGAAGCTGATAGGAGATCTCTCTTTCCTATACATGACTACTGACTTAATAGAAGCTGAGAGATAGATGCTGTTTGCCACCTTCCCTCTCCCCATTGCATAGAAAAAGTCTTTGAGGCATAAGAAAAAAGAAGTCAAACCCTAGGGTGATATAGATAATGGAGATAAAGGAAAAACAGAATCTGGATAATTTTTAAGTACCTAGTGCTCCCTGGAGCCATCTGTACTTTTGGATTTCCAATTACATGAGCTAATAAATTCTCATTTTTGTTCAAAATTTGAATTTTTTATACAGACTTTCTCATATAGTCATTCTATCACTCTAAATCTGTATAGAATTTTATAACATTTCAAAACCATTTTGTGCATATCATTTTCTGTGAGTCTCAGGACAATATTGTGAGAGAGGTAGCTATTGTTTTATGGTTCCTGGTGAGAATGATAAACATAAAACGAGTGATGTGGCTGAGGTTGGTCAAGTGAATTGTGAGTAAGGCTGAGAGAGAAATTAAACTTTCTGATATTTAGGGCCAAGTTTTCACATTTATCCTAAAGTCTGACTACCAGACCACACATCTAAGTGTTCAGTCCTAACTCTAATTGGACATATGAAGCCTATCACAAAATCCTACCATTCCATGTCCAGCAAGGTGGGGATAGAGTTCACTTCATCCTTCAACATTGCTGACTATATGTGGGTTTAATCTGTGTGTGTGTTTACTATATCTATCACTTTTACTCAGAAGACTTGATCAGGAAATATATTTGCAGGTGTTGATCAGAGTTCCCTGGATAGGTTACTATGCAAATACCACTTAGTAATACATTACATCACATCACATTGACTTAGGCATGGTGCTGTGCTTGAGATATAAAAGAGGGACACTGGTTTCAGCAATATATTCTAACGGCTTAGTGAGTCACTTGTTTCTGGGCATTGCAATCTCTGAATTCCTGGGCATCCTTTGTGGTACATGGTCAGACCATGCCCGACCTCTGTTGAAAAGAAGCCAATTACCTGACTGCAAATGATGTCAAAGTACTTTCAACTGACCTCAGTCCTGGAAGTGAGCTGGTTGAAAAGCTTGTTATTGATCCGTTCTTCCAAATATTCTTTGAGTCTCTTATTAATTAGATTGTCAGAATCTTGTTAATTTAGGCCCCATCCACACAAAGTAACATGGTATTTTAGTTTTTTAAATGCATTTTTTAAAAGGTTTTAACACATTACCTGTGTTGTTGCTGTCACATGGATGTGAGAGGGAGTATTTGCTGGTTTGTTTGGTAGTTGTCAGGCAAGTGTATAAAAAAGAAATACTCTTGGAAAGATTGATTTTTCCCCCCCAGTCAAAACCTTGTGTAAGCCATCATTTAAAGTGCTGTTCATTGACCCCTTTGAACTATCCACATGATAACAACTATCTAAAATTGAATACCAGAAAAAGTTTGTGTTATCTCAAGAATGGGTATGGTTATTTGTGTCAAGCCAAGTTTTACCTGTTCTTTAACACCTTCCTTAAAGTTAATAACAGTTCAAATTTATTGGTAAATCATAGACTTTTTCCTAAACTTATTTCTTCAGCAATTATTATACCCAGACCATCACTCACTGAATAACTCCTGCTAAATTGCGGATTTCTTCCATTCTTTATTTCATTTATCTCCCCAGTGCAAGTTTTATTTTTGGCTTTTTATTTTACAGTTTAATCAAAATGTATACATGCCAAGGGTATAAAAAAATCATTAGAAAGTTTTATAATAAATCCTGGCAGTGCCACACCCAATTTTTCATTCTTTTTGCTCAAAAGAAAACTCATTCCTAAGAATCAATGTTAGCATTATTTTCTAGCATATAGCACTGTATTTCTAAAGATTATGTTCTTAGTAATACTGTTTGGTTTTTCAGCTTTAAGCATTATTTTTCCCATACTTAATGTCTTTCCATAAGCCAACATGATTATAATAATTTAAATTAAACATCTGTGTTAGTATTATCATATTTATATAAATGAACATGAAATTTGTTTTTCCTTTCTTGCATATTTTCGGTGTGTATTTTTACTAGAGTTAGTAATCAACTATCTTTACTTTCACAACATTCTGTAAACTTAACATCATTGTCACATCGATGCATTCTAATTCTTGTTGCTTTTTATAGATGATCTTTCCCACTCAAGGTGAAAGTTTTTAGAATCTTCTATTTGCTCTTGATAATGATGAAGTTATGAGAGTTTATGATTGATTATGTGGCTTACTGGGGGGTCTTTTTAAAAAAATATGGTCATTTATTGGGAACTTTGAAACTTTTATTTTTTAATTTAAGGAATTTTCTTTAAAAAGTAGAATTTCTATTATCTGTATATCGTTCTTCCTAAATTGGTTCTTAGTGTTCTTATCTTTTGTCTCCTGCCATAACCATTAGGTCTAATCAAGAGGCAGAAATCACACAGTTTTAACAGAGAAAGTTTAATGTAAAGAATTGTTAATTGCAACATGCCATTATAGTAACGGGGATTTGACCAGAAAAATGAAAGACAATTTTTAAAAATATAGGAATAGCAGATACGAGTAGGGACCTCTATCCCTAGTGATAGGACGGCAGAAGGAGGAGGCGTCCATCCTGTGGCCCCAGGATAAGCTGTAGGTCTCCTTGGAAAGTATGTGCCACAGTTCAGTGGACAATAGGGAGAGTCACTGAAGTGCGTCACCAGCAGGACTCTCCCCAGCCTGTCCTCTGGAGTACCAGGGGGTGCCCTCCATGGTGGGGAGTGGCCTAAGAACACATCACAAAACCACACAAGAGGGCCCTGGGGGTGGGGGTTGACGTACTGCTGACCAGGGGTGCTGCTGGCTGCTAAGCTCTACAAGAAACAGGTACTGCAGAAACTGTGTGGCCACAGGAGCCTGGGATTGGAGCCAACTAGAGCTCGAAATTTTTTTTATCCATTCGCCTGTATCTTGGTTGTTTCCCAGTTTTGCAATTATGATGAAAGCTGCTATAAACGTCCATGTGCAGGTTTTTGTATGGACCTAGTTTTCAACTCCTTTGGATAAATACCAAGTGGAGTGATTGTTAGATCATATGATGGTAAGAGTGTGTTTGGTTTTAATACAGCCAAACTGTCTTTCAAAGTGGCCATACCATTTTGCTTTCCCACCAGCAGTCGACATTGTCACTGTTCCAGATTAGGGCCGTTCTAATAGTTACATGGTGGCATCTTATTGTTGTTTTAATTTGCATTTCCCTGATGACCTACGACGTTGGAACATCTTTTCATAAACTTACTTGCCATTCGTATATCTTCTTTGGTGAGGTCTCTGTTAAGGTCTTTGATTTTTAAATCAGCTTCATTGTTTACTCTGTGATGAGTTTTAAGAGTTCTTTGTATACTTGGGATAACAGTTTTTAACAGAGAGGTGTTTTGCAAATATTTTCTCTCGCATGTGCCTTTTTCTTTTTCTTTTTTTTTTTTTTCCATTTTCTTGATGAGTATCTTTTGCAGGGCAAACCTGCACACTATTTTTTGTCTGTTTCTACTCTGTGAATATTTTTTCAACTTTATCTTATAACTCTTTTATTGGATATGTATATCCATAATTTATAAGACTTATTCTTGTTTTCCAGTGGTATTTTTTTATAATACTCTTTTCCTTTTTACGGATACAACATCTAGCTTATATTATTAATAAGCTTTGGTTCTGAAGTTTTACTCTATTCCCTGTCTTGTATATTTTCTCCTAGTTTTCCCATTCCTATTTATTTGTTTCAGATTTTCTCCCTTGTTTTGGAAGCTTCCCTGAATTGTTAGTTGATCCTTTACTGCCTGTTATTCTTCTAGGCACATAAAACATAAGCTTTGTGTACATGGCAGAAGCTTATCGTTGAGCTTTAGATCAGACTGAAGGGGTGGGAGTGACTAATTTTATTGATCGGTCACAAAAACCATATTTGAAATTCCTTTTTCTAGAATCACTCAGCTTCCCTCTGATCTCCTGTCCTTAGTCTGGGTGTACAACTGCTGACTGATAAAATCTCGAGGAGGGGAGTAATGTTCAGCTCCTTTGTACACAGACATTCAATCAGCCTCCCCATTTTCCCCATCCATCCTCTGTGATACCTGTCAACTTTATCTATGGACTTCTTAGGACTAATTGGTTTGTTTTTCATCAGTGTCTCCCTCTGCAGGCTTATTTTGTGGGTTCTGTTCTTTGTTGACTCTTCCAACTTCAATTTCTGAAACTTGTTGAAGTCTCTCACAGAGTGCCAAATCTCTTCTTCAATTCTCTTGGTTCTTATGGATTTATATTATGTGTGTGTGTGTGTGTGTGTGTGTGTGTGTGTGTGTGTGTGTGTTCCTTTACTATCCACTTGAGAGACCCATTTGGAGAAAAAAAAAGATAAATGGACTCTCCTATTGGATTTCATCTTCTAATTTATCAGCCTTGATCAATCATTTATGGAATCTAAAATTCTTAGGAATGATCTGGTCACAACTGAATAGTGTTAAAGGCTCCTATTGAGGAAACGACTGTGTGGGACAGTAAGAAAGAATAAGTGAATGGCAAACTGAGTGAATGAGGAAACAAATGAAACAAGAAAGAAATGATTATCTTATTAGTGGACAGCAGGCTGTGGTGGAAAGTACACCAGGCTGGCAGAATTGTTGTCCCAAGTTTGTGTCTCACTTGCTATAAGCCCCGGGCAAGTCATGTCACCAACTTGATCTGAATCTCCTCTGCACAGTGGATCAGGGAAGGTTGGGAGTAGAAATACGAAGAGTCCCTTCAGGACTTAAACACATCTCTACTCCTTATAACGTATCTTTTTTTATAAAGCTAACAAATTCAAAGTTAGGGAAACCCTGGATTTCCTTAGATTACTAGCTTTCAACAATTAGGGTGACACAGACTCTGATGAGAACCTAACCTTCAATTTTTTTTTCTTAGAACAGTGCACATATGCAAACATGCAATATGTATGTAATTTCAGAGGCTTCTCAGGGGCCTCCTGAAACTCACATGAGGATCCCATTAAAGTAATGTTGATCTTAGAACCTTCATCCTGCTCCAAGGTGACCTCTGGTCTTTGCCTTTTGAAGGGACTGCTGATGTGTTTTCCTTAGGAAATTGAGGCTTCCCAGAACACGGCTAGAAAACTGCAAAGAACATTTCCCTTACATACAAACCTTGTCATTCAGGTGAACCAATTTTCTCTTTGTAAATCAGGACATTTGCAAATATTTCATTAGCTTTGGCCCAGATAGCTCTGTAACAAATGCATTTGCTGTGTGGTGCAGATGATGTATCAGCACAAACAGCTCGCTGGGTCTCCATTAATTATACAGGGAGAATGAGGGACTATTTAAATGGAGGCACAGAAATTCCATTTGGGGGTGTATTTGCCTGGGAAAGGAAAGCACTCCCATGTTGCAAGAATCCTATGTTCTTTCTGATCTATTTCTTTTCAGCAGCCACGACACTGAATCGTTCATTCTTTCTTTCATGTATCTACTATTTATTGAGTACTAGGCAAGGATCCTAGATGCTGGAGATAAAATAATAAGCAAAAGACATACAGCCCCTGCCCTCATGAAACAAACTTGTGGAGGCTACAGTAATAAAATAATCACAAATAACAATATAAAATTACCGTGAATATCAGGAGCCATGAGAACAAAACAGGGGTGCAGGAGGGTGCCGATCTAGCACAGAGCAGTCAAGGAAATGTTCCCACAGGGAGTGACCCTAAAGTTGAATGCTGAAGGAAAATAGGAAGCAGACTAGCTGAATATGGGGAGTGAGGAGTAACAATGCCCTGGGCTGAAGCATGCGTGCAATTATTTGCTGAACAGAAAGAACTCCAGTGTGGCAGGAGTACAAAAAGAGTAGAATGAGAAGAGGCTAAAGAAGTACATGGTCACCCATGGGAGGCCTATAACCATCTGAAAATTTTGATTTTTATTTCAAGGGCAACAATAAGCCTATGGGGACATTGAAGGAACACAGAAATTAATCAGAAAGCCATGCAAGGAACTTCAGACTAAGAACTGGTATGTGAAAAGCATTTATTCCATTAGACCAGAGAAAGGTAATTCCTTGCAAAAAGGCAGATTGTAAATATTTTAGGCTTTGTGTGCAAATCTTTGTCACATTTCCTTTTTTTTAAGTTTATTTTGTATTGAGAGAGGGGGGTGGGCAGAGAGAGAAGGATAGAGAGAGAATCCCAAGCAGGCTCTGCACTGTCAGCATGGAACCCAAAGAGGGGCTCAACCTCAAAATCAGTGGAGGTCATGACCTGAGCCAAAATCAAGAGTTGGGCACTTAACCGACTGAGCCACCCAGACACCCCTGTCACATTTACTTTAAAACAAACAAAAAAGGGGCGCCTGCGTGGCTCAGTCGGTTAAGCGTCCGACTTCAGCTCAGGTCACGATCTCACGGTCCGTGAGTTCGAGCCCCGCATCGGGCTCTGGGCTGATGGCTCGGGGCCTGGAGCCTGCTTCTGATTCTGTGTCTCCCTCTCTCTCTCTGTCCCTCCCCTGTTCATGCTCTGTCTCTCTCTGTCTCAAAAATAAATAAAAACGTTAAAAAAAATTAAAAACAAACAAACAAACAAAAAAAAAACCTTTAAAAATGTAATTCCAATCTTAGCTCAAAGACTGCAAAAACAACTCATGAGCAGAATTTAGACCATAGGCTTTGCACTAAGTTTGCCAACTCATACACCAGACCAACAGCTCTCTCAGAGTACAGGTGGTACTTCTCTTGTTCATTGTAGGGTCTCTAGTGCCCAAGTAGAGGCCAGACACATAGTGGATACCTAATATACATTTATTAAGTGAATTAATGACCAAAGTAGTTTTAAATATTCAATATCTATTGATGACGAAAACCAATGCTAGCATTGTTGTTGACTTTGCATTGTTACCATTATTATTGTTGTTATTACTGGCATATCACAGAAAAGGAAAACAGTTAAATTCTCCCAAGATTGGATAAGTGACAGAGCCAGGATTTAAACCAGTTCTGTAAAATTTCTAAGCCCATTCTCTTCATTCTGATCATTCTACCTCTTAGGTAAACAATAAATAAATAGCAATGTATAATATAGGTAAACATCAAATGATAGAAGTACAACTTAATATCATGGAAGAGACATGCCAGTCAAAATAGAGGACAGAAACCATGTATCAGCCTCCCCTTCTGTCTCCGTCAGTTTGGGCTGCTATAACAAATTACCATCGCTTGGGTGGCTCAGACAACAAATATTTATTTCTCACAGTTCTGGAGACTGGAAGGCTGAGATCATGAGATCAGGGAGCCAGCACACTTGGGTTCTCGATGAGGGCCCCCCTTTCTAATTATGTCCTCATATGACCTTTCCATGGTGTGGGCACAGAGAAAAAAAAGATCCTGTCTTTTTTATCAGGGCATCATGAGAGCCTCACCCTCATGACCTAATGTAACCATGGTTATCTCCATTTTTGTTAGGTTTGGGGACCCCACCTCCAAATACCATCATATTGGTATGACACATAGCACCTTCCTCCTGAGATCCCTGTTATAATAAAAGTAAGGGAATGTTTAAGTGCACAAAACCTAAACAAAAGTAAGGAAGAAAGAGGGAGAGGAGAGAAAACAGGAGGGGCATGATGGCTAAGAGAAGTTAAACACGTATCAGGAGCAGACGGGACTGTCCACTAAGGAGACAAATTGAGCTGCATGCTAGGGTGTGCATTGGATGCTTGGAGGAGACTTTCGCTGAAGAAAGCATTGCCCCTCCCAGTAGCATACAGATATGAATCCCTTTCCAAATCTCCTACCCCAGGTGTTCTTGCACCTTCTGTGTCCTTTATCTGGGACGAAATATGCCAGTCTTCCATTGTACACATTCCAAATCTTTATGAATTATTTTCTTGGTATTATTTTTATTTGCTCTGGAGAATGCTGAGAATTTCCTTTTCATTCCCTCCTTAAGATTTTCCTTTTCTTCGGTAGGGAAAAGCCATGTATCAAGAAAATAACACTTTCACGAGACCAGCAATAACTCAACTGATTCTGATGCTCCCCATCCTCTTTACTACCTTAGTTCTCTTCTCCTGTAGTCTAAGGAATAAGGAAGAGGGATACCAGTATCTATGATAATAGGATTAGTTGTTCCTTCTTGGAAAGACCTAGGGGTCAATGGAGGATCTTGGGCTCAAAGTTGGTAATTTTTTGGTTCCTCATTAGAATATAAGTGACTTAGGATATTTTAACTTCAGCTTTCAGACTTAGATCCAAGATATAGATAATAAGAAATAAGTATTTCCTCAAATATGTTATTACAGTAGTATCCAGTTCAGTTTGGAAAAATAGGATATTGATGGTGGATTTAATTAAACAGATACTATTGCCTAACTGAAAGCTTGGAAAAACTTGAAGATATAATAAAGGGACAGGACTTAAGAAAAAAATAAAGATAAGTAGAAATTCTGGAATTAAACACCTAAACTAAAAATTAATAATCTATTTCAAATATAAAACTAGCTGAAGCATGACACGATTTTGAACTTTTATTTTTGTCTGATTAGAAAAGAATCTGTATTTGTACTGTTATTAAGAACATCCTCCTTGGAATAGCCTCATAGTGATTACTGACATTAGAACTGGTATGAACATAAAATATGAGTACACTTTCGGGCTCTGTCTTAACTCAGTTATCAACCTGAGTTGTCAGAATCAACCTAGAAACAAATCACAGCAGATTAAACTAGGAGGCTCTCACACTTGGGGTCCTGAGGGCACAAGTTCAGAACTAGCTCTACTTTGCCTTCTTAAATTTTGCTCCCTTGTCTCCTTGCTTGCCTGACCCTAGTCCTAACGCTATCTATACATTCCTAACTTCTGTGCAATGCAATACTACATTATTTTACCTTTTTGTCATCACCATGTAGAGCTAACTGGCACCCTCTAGGCTTGCCACTCAGAGAGTGGTCCAAGCACCAGCATCCTGAGCTTCATCTGGGATGTTGTTAGAAATGCAGAATTTGAGGTCCTACCCCATATTTCTAGATTCATATTTGCATTTTAACAGAATCCCCTGATGAATTGTACGTTCACTGAAATTACAAATTCCTGTCCTAACCCACTTTCCTTCCTTACTGAGGACCTTCCCAATCTTCAGCCTAATTAAAATTAGCTGTTGTTGTTTCAAAGCAGTCACTATAAAATATAGGAAAGTCTCATGGAAACAGAACTACAGAGGAAGAGTAATACAGTGGTCAAGATCACACAATTTAGAGTAGGATAGAGCTGACTTTACGTTTCAGCTTTACTACTGAATAGTTGGGCAACTACTTAATTTCTTATTTTTTAAAAAAAATATTTAGAGAGAGCGAGTGTGCAAGTGGTGGAGGGGCAGAGAGAGGGAGAGAAAGAATCCCAAGCAGGCTCCACACTGTCAGCTCAGACCCCCCTGTGGGGCTCAAATTCACAAACCATGAGATCATGATCTGAGCCGAAACCAAAAGTCAGACGCTTAACCAACTGAGCCACCCAGGTGCCCCATACTTAGCATCTCTTGACTTCATTTCCTTCAAATGGCACATTAGTTGGTTTAGGCCAGTCTATGCTGTATAACAAATGATCCCCAGATCTCAGGATTCTATTCTATATGTCCATTTTGGCTGTGACTCTCCTCTATATGGTCTCTACTTTAAGACCCAGGTTGATTGGGCACCTCAACCTGGGACCTCGGTGGTCTAATGGTAACGAAAAAAGAGATACGACAAAGCAGACACAGAATCTTAGAGCTTCTGCTTAGCAGTGACGCCTGTCACTTCCATTCGCCTTCCATATTGCTGCGCCTGCCTTCAGTGAACACAGACCCTGATCCTCAGACTGGGAGAGGCACTGCAGGGAGGGAGGCAGGGAAGAGCAGTAACACAACTGACAAAGAAAAGAACGACAGTAGTTTGAGCACTGAATGAGCTAAGGCATGAGCCGTCCTTGATCCTTTGCTCAGTAACTGGGTGGCTAGTTCACTTTTCTGAACTTCAGTTTCCTATTCGTAAAATAAGGACAGTGATAACCAGCACTTAATGGAATGTGAAAAGGAAGGGAAGAGCAGCACGTAGTAGGCACTTAAAAGAAACTCTGAACATAATAGGAGTAATTATGTCCTTTTAAGCTGTCTGAGGTAGAACCTGCCTAATCCTTACAGGAAACCCTGAACTGGAGACACTGGAGGGTGCAGAAACAGCCATGAATTGCTTCATTCTCTGTTCCCTCTGGGTCTGCATCCTTCCTTGCCTTAGCTTGACAGGAAGCCTGCTCTCTTTTTGGAGGCATAGGATGGAAGAGGGTGTGTGTTCTCAGAGATAACGTGGGGCGAGTTCAGGGGTTACTAATTGAGTTTCTGCTTACCTTTTATATTTATTCAGCATCCCAACCAGAACAGGGTTGAGTTACAGCAGCCCCCTCCCTCTCCCTCGGCCCCCTCCCCCCTCTGCTGACAGCACTCAAGTCTCTTCCATAGTCGCTTCCCCACTCAAATTGTAAGTCCAATCAGAAATTGATGTGACAGCAAAACTGGAGAGAGACAAATATGTGGCCTATGAGGATATTTTGAGATTGGATTTGCTAGCACAGTACAAAGCAAGAAGGAATTGTAAAGCCTCTCCCAGAAATGGAATCTGCCAGAGCCCCAACCGTCTATTTGTCCACATAAGATACTACTTGTGGTTTAAGGCTGGTTCAGAGAACCTAGAATATGATGCCTAATTATAAAGTTCTTTAAAGTTTACAAATTGTTTCCATGTGATGTGGCTTATTCAACTCCCCCATGAACTCTGAGGAAATGAATGTAGCTGTCGTGATCCCACTTTATAGTCAAGGACACAACAGGTCAGCAAGGTAAAGCAATATGACCACAAGACACAATTCGAAAGAGGTGAAGGAAGGGCAAGAGTCCATATCATCTGCCCCCTTGTTTTATATTCATTCATTATACCATGTTTCCTTCATAACACCGTAACCTTTTGGTATAAAGGTAAGGTAGAGTTTCTGGGGCCATGAAACTGAGAAGCCAGACTTTATTTAAAAAAAAATTTTTTTATTAACGTTTATTTATTTTTGAGACAGAGAGAGACAGAGCATGAACAGGGGAGGAGCAGAGAGAGAGGGAGACACAGAATCCGAAACAGGCTCCAGGCTCTGACCGGTCAGCACAGAGCCCGACGCGGGGCTCGAACTCACGGACCGTGAGATCATGACCTGAGCCGAAGTCGGACGCTCAACCGACCGAGCCACCCAGGCGCCCCGAAGCCAGACTTTAAAAAGCAGTGATCCCCCCCACGGCAACCCTTCTATCTCCATGTTCTACTTTATAAGGCTTTCTGTTTCCTCATCACCTCTCTCACTGCCAGCACCTACCCTGCTTGTTTCCAGCCTCTTCCGACAATGATCATACCCACAGAAGAGCCAGAGGAATTTCATGTGCAAATCTGAACACGTGTCTTCCTCCATATATCCCTCCAAGAGATTTCCTTCAAAACAAGGGGCTCTTTGCCATGGCCTATGATGTCGCTCGCCCTCCTACCCTCTCTAACCACAAACCTCTACACTTCTCCCTTCTTACATTTGTGCTCAAGCCAGATCACACTATTTCTAGAAACTGGATCAGTCTGAATTTCTTTGACCTATGCGTCTTGCTGTTCCTTCTGCCTATGTGGTTCTTTTTCCATTTCTCTTCCTCTCCAATCACCATTCACTGAAGAGGCTCACTTTTAGAAGTATCTCCTCATAGGAGCATATGTTCTGATAGCACCCTTTGTCCCTTCTAACTCAATGCTTCTTACTGCACTAGAACTGTCTCTTTGCAACCCCTCCTTCCTCAACCCCAGCATACACACTAGACGAGGATTCCCTTGAGGACAGAAACTTCCTTGTCCTCTTATGTATCAGAGCTTCTAGTGCAGAGTAAAGCCCATGGGGAGCCTGAAAAATGCTTAGAATGAATAAATGAATGAATGAGAAGACATAGAGACAAGGACATTTATTTTTCTAAACTTCACATTCACCTCAGTGTCTACAAAAACTCTTAGGATAGATTTTAGGTAGCCTTCTCCCTCACCATTTTGAATGAGCTGGAACCAGATATTTGATGGCTGAGAATCAGAGAATCCTTGTAGTATCTGTAGGAAGTTAGAGATTGAAGATAAAATTCATACCATCTGGCCTTTCAGGCATAGGGGATAGGCAGAGGGTGGCAGGGGTGGGGGACACTGAGCATCTCTTTCTGAGAAACTCTCTAAATACCCGGGTACAAACATGTTCTGCTGTCACAGATAGTGACATCAATTCATCTAGCTGTGTGACCTTCAGCACATGGCTTAACCTCTCTGTACCTTAATTTCCTTATCTGTTATGTGAAGTGAGAATAATACTCTTTCAAACTATTGCAGGAAAAGATAAACTTAAGAGACACTTTAGTCAATTCAGTGTGTGGACTTTGGTCTGATTTAAACAGATTAGACTGTCAAAAAGATATTTTTGAGGCAACTGAGGAAATTTCGATATGAATGAATCCTTGATATTAAGGAATTATTGTTAATTTTGTTCAGTATACAAACAGCATAAGTATAGAGAAATAGATGATAATGATAGATACATAGATAGATAGATAGTTACTTCCTCATTAGAGTTCCATACTAAAATATTTATGGGTAAAGTGGCATGATGTCCTGAATTTGTCTTAAAATATTCTGGAAAAATAAGTAAAAATCCATAGATAAAACAAGATGGGCAAAATGTTGATAATTGCTGAAGGTGGGAGACAGGTATTTGGGGGCTCATTATAAATTACAAATTACAAATTTTATCTAAAAATTGTTCTATAATAAAGTGTAAAAATGTAGTATCCTCTCAGAGTTATGAGAAGTTAATATTTATAGAAATGTAGAAAAGTGTTTCCCATATAATGTTATTATAGTATATTAAATGCATATATCTCATTTATTTGCACTCAACATATTCACTTGCTTTTACAGACTTAGTCACATTCCTTATTTGAGCACATTTGCTTATGTATGAAGTTACACAATAATAACAAAAAATGAGATAATAAGAATGACAGCTAATATTAAGGTGGCACTTACTCTAAGCCAGAAAAGAAGGTACATTATCTTCTTTGACTTTCAAAGAAACTTCAGAAACTGGATACTGTTTTATTTTTTATTTAAAAAAACTTTTTTTAAAGCACTCTCCCCCCCCTCCCGAAAGTGGATACTATTACCATGTAATAAGATTTTGACCCAGTTACCCAAAGGTGAACTGATGTTAAAAATTTTTTTAAGACTTATTTATTTTTGAGAGAGAGACAGAGTGCTAGCAGGGAAGGGGCAAAGAGAGAGGGAGACACAGAATCTGAAACAGCCTCCAGGCTCTGAGCTGTCAGCACAGAGCCAGATGTGAGGCTCAAACTCAGGAATGGCAAGATCATGACCCAAGCCGAAGTCAGAGGCTCAACCGACTGAGCCACCCACGCTCCCCTAAAGGTGAACCGATGTTAAATGAACGAATGACTCCTAGTCTCAGAAGAGTAAGGCTAACCCTGCATCAATCAATCTGATCAAAACTCTCAGGATGGTAGACCCCTCAACCCAGTTCTGATCACAGAAATGTGGAATGTGAAGATACCTCAGTCTTTATGTCCTCCCTCTGTTTCAAAGCCTTTGAATTTAAGGCCCAAGATGATTTATTGTGCAATCTGGCTATTCCAGCTTCCTCTTCCGCTCTCCTCATTTTTCTACCACGTCCTTCATCTGAACAATGAGGATGTAGATCTTAGGAATTCCCTGAGCACTTTTTCTCCTGTTTGTTTACTGTTGTATCTCTGGAGTCTGGAAGAGTGTTTTTCACCTCTGGCTGTATTTTACAAAACCCTAGGAGGTTTTTAAAATGTAGTGATTCTGGAATCCCATCCTATGTCAATTGAATAGAATTTGTTGGATGATCCAGGGATTTATTTTTTTCTTAAGTGCACTAGGTTATTCTAATATGCAGCCAGGATTGATACACTGGCACAGAATAAAGCCTGACATAAAATGGGCATTTAATAAATGCCCATTGAATAAATGAATGAATAAACATTCTGTCTTAAGATGTACTTATTAATGTACATTCTTTATCTGTCCAAAGCCCCCAAGCACACATGCATATACTAACTGTGAGCTGCCTGAGAGTGGACACTCCATTCCATATATTTTTGATTTTTCAATTTCTAGCACATAATAGAATCTCAGTGTTTATTAAACAAATATGCTGTCATATATACTCAGGACAAGGAGCAAGAAGATGTTTGGGTAGACGCAGAAGGGTGGTGATGTAAATGAGGATACGTGGAAAGAGCCTACTTGGGGAGTCAGATGGAGCTGAATTTGACTTCCAGTTTGATTACCTACCAACTCTTTCAACATTAAGAAAATCTCCTCATTTGTAAATGAGAATAAACCACCCCTAACAGCATTACTGTATAGCTTAAATGGAAAGGCAAGTATGAAAGTATTTACTCCAGTGCCTAGTATATTAAAGGTGCCTAAATAATGTCACCTTCCTTTCTGTTCCTTTATCTTTGAGGTCCAGGTAGGTTGGTTAAGTGGGACCTTTGGAAGTTAATAAGAGGAGAAAGAGAGAGAGAGATTGAGGAGAGCAATGTGCAAAGAGTAGAAATGAGTTAAAGGGAAATCTAATGGTGGTTATAGAATGCAGAGACAATTACTATTAGCCACAGCCAAGGAAAGCCAAGGAAATCTTCAGGCCTTGCATTTGATATTCTTCCTCTGTCCAATCCAGACATGTAACAGCCATAAATTACTATCCTTCTGTGTAAGCACTGGATGGTAAGTGCCATGGACACAAATAATAGCATTCATCACCAGATAAGCAGCTTCATATTGAGGTAGCTTGGGCCAAGCTTCCAACCATTTGGAAAAATTCCAAACACCATGCCTCATGCCTTATGTCCTAGCCTTTCTTGGAAGGAGGGACATGATGCTATTGAGACAGTCCTGGCCAAGGAATCTGAAGCAGCTGGGTTCTAATTCAGTTCTAATATGATCACAAATGTATTCACCTGCAAAATAGAGTCAGGGAATCAATGAAATTGCCTCTTGATGTTCTTTCCAGCATTCCATAAATCTGGGGCTCTGAGGCTGGTTGAAAGTCTCCCTTATTCCATTTCAGCACTTACTGATACATTCAACTAACAATACTACTTTTAAGGAAATTGTTCTTGGTCTCATCTTTGGTGATACTAAAACTGGACAAGTTCTTTTTTTGTGATCGATTGATCTACAAATTTGGGTGGAAATTGGATCCTTTAATTTTGCTAATGATTTACGTAAGCCTTAATAGCATGAATTCTAGTATTTGCTTCTTGAGTCTTGCCTTATCCTCTGATTTGACGAAAACTGCAAGGCCCAAGTGTCGCCAAAGGAAAGTTAGACTAAGATATAAGCTGGCCCCAGAGCTTCTTCCAAGGGGTTATTGGTTATTAGCCCCATCCTTGGAGGCCTGGGATGAGCATCTTTCTCTTTAATCTGGGGAGCAAATGTTTTCTTTCTCTCATCTACCCTACTTCTTCTCCTTTCCGTTTTTTCCCTCTTTCTTCCTTAAAAAGGCTAAAGCTGAAACTGCCAAACCCTCACCCAGTTGGAAACTAGACAGAACCAAGAAAATTCCATATGCTGACAGATAAGATCAGCTAAGCTCTCAGCCTTAGGGAGAGAATATTTATCTATGATATACTCTTATTTGATTTTCTCCTTGGATTTGCCTTTTCTTATCATAGTAGTGATACCTTGGCATGGGCAAAAATAGTCACCTATATGGGCCCAGCTTAGCCCATCCTGGTTTTGAATAAACAACATCAAGAGTGCACTTTGCTCCTTCTCATGTCCCCTGGGGGAATAGCTTTTCCTTAGAGCTCTCATGGGCATTGGCTGGGTCGAGATTAAATTTGAGTATTCAAGGATCCTGAGTCACATCAATTGCCACCATTCCTACCACAATTTACAGATACTGGAAAATAAACATTGTAAGTGATATGAACTTAGAAATCCAATTGATGTTCAAACAAAGGAATTTCTATTCCTTTGCCAAATAAATGCTCCATTGATCTTTAGTTTTTAGTTTGTTTGTTTCCATCGCAACATGCTGTTTCTCATATACCTGCCGTAGTTTGCGAGATCCCCATGGTCTCTGACTCCTGCCTCCTATTCAGACTCACCTCCTGCCACTCTTCCCTCACCTATTCCATTCCATCCACACGTCTCCCTATTTCACAGGGGCAGCAAGATCTTTCCCACATCAGGACCTACACACCTTCTTTGCCCACTATCATGGAATGTTTTAACACTGCTTATGCCTACCCCAAGCACCTACCCCGAACAAACACATTTTTGTCTGGATCTTTTCATTCCAAGAAGAATGCAAGTCTTCTTGTCTGCTTTGTTATTGCTGTATCTCTGGTGTTTAGAACAGCTCTTGGTACATAGTAGGTATTCCATTAATATTTATTAAACAGATGGATGTGAGCACATTTCTAGTCTATAGGTAAGAGGGCAATTGGGTAGGGAGAGAAAGAAAATTATAAATACAATAATAGGCAGGGACAGCTGGGAAAGGGAAGGCAAGGAGACAAGCTCAGAGGTCTCCTGGTCAGCAAAAAGGCCATTTTGGGGCATGGAAGCTCCTCCCAACAATCTGGCACTAGTTGGAATGATGAGTCTTCTCTTCACAAGCAGCAAATACATTTGCAAATGAAAATGAATAAAACTTTATTGAAATATGAAATTGCAAATGGAAATGGCTGGTTGGGGCCCTTTGTAGCAATTATGCAAAAGACATTCATTTGCTTGCTTTTATATGCGAGTAAAAAAGATACTTTATTTTTGCAATTTATTTATACAGGGAAGCTTAGCAGGGCTCAGAGGTTTGCATGCATCTTGGCAGCCTGTTTCATTCAATTTTCCAATCAGTTAGAAGACAGTGTAGTTTCATTAAGCAGCAGGGTTTTTCCAGTGTAGGAAATGGCTAACTCTTTAACTTTGAGCTCACAATCCTTGTGGATTCCATGGATTGATAAATGTAATGGTCAATTACTAAAATAGGGTCTCCTTCATGCCATTGGATTGACTATATTGGTGCAGTGATAACAGAAACAGCACATCCTTTTACATTCTGCCCTGTTGCCCCCAATTCATCTCATCCTAATGTCTGCAGGCAGCATGACCATAGTCATGTGTATCTTAAAAATGGGTTTGAATCATAGTATTGGGTATATGGTGAGAGTGTTGGTTATTAGTGGCAGCTGTAGCTGGATATAGTAGTGGTTAAGATATTCATCCCCAGAGTCAGTCAGAACTGTTATGAATTCCAGGTCTGCCTCTTGCTCAGGACAGGGCTTTGGGCACATTACTTTCCCGTACTAAATCTCAATTTCCTCATTTGTAAAGTGTTCACAATAGTGATAAGATGTGTACACAGTGCCTGGCATATAGTAAACTCTACATTGGTGGTAGCAATAAAGGGAAGGAGCAGAGATTTCAAAGTCCATACAGTCCCTCTTTATAATCTCAGAGCCAAGACTTGCTACATGATCGTGAACAAGTCACTTGATCTCAGTCAGCCTCAAATGCCTCATCTGTAAAATAAAGATGATGATATCTAACTTTACCATATTGCTTTTGAGATTAGCTCTGGTGCTTGTAAAGTTGCCTACCTAGAGGTTGGTTCATAGAAGGTACTAAAACAAAAAGGCATTTGTTGTTGCTATTATCTTTATGCATTAGTCTCTTTGTGCCTCTGCTTCCTTATTGACAAAATATAATGATGATGAAAATCCCATTCTGTTGCTGCAATTTGTCCACCCTGTGCTTCATCCTCTGCCCCAGATGTAACTTCCCTGCCGAGAGCACTGGCCTTCAGCCCAGACCTCAGCTCCTATTTCCCCCTCTTCCCCTGTGCTCTCATTAACTACTACTCTTTACAATTAAATTGTGCAATGAATGTCAAGTACCTGGGTTGGAAGAATTCTAGCTTGCTGCTCTGAGTATAAATCTCCACCAACAGTCTTTCTGGTCGGATCATAATTCAGGGGCCATTAATCACCTACCTTGCCTCCAGGACCTAGCCGAGGCAGAGGAGTTAATAAAGACCTCTTAGAGAAAAGAAAAAGTATCACAGCCAGTGTTGGGAGATCTTTTGATGGTCACGGAGTGGGCTGTAGATTGCTGGAGAAAGCCCTGGGTAATTAGAGACCTTACAGCTAGAAGTGGTATTGAATCTACTACACGTAGCAAAGGTTATTGTCCTATACGGAGACAGATACAGTGTCTGTCTACGTGGTCTAAATTAAGTGTCCTTTGGCAAGAACACCCTCCTCTAGCTACAAATCCCCATCCTAGCACCAGTTGTTATAACAGCTAAAATTCTACCAATAGAGATTAGTTGCCCCAAATCATTATTAGTAACTTTCATTATGATGAAAATATCAATCCTACATGATATTTAAAGTACTTTAGAGTTTATAAATTGCTTTCACTTTATCATATTTAACTATCCAATCAGGTAAATAGGAGATAATTTTTTTTTCTCATTTTATAAAGGAAGAATGTTTAAGTGGTTTCCCAAAGGTCTTACAACCACTGATGGGAGATCAGGGAATTCCAAGACAAGCTGTTGGACAGCACATGCATGACTTTCTCAATGAACACCACATTGATTACACTGAGGAAGAAATTTTAGGTCTAAGGGTGAAGACTGACAACAACAATTGAAGGAGGTTGTAGGAGAGAGTTAAAACACACAGAATAGATGTTGGGTGTCTGAGAAAGAAATTAATTTCAGCTTTGTCTAGAGACAAAGAAATATTGTAAATGCCTTTGGTGCCACGTTTTGTTGATGTTCTCATGATCAAAAACGTGGTAATTTGGAAAGAGAATAGGTCCTGGTTTTGACAGACCTGGGTTTGCTTCTTGACTCATGTTCTTGAGACATTAAATCTCCATTTTCTCAATAAAAGGCTGGTGTATAATACCAACCTTGATGCATATGATGAGGCTTAAGTGACATAATTAATGTGAAGCAACTGGCACATAGTAAGTGCTCAACTAATGATAGATATAATTTGTTTCACTGGACTCTTTCTTTGTTAGTCATTGTTCTGCATGATTATAATAGTCAGGATACTTTTGGCGCGAGTGAGAGAAATATAACTCAAATGGGGTTAAGTAAATGAAATTTATTGGCTGATAAAATGGAAACTTGCAGTTACCATTGGATCTGAGTTCATATCTGATGTTCTTAGTATGGGCACAAATTCATGTGTTAAAGAACCTTCAGGCGTCTTAATGGCTTAACATTCAAAGGTCTGTTTGTTGGCTTATGGTACAGATATGTGATAGTGTAAATGATGTTAAATAAATATTTACTGCTTTTCCTCTTCCATGGTGAATGAGTCTATTTTCTACCCCATTGAAGTTGGGTTTAATCAGTACTTGCTTGGGACAGTGGAACATTGGCAGACATCACATGAGCAGAGGCCATACATATAGTTATCTATTTTGGCTTGGGCTCCCACACTCATGTGATCCACCATGAAAATAATATGGCTTAGGTAGCTATTACCCATCCATCTGGCCCCATACTGGGACACATAGAGCAGACATCATGGCCTGTATAGCTCCTGCTCTAATAAGAGTAAAAGACACGTGAAAAAGACCTGAACCCAACCTCCAGCCTAGATCCTGGAATGTAGCCTAGTCCATCCAAGTTGCAGTCAATTCACAGACCTGTAAATGTGACAGTAAGTGGTCAATGTTTAAAGCACTGAATTTTTTAATGATTTATCACACAGCAGTATTGCAGCAAGACTTCTTTCTAATATAGTTTATTTGTTGCTGGGAGGGTTCCTCTTCCCTACTAGGGGACTCAGGCCAACATAGGCTCCATATTCCTTGTTTTTATCCGCTTTATTGCAGAAAATTGACTTACAATAAACTACACATATATAAACTGTACAATTTGATACATTTTGAGCATGCATCACTACAATCACCATCACTGCAATCAAGAAAATAAGCCCCCAAAAGTTTAATCGTACCCATCTATAATCTCTCCTAATTCAATCCTTGTCCCTCACCTCTGTCCTGAAGCAACCGTTGACCTATACCTTCTTGTTGGTATTGATCAGTTTGCATTTTCTAGAAGTTTTTATAGTGGAATCATTCATCCTGCATTCTTTTTTGTCTGGCTTCTTTAACTCAGCATAATTATTTTGAGATTCATCGCTGTTGTGTGTATTGATAACTTATTCCTTTAAATTGTTGGGTAGTATTCCATTTTATAAACATGTTGCAATATTTTTAAGCCATTTATTTATTGATAAACATTTGGATTGCTTTCAATTTGGTGCTGTTATGAATAAAGGTGCTATGAATATTTATGTATAAGTTTTTATATGGACATACACTTTTATTAATCTTGGGTAATACCTGGGATTCAAATGATTGGGCCACATGGTAGTTGTATGTTTAACTTTTAGCTACCTCCTTTTTAGATATGCAACTCATCACCTCCTCAGAGGGTACACCACTTCTACAGAGAGAACATTGTCCTGACCTTGCCACACTGCCCTGCCTCACTATGGCTGATGAGGAATATGGAGTCTCTCTATCTATGCCTTACCATGCTTTTGTCTTTCAGTATCTTCGTTCTGCTTTTCTCTCTGGTAGCTTCATTCTCAATGGGCTTTTATTACAATATGGCCAGAAGGTTGTTACCATGTCAGGCTAGTATCTCATTACATCAAGAGAAAAGATAGTACTTCTTTCGTATATGTTTTATCAAAGTCCAGTGTTCATTCTCATTTGATTAAGTGGGGTCCCATGCTTATTCATAAACTATGGCTAGGGAGATGGAATAAACCAATTGTCAGGCTGGGGCCAGGGAATTGGATCAACCCTTGTAGATAATATCAGAGTGTTGAGGAGGGTCGATGCTCCAAAGGAAAAGCAAGGGCTTCTTTGCCAAAATAAGGAGATAGAGGCAAAGACACACTTAAACAAACAAACAAGAAAAACCTGTACCATGATAATGATTAATCATGTCCATTTCTGTCTTTGTTTAGTACCAAGGGCCTCTCAATGAAATTGAATTATGCCAGTTTACCCAATCTCCTCTTTCTGTCTTCCAATGGGCTAGGATGCCCATTATTGCGTAAAGATAATAACAGACTTTGAATTCATCCATCCCTAAACGTCAATACCATATACAAGGAAACTAAGGTTATGAGGGTGGGGCAATTGTAAAAAGACAAAGCAAAATAAGACAGGATGGACCCTAAGGCTCCATCCACTTCGAAGAGCATATCAATCTATGATTCTACAAGTCTTGTTCTACTATTGTAGGATTCTCTGATATTAGGATTCCAGCATGCCTTGATTCTTGAGGCAGTGTGTGCTCTTGAGCAGTTCATACTCTAATCTTGTTATTGAGTTCAGATCATGAGGTTGATACACCCCTCAGGACAGATTGACATTTTGATGCTCCTAGTTAGCAAAAACACGAACTGGGGAAGCTGCATTAACAAGCAAATAAATTTATGGTAGACTGATGCTAAAACGAATCTTGCCATTTGTCAGCAGCTTTTAAGAAGTGAAATATGTATATGGCCAATAGAAGTGGGGGAGCTCCCTGCTCAAAAGATATCTTCTGTTTCCCTAAGATTTAGAGAGAAGGAAGAGAATGTGGCAGATATTGTGTGGCCATGGGATTATTAATGAGGGACCGCTTTAAGGAATTGAAGGGGCATTTTATATTATTATCTTTCCTGCTCTTTTTTTTTTCCTTTCAAATTTTTATTTAAATTCTAGTTAGTTAACATACAGTGTAATATTGGTTTCAGGAGTACAATTCAATGATTTGTCACTTACATACAACACCCAGTGCTCATAATAACAAGTGATCTTACCTGCCCTTAATCCAGCTTTTGTAGCACACACTCCAGCAGTAGGCATTCTTTGTTCTTCTCATAGATGCCGAAAGTTTGTCTGACTTGTTTCTGCTCGTAGTGACCAACTTATACTCAATCTCTTAAATTTCTTTTCTACAAGAGGATAATATCTTGAAGGTCTCTATTTTTCTGAGAAGTAGCATTTTCACAATGCACAACAATATAGGGCTTTGTTGCTAGAAGTTCCAAATTTGACTCTCTGATCTGATACTAACTAGCTGAGTCTTTAAGCAAGTGATAACAAGCCTAGATATGCTCATCCATAACAACATCACTGAGATTTGGTGATCTATCATATATAGGATGTTGGAGACAGAGGAGAGGGATAATAAGGGATAATTCTCTCCTGCCACTCCTTGCTGTCCCTGAAACAAGTTCCCTAAGGGATTTGAAAATTCTTTAAAGAATTTTAGTATAGAGAATGGAACGAAGGTGAGTAGACTAACCATGAAGACATGTTTTAAGAGCTAAACAATATCTCAGTGTTCTCAAACCATTTGATTTTGGTTGACATGGAGTTAAATGGAACCTTTCTACCATAGCATGGAATAAAACGAACTGATATTGTGGGACAATCTTAATTTCATATATCCATTATTTTGTCTAATAGACCAGTACAGTCTCAGGAAATCCAGTATTTCAAAATCTAAACTGTATCCAGGACTCATACATTGATGTAGTTCATAAATCTTTTTCTTTCTTTCTTTTTTTTTTTTTTTTTGAGAATTTGGCATTCAGGAGATATGATCCCCTACAGTTTCCTTTCTTGATGCAAAAACCCACTAAAATCTCAAATATTGGCCACTGTTAACAATTCCTAAATTATCCCACTGGATTTTGAGTAATCCGAAAACGTAGGAAGAGCAAGAACATTCTCCGTTTTATGAATAAGGAATTAAACCTTGGATGTATGAAACAATGTGCCCTAAGTCAATCATTTAGTAGGAGACAGTGCTATAGGAATCAAAGAGGAAAGTGAATATTAAAGAACACTGGAAACTTGGGTCCTTGGGTAGCTCAGTCAGTTGAGCGTCCGACTTCAGCTCAGGGCATGATCTCACAGTTCACGAGTTTGAGCCCCGTGTTGGGCTTGTGCTGACAGCTCAGAGCCTGGAGCCTGCTTCAGATTCTCATTCATATTCTCTCTCTCTCTCTCTCAAAAACAAACATTAAAAATTTTTTAAAGGACTCTGGAAACTTGAAAAGTATGCATTAGTATGGCATAAATGATAATTATTTTGATTGGTATGAAGTCAGCAAGAATTTAGGTAAGATGCTAAAAAAATTTCTGATGTGTGACTGATTGAAATTATGGCCACAAACTCCCCCCATGCCTTTGTGCATATACCTTTGCCATGTGGCATTTCTTATCCTCCCATTAGTAGGTAGAATTATCTTTTCTACCCCTGTGAGATGTTAAACCTCTAAACGTGAGATAGCTTGTGACACGCTTGGACCAATAGACTAGTCGCTGTACAGTTTCTGAAGGAGCTCTCAAGGCTTATAGCTTCTTTTCACAATCACTTTCCAAGCACCATGTTAGGAAGCCTGAATTAGCTTTGTGGGGAGCTTCATGGAAGAGAATCAAGATGGCAAAGTCAACAATCCCAAAGAGCTGCCAGACATGTGGATGAGGCCATTAGACACCCTCCAACCAACTTGTCAACATACTAGTCAAGAAAATAAGTATTTAAAGGTCCACAAAGCTCTTAGGAATAGGTCATATTTTACCCATTTCTAGCCAACACTTCAAAATTTATTTTCCACACTATCATTAGAAGTTGCTAACTTAAATTCATATAATAATGGACTCTCAGAATTGAAAGGAAGCTTAGAAATCACTAAGTGGGTACATAGGATGACCCTAGGTCCTTTGGTATGTCTACTATTCTCACAAGATTATTTATATGCCTTTCTATTATTTATATGCAGTAACAGACTTTTAAAAGCTATGTTCATATATTAAGAAAAGACCTTCATTCTCATAGCTCCCACTTATCAGTCTCTGATATTTGAAGACTGCTATCATGACTAACTTCTGTCACAAAACTTACACAGCCTCACACAAGCATGTGCGCGTGCGCGCACACGTACACACACACACACACACACACACACACACACACACACATACACACCAGTCTTTTCCCTGAGTTAAAGATCCTGAACTCCCTCCCCTAAAATCCCGTCAATGAAATAGCTGAAGGACTCTTGGTTATACTTTGTCATGCTCTTCTCTGAATATAAGCTTGTAATAAAACTTGAGAGTTTTCCTTTGGACAGAGATGGTGGGTCCATTCTCTGTGCTTCACTCATTACACAGAAATTCCTTTTTTATGGAATTCTTAGGAACAGTTTCAACTTTCTTCGCAACCACATTCAAGAGTCATAGATTTCATTTGTAGGAACAATGAACAGGAAAAAAAAATTATCTGTGGAGACAGGAATAAGAGAAAACGAGCTCATCTTTAAATTAAACAGCCAAACCTTGGGTGGAGTAAAGAAAGAATTTTTTGGTGCAAAGGAACTAACTGAGCCTTTGAAAAAGGATATGAGACAAGTCACTGATGAAGAATATGGACTTCAGGATCTGATAGAACCAAGTTTAATCTAGGCTTTTCTGTATACTCTTTGTGTGTCCTTGTGTGAGTTCTTACCCTCTCTGAGACCATGGTGCTGTGTTTGTAAAATACATATTGTAAAAATACCTGTATAGGTGCAGTGTAAACCTTTAATACATCTTTGTGGCAGTTAAAGAGTACCTAATGAATTGATAACGGGAATCAAATTATAGTCATTATCTAATAGCTAGTAGCATTTGACTAAGTTTCTTAACCTCTTTAAATATTAATTCTTTATTTGTATGTACTGATTAATACAACTTACCTCATGGGAATGTTGATTTAATTAGGAGAGTCAAAGGTTGGCAAAGCAAGGAAGAGTTCTATCAACTAGAAAAACACAAAACTTTGACACAAGTCTGTGACAGATATGGTCCTTTCACTTATGGATTAATACCTAGTGCAGGAAATGACCAAGAAAATGGTCATTTAAGTAACCACTGTAACAGGGAAGAACAGAGTGCTATGATTGAGGGATCCTGATTGAGGGAAATGATCAAGCAAGATCTCCCAGAGGAAATGATGCATAAACTCACATGGGAAAGCTGAGTAAATGAGAGCCCGCTGAAGGAATATGGTGGACAGTGAGAAGCAGAAAGCAGAATGTAGAGGTAAAGGAAGTCTTGGGTGCTGAGGGAGCCTGGCAAATCTGAGAATTAAAAGAAGTGCAGTATGAGTAGGGCTACAAGTGCCGGAAACAATTTGAGACAACTTAAAATTAGTATTGTCATTGGCCCTTCTACAACTTTATGAATTAAGGCCATATTCTCTGTTTCAGGAATAAGAAAGCTGAATCCCCATTAAAGGTCATTACTTATGTAAGGTTTACATAAAAGCTTTATCTAAAGGACTGGAACTTGAGTATTCTGGTTCCAAACCCATTGTTCTTTCCAATGGCCAAGAGAAGAAGAAAATGTTGACAAGTCGAAGCTCTTGATACCATGGTTTCCAGCCATCCATCTTGAGGGACAGGGTGGACAGGTAGTCATGGACCCTGATGCATCCTTGTCGAGGTTAGCATGAGGAAGACAGGTGTTGTCCTCCTGGGGGAATCACTTAAAACTTATTCTTCTGAGAGAAAGGAATAGTCTTTGGCAAGCATGATTCTCAGATGGTCCAGATGCTTACTAAACTCTAAAGAAGCTGTGAGAACAGAACAGGCAGCCTGCACAGTGAAAAACATGTCTTTAGACAGAATCTTGAACATTTAGACCTGATCAGCAACGGCAGTCGCACTGAGAATCTGCATCCCACTGTGAGCGATTAGAGCTTTCTGTAAGCACAAGTGGCCCTCCTGATAAAATTCAGCTCCAAGGAATTAAGGAAGAGGCCCTCATTTGGTTATTTTTCAAGGCCTTTCCTATCTCAGGCCAGCAGCTTTATTGTTCTGTGGCTGCTTCAAAGGACCCCCCTCTGGAAAGACTCGCACATTCTCTCCCTGAGCCTTATCGGCCTCCCTCAGACCAGCTCATTTGCCTAATGGTGTTGCCACAAAGGCAGCAGAAAGCTCCGAATCTGAGCTGAACAACTTCCCACTTTAGGCCAGCTGTAGGAACTCCCCAGGCCTCTATGTTAGAAGCTCAGAACTCACTGGATATCCTTTTTCTCCAAATCATGACCTGGTTGCAGTTAGCTACAAACCTGAGAACTTCTTGGGACTCAGACATTCAAGACCCACTGGGTTCTCCACCATGTGTTTTACCACACTTACGGGCTGGCATTGCACACAGTGGTGCCATGGACCACCTGCTGACTCTCCTGAATGATGGAACTATGAAAAGGTATCAGGGTAGGTAGAGAAAATATGGTGTGAGATATAACAGTTTTCTTGTCAGACAAAGCTACAGAACCTTATGAGACCTAGATGTCTGACCTTACATAAGTTAAAATTTCAAAGCTTCTTCATCCTCATTTATAAAACAGGAATATTAAAACCTACTTTATGGGGAGGCTGTGAATATTAAATGACATTATTCCAGAAAAAAAATGCAAGGCATTCACCTATTTGCTCAAGAGAGATTTATTTTATCATTACTATCAATATGATTTTCTTCTGAAGAAGGGGGCTCAAAGAGATACCTTGGATTGCAATAACTGTAGCTTTTTTATCACCTCCCTAGTATTGATGTTTGAGAAATGTTTCTTTAGAAGAGACCGTGGAAATATGGAGAAGGCAGTTTGGAGTCAGGACACCAGGGTTTACGTTATGTGATATTAAGAGACTTGGGTTGGATTCTAGCACTTTTCAATGATGTTTGACATTGAGCAAAGTACTTCACCTCATTAAGTGCCAGTCTTTGAAAAATGGGTGTAATGATGTTCTCAGGTAGCTGGAAATAATAATCACTGAGACAACATGATTGGAAGTCCTCTACAAAAGAGATGCTTTCTAATTCACTAATGAAGAACAAATATATAGTAAGATATTCAATTCCTTCTGTCTCAGTCACCCAATCTACAGTCCCTGACTCCATAATGGAACTCTTTGAAGCAGGATTTAGTACCTTTATTACAGAAATAAGATTGGAACTTAGAAAAGTTAAGTGCCTTGCCAAATGCCACACAGTGGTACTCCTTCCTTCCAGTTATTTGGGCCAACATGGAAGGCATCCCTGATGACTCTCTTTCTCATCCCCCACATTAAATCCTTCCACAAATTAGTGCTGCCTTCAAAACACACCCACCATGTGACCATGCCCCATCACCTCCACTTAAGTCCCATCATATCTTGCCTAGATTAGTACAAAAGCTTTCCATATGTTTTCTCTAACCACATCTGGTATCTTCTCCAGAATAAAGCTTTGCAACCTTGGTCAACCTGTGTCAGTCCCCAAGTCAAAACATCCCTTATGGTTTTCCATCATAGAACAAAGACAAAAGTCCAAGCAGTGGTCTCAAAGACCTGGGTGTATTTGGATTCTTTTCTTCCTCTGAGACCTTGAGTCAGGCCTCACTCCTTCCTACTTTGCCCACTACACTTAGTTAGTTGAGCCTCATTTCTGCCTTTGCTTGATTAGGACAAATATGCCACCATCACAAAGCCTTTGTACCTGTTCTTCCCTTGGTCTGGAATGCCTTTCCTCACATTTTCCTCACATAGCTCACATTTTTGCCTCAGGTCTTCTCAAATGTCAGCTTACAAAGAGGCCTTCTCTGGTCACACCACATAAAAAGCAACTCCCTCCTCCTGCCACTCGCTAAGCCCTAAACTGTGTTCTTTTCCACCTTAACACCTATTGCCCCCTGCTGTAATACTAGGTTAGCCTTAAATTTGCTGATTTTTTGTCAACACCAGAACACAGCTATGTGTGGGCTAGGAATAAATCTCTCTTGCTTTTCCAACTTTATCATATTATACTTTATGTGAAAGTAAACATATTCACTTTGATGAGTTTTGACAAGTAGATGTACTATAATTAGATCTAGAAATTTTTCGTCACCCCCAAAAAGTTCCCTGTGATTCACTCCTCATCCCATGCAACAAACTGATTTGATTTCTAGAACTATGGTTTACTCTTCCTCTTCTAGAACTCATTTAAACAGAATCACACAGTATTTACCCTTTTGTATCTGGCTCCTTTTGCTTGACATAATGCTTTCAAAATCCATTTATATTTTTCTGAATAACAGTAGTTTCTTTTCATTACCAAGTAGTATTCCACTCTAATGAATATATCACAAGTTGTTTATCTACTGACCTAATAATGGAGATTTAGCCTGCTGCCAGTTTTTGGCCTATTATGAATAAAGCTACTAGGAACAGTCATGTGCAAGTCTTTCTGTGAAAATGTTTTCTTAGGTAAACACTTAGTGATGGGATTGCTAGATAATAGGCTAAGTGTATGTTTAACTTGGCTCTAAATCTCTCTTTTTTGCTAATATATCCCCACTGTCTGCAGTAAGTGTCTGGCATGCAGTAGGCACTCAATAAATGTTTATTAATTGAAAAGTTCCAATAATAAATAGTGAGAGTGGATATATGTCTAAATCTGCCTTAGCCCCGACTTAGAGCTTTGTCCACTGCTCCAAACTGACTGATGAGGGGGAAATTATGGATACATGATCCATCATAGACTTGTGTGGGCCATGCTGTTGTGAGCAACCCCTGTGCATCCCTTGGTGAAACTGTTTACAATAGGACATGAGTGGAGAAAACCCTGACATAAGGAAATGTTTCTCTGGCCTTTATATTTAACAGGACTTGCTTGACTGTTTCCTTCTCACCAGGGAGCTGCTGTTATAATCCCCAGAGTTCTCTCTTTCCCCCATCTTGAGGCTGGCAATCCCATTATCCTCCTGCCTGGAGAGGCAAGCTCCTCCAACATTGCCAGAGCAGAGACTTATGTGGATGTATTGAATTCACCACCTGGTGACTACAATTAAAATTCCTCTCCTTTGATTTATTTTGGTTGGGGGAAAGAAATCATTTAGTTCTTGGAGATGCAGATAAGAGATGATACACGTCCCATCCATTTCCCTGACAGCAACACTCCCTGCCGCTAACACAGATGGAAAAGAAACTTCAATCACACCCACACTTGACTACCTGTAGGAGGAAAGATGAGGTAGTGGAGGGAAAAAAAGAAGAATAGAGAAGGAATAGTCCAGAGGAAGGAGATAATGAGAAACATGCACGATATTTCAGGGAAGAGGATTTAAACCAAAGAAAGATTTACATCTGCTTGATTCACAATTGTCTTTTACCCTGAGAATGCAGCCCCTCTTTTCAATCCAATGAGTAGGCTCAGATATCACCTTGAGGGCAATATAATCCAGAAGTTCTTATCTTGGGGTCTATGGAGAGACTTGTAGAGGATTCATGAATTTCTTGACATCGAGGGGGCAGTAAAGGCACCTATCTTTCCTCAGACACTCAGAGGGGTCTAATGACAACAAAAGTTTGAAAAATATTGTCTACCTGTACATTTTACATGTATATTTTATAGTTAAGGATACTGAAATCCAGCAAGATAAGGAACTTACTCAAATTTTTATCGCCGGTCATATTTGTGTCGTAGTCAAAAATAACACCCAAGTCTCCTGATTCTCCTATTCAGTCTGTTTCTTGCATATCTGCACACCTGCCAGCAGGAAATGTGATTCGCTCTGAATTCCAATCAGACCACCATATCTCCTGGAGGTGGGCAAGGCAGGTGTAACTGATGCCATTTGACAGATGAGGGAAAGGAGCTCAGAGTAACAGTCAACTTACTTTACGATGTACTTAGTAGACCTAAATCAGTGTGGCTTCAGGGATCATGATTCTAATCCCTCCTTCTGCCAGTAGATCCTTTTACCCTCATGTATGGAATATCCACATCTCCAGCCCTACACTAGAGTGTACTTGTCATTCAGGCTGAGCCAATCAGAATATGTCACTGCCCTGGTGACTGTGATTGGCCCAGGGGGATGGACAAGTGAGCCAAGCTGAGCCAATCAGAAACCTTAAAAACTGAAACTGGAAGGATTTTTGTGTGTTTGTTTTGTCTTTTTCTTTTTCTCTCTGGTAAGAGATTGAGGGAGAGACCTCCGATGAAATGGGAGCTGCATAGAGGAGGCTGGGAGAATAAGATCTGCTCAGCAAGGATGAGGAGAAAAAGACAAAACTGGAACGAACAAACAAAAACAGTATCCTGACATCAATCCATTGTTGTTGTTTCCTTTCCAAGGCTCACTTTTCCATCGCTGCCTTATCTGAGAGATATCCTAGTATGCTCTTAGTAATTCTTTTTGGGGGGAGGTGAAGTGGGGGAGGATGTTTGAGTAAGCTCCTTCCAGTTAGATATGCCACGTGTAACTGAATGAGTTCTGACTACGTGTGAACCGGGTGGTCAGGTATAGGCCTTGTCCCTTGGACTCCTCTTTGGGAAAGTCTTTGGGATCCTTTAAAACAATTGCTTCCACAATTCCAGTGTTTACCTGGAGCAGGAAGTGCTCCAGGGAGCTATCCATACCACTGAATGCAGGATAGCAGGAAGAGAGGCATTCACTGTTCTTCCTAATTTCAAGTTACACGGAGGGTGTCTCATACCTTTTCTCTTTGTCCTTTTTCCTCTCTCACTCTCTCTCCTCAATCTCTTCTGATACTCTTTTCCTCTCTTTATCATCTTTTAATATCCGTGGAGTTCTGATGCCCCCTGCTGCTGGCTGCTGGCTGCTAGCTGCAAGAACCACACATTTCCCTGGTTGTTTGCCTCTCCTTTTTTTTTTTTAATACATATTTATTTTTTTATACTTTTTTAAATTGAAGTATAGTTGGTACACAATATCGTATTAGTTTCAGCACAGGCAGTACAACATACTCCTTTGGCATTTGAATACATTATGAAATGGTCACCATGATAAATGTAGTTACCATCTGTCACCATACTGACATGGTGTTATTGACCACATTCTCTATTCTGGGAGGTTTCTACCTCTTCATCCCCTTCTCATTCTTGGTTTTCCTTGTCTCTATCTTCTGTGCCAGTTCCTACTTCTCTTCTTATGTTCTCCTCCTCTTATCATCTAAGCGGCTCTGCTTCCTCACCATCTTTCTCTGCCACTTGCGTCTTAACCCCCGTATCCGTGTCTTTCTCTTCACCTTTCTCCTTCTCTCTCCATTTTACCTTCTGATTGGGTTCTCTCTGTCTTAGTCTCTATCCCAAATCTCTCATCCTGAATTCCAATACCTTGACTTATGTCACTGGGTCCATTTCTCTCACACACCCTTACCTACTCATTGGTAAAATGAGTGGCGAAACACTCCAAGTGTTCCTCTCACTGTCTTAAGAAAATTTAACAAGGTGGTCAGCCTTACTCAACAGCTGGGGTGGTTAGCTCTTTGCACACAAAGCATCTCTAACTGAGAGACAAATCACTTTCATTAGGATCTGGGAAGTTAGATTTCTTCTGTAGTCTTCACCACCAACTTGCTGTGTGATATTGAACAAGTTTTTTTCTCTGTTTCTGAGCTGCATGTTTTAAAATTATATGCTTGGTGAGGTTGTGGGGGGGGTATATTAGAAGATGCTGGGCCATCTTCTAGATCAGAGAAGGGAGTAATAATGGTTCTCAGGCTCCCTGTGAGAGGGTAGTGCTTGTCACATCTGTGCCTCTGGAGCTCTCTGTGTGAGATGCCTGCTCAGGAGGTCCTGTTGACGGATAAATTCTTTTGTTAACAAATAGGACTAATATTCCAAGAACCCCACTGGCCTGAGTTTGCTTTTCTGCCAAAGTGAGCTATCATTAGCATTTGAGACAAACACCCAGACAACCTAACCAACGTGTATCTCCATCCATCTGGGTTCACAGGAGGGAGGATGTACACTATTAAATGGAGGGCACATGATTTGCAATAGTCCCTATGACTTTTCAAAGGAGAATGCTGGCTTGGGGGTAGCACTGGAGGTTGTGTCCTGAACACCACCACATCAGATGCACCACACACCTGATCTCACCCACAAGGTGGTATTCTATGGATAAGAAAACAGAGCTTCAAAGGGGTTAGCTTTGTTGAGGGCTGGTAAGTAGCTGTTCCAGGATTTAGAGGTGATTCTTTCAGATTCAAGAACCTGAGGAATGTGAATCGAAAACATAGGCCTAGTCTTTGTTTCCCTGGGCTCAAGTTCTTTGATCTATTAGATGAGGGGGACTCACCTTACGGTGTTCTAGGGTCCCTTGAAATTGTAACACATTAACACTACCTTCCCTGACTTCCTACCACTTTGTTCTTCCCTCCATGAGGAGACCACAATTACCAAGGTCTGCCTCTTCTGGGGTATTGCAGTGGTGTTAGGGCAAGAACATGAAACTGACAATTGGGACACTCTCCCTTCTCTGACCCTACCTACTCTAAAATTCCAGCTTTATTTATCTGCCAGTGGTTCCTCAATCCCCATCTCTGTGCAGGTTCTAAGCACCAGAGTTCTAATGTTTGACCAGTCATTTCTACTTGGGTGACAGAATTGATTTTCCCCTATGATGGAAACCACTCTGTTTCTTTCCATCAGCGGTCAAATACAGTGTTGACTAAGGCTTACTTCTCAGTCATCGCTGCCCCCTCCTCCTGCTCAGCTTTTCATATCTCGTCACCTGCTTTTGGGTTGTCCTCTGAATTTATCCCCTCTACTCCATTACCTTTGATTCCACTCTGGACTAAGACTATTGTTCATGAGAATGTATACATGCCTATACATTCTACCTAAGTGGGTTTCTCTGATGGCAAAGACTACATCGTAATCAACTTTTGGTTTCTCATAATGCTTCACATCTCATCTTTATACATGTGGTAGACACTCTTTGCTTTTATTTTCTGAAGGTCAACAGTGTGGTAGAGGGAACAATTCAAGCATGAAAGGGAAAGGAAGGAAATATAAAAGGCAGAAATAAAGGAAGTACAGAAGGGGAGATAAATATTTAAGTGTTTTATTGTATTACAGGACTCATTTAAGAGATAGAGTGTGCATCATTATTGGGTCACTTCTTTGCATTTCAGTGCTGATTGCAGAGAAGGAAGACCAAAAGTATTGAAAGATAAGAATAAAGAACCAACTGACTAGCAAATTGGGAATGAAAATTTCAATCCTCTGAAATCAGAAAGTAATCCTGTAAGGAAGCAGCACTTACCTTTATAGGGTTATCCCTCTGAAAACACCTTTGGTGGGTGTACACTTATTCTGCAAAGCAAGATACCTCCATAGCCCAAATACACTCTCTCTTCCAGCTTTTAGGAAACCACTCAGCATGCAGTAGCCCCTGGTGATGCCGTTCCAACCATTATCATTGCTTTCCCCACAGCGCAGCCTCCCCAGGACAGATGCTAGCAATCGATACCAAACACCTTACACTTAAATCCATCAATGAAAAGGCTGTTACAATAACAGCAGCTATTTTATGTGGCTACTGATTTCTTTCGGGCCTCCCAGACCCAAAGGTAGGAAATAATAACTGGTCATTTTTCATCAAGACAGACAATACAGGAGGACAATCGGAGCAGAGCCGCTTCCTGTGAACTGTACCGCCCGTGTAAGCACTGCCTGCAGGAAAGATAAAAGCCTACTTCCCGTGAGGTGTGTGTGCATATACCAGTGGAAAACAGCAACAGGAATCTTTACCAACACAGTAATCCAGGCAGCACCAGGCAATTCTGTGGTCCTGGGAAAACCCATCACTAGGGCTTCCTGTGAGCCTCCAGACGAGGCTATCTGACTGGTAAAAGGACACCATCATCCACATTTCACGGACAGGTAGATGGAAACACACACAAGGGAGAGGCTTCTTAAGTTGCGGAACAAGGGGTAGAACTCAGAGCTTCTTTCTTCCCCAGTTGTTTTTGTTTCCTTTTTTCCCCTCAAATCGAATAGCAGGAGATGATCCAGTAATACAGATCCAGACATAAATAGATCCACACCAAATTATGTTTTTGAAGAATATTTAATTACCTGGGGAAATGTTTATGGTATAAAGTTAAGTGAAACAAAAACTAGGTGTGCAGGGGCGCCTGGGTGGCTCAGTCAGTTGAGCAACCGACTTCAGCTCAGGTCATGATCTCGTGGTTCGTGAGCTCGAGCCCCGCGTTGGGCTCTAGCCCCGCGTTGGGCTCTGTGCTGACAGCTCGCAGCCTGGAGCCTGCTTCGGATTCTGTGTCCCCCTCTCTCTCCGCCCCACCCCTGCTTGTGCTCTGTCTCTCTCTGTCTTTCAAAAATGAATAAACATTAAAAAATAAAAAAATTATGTGTGCATATGTTATAATCCTGATTTTGTAAAAGTTTTATGTAGACACGTACACATGTTATATATCAACCAAAATTATCTCTGAATGATGATAAAATGTGTGACTTCAGGTTCTTCCTTATACTTTCCTGTGTTTCATAGATTTCTTACAATATGTATATGTTCCTAATATTTTTTAAGTTAATTTGAATATATAATTTGAATTAATAATGTATAGGCTTACACACATGCACACACACATCAAAAGCAGATAATCTTAAGAGAAAAGCTTTTTTTAAATTTTTTTTATTTTTATTTTTTTTGCTTTCTCTTGTTTTCCCCCATAGAGGCAATAAAACTCTGAAGTCAAATGCTTTGTCGCTCTGAGCCTCCCAATTTTTGTCAATCCAAAAAAACAAACAAACAAAAAAAAAACACTAAGGCATATTTCTACTGCTTGTCTAATTTACATGTTTTTTGAAAAATGAAGAAACAAGATTTTGTGCCTTGAACTCAAGTGTGCAGGCAAACAGGAAGCAGGGGTGTCATGTAAGTGGAGGATTCCTACTGCAGAAACCAAAAATTTATTCAGTTTCTTTCTGTGTTTGCCAAGCTGTAGACTGTAGCAGGCCCCGTGATTATCTCTCCACAATCAAATGGGTGCAAATCTAGGGCAACAGATGCATCTCCAGTGAAGGGGGTGGGAGCCTGTAATTACAGGATTTGTGTAAGAGGAGATTTCCATAGAGGCAGAGAGACAGATTGCCCTGGAGACATAGGAGCGACTTCCCCAAGCAGAGAAGGATGAGGAGGCTTTGAGAAGAGGCTGCTCTATTTGTGCCCCTCAGTGTCCCCAGAGAAAGAAAACGAAGTTAATGAATGGGGCGCCTGGGTGGCTCTGCCAGTTGAGCAACTGACTCTTGATTTCAGCTCAGGTCATGATCTCACAGTTTGTGAGGTCGACCCCCCACATGGGGGTCTGTGCTGACAGTGTGGAGTTTGCTTGGGATTTTCTCTCTCACTCTCTCTGCCCCTCCCATGTGCTCTTGTTCTCTCTCTCCCCCCCTCTAAATAAATAAACAAACAAATAAATAAATAATTTTTAAAAAGAAAAGGAAGTTAAAACAGACTGGCTGTCAAGCTGCTAAATTAAATTTAAGGAAGCTATTGAACAGCTACTTTCTGTTAGGCACTCTGGGATTAGGAAGGCAAATGATACAATGGTGAAGAAATGAGAGTTGAGAAACAATATTATTTTAGCACCTGTTGTGTGTCACGTACTCTGATGGACTCGTTTAAACGATCACATCTAATTTTTACAATAAATGTGTGAGGTAGAGCCGAAATAATTTACTGTGGTCACCGGATGAGGTCACTTGCCTCAGTGCATCAGGCACTCATTCAGCAAGAGCCTCCCAGAATAGCTGCAGTCTGCACCCATGCCAGGCTCTTCTGCTCTTGGCTTCTTTATCATGTGTGGCTAGAATGCTCTTCTCGTCCTCTCCACTTGAACTAAATCTCCATCAAGAATTAGTCCAACTGCCGTCTCCTCCAAGAAGCCTTCTGTCACTCACCTATTCTCAAGCTAGTTGAGCGTCTCAACCCTGTACTCCCATCATGTTATTTTTATCTAATTATGTGTTTGCTTTCTATATCCCCACTATACATTGTTTTTCCCTTAGAGTCTCTAGTGCCTAACAAAGTGCCCATAGAAAGGCAGGTACTTGATAAATGTTTGTTTTCTTCTTTTTTTTTTTAATGTTTCTTTACTTATTTTGAGGGAGTGAGAGTGAGTCAGGTAGGGGCAGAGAGAGTGAGAGAGAGAATCCCAAGCAGGCTCCATACTGTCAGCATGGAGCCTGATGCTGGGCTTGAAGTCACAAAGCATGGGATCATGACCTGAGCCAAAGTCAGATGCTTAACCAACTGAGCCACCCAGGTGCCCCTATAAATGCTTTTTTTCCTCTTTTTTAAGTTTATTTATTTATTTTGAGAGAGAGAGAACAGGGGAGGGGCAGAGAGAGAGGGAGAGGGAGAGAATCCCAAACAGGCTCTGCATTGTCAGTGCAGAGCTGGAGGCAGGGCTCAAACCCATGAGCCTTGAGAACATGACCTGAGCTGAAATCAAGGGTCAGATGCCTAACTGACTGAGCCACCCAGGTTCCCGTAAATGTTTGTTTGTTTTTTTTTAATTTTTTAAATTCTTATTTATTTTTAAGAGAGACAGAGCACCAACAGGAGAGGGACAGAGAGAGAGGGAGACACAGAATCCGGAGCAGGCTCCAGGCTCCAGGCTCTGAGCTGTCAGCACAGAACCTGACACGGGGCTTGAACTCACAGGCCGTGAGATCATGACCTGAGCTGAAGTTGTACGCTTAACCTACTGAGCCACCCAGGCGCCCCACTAAATGTTTGTTTTCTAATTAAAAGACTTGATGGCTTTGTGGAAATAAAGGGAAGGATAAATGGGTGAATAAATAGATGAATAAATAAGGGGATACATGAATTAAAGCATCAATGAAAGCATGGATGTTTCTGGATACTGCAGACATAGATGGTGAAAGGAGGTTAAAAAAAAACACTGGAACACAGCAGAGATGCAAAAACAGATAGGTCACAAAGACCGACATCAAAATAATGCCACAACCAGGAAAACCATGACTATTTTTAGCAGGCAGTTTCCGAAAAGTAGCATCAGATTTATTGCAGTTGGCCTGTGCATTTTGAAAACGTCCAGCCATCCTGCCAGTTTTTTATCTGGAGCATTCTTTTAGGCTCATGTAAAAGCTTCAGGGCCTAAAATAGGGACCGGGGCAAATACCTGCCTCAGTCCTGAATCAGACTGTGCATGTTTGTGGCTTCCTCAGTGGATTCTAATAGTTGTGTTTAGGATCCCTTACTCTAATGGAAATTCTTGTACTGGAGAGAACGTTCTATCAGATAGTCTTTTTATACCCCATAAAATCTGGCACTGTATGGTTTCATGGTAATACAATCACCAATTATAAAAACAATATTCCATTTCTTTAAATGTCCCGTCATTGGCAAAGGATTAGGGTTAAGTGTCTGTGCATTTTCTCATTTAATCTCCACACTACCCTTAGTGTGGGGGATGTGATCACCTTTCTTTGAGGAAACTGAAGTTTGGTGTGATTACTTATTTTTCTTTGGTCCTAGTCCCTCAGATGCTTTTCAGGTTGCCTCTCCTTTCTCATTCTTTTTCCTCCTTTATTAGAAACTATTAGTGCTCATACGTATCTGGTCCTCCTCTCTTTCTAGATATGTGGAAGGAGCACCCTTCCTGGCTTTTTATAGTTAGGAAGGGCCATGTGACTAATTCTCACCAGCAAGCTGTGAACAGAAGTACAGGTGTTGTTTGGGGACATAAAGCATCTCATTGCCGGTGCAAGTTCTTTCAGCACCTCCTCCCCTGTCAAAGTTTCTTGCTCCCTTTTTCCCCTGTTGAAGCCTTATGTTGAGAAAATAGAGTCACAAAAACCAGAGCTGCCCGGATAGCTGAGCTACTGTCCTCACGAGAGGCAGGGGCTTGATATAAGTGAGAATTAAACATTAGTTGTATTCCTTCTAAAGCCTTTGGAAATTGGCTGTTAATGCAACACCACCCATTCTCACCTGATTAATGTAGATGCTCCTATGAAGAATAGCAAACCTAATTTCTGGCCTCTGTGGCCCCCCTGGATCAGAGTCTCTGAACCCATACTTCCCAGAGGTTTTTCCAGGTCTCTATGCTTAGTGCTCCCCTGGTGAGCTCCTACAGACCATTAATCATTGCCTGTAATCATCTCAGGAAGTGCACTTAACATTCAGTCCCTGATCAATATTCCTCCCCCGACTTCTCCACTCCTCCACCCTTCCCCTGATTCACTGAAATAAACAAGCCAGACTAGCCCCAGGTGACCCATACTCTAGGCTGCTCTACCAGCCAGATCCCCATCTATACCATTCCAGACCCACCAAGCTAAGAATTACAGAAAAGACTATAAAGTCAAAAGAACTTTTGCAAATTTGAACACGTTTGGAGCTGGAAGAAGTCATCCAGAGTGGCATTACAAATAGGAATATGGGAGATAGAATCCACCCAATCTGTCCTCCAAGCAGAGCTCCAAGAAAACATTCAATCTTCATGCTAACATCTGTAGGGGCACGGCATTCACTGGCTCACAAGACATCTTTAACCTTTGAGTATTTCTGACTCCTTACATAGTTCTTCATTATCTTACACCTGTGTATCCCATCCAGGGCCCTGACAATACCACCTGAGAGAGAAATCTGTTCTTCTTCCCTTCAGCAGCTCCTTAAGAGTTGGAGAAAAGTTGTTCTTCAGCTGACCACAGTATTCCCCTTCTGGCATTTTCATTTGACACAGAAGGATATTAATCCCCAGACGGAGAGAGATTAATCAAGATCACACAGCTAATAACTACAGTTTCCAACTCCTGATCCCGTGTCTTTGCATTTATTCATTTTTATTCAACGAATATTTTTTAAATTTAAACACACACACACACACACATACACATAATACAAGGCTTACAATTTGAATATGATTCAGTCCCTCCTGAAGAGAAGCAAAAATTCTAATAAGATATGCGGACGTTTGAAAATGCTACAGTTAAAGGAAGTGGTGGGATTATATTCATTAAATGTCCCCTAAATGTCTAAGTCGACAGTACTTCTTGTCTATTATTTCATTTATTTTTTCAGCTACACTCTACAGTTGGCAATATCACCCCCTATCGCTGACTTAAAAACTGAAACGTTGTTCTAGCTGTCCATTGCTACTGAGTAATTCACACCAGTCATGGTGGCATGAAACCATTTTATCCTGCTCACAGATTCTGTGAGCCAGAAATCTGGAGAGGGTACAGCAGGGATAGCTTATGTCTGCTATAAGGTATCTAGGCAGTGGGGAAGACTCAAATGGCTAGAGGCTGGGATCATCAAAAGATTTCATGACTCACAGGCCTAGAGCTTGAGCTGGGTTGGGCTGAGGTTGGGTGCAGCTAGGACTCTCTATCAGAGACACCTACATTTGGCCTCTGCATGTGGCTTAGGCCTCTGCTGGCAGCTGGGTTCTACTGACCTAGCATCCCAGTCATGCAGTGTCACTTCTGCCTTATTCTAAGTGTCTATCAGGCAAATATGGATTAATTTAGAAATTAGCCTCTAGTTTCCAATGGGAAAATGGCAAGGTCATACTGCCAAAGAGGCTGTGGGATGGCAGATATCACTTTGCCAAATATTTAAGGTTTGAGTTGAATGGCTGGTATATGGTGGGAGCAGGAATGTGAATCCACACCCATATAACTCTGGCAGATTTTGTTATGAGACTTCAAAAGATTGGTAGATCATTGTGTTAGTTTTTTTTTAATGTCTATTAATTTTTGAGAGAGAGAGAGAAAGAGTGTGTGTGCAAGCAAGGGAGGGGCGGGGTGGGGGACAGAGGATCTGAAGCAGGCTCCATGCTCACAGCAGAGAGCTCAATGTGGGGCTCGAACCTGTGAGCCCCAAGATCGTGACCTGAGCCGTAGTCAACACTTAACCAACTGAGCCACCCAGAGCATTATGTTATTAAATAAGGTTCCCTGGAGAAGATGCCATTTGTTACGGACTTTGAAGGAGGGGAGAAATTTGTACCTGGAGATATCAGTCATTCTAGATATGGAATAAAATATGACTGAAGTCACAGAGGCAGCCATCATGTACTTCCTTCACTCTCTCTAGACCATCTTCTATACCAAACAACATGGCATGGGTAATTATCTTCCCCCGACATCAGACAGGAACACTAGGCATTAGAAAGTTCTTGAGACCAAAAGCTGGTAGTTTTTGTGAGATGGTAAGGTCCCCAGATGCTACTGCCCATGGCACAGGCAACTGACCCTATGACACATCCAAGCTACAGGCAGACAAAGAGGACAGAGCTGAAGGGAAGAGAATGGAAGGGAAGGAAGGGAAGGGGAACCACAAAAAAACACAACCACTCAATTTGGGAGACTCGGGGCAGGCTGACATTCTCCATGACAAGGCAGGGTGTGATGGCAGCTACAGCCCTTTGCCTGCTAGCAGTGGCCTCCTGAGTCTCTGAGTAACCAAAATTGACTCAGAGCGCATTTGGCATAAGAATTTTAGGGGATTTTTGTGAGCTAATGGTATACCTTATACTGAGAAAGTCAGGCAAAACTCAGGTTCAAACTAAAGCACAGAGAAAGAGACTTTTATGAAGATTTAATGAGCACCAAAATTGTCACAACTTCCGGTGCTTCCCCAATCCATTCCGATAGCCACTGACACCAGCATCAGAGTCCATTATATCACAGAGGTACTTCATGACCTGTTTATTGACTATTGCCCCCATGAGAATGTAAGTTCCACGTGGAGAGCCACTTGGTTCTGTATCTTCAGCACCAAGGAGAACGCCTGCACATGATGATCACTCAGTGCTTGTTAAATAAGTCAGCACTCGGGAGGGGGAAAAGGGGGCAGAGCTTGCTGCTCTTCCTTTTCCCTTAGTCTTGGGAGGATACATCTGACTGTGTGACATTGTCAGTGAGCCACAACTGGTGCTGTTGACACCCACACCCCAATTCCAAATTCTGTGTGGGTAACCTGACTTCAAACATATTTGGGATGCAATCCCACATCTTCTACTTGGTATGCGTGTAACCCTGGCCCATCATTTAGCTGTTCTGAGATTTAATTTCCTCAAAAATCTTTTCACCAGAAGGTCGTTGTGAAAATCAGATGGTGAAAGTGTGTTGAAGGTGATGATGAGGCAGGGGGGCTCAGTTATCTGGTCCAGTAAACCCCAGGTTACTTGCTGCCAAGCTTGGATAAGGGAGGAAATGGAGAAAGGAGAAGCAAGGAGGAAAAAAAAAAAGGAACAAATAAAAGAAACCTGAAGAAGAGAAAGGGAAAGAGGCCAGGCTTCTCCCACAGAGGAGCTCTAGCCAGCCGGGAGGCAGAGCCAGGGTCCCCACAGAGGCTGGGGCTCACCCCCCTGAACTAATCCTTCATTTCATGCTCCCCAGCCCCTCTGATTGGGTCTGACAATTAGCGCAGCCTTGGCTCTGTGTTTATGGCACAATGCAGGCTCCAGCAGACACCATTAGCCCTGACTTTATGGGGATTTATTCAGACTATTACCATGACTCATACTTTAGTAATGAGGTCTCTCTTCCAGGGGCTCGGTGCTTTGTTGCTAGTGTCCCTCCTCCTTGCTTCTCACAGTGGCCCCGTTTCCATTTTCCTCCCAGAATTTTCTGGCTTCCCACTTGGTCTCAACCACCACCACAGGTGGGGAGCAGACAGTGGTGTCTGTAACTTGTCTTTCACAAGGATTCAGAGACTCGCAGAACCACACAGCTAGACCCAGTCTATAAACAACCAGGGGCAAAACATACAGTATGAAGAAAATGGGGCTTATCTTCTAGAGAGACAGGAGATGGGAGGGAGGGAGGGAGATGCTGGACCTGCTATAAGAACCCCACTTTGGGAAAATGTTTACATTCCCTTACCTTGCTTGATGTAATTTAGAACATCAGAGGTGGAATGGAACTTAAAAGACAGACAAAAATCTCAGTTCATAGATGGGGAAACGGAGGCCCAGGGCTGGGGAGAGACTCGCCCAGGATCTCACAGCAAATGATCTTCCAATCTTGAATTTGTAACTTCTGACTCCTTTTTCCTGCCAATTATTTTAATTTTTTAATTTGTTTATCCACTTAAGCGAACACTTAAATCACTGATCAAGGGCCAGCTCTATCCTGAAGGCTTCCAAGACAATTAGGGTTAGCTTGGTTCCTACCTCCCTTTTGCACCTCCTGAGCCATGAACACGTATACCAATATTGTGGACTTTAACATTGCATTTATAATTTTGTGTCTAAGGGGGCATCTCTTTCCCTGGATTGCAATCTTCGAGACGGAGCTCTGGTCTTACTCATGTGTGTGTCCTTAACACTGGCACAAGGCCTGGCACAAAGTAGATGCTGTTTGTAGATACATGTTTGATGAATGAATGAATGAATGAATGAATGAACGAACACACTTTATTTTCTTATCACTTGCTAAGTATCAGAGAGCACTATGGATTCAGAGGACCATTCTCTGTCCCAATTGACTCCTGGAACATGGACTCAGCCCTTTGGGAGGCACATACCATCCTTTCTCTTGTCCTCTTGATCTTTGATTTCCCAAACTACCTGGGGAATATGTACCACCTTCCTTCCTCTCAAGAGACTGATTAGTGCTGATTTAGAAGTTTATGGAAATTGATTTGAACTTGAAGGGGAAGAAATAAGCCCTTCATCCCTTGAGAGCTGACATGACCATTTTCAAGGTTCAAAGTTCCCTTTACCTATTTTAGTGAATCACTGAGGACATTGCTAGGCAAACTGAACCAAATACAGCTTTTAAAAGAAACAAAGCTGGGTCATTAAATCCCAGGAAAAAGAAGGGAAAAGAAGGAGCCAGAAAGATGTTTCACTCACCTGCCAATTTGGATGTTCTCGGGGTTGCATGATGCCTCTTAAGTCCAAGGGGGGGGCGGAGATGACACTCCAGGGGAAAAGACCCCAAGACAAAGACCCACGGTGGGCTGTGAGTGGGCAAGATACAAACAGGCAGCCATTTCTGCCAGGTAGGCTATAAATCCAAACTTTATTACCTTTTATTATGTTGTTTCAACAGACTCTTAAAGACAGCACAACGGTCGGTTGATAGCTGCACTAAATCTCTTTCATTTTCTCCCCATATTACTTTCGCCTCCTGGATTTTTTTTTCCCCTCTCTCTCTCTTCATGAGTCAAATTTTATCGGTCTTCTCTAGAGGATGGAAGTAGAATAGAAACATTGTTTATGATTGGGAAACAAAACCCAACAACCCCCAAACCCCAAAACTGTGAGCAAGCAGTGAATGTGTATGTGTGTAATCTATATATGTATACACATTGTATATATATATATATATACACACACACACACACACGTGCACGCACACATAAGTGGAGGAGAAGTATAAATCCAATTATGGCAAAAGGGGGGTGGGGGGATGGCAGGAATGAACTTAGGAGCAATTTACTGCCACAAAGTCAAAAGGCTGAAATGCGATGACCATAAACTAAGGATCGCAATTTCTAAAAGCCCTGCTTAAGGAACAGAATTCTGTTAAGGGCTAGAAAGTATTTCCAAGAATACTCTGCAATAGTGAAGTGAGGCAGAAAGGCAGAGAGATGGGAAGGTAGAATGAGTTAGTTAGGAAAAAAGTAAATTCTAGGATCTGTCTGAGCTCTAAAGTAAGGCTCAGAAACATTTTCATTACATTTGATGAAGTAATTATTAAGCAGGTACTGAACAAACAGATCTTTAATCCACTTTCCTTTCCTTTATTAATCAATTATTGGCATCTCTTAAACTGATTAGTAGGTGCCCATCCTTCTCTGTGACTCACACACATATGAGCACCCCCTCAGCAAATGCTGACAATCCACCTTACTTTGAAAACCCCTCAATCTACCTTCCATTTATTCTTTTTTTATTGAAAAAAAATTTTTACTGTTTACTTATTTTTGAGAGAGAAAGAGAGAAAGAATGCAAGCAGGGGAGGGGCAGAGAGAGAAGGGGGCACAGAATATGAAGCAGCTCCAGGCTCTGAGCTGTCAGCACAGAGCCCAATGCAGGGCTTGAACTCACAGACCATGAGATCATGACCTGAGCCAAAGTCAGATACTTAACTGACTGAGCCACCCAGGCACCCCTACCCTCCATTTATTCTTAAATAGTCAATTATTCCACCTTATTGTTGAAACTCCTCCCCCCCCCACCCCACTCTGATCTTTCTCTGAGTCCCTTGCCCTGTGTTCACACTGTCCATGTTATCTTTGGTCCATCAGATCTGGAAGACCTTTTTTCATCTTTATTCTGTTCCTTCTTTTAGATATGATTATCAGCTCTTTGAAAACTGGAGACCTGTACATCTTGAATTAAGCTGCCTTGTTCAAAGCCCGGCTCTACCATTTACTAGCTATGTGATCTCAGGCAAGTTACAGTCCCTCAAGAACCTCTGTTTCTTCATCTGTTATGTGGGGGAAATGCTACCATCTACATTGTGGGGTTGTATCAAGGATTTAAATGTAACAACAAATGAAAAGTGCTGGCCCTGCTATGCCACTTTGTGGATGAGAGGAGATAGGCTCTGAAGTTTCCTTTACCCGTACGAAAACTAAACATAACAACCAACTATTTGGAACATCATCAGGTAGGGCAATGCAGTGGTTACAAGCTCAGACTCTGTAGCCAGACTTTACAGGTTCAGTTATCAGGTATACCACTTACTACTCTATGACCTCGGGCAAGTGAATGGTACCGCTGACTCTCACGGGTTACTTAGCCTCCCTTTGCCTCTATTTCCTAATTTAATGATACTAGTAGTACCTGCTCTATAAAGCACTTGTAGCTACTACGTGAGTCGATTCAAGTAAAGTCCTTAGAACAGTCCCTGGCACATTGGAAAGGTTTAATACGTGTTAACTAGTATTATTGTGATTAAATGAAATGATACATATGAGGGTCCTAGGTACATGGTAGGAGCTTATGAAGTGGTAATCCCCATGCAGAAAGTGAAGTCTTTCTACTCCTAGGGCCAGAGTCTGTTAAACCCAGATAATATCTTGCAAGAAAATGGAATTTTTATCTCCTGTAGTCAAGGTGAATGACAGATCCCATCATTACCAAGAATTTGCTTTTCATTTATATTCCTTATGCTTCAATATTTTGTTCAGGTAGAGCACCCATGAGATCGTGTCCAGAACTTGCATGTTCACCAGATAGGAAACTTTTGTTGTTTCTAACGAGGAAACCAATTCTTCAAGCCTTGTTAGAATTGCCAAACAGGGTTTCCTGCTGGGCGGTTTCATTTACTTGGCATCTCCTGCTGAGAGACACCAGTACCATTCACGGAATGGGGAAGAGAGAAGACAGACAACTGAATGAGAAATACCAACTGAAAGTTGTCATCATCTTCCAGAGAATAGGCACAGATTACTTTTAACAAAATGAATTTTAGAACTTAGACAAACTCATTGCATTTACATATCCTGAAAATGTCAGAGTTAAAAAATAAAATCTTAGAAAGCATCTAATCCTACAATGGCAGCGTTCCAGTTGGTTGGTAGCAGCTGCAGGGAGCAGTAAGGAGAGAAGGATCCTGAGGCTACTTCCTAGTTTGGTGGGAAGGTGCTTTAATCCATTAGTGATGTCTGCCACGGGCAAGGAGTTGGGCAGTGTAGGGCCAACTTGCTGTGTCTTTCTATTCCCCATCAAGTCCCACTTCCTAATTTTACAGATGGGAAAACCAAGAACTACTAGTCTGCTGATGTTTTCAGATTCCCTGTGTTGGGAAAATAGGGGTTTAGACTGTGTTCATTTTTACATGCCATTTTAGTACATGCAAATTTACTGAGATATGAAGAACTGAATATAAATAAGAATGATTTGTGTATTCTTGGCGGCAGTTGGATACAGCTAAATAGATTTTATCTAACTCTTGAATAACGTCTGATTTCCTGGATAGTTTAAACCTTCTTTTTCCTGTCCCCATTGGTAACTTTGTTTTCAATCTTTACTGCCTAGAGCTTATTAATAGTCTAATACTTGTTAAAATATCTACTGATTCTAAAATACTAAGACATATAAATAAAGTAGACTTTACTAAGAATTTAGGAATAAGCATAACAAGAAAAGCATATATGATATTTGTGGGAAGTCTTCTAAGAGTTTCAACCTAAAGAAAAGTTTTTCAGGTAGTCTATGGATCCACGAAGTTTTGTTGCAAACAGTTTCTGTTGTTGCCCTAACAGTAATTTTAGCAATTTGATTTTTTAAAAATACTCTCCCTTGTATTATCTCATTTGATCCTCATTAGCCCTGTGAGCCATGGGAGGTAGTTTTATTCCCATTCTCTTCAGGGAGAATTGGTTGGATATACCAATTAAATAATACTCCCCTTCCCCCCTTCTTCCCTCCCTCCCTCCCTCATCTTGGGAAGGAAATCAGAGATTGGACACACGAATGTCACTGATTTGATCCAAAATTTCACCCTCCTTCATCTCTCTCCTCAACCCTAATATCCCTGGACAATAAGCAGGTATAAGTGAAATTGCAAAATGTTCAGTGCTAGATGAAAAAGTGAGATGAAAGGCTAGCATTCTAGAATAACTGGATAAAGAAAGTTACGTCTAGTGGTGGAGCCAGAGGACTCGTGGGTTAGAGGGACTGAATTTGATTCTCCAAATCAGATACAACGAAAAGAAGGAGGTGAGGATTAAAAAAAAAAAAAAAAAATCTCAGAAGTTTCAGAGAAGTGGTGTAGGCTCCTTACCTTGAAAAGCAATGAGGAAAAAGCTACTACATCGTCTCCTCAGCGTAAAAGATGAAAGACTGTTTCTGACTCCTTTTGTGTCTTGGTTGTTATTGTCAAAGCTGACATCCAGCCACCATAAGAGTTTCTTCAGTAGTCAGTGACCCTGCTCAAACATACCACATGGCTGTTAGTGACAAATGAACCTGTTTGTGAATCTGTTCTCTGTCATTTGCTTGATGTGTGACCTCAGGTATATGATTTCACTCCTAGGCCTTTCCTTTTCCTTTTTTCCCTACACTTTGCTTAATCTGCCTGGGAGGAATAATGACATCTATCCGCCAGCGTTGGTGTGAGAATCATCACTGACATACAAAGAGCACCTGATGTATAGCATGTGTTCAGTGCATTTGTTTTCTTCCTCGTTGCTTACTGTCAGAAGTATCTATCTGACTCAAGAGGAAAGAAAATATTTGATTTTCCTCAAGTAGAACCAAGCCTGTAGATGAAAGTATCAGTGCTGAAATTGAACTTCGTGTGTCTGTGTGACATAGGGTAGAACATTTCATCAATTTCTAACTCTGTTCAGCTAGAGACTTAGGGTAGGTCTACAGGAAGGCATGGAAGTGACTCCAAATTAAATCAACCTGGTAAATTGCTCAGGGATTGTGATACTTTGCCATTAAAAAAAAAAAAAAAAGACTTAGATCCCCAATGGCTTCCAGCTTGATCTAGCAGAAGTCGTTCTTTAGAAATGTTACTAAATACTTATTTAATGAGTGTGAGGCAAGAGATACAATCTAGTATGTATGAGAACAGATAATGAAAGTTATAATTGGTTCCATTTCATAGAATCAAACTTAATTCATATGAAGTCAATGGAGTGAGAAAAGAAAAACTGGAATTTTAGGATTTCGTGATGAAAAACATACACATACAGCTTTACCTGTATCCATACCTATATATGTACGTATGCATTTTTTTTTCAGATACAAGTGGTAAGTCACCTACCATATCTAAATATTTTCTCAGTAAAGATCCTTGTAGGATGGATAAGATACTATTATAACTAGCACACTATTTATTGTCATACATGTGGATGTGTCTAAAGTACAGAGAAATAATTTCCACTATTAAGCTGTCTTATCATTGCCTACCCCACAGTCTTTTTAATGGTATATTGAAAAGGCTTACTAAATAAAACATTTTAAATAGTATGTGTGAAGGCTTATTTTAAGCTGCAAACTAGGATGGCCCAGATTGACCACCACCATTAGTCAATGTTATCTGGATACAAATGTTCTATCAGGTATTGGAATGAAAGTTCTCTTTAGAGAAGTCATATGTTGGTCTAGCCATTACTCGTTGCATTGTAACTGGAGAAGCTTATCAAGTATCATCAGGGCCTTAGTGGAAACTAAAAAAGCCCAAGTAGATGGTGTTTCTCTGTGAGGATGGGTAGAACATAAAAGTTACCTTGAGAAAGTCAGATGGTTGGTAAAAATGGGAGGTTGTGATAGTGCTGATCATCTGACATGGACTAGAGATGGATAAGAGAAGAGGAGCGGAAGCAGGGGAGCCCAGGGATCTGTGTTTTCATATGCTCTTCTGGGAGATTTTGAGAACTACTGGCCTAATGGAAAGTGCTCTATAATGTCAGCTCCTCAAAACTCTCCTGGCCCAGAAAATGTGAATGGGAAGCACAGCTTCCTGTAAAGTGGCAGGAAAGGGACTGATACAGTTCCTTGAGTTTTTGCTTGTTTCTTTGCCTACAGTCACTTGGTCCTATTGTAATATTGCCTGGTGTATGGGGTCCCAATATTTTCTGCCCACTAGAATTACTGAAGAGCTGTTTATTCATTCAGTCACTCATTCATTCATTCATTCATTCATCCTACAAATACTTACGGAACGTTTATATTAGTCACGTAGATGCATTGGCAAAAAAAAGCATTATACTTACTCATCTAGAGTTCACAGTCAAAATGGGATCTCAGAATGTAAACAATCACAATAATAACCATAAATATTCCACAGGAAAATAAGAAATTATGAAATAGAAAGCTTGTCTGTGTTGGGGGCAAGGGGTGATTTGAGAGTCAGGAAGTATCTCTCCGAAGAAGCAATATTTAAGCCGAGCTGAAGGATAGATAGACATTACCCAAGAAGAGATGCTAGCCTGTGCAAAGATCTTGGGAGAGGCCAAACCTCAGCGTATGCAAGGAACTATAAAAGGGAGTGTGCGGCTGGGATGCAGGGAACAAGGGAGAAGATGTCCTGCTTGATTGACACCATATAGGTTGTAGAGATCACAGCATCCAACCTGGGGGGACATGGTGAGCAGGGAGAAGAGATGTAATTTAGGGTTTAAATGATCATTGTGGTCACAGGGAGGAAAATGGATTAGAACAGAGCAGCGGAAGCAGGGAGAGTACCTTAGAGGAGCCCGCTGCAGTGGCTGGAGTGCCCCAGGGACTGATGAATGGCATAACGGGGGGAAGGGCTAACAGGTAATGCCGTGGCTTAAAAAGCAGGACCCCTGCATCTAGAGCAGGTCAACATCATTCACTGGAATGGCTTCCAAGCTGTGTGGACTCACAGATCCCGGCCCCTCACCAAGCCTTGAAGACCGGATAGAGAGAGTGTGCATCTACGTGCTATTCTTTCAGTGACCTTAAGCAGGTCCTTGCTCAGAAGTCCCTTCTCCCTGGTGCCACCAATCCACTCTTACCTCTTAGCTTCCTTTTCCTAAAAGTGTTGCCCTCTCACTGTTCTTTTAAAGTGCACATCTCCTGGGGAATTAAAGCTCTGAACTGTCTCTGATAATGCTGAGCACATCAGTTTTTCCTGACAGAGGCAGGTTAAAAGGTTCCTCGGTTACAATGCTAAATGCTCTGACATGACCTTGGTTTCCCTCTGACCCAGGTCAGGACAGGGATGTGATGTGACTGACACTTCTTACCCCACACACGGCCTCTGGTGACTGGAGGCTGACACCTTCACCAGCCCTCCCCCTAGGGTGCCCAGCCATATCTCCCTGTGGGGCTGACAGCAGGTTGGCATCGCTGACAAATGACTCATTTCCAGCCACAGAAAATGGCTTCAATCTTCTTTTCTTTGAAGTCTCACAGATTACGTCCTCCACCCCCTGCTTTTCTGACAACTTCACTCCAGCAGTGCATTATGTTAAAACCACACTTATTATGCCAGAGTGGGGCTGGCACAATTAGAGTTCCGTTTTCATCACGGACGTTGATGTGCTGTAATGACCTGCTTGGATCCATGTTCCTGTGGGCCTTTGACTCCCGCAGAGGGGACCATAGGACCCATTGTCCTCTCCTCAGAAGTGGGAAGAGACTATTCCTCCTTTTTCATTCTCTTAGTGCTATTTGATTACAGCATGCCACCATGAACTAAGTCACCCAAGTCAGAAACCAGGGTATCAGTTCAGGTTCCTGCCCCAACTCTATCCCTCTTAGACAATCAGTCACCAAGTTTCCTTCTTTCCTTTGCTTTGGCGTCTCTCCAATGCCCACTGCCATGTCCCTGGATCACACTACCAGCACCTTTTTAAAAGTAAAGACAGCCCCCAACATACAATATTTTGACTCATAATTTTTAGATTTTATGATGGTGTAAGAGCAATCCATATTCTGCAAAAATTATACTTGGAATTTTGAATTTTGATGTTTTCTCAGGCTAGTGATATGTGGTAAGATACTCTCTCATGATGCTGGGACAGTGGCATCGAGCCACAGCTCCTGGTCAGTCACGTAGTCATGAAAGCAAACAACCAATACACTGACCACCATTCTGGACCCACATAGCCCTTCTGTTTTTCACTTTCAGTATAGTATTCAAAAAATACCTGAGATACTCAACACTTGTTATGAAAGAGGCATTGTTTTAGCTGATTTTGCCCAACTGTCTGCTAATGTATGTGTTCTTAGCATATAATGTATACATATACATAATGTATATGTAAGGCAGGCGAGGCTGAGCTAGGACATTCAGTAGGTAAGGTGTATTAAATACATTTTTGACTTAAGATGTTTTCAACTCATGATGAGTTTATCAGGATATAAGCCATCATAAGTCGAGGAAGATCTATATTGTGAAATCCTTGATGTCAATCTCTCTTCCTCCAGTCTTGCCCCTCCCTAAATGACCCCCAAAGTAATTGTTCTAAAATGCAGACTTATTGATCTGCATTCATTGTCTTCAACCCTGTGCTAGCTTCCCACTAACCTTGGCAGAAAGTCTTCAGTTTGGAATTCAAGGATCTCTCTTTCTCTCAAGCCTCTATACCCCACCCCAGGCAACTTTCACCTAACTCCTGTTATGCCCCTAGGGTACCAAGCTGCTTGGGTCTGCATACATCCTCCTCTTGGATTCCTTCAAATCTTTGCTCAAGCTCATTCTTATCTGGAATGCATGCTTTTCCTCTCTCTTAAGCTCACAAATTCCTTCTCATCCTGCAGGACTCATTTCACCTCTAAGATATCTATCATGACATGCCATCCCAAAGGAATTAAGGGTCCTTTCCGAGGTTCTAAGACTCTTTGTCCCCCTCTACCCTGCCATTAATCTCATTAACATATTGGTTCTTTTACTTGTCTTCTGTCCCACTGAAATACGACCTCCATGAGACACAGCTGGTACATTAGGCGACTCTGTACACCCAGAAACACATACACTGAAAAGTGATTAACTACAGGCTCATCCTTTAGGTCTGCAGCTCAGCTTTGATAATGGTTAGTTATCAGAGGTTAGTGTGTGCATCCTGGTCTTCGATGTATGACACATTTTAGCATCTCTCACAACATTTAATCTTCACAGCAAACCTATAAGAAAGTCATTGTAGCCAATCTTACACAGGAGAGAAAGGAGCCTCAGGGAGGTTGAGATTCTTGTTTGTTTTCATGCTGTGAATACAAGGTGGTGTAGTGCATGTGTACCTGCTGAGGGAAATCTACATGGATTTGGGTGTGAAATGGTTATAGTTACAGAACTAGACCGTGAAGGATCAGAAGGAATTTGTCATTGACTAGGGTGATTAGAAAGATTATTCCAAGCAGAACCAAGGATATCTTCCTACACATTGACATCAATATGAAGGAGGGAGGTGGTTAAGAAAAAGTCCTAGACTGAATGCATCTCTGCCAAAGACTAGCTGTGATTTAGGGCAGTTTCCTCACCTCATCTTCCTCATATGTATAATGGGAATAGTGAAAGCTCCAAACTCCTCTGATCATTGTGAAGACAGCATGAAGTAATGTACACAAATTCCTAAAAACATTCTCTGACAAACAGGAATGGCTCAATACACAGCAGCTATTTCGAGCACTGATATTCCAATTATCCGTTATTCTGGAAGAAACTACTTCCAAGCAGAGCACTGTCAACCATTTGACTTTGGGTGTCAGGATTCCAAGAACTGGTCAGCTGGGTGGTTTGTCTCCGACCCATGTGGCATGGACTGGAACATCCACCGCTAGGATGGCTTCTTCACTCACTTGCCTGGCGTCTGGGAAAGGATGCTAGTTGTCAGATGGACACTGAGCTTAGGCTGCTGACCAGAGAGCCTACAAAGACCAGATAGACTAGAGTGGTCTCTCCAGTGACTTGGGCTTCTCACAGGGTGGCCACTCATTTCCCAGAGAGGAAAGAGATCTGAGCAGAAGCCACAAGGCTCTTCCAAGATAGACTCAGAGGTTACAGAACATCGCCTGAAAACATTCCCTTGGTCAAGTAAGTCACTAAGGCCAGCCCAGATTCAAAGAGAGGCAATTAAATTCCACCTCTCAATGGGAAGACAACAAAGAAGTTGCAGCCATCTTTAATCTACCATACACCTAGTGGTACTGATGCTATTATAACATTAGCAAGCAATAGCAGACACTCCACTGCTGTGAGAGTGTGTATGGAAAGGGGATGATGGGGCTGGGGGCATGGAGCTGCTGAGAAACGACTACACCAATGTGGCAGACTAGAAGGAAGAGCACTGTTCCAACCACTCCACTCCACCCCGCGAAGCCAGTGAGAACTAAGCAGGTGGATTTCCCAGCCCCAGGGGGTGCATATATAAACCAGGGACTCTGGGGCAGCACTCTCTGAAAACAGGTGAGAATGCCAGGAGCATCCCTGGGATTTCTTTTCTGAATCACCTGAAATGAAGCAGCTGACTCTCTCTAGCCTCTTTCTGTCTCTTACACGAGGGAGGTCACACTGAGCTATTTTTCCAAACTGTCGAGGTAAGAGGATAAAAGGTCTCCGCTATCTTGGCCATCACAAGCTGGAGTTACTCATGGGGAACAAGGCAGGAGGCATAAAGAGGACACAGCAAAGCGGATGCTGTACATGAAAGACACTTTCTAGCACAATATAGTTCACATTTCTTGTCCTTACTGACTGTGCTCATTTTTTTTAACCACGTAGGTTTTTGTTACCACAAGATATGTATGGCCTCTTTTCTCAGTTCACTGATCTGGTTTGAAAAAAAAAAATAACATATCTCTTTGGGGCTGACCTCCTCTTACCTGTTAATTCTATTAATGCCTCTGTTATAAGCCTACAACCTGAGAAATACCTAAATAACTTAATGACTTCTGTTCTTATAAATTCTGGACACAAGTAACACACACAAAATTAAATACAAATGTCCATTGAGAGACATATGTTCTCATGCACACATACACACACATAAATGTCAGTGTGCCCTGGATTGCCTGGGCCAGTCATGGATTTCCCCTGGTGTCCGGGTGTAATTATCACACACACACACACACACACACACACAAACTCACATTTCATTCTCAAACATGTCCCATATGAATGATAAATTATATAGTCACCTTCACTTTTAAACATAGACTCCTTAATAAAACATACCATTCCACAGACACATATACAAACATATATATACCAACATACTGAATTCCCCTTCTCCCCACAAACACATACAAAGATATTCAACCATTGTACAACGTACACACACTCACCAGAATGCATGGATGCCCTCAAATTCTAAGTACGCACTTTCAAATCCTTACCTAAATGATCCTTCCCACACTAAGAAAACACCCATTCATTCACACAGACAATAACAGGTTCTCATACCCACATACATGGAAGACAGAAATCCAGAAAGATGATGTGTAAGGAAAAATGACAATAAAATACATGTAGACATACATACTAACACACACCCTCAATATTCGTTACACAAATGGCACCTTCCAATAGTCCACACACACCCCCATGAACACCCATAAATGTTTGTGCCCAAATGAAGCCCTCACACATACACATACTGAGACAAAATCATGCATATATATTTTTAATTATGATAGAATCAATCACCTACTTTTAAACACAAAGCCACATATAGGATATAACAAAGTATACCTGTGCACAGTCACACACACACACACACACACACACACACACACACACACTCTGGTCCCAATGCTCCCTTCCTGCCAGAGCCCAGACTTCACTCAGATGAACATCACCTCAGAAATCTCCCCAAAACAAACAAGTTTTCTGTTATTTTTAACACAGACCTCCTAATGTAGATAATTCCTGTGCCTTAGATGCCCCCCACCTGCCTTGTGGCCCAGACTCACTGCCCTGGCCACCAATACAGAATCCAGGAACACTTTTGCAAACCTTTAATTGGTCCCAATCTAGACAGACTAATAGCTCTGGAAATCTCAGACAACAAAGAAATGCCGCATAAGAAGGGTGATCATGAATAATGAAAGCAAAGGGCCAGGTGCTGAGTGAAACAACTTGAACCCACAAGCAGGACCTGAGCTGCCTCTGCCACAGATATGCTGGGGGACCTGGGGCAAGCTCCTGTTGCTCTCTGGTCCTGGTTTCTCCACCTGTGATGGAGAGACTTAGACTCGACAGTTTATTTTGTAAGATCCCCTAAAAGCTGTGATTCAAAGTATTTGGATGTTTCTGAACCAGAAACTGGCAGCAGGTAATAATTTTTATTTTGATTAAGTCAGGACACTGAATCCTTTGGCCTGAGTGGTCTAGGAAAAGGCATGCAGCGCTTAGAATTGAAAGCCTCGACTTAAATCCTTGCTCCGCCCAGAAAAAATTAAATGAATCTTTAATGATGTATTTAGCAGCAATCAAGTGCTATGCTGGGTATGGGGACAAGAGACTCATCCGAAACAACCTCTGTCCTCAGAGTCTAGATGGAGAGAACAATATGTCCACAAAGAACATGGGCATCAATTGTTTAAATGCTATGAAAGAGGTATTATCACATGACTATCAAACCACAGTGTTATATTATATCATACCATGCTATTACCGTGTTACCACATCTACAAAAATCCAGCCCCATCTTCTTTTTCATATCCTCCCGCTGCCTGTTTACACATATCTGGATCTCTAAAAATCTCAGGGCAAGCTCCAAAGCTGCTTCCCAACCCATCCATGCTTTGGCACTGAGTCTCTGTTTCTCATATGGCAGGAAGGGCTGAGCAGCCCGTAACTGGCTCTTGAAGTTGTGCGGCATTGCATGGCACTGATACTTAATTTCATTACTTTTATCCATCCAGCCTTGGGTACTTCAGCTCGTTGGGTTCCAGCCGCGATTAATTGGTAGATCTCCCACTGACTCCTGATTAGCTGCTTTTGATTAGGGCCTAATGACTTCATTCGGTCCCTAATTCAGGGGGATGAGTTGCAAAACTGCCAGCAAACTGCTCAAACAGAATTACATTTTCCCAAGCCCTGAAGACATCACTTAAACTCTGTGTACACAACATTCTCCCTCCCTCGTTCTTCTTCCCCGTTGCCTCCGGACTGTGCTGCACAGAAGCAGGAGAGGAAGGAAGCTTGTGACCCAGCTCCTGGCTGCTAGAGCAGATGTCACAAGAAAAAGGCCTGGAAGCTGACAGCCTGGCTGCTTAGGAGGAAGTCACCCCCCACAGCACTAACTCCCGCACTGTGCCTGAACGGAAGGCTTGGCGTACGAGAATTTCCCTCAAGTCTACACCTTCTACCCTTACCGCTTGGCTTCTTCAGGAACAAGATACCACCCCGGAGTTTTGCCTTGATCTTTGGCTACAGACACGTAGAAGCCCTGACCCAGAGCAGAAGTCAGAAGACCTAGAGAAGTCTCTACCCAGGATCTAAACTGCCCATGACTGCTGCTGGTCCCTGATACTGGCTCTGACCTCCCAGACCATGCCCCCTGGCATCCTACACTAAGGAGCAAGATGCTCAGAGATACACAATTTTGCCTGAGGATGCAAAGCCCCTGTGATACACGTGTAATGTACAGATTCCCAAGTTGTGAAGACCCACCTCAAAAGATTCTTACCTAGCCCAACATGTAATTCTACACATTCACATATTCTTAAAAGTAATTTTCTAAATATCTATTTAACACTTGTCATGTGCCAGGTCCCATGTTAGGCTCCAGAGAAACACAAATGATCAAGACTCCATCCTTGCCTTCTAAGAGCCACTGTTTACTGGGGAAGCAAATCCTTTGATTGATAAGCCAACATTCAATACTAAGCGTTTGGAACATAACAGGTGGTAACTATAATTTGATAAATTTATATGTGTACATGTGTATACATGTATACATATGGGTATATATGTGTGTGCCTACACACATATGTACATATGGTGTGTGTATACATATAAAACACACAGAGAGAATACACAAATAAGAGGATATGCTAAAATGCAAACCATTTGAAATGCAATAACAAGGGAAGTAATTCTCTATTTCCCCAGTCCTCAAGGTGTTTTCTCCAGAGTCGACTGCTGTTAGCAATTACTTGTGTTCCCTTTAAACATTTTATATTCATATGCACACATTTTAAAATGAGGAAAGCGAAATTCAGGGATAAAACAAAAGAGTAACTTGCCCAAAATCACAGAGTAAGATGACAGTGATGGAGGCTGTAATGGTCCCCATGCACTCATGTTTTATTCCAAGAAATCTTTAATGGCCTTGCCTGGCTCAAGAGACTGGTCCAGCAATCTCAGTATTGGTAGACACAGGTTCAAGAGCACAGCACCGTGCAAACTAACAGACAGCTGAAAGAAGGATGTGGGAGGACGGGGTTTAGGAGGCCAATCATAGAACATCAAAGATCTCCTATGACTATGGGACATTATCCACACAGATTCTTCCAGAACTGCTAAGTGCTCTCCCTCATACGTGTACATTTCTGTCTTATCAAGGTTTAGCCAGGCATCGGGCAGGTCCTTAGATTATGGTGCCTACCCCTACCTGGCCCTCCTTCTGCACTTGAACCAGAATCTGACTCCAGGCCATCCATGAATGTTCCATTCATGTCCCTAGTATATCCCAAAACTTCAGGACCGGTTTGCAAATTCTTCGTGTCTGGGCTATGCCACCTCACAAAGACCGTCTAAGTCAAATGATTGTCACAACAATAGATAATATCTATATAGGATCGCTCTGCATTGAGTGAGGTAGCACAGTGAGAAAAGCATGAACCTTAAAAACATCTAGACCTGGTGTCTAATTCCAGTTTTACCATTATAATTGGTAAACATTGGGCAATTGCAGAGCTTCTAATTTCTTTGTATAAAAAAAAAGAATGATCATATATACTTCTTTAAATGTTTTGTGTGTCCAGCATTAAACACTGTGCCTGTCTTCATAAACATCCACTAAAAGAATGAATGGAAGAATGAAAAAATGGTCATTCCTAATTATTAGCTCAATTGGAACTACAATGATAAGTCTTGGGGCACCTGGGTGGCTCTGTCAGTGAAGCATCCGACCCTTGATCTCAGTTCAGGTCATGGTTCTCATGGTTTGTGAGTTCGAGCTCTATGTCAGGCTCTGAGCTGATAGCAGGGAACCTGCTTGGGCTCCCTCTCTCTGCTCCTCCCTCACTCAATTTCTCTGTCTCTCCCTCAAAATAATAAATAAACTTAAAAAAATAAAATAAGTCTTGATTTTGTTCTTGGAGAAGAATGGAGTCGTTCAAGCTAGGGGGAGGTTACAAGTGAAGGCTAGTTAGTGTGCAGAGCCAAGGCATTTTAAGGAACTGTAGGAAAATCAATACATTTGGAAAAGAAGATTGCTAAGCATTGCTCGTGAGTGAGGTGTTGCCTATGACAGCGTCCTGTACAGATCAGGTCCTTAATACATATACTTAATACATTAGTAAGCACACCAAATACTTAATAAATGACGCTGAGAATAAACATACAGCAAACTCAACAAGAAAGTCTGAGGCGACCACAGTAACTTTGTAAAATTCACCCACAATACTTGGTTGAGAAAGCCACAACCTGGGTCCACTCTGTGTCCTCTCCTTGCATCCCCAGGAGGCTGACACGGTGCTCCAGGTAGATCAGTGGAAGCCACACACACCCATCGGCGTTAGGTAGAACAGATGTCCCGGGGTGGCTGCTGCAAGCAGCCAATGAATAAGCCTGCGTCTGGGTCCTGTACAATCTTAAACATTCTATAGCTTGCTTTCCATGCCTTCACCTCTCCTCTGCACAAATTGAGCAAATTGAGGTGGCAATAAATTGATGAAATGTACCAAATTGCATTTTCTTCAGTGTGCTGAATTAAAGTTTCTCTCCCAGCAAATGAAAGTAGGGGGTTTTAGCCAGGCACTATCCCTGGGGGAATCAGTGATGCACTCTTAGCAAATCAAAGACTTAGCACTGGTATTTTTTGTGATGTTCAGAGATAGGTTAACGGGAGGGGTCGCATCAGAAGGATGGGGGAAGATAGAAGGGGTTGCAGCATAAATAAGCTGGCCTTTGCCAACCCCCTGCTATGATTCTGCCATGACTTGTGTCTTTTTCACTAGCAGTATTTGTAATTATACCTGTCATTTATGGAGCACTCACCAAGTCCTAGGAATTGTACTAAGCACTTTACACACATTATTTAATTTAATCTCCATAACTACTCTGTGAGGAGTACATTATTACATCCAGGTAACAGATAAAGAAACTTCAAATCCGAGAGGCCAGTTAACTTGCCTGGTGTCATATCGCAAACTGGTGACAAACTGGGGACTCTATCACAGATCCTTATGATTCCAAAGCCCAAATCCCAACACTTTCAATCTGCTCCCTCCCATTGCCAGGCCTGGTGGGAGGTCTTGCTTTAAGGCACAGCAAGGGTGTTTGCTCAATGACGAAACAAACAAACTACAGTAAGGAATTATATTTGTCTATATCCTATATTGTTACCCAGCAAATTTGAGGACGCTTTCAAAAATACCTGCAATGAAATTGAAAATGGCAAATAGAAGCCAAATAAAAGGACCAGATCAATGTAAAGAAAATACTGGAACTTAGATATACACTGTCTGACATATAAAGTTTATTAAATCAGCTTGAGCATCCCGTCTGCTGAAGCAAAAAGGAAAACACAATTGTTCGCTAGATGTCTAATATTTATAAAGGAAAAGCATACCAGTTCTTCACAGGAAATATGCTGATAAAAATTTACCATCCAGTAAAAGATGATAGTATAGTCAACAGGCATGCTGTGAGAGTTCACTATGCGTCAATCACAGAGCTAGGTGCTAGGGATATGGTGGTGAGCTAAATAAGCACGATGTATGCCTCTCAGAGCTTTCAGGCTAGTGGAAAGATAGCCCTAAAACAAGTTAGGCAGATGCACATAAAGGACTTGGGGCCCTGGACAAGGAGAATGTGACTGGGAGAGGAGTAGCATTTGCAAATACCCAGAGGTGTGGGAGAGCATGTTCTGTTCAAGAATCAAAGTTGTGGTGCCTGGGTGTTTCAGCCCATTGGGCATCTGACTCTTGACTTCGGCTCTGGTCATGATCTCACTGTTTGTGAGATTAAGTCCTACATTGGGCTCTGTGCTGACAGCACAGAGGTTGCTTGGGATTCTTTCTCTCTTTCTTTCTCTCTCTCTCTCAAAAAAAAAAAAAAGAAACCACAAAAACAAAAAACATAGGTAAATAAACATTAAAAAAAAAAAAAAAAGAATCAGAGAAGTCCAGTGGCTCTAACAGGAGTAGGGACAGAATTAAAGACAACAACAGAACACACATAACCAGAGAGTCCTGGCACCAGTTCATGCCAGCTGCCAAGAGCCCATTGTACACATCTGTTCCTACTTGGGTAGTGGTTTGAAATCTGCCATAATGGGAACATTTATACTATGGGATTGACTATACACGTAGAACCCTTTATTTTCTCGGGAAGAACTGACCATGTCACCATCACATATAACCATATTTCAAGAAAGTGGTCCTTCCAAGGAGCTATCTTGAATGGAGAATCATGTGAAACTGAAGAGATCGGAGACAGCTTCTTAGAAGAGATAGCATTTAGGCTAATGGTAGGTGAGCAAAAGTCCAATCCAGCAGGTTGGCATACGGAATCCAAAGAGTTGAGAACCCACAAGTGATGGGAAAGCACAGATGAGGAACCTTATGGAGAGGCAGCGTGCAGAGATATGAGAGTATCCTGCTTATCTACGAGGTATCAGAAGACCTAACAGATCATTGTTACCAACCAGTCAGCAGTCTGGTGTTCCAGAAAAGGAATCTAGCCTCATGAAAAGAAGAGGCAGGGCCATAAAATTCCAAGCAAAAATCAGTCCTATGGTAATGTCAAACTGTGCAGGGACCCAGGGATGATATTTGGAGCCCAAGATCAATGGCTCTCCCTCTTAGCAAACTGAAGGAGTCCAGCAGCTAGACAAATCTGGAGGACAAGTACATAATCTAGTGCAGATTGACCTAGTCTCTGTTTTTCATCTCCAAGTTTTGTGATGCATGAAATAGGCTAAGGTTGAGGCTAGGTGTGAGCCTCTAGTAACACCAGGTGTGTGGAGAGGTGAGGCAAAAGCAGGAACAGACTGGATTTGGTAATCTGGGGAAGGGGATGACTGGTGAAAAAAGGAGTGAGGGCAGAAAGCCACGGGGGAAATATACAAAGCAGTTTCTGATGAAGAAGAGTGGCAGTTCTAGGAGATAAAGTTGGAAAGATTAATTAGGGCCAGCATGTTAAATGCCTTAAATACTTGGCTAGGATGCTTTGACTTTACCCAGCAGGCACGGCGGGAGGGGGCTGGGCAATGAGGGTATCCAAGCAGGGCCATTAGTGATGTGCCCAGAGCCATGCTTTGAGACTAATCTGGTACTGATGCATACATGTGGGACTGGACAGGGGAGAGGCTAAGGGCCTTGCATTCTCATACAAGTCCAGCTGCACTATGCTAACAGAATATGCTCCTAAAAAGTGGTAAGGGAAATGGCAGCTGAACATGGTGAGCACCATTCCCCCCATATATACATATACATATGCATATACATATATATACATAGATATATGTATATATATGTATATATGTATATATGTATGTGTATATATATGTATATACGTATATATGTGTGTGTGTGTGTGTGTGTATATATATATATATATATATATATATATATATATATATATATAAAATTTATTTTAGAGAGCATGAGCAGGGGAGAGAGAGTGAGGGAGAGAGAGGGTGGGGGGGAGAATCCTAAGCAGGCTCCATGGCCAGTGCAGAGTCCAATGTGGGGCTTGATCCCATGACCCTGGGATCATGACCTGAGCCAAAATCGAGTTGGCTGCTCAACCAACTGAGCCACCCAGCTGCTACACCATTCCTCACTATTTTAAACCCTTTTGCCCTTTTTATGTATTCTTCCTCTGCTCCCGGAACACCCATCAATTTACTGAAATCCTTCTATTAACCATAAGATTGTTGTATAAGGAACTAGTGCCCCAGAAAATTTTGCTGTCTTATAGTTTTCCTGAAATTTTTAAGTTTTGCTCTGTGTAAACATGGCCATGGTCTCTTCCAAAACATATGTACTATTTTTTCTGTGTTTTTCTTTCCTCAACTGAGACCAAGCATTGGAAGTAAGGTTGAGTTGATGAGGAACCCTCTCATTCCTTCAAAAATGCTACAAGGAGTGTCCTATTACAATTTCACTGAAATGACATTTAAGCAACTTGACCTCAGAACTCCATCTTTTGCAAACTCATTGGCGTCACTATGGAGATAAATACTCTCATAAAAGTAATCATTGATGAGTATAGTAATATTCCTGCATTTGAGTCAGAAGATTTGGATGTAAATGTTGGCTCCAACACTTTGTGAGCTTTCAGGCAAGTCACATGGCCACTTTGAACATCAGTTTCCCCCTCTGTAAAATGGAATGATTATGTCTGTCTTGCCTGAGAGGATTATTGTGAGGATCAAATGAGACAATGCGCAAGAAAGATTTTCTCTTTCTTTCTCTTTCTTTCTTTCTTTCTTTCTTTCTTTCTTTCTTTCTTTCTTTCTACAGTGAAGGGCTGCTCAGGTGACAAAAAGCAATTCCATCATTGGTGGCTCCTTTTCTTCGGGGTTTCCATGTACTTCCAAGCCCAAAAGAGAAGCCTCATTCCACACTGTATGTGTAGACACATTTTGAGGGACCAACTGACCTTATTGACTACAGGGAAACCATAATTGTCCTCAAATCCTGGTACAGCCTCTTTTCTCACTTGAAAGCCAAGATTCAAAGGAGAGGTAAGGAAATTGGCCTCAGATAATGAATCCCCCTCCTTCCCTCACTCACCTGACTCTGGGTTGTAGATGGCCAGGAAGGTGCTACTCCTGATTCTAGAAGCTCTTCCCTCAGCCACTGTTGGCTCTGCTTGCTTTAGCTTCACCCTTGAAGGCTCAGGAAGGGGGAGGGCACAGCCTCTGGATGCTCCAATCTCTGGCATCTAGGAGGGATACTGGAAGCCTATCTCCCAAGATGAGACATCTCTGTCAGAATATCTGAGGGGACATTTATCTTCCTGAAACACACACCAATCTGTCAGCCCTGATGAAGATAAAGGGATAAGGAGCAGAAAGGGAAAGGAAAGTGGCCATTTGGATGGGTGCTTGGTACATTCCTGGGGTCGTGCATCCTCCCCACACTCAATGCAAAGAGGACAGCTGATACAGCACTCAAGGAGGTGAAGGAAGAGGCCTGGGAAGTGCCATAGTACCTGTGAGAAAGAGAGTCAGAAGGCCTGAATTCAAGGGGCACCTGGGTGGCTCAGTCGGTTAAGCGTCTGACTTCGGCTCAGGTCACGATCTCACGGTTTGTGAGTTCAAGCCCCGTGTCGGGCTCTGTGCTGACAGCTCAGCCTGCTTTGGATTCTGTGTCTCCCTCTCTGTCTGCCCCTCCCCCACTTGTTCTCGTTCTCTCTCAAAAATAAATAAACATTAAAAAAAGAGTTAAAAAATAAAAAGAAGACCTGAACTAAAATCTCAGCCTGGCCACTTCTCAGCCAGGTGACTTCTATGAGCTTCAGTTTCCTAGTACACAAAATGGACGCATTGCTGGTTGGTGATGTTTCTTCCTTCATATATCACAGGCTGGCCTGACAACTCCATGACATAAGACATGTGAACACACCTGCCCCTATGCTTTCCCCATAACACCATCATCCCATACCCTGAACTGCATCCCGCTCTTCCCATCAAAACTGCCCTGTTTGTGTGACTGATGAATCTGCCAGTCCTGGACTGTAAGCACGTTGGTGCAAATGGTTATTATTTCATCGTTCTGATAAAATAGGGTTGCACATTGGCAATAGCCACATGAGGTCTTCATTCTTTAGTTTCCTAGACTAACGGGGTCCTCCAGAATCCCCGCAAGCCTGCAGAGGATGGAAGGACAGGCCCAACAGAGACTGAGCAGGCAGGCTCCATTAACCTGACCCCAATTTCCACTACAACAGACCCTGTATCTGTTTTATGTATGGGATTTTCTAGCAAGGTGTCTTCTGAATACAGCAAAGGTGCTGCAAGGAAAGACAAAAAAAAAAAAAAAAAAGATAATAATATTTGAAAACTACCTTAGAAGTGCAGTGGCAGTCAGGGGGTAACTTAGGGCAGGCCTCTTCAGAAGTCTGTCAGGAACTTAGCATATCAAACATAAATATGTTACAAATAGGTAGAAGAATGAATGAACGTTTTAAACAGGCGACGCATTCCCAGATGGGGGGCAGAGAAGCTCCAACGTTACTGAGCTGACCAAGCTTTGCTGCCATCATACAGACTCTTCACCTGTTTCTGCCACTCTTCTAGATGTCACTACTGCTGTCCCCACACATGGGCCCCCAGGATGAAAGGGAAGGCTAAAGCATCAGCAGTTTCATTTTATGCTGAAGGCTTCCTCAAGGAAGGCCCATTTTTCAGCTTTTATCTTATGAGACTATCAGAGTATCTGTGATTCCCCAGAGGACACGGGGACGTGTCAGCAATGCTGTCTGGCTGGGTCGCAACTCACCTTCACAAGTGAGCAGTAATATATTACCAACCACAGCAGTGGTGTGCCAGGATCTGTATAAGTATGTACGAGTATTTTCTCTTTCCCCGGATCGATATCCGTACCTCTCTTTTAAAAATGAGAACAGTGAGGCTCCGAGCGGTTTAAGCAGCGAGCCCAGAGTCATATGACTGCTAAGTGGCGGTGCTGACATTTGAACTCAGAGCTTTCTTCCACTCCCAAAACTAACTTCTTTTGTATTACACTAAGCTGACTTGCTCATTAAATACCGCCTCAGACCTTCAAACAACCCTGGATGAACACTTCTCTGGGAAGTGCAGTGTTACACAGATTTTAGGCCACTGCGAGAGCTCCCTCCAGCCGCTTTCAGTAACTCAAACAGGCATGTGCATGCAGGAATCCTTATACTTGTACAATGACTCTAGTCAACTTATAACACATGCAGTCTCCTTGGGCTCAGTCGGTGAAAGACTAGACACGAGACCAAAAAGTACGTGAATGCTTGAAGAAGTGCACGGGTGAATGAGTGAAGGAGAAATTACGTGACCGAATGCCTAAGTGAATGAATGAACACGACATCTTACAAAACCCTGAAATCCAGCTGTGAAGTCAGTGAGTCATGTCAGTGAAGCTGAGACTTAGGACAGACGTGAGAAATTATCCTGGGGTGGGGGGAGTTCTAGAAGGGAAGCACAGAAATGCTCACAGAAATAGTTGAAGGCTGAGAACACAGGCCTGTATTGTAGAGCAGGAAGATGGCCACGGAGATCAGGGCTAGGCTGCTGCAAATGTAAGTCACAGCTAAATACCTATAGGCAGAGCTTTCACCGTGGTGTAAAGAAGGGAGAGGCAGCAGCTAGGACATCCAGCTTGGTGCCTTTGGCCCGTCTCACTGCAGGCTTTGCTCCAACCTGTGTCATCAGGAACAGGATTCAGATAATGGGAGAACCACAGGTCCTGGGAAGATCAAAGACACACGCTTTTATGCCTCAATTAACGTTCCCCTTGTAAGGCTTTCAAACACAATTTAGCTTTTCTCTGCTGGGCTGGGCGAGACACAAAGACAGGCCCTGGATCTTTTTGGAACGCAGAGCCCATGAGCCCGCGTCTGTAATTAACAGTTTCCTCCCACCAAAGGGAATAAGGTTTTGGTACACAACATAGGCTGTATGTGAGAATGCAAAGGACTATTCACAGGGTACTGAGTGGGCCTTCTGCCCAGGACTGCCTGTCCTAGCCCGATAAGGCTTCAGGGCACAAAAAGTTTGAGGTAGGGAATTAAGAGATAGAGTTGTAATCAGGAAGAGAGGAAGAGGGGTGGGGACGAGGAGGACAGCAAGTCACTGTGTGTGGACAGAACACCCACTTAGAGTCAGAAAACCTACATCTGTTGTGTTCTGGCTTCCCCACTTTCTGTGTTGCCTTGGGAATTCACAGAGATCTTTCAATCATACTTTCTTGTAAGAAGGGGCTAACAAGATCGCCCTCAAGGACTGTGGCATTGAATCTATATCCCTTTTTTGGGAGACAGTGTATTTCAATATGCTCTACCAGGCTCATACTGATTCACTGATAAACTTTCTGCGAAACCCTGAATAAGCCATTGTCCTTCCAGACAGAGGGGTATCCTGGAGAAGAGTACTTAACATTTTCTTTTTAACCCAAGTATGATCTGTTTGATGGCTTTGGATGTCATAGGGGTGGAACCATGCCCCTAGAGCCAAGAACTGACTGCCACATAGACTGGGATGACTTGGAAAGAGTTGGGGTTATAAACGTCTTAGAAGAATATTAAAGCAGAGGCCTCAGGTGGCTCAGTAGGTTAAGCGACCGACTCCTGATTTTGGCTCAGGTCATGATCTCATGGTTGGTGAGTTGGAGCCCGGCGGCTGGCTCTGTGCTGACAGCGCAGAGCCTGCTTGGGATTCTCTCTCTCTCTCTCTCTCTGACCATTTCCTGCTCCTGTGTGCATGCTCTCTCTCAGAATAAATAAAAAAAAAAGAATTTTAAGGCAGTTATACTGAAGACCACAGTAATAACTGGTGCAAAGGAAGGCACTGGAGACCTGTGCACGTTAAAAACTCAACCTTTGGGCAAGGAAGAACTGACAGAAACACAAGGGAGCGGAAGCACACTCGTAGAGGCGCAGGGCGCGCAACTTCTGGAGTTGAGGGGGAAAGGCCGGGTGGCCACTGTGGGTCAGGCACCTTCTCTGCGTTAAGTGGCGCAGAAAATTCAAACCCAATCTGTCATTCTCAGCTCTGTCTTCCCCCTCCCCCTTCCCACTGTGGAAAGACCCCTCATTCAACCGGGGACCAAAAGGCCTGGGGCAAAAGCAGGAGAAAGGGGGTTGAGTGGCAGCGACCCTCCCTTCGCTAATAGAAACTGGGTTTCCAAACCTCAAACAGGGTTTGAACTCTCCATGTATCTGTCTGTTCTTTGCCTCCCAGATTGGGTCCCTCGGTAAGGCGGGATCACTGAGTGTTGAGAGAGAGAGAGAGAGAGAGAGAGTTATATATATCCCAAAGAAAAACTTTCAATGCTCTCACTTCAAACAGCCCATTCATCCCCCCACGGCCGGCGAGGACTCCGGGAGCCGGGCCCGTTTCCTCCGTAAATAAAGGGATGGAAGCGTGGGCGAGAACACCCACCAGACCGTCTCCTCGCTTTCATGCTCGCTGGCAGCGCGCGCGGGGGCCGCAGAGGCGGGCACGTGCGCCCGGCCCGGCCTCCCCGACAAGCCCGGCTCGGTCCTCCAGCGCGGAGCCGGGGGAGCCCGGCCTTTCAAAGCCCCGTTTTGAAAGCGGCCGGCGGCTTGAAAGACGGCTCAGATGTAATTTGCGCGCGGCGCCGGCGGCACCGGGGGCTCGGCGCCAGCGGGGGCCCGCGGGCCGCCCCGATCCCCGCAGCGCGCCGTCCCCGGGCCCGCCGCGCCCCCGCGCGGCCCCGGCGCAGCGCCCCGCGCGGCCGGCGGAGGCGCACTCCCCCCGGCGGGGCCCGCCCGCGCGGCGCCCGGGCCCCCGCAGCCCGCGCTAATGAGCTCCGCCAAGAGTGGTTACTGTGGCACGGCTGCCCACGGGACTTCGGGGCATCGGGCGGAGTTTTCAGCGCTTCTTTTAAGTTCGCTCACTTCAAAGTTTTCCATTTGAAGCTGTTGAGAAAGCCTGGTAGACGCAAGAGAAGAAAGAACAGCAAGATTTTTTGAAATAATGTTAAAACCCCCAAACACCCTGAAAAAGAATGCTTCAAGCAAAGAAATAAGGGAAGGCGCGGGGTGGGGGGGAGCGGTAATTAAAAAATAAATAAATAAATAACTCCAGCAATTGAAAACGACGAAGGCGTTAAGGGCTGCCTCCCCTCCCCCACCTCATTCTGACCGGATACATTTTATCTAAACTGAGAGAGACTTGGCAGGGGGGAAAGGTGGGAGCCTGGGGCTTACCAGGAATTGAGGTAAACCCAGTTGAGGGGAATTGAGAGGGAAACCCACTAAGGGGAACTGCGTTGGCTTCTAAGAGTAAACCACATATTTCCTCTTTGGTAGTTTTGCAGATTGGCAAGTCAGTGTGAAAATTCTCCATCTCCCAACTAGGCTTCCTTGTTACGCACTTCCCCAGCGTCACTGGGGACACGGTTTGTACTTTGCTTCATCACAGACTGGGAACCACAGCCCAGAGACTTTAGGTACTTGACCCAACTTAACACAGCCTGGAGTGCAAAGGCCTGGATTCAAACACACCGCTGTGTTTTTCAACACGCCTTTCTGTCTGCAGGTAAATAATTAAGGAGATAAGTCAACGAACACATGAAATAAAGACAAAGGAAAAAAGCTGACCGAGGTAGGATTCCAATCCAGTGCTCTAAAGAGACTGGCACCTCAATGCAGACACCCAGTGTATACATGTATTCCTATTTCCCAGAGGAGGTAACTGAGACACTGAGCGTTTCTGCCCCTGCCCAGGCTCATTTACCTAAGAAACAAGGACGGAAGCTGTAGACCCAGGTCCATCTAACCCAGGTTCATTCTTTTTATGACTGCACAATATTGCCTCCCGGACGTCATAGCAGAAGTGCAAGTTTAAATCCGACTCATTCAGAAGGTTTTCAGATCCATCTTAAAGTTTCCCTGTGCAGGGCATCTGCTAGGTATTGGGGATGCAGAGAAAAACAATATAGTTCTTAGCACCTACTTTCAACGAGGACATCATATCTACCATATCCCCGTGGCAATTGAAGATGTTAAAAAAAAAAGGCATTCCAACACTAGCCCCCACAGTTCTTCAATGCAAGTCTTTCCTTCAAACAGACTCCCATCTTAGACTCAGCTCTCCCTACCTCCACCCATTCCTTCTATGTTGCCTGTTACACTGAAAACTTTGAAGTAAAACAAAAGTATTAGTAACTTTTGGCAGAACCCAAAAGAGGGGCAGTTACATATCCAAGATGATTGAATAAACTCCCTATCCAGTACAAAGAGTGTTTTACAACATCCTTCATGGTTCTTAAAAACCTACAGAAGCAAGAACCTGAGTACCTCTGGGGGCCACCTCCTTCCAGAGGCACACAGTTCCAAGTCCCAAGGATTTCTTCTTAGGCGAAACTGGAAATTCCACCCACAATTCTAGTCAGTCCATTGAAATATACACATTCAGTCTGATCTCTCTTTTCCTGGCTTTTCTTTTTTTTTTAAGTTGCATCCCTCCCTTAGCCCCACCTTAATCTTTTCTTCTCTGAATTCAATATCTCTGACACACTAGATCCTTCCTTGGAGAATATGATGTCTCAAGTATGTCAACATCCCCAATCACTCTCTTCAATAAGATCTAGAGCTTGTCTGTATCCATCTTAAGGTAAAGATGCCAGAGAGAGGCAAAACTTTGGTCCCACCAGAGCATTGTAGCTAAACTTCTATTTGGGCATTCTACTTTTATGAATGCTGTCTGAGTTGCGTTAGCTTTCCTCCACCTTGGGAAGGGAGGATTTGGTGCCAGCAGCAATATTGTTAGTTCATCTGCATCTCTGTTGGGGACAGGAGGAGCAGGTAATTAATTGTTTCTCTTCTGCACTAGGCAGCCGGCTTTCTTCGGAAAAGTTGAGCATCCCTCATCCAGCAGTGGTTTCTGCAATTAGAGCTATCCACAGCCAGGAGTTTGATTAATAGCTGGGAGGTTTCTCCTTTGCTGACAAATGAGAAAAAGAGAAATCAGATAGGGAGAAGCTGAATGCATTTGCTTAGCACAGGGTCTGGCTAATGTTCTTTCCAAAGAAAGAGCTGCAGTAATTTCCTAGGGACTGGCAGGGAGGGGAAAATATCCCTTAAAAGTTTGCAAAGTAATGGATCCAAAAAAACAGATGTGCCTGTTCCTTGGGAGCAGAGAGGAAAGGGCTATAATCCGAGGTCTCTGTTGCTGGAGAGGGTTGCTATGCCCAGAGCACAGATGGGGAGATAAGGCCCAGAGAATAGGACCTGGTTTTCCCAAGGTCACACAACCTGCCAAGAGCATCAAAGCCAGTTGTTGTTGAACTTTGCATTCCCCACTATCAGAGAGCCACTTCCTTCCAGTTGGAAGACAGGGATTAGAGGGTTGTGCCCAGCTATACAATGAAAGAAGCTAAAGCCCCGAATCCAGAACCGGAGACCCCCCAGCTCAGCGCTCTCTCTCTCGCTCTCTCGCTCTCTCTCTCTCTCTCTCGCTCTCTCTGTCTTTCCCATATCACAGCTGCTTGTGGCACAAGGTGTATTTAGCAGCCTAGAATAAGATCTGTAAGAGAGAGATATGCCACTTTATAAATTCCACTCACTGTTCCTAGTTTTTCCTTCCAGGATTGTCCTGAATAATTAAAGTCTCCCGCTTCTTTGCAGATCAGGAGACAGTGACCCTGTTATCCTCCTCTCCCTACTGAGTACCTCAAGTTCCTGGAACCTCAAAGGTCCTGGAAGGGATGGAGTTGGGGCAGGTAAGAATAACTGGCCAACGAAGGAAGTCTGTGGGTTTATGGGACTTGGGGCTAAGCTGTCAGCATCAACACAAGCCAGCAAAGGAAGCAGGGGTGGGAAAGGTAAATGGAGGTTGCCCCAAATGCTACAGGCTCTTCCTGGGGCTCAGCCAGAGCCTGGAGACAGTAAGAGTGTATAAATCATTATATGTCTAGGCAGAAAGCTAACCAGAGATTAGAACCATCGGGAGATATCAGGGGGCGGGGAAGCTGGGGTGTGTAAGACCATTCCCAGTGAATTCTTGTGGATTTTGGATCATTGCAATGAGGTGGCTCTTAAAAGTTCCCAGGCCCTGTTCTTACAGGTGTGCTTCTGTTGGATTTGCATTTTTAAATAGTTGGGGGTGGGGGGGTGGGAGGAGATCAGAAGAAGAATACTATTTCATGACCTGTGAAAAAGTATTCAAAATTCAGATTTCAGTGTCCACAAATGAAATTATACGAGAACACACCTGTCCCTTTATTCACATTCTGTCAGTAACTGCTTTTGAGCTGCAAAGCAGAGTTCCATAGTCGGTAGGGCCCACAAGCCTGAAGTACTTACTGTTTGGCCCTCTGCAGAGAAAGTTTCCTGGATTAAATCCTTCTAGTTTCTTGCTGGCCGTCTCTTCTAGGCTCCGTGCAGTCCTGGCCCCCTGGCTCTCTAGGCTGTGCACAAGGGAGTTCTGTGAGCTCTAGATGCACACTATAACCCGTAGGTTGGGTGCCCGCGTCTTCTGACACACGCATGGTGATAATTCTTCATGTAAATGTGGACTGATAGACAATAGTCTCCAATTCCCCACAGAGAGTTGAAAAAACTCTTTTCCCTGGAGTGCACCGCCCCCCTTCTCTGTGCAAACGCACGTGCTCTTTGCAAAGCCCTAACAATTCAAGTCATAATGGAAGGGAATCTCACCCATTTTATTGCCATAGTTACCAAGATTGCAAGTTTAGATGCTGTATTAGCAGTAAGTGCACGGTAATAATAGAAGTCAGGGAGGAGGGGACGAAAAGGATTCTGGCTCCTGTTTCTCCCTACAGCATCCTTCAGGGCAAATATACCAGAGACAGTTTGCATTAAATTGCAAAGTTGGCGGTTTTCTTAAAAAAAAAAAAAATCCAAATAATTGCTTTAAAATCTCCTGTCTTCTCCTGACTGGTTAACCCTCACGCAGCTCGCCTCATCCTGAAACAATGAAAAGGAGGTTAAAAGAAATATAAGTGGCCAGGGTTACCATGGAAACCAAAGTGGAAGGCAAGTGAAAGTCAATTTAAGGTTTAAATGCATATGAAGCAGATGTATATGTGTGGACATATTTGCATATAGATATCTATCTCCCCTCCTCTCTGCTCTCCATAATGTGCTCTTCCTTCTGGGCCCACCTCAGGACCCTTCACCTCCAGGGAGATTGTCCTGACAATTTCAAGCCCCAGTAATCTCTCTCTTCCGTTACTTCAGTTTAACTGCAGTCTGGACGCAGGAATCGACCTTGTAATGCACACTGCCCTGTTAAGGAATCACAAGACCCTTCAAGGTCACTGAATACTCCACGCTGTCTTATCTCTGTGCCTTTGCCCTTGCCGTTCACACCACCTGGGATGTCCTTGCTCACTCCTTCCACTTGACTAGCATTTATTACCCTCCTTGTCTCAGGGTGAAGAGCAATATCTGGGCAGTTCTTTCCTCCATCCCTCAGTGTCTCTGTGCTGGGTTAAGGGCCCCTCTTCAATGCTCGTTTAGCCCCTACCACAGTTCTGATTACACGGAGTGTGAGTGCTGCTTGCAAGATGGTTGCCCCACGCCTTGCCCTCCAGATCAGGAAACGCTTCAAGACAGAGACTGTGTCTTACTTTGAGGACCCTCATTACTCAATAGAAATATATATATTGAATGAATGAATGAATACTAGAATAAATAATTCACATTGCACAACTTAGGTCAAGACATGCATTTCCATATGCCAAGAACAGTTGCTGGTAATGATTATCGTTGCTAATTGTTACTGTTCTCTTTAAACACACAATGAGCAACTTTCCCCTTTTGAATCTAAGAGGAATCGGGGATATTTGAGGAAGGTGCAGAAAGGTAAGCCGGAGAGAGTGGAGATGGGTAAAATCTTAGCTTGTGAAAAATGGTTAAAGGACCCTGGCCACTGTGGCACAGATAAGAAGCTCGAAGCTGTGTTCCACTGATTTCATTTCTCAGAAAGTTCTGAGACTGAACATATCCTCTGAGACTCCAGAAAGTAGACACAGGGACAGCAAAGGAGAGTCATAGAGCGCAGTTTGTGTTTCCTATGAAAAGACTTACAGAGCTTTAACACTGTTCAGTATTAGAAAAGGCTATCATGTCAGGTAGTGAGTCCCCAACCACAGGGAGTATTCAAGTGCACATGGAATCATCATATCCTTCAGGACACTAGGGAATGAAAAGTATGGTGTACGTTTGGCAAATTACAAAGAGGAAACTAGATGTGGGGGTGATGGAGGCTGTGGTGGCAAGGAATGGCAAGAAATATGCAGGACCGAGTGGAAGAAATTAAAAATGTGGCTCACAGACTAAGCATGAAGAACTGTTTATGTTTACATTTTTTCTGTAGGAATGGGGAGCGTGGGAAAGGTTTGATGTGGAAAGTTACGTGACCATTGATATGCTTTTTGAAGATCATTCAAGATTGGCTGTGACCCAGAGGGATGGAGGGGATAAGCTCTGAATATTTAATATTATGCAACCGCTCCAATAGCACGGGTGATACAGGCCCCGATTAAGGCAGGGGCAGCAAGGATGATGAAGAGCAGGAATGCTGGGGACATAAATCAAAGCAGAAGAGACAGGCCGTATCACCCAGTCCCTCTAAGTTGGTTCCACTCACTGTCAGCCACCCCTGTGTTTGTCCTCCTGGAAAACAAGCCAGTCTTACTTGTTTGCAAGAGCAGCCTCGGACTGTCTGCTCTGCTGCGAAGGTTGCAGTCACCTTGAACGGATTCCCCACGCAGCTCGGTGAGAAGCAGAGCCTTCCCTCTGCTGCTCTGTCAGCTCCACTTTGCATCAAAACTGCTTTGTATGTCACCAAGTTATTAAAGTTGTGGATTGCAGTGCTGTGTCAGGCGATGTTGTTCTGAAACTGGGTCAGCGAGGGCTGTCTCTCCAGCGAGACGTGGGCTCCTGGTGTCCCCGCATGCCAGCCCTGGCTGCAGTGACTTCCTGGCTGCCTCTCCCCAGCCGGCTTTGAGAGGAGGACATCGTAACCCCGTGGATTGGCCTTTCTTTTCAGAACCTCCAGTGGCAAATAATGCCTGACACGAAGATTGAAAGGGGTTTCTCTGTTCTCCTGGTCATTGTTTTTGCTCACAAGGATTGCAAGGTCTTGTTTTTTTTCAAGTCTCTTTTGTATCATTCCTTTTCATGGATAGACCAGCTATACGAAGTGAAAAATAAGTTGTTTCAAAACCCTGAGCATGCAGGTTTCCCCTCTGCTCCAGGAGGCCCGGAGACTGAGGGGGAACAGACGCACACAAACGAATGGAAACGTGGCTAGGGAGCACGGGGGCACTTCAGAGAGGGACCCAGAACTCCACTGAAGAAGGAATTGTCGCACAGCAAGGGAGACACAGAGATGTGGATTTGAGGTCAGAAGGAGGAAGGAGAATTCCTAGTGGCCCTCCTCCAAGACAGGCAGCTACTTCAGTTTTTTTCCAATTTGATCCCATGCATCTTTATTGAACGTGTACTCTGTACCAGCTGTAGGGTAAACAAAACAGACAAAAACAAAGGTTCCTGTTCTTGTAGATCTTCTATTCTAGTAGAGGGACAAAGACCATAAGTGATGAATGTGTGGTAGATAATTAAATAACGTAAGTTATATGCAGCTGATTCTTTTTTTAAATATTTTTTTAGTTAATTTTTTGAGAGAGAGGTGGGGAAAGAGCAGGAGAGGGGTAATAGAGAGGGAGAGCAAAAATCCCAAGCAGGCTCCGCACTGTCAGTGCAGAACCTGATGTGGGGCTTGAATCCACAAACCATGAGATCACCACCTGAGCCGAAATCAAGAGTTGGACACTTAACCGACTGAGCCACCCAGGCACCCCTATATGGAGTTGATTGTTGCACAACACAGATTTGAACTGCATGGAACCACTTACATGCAGATTTTTTTTTTATATAAATACAGCACAGTACTATACATGTATTTTCTCTTACAATTTTCTCGATAACCTTTTCTCTAGCTTACTTTATTATAAGAATACGGTATATAATACATATAACCCACAAAACATGTGTTAGTTGACTGTATGTTATCATTAAGGCTTCCTGTCAACAACAGACTGTTCGTAGTTAAGTTTTGAGGGAGTCGACTGTGCAGGGTGTTGGTGCCCCTAACCCCTGTGTTGTTTCCAGGCTCAATTGCAGTATGTTAGAAGATGATAAACTATGGGGGAAAATATATGTGTATATATACAGACAGAGGCAGAGAGAGAGAACAAAGGAAGAGAAATGACAGAGAATAGGGTTCAAGTTTTATAAAGGGTGGCTACCATAAGCCTCATTGAGAAGGTGATATTTAAACAAAGAATCAAAGAAGTGATAGAATTAACCAAATGGCTTATCTAGGGGAATTGTGTTCCATGCAAAGGGTAGAACCATTTCAAAGGGCCTAACTCAGTGTGGCTGGTAGATCCAGGATGCAGCAGGGAAGACAGTGGGGTAGGAATCCTGTGGAAGACAGGAGTAACAGTAGGAAAGTCAGAGCGGAATGGAGGGCAAGATCAGAGAGTCTTACAGATCCATGTAAGGAATTCATCTTTCACCAAGAGTGATATGGGAAGCCATTCCCAAGATCATGAGCTGTCAGCAAAAGGTAGAACATCACTGAGAGAGAACATTCTACAATAGTAGTTCTCAACTGGGGATGATTTTACCCCTGAGGGAGCAGTTGGCAATGTCTGGGGACATTTGTGGTTGTTACAACTGAGGCAAGTATGCTATCAGCATCTAGTGGATAGAGGTCAGGGATGCTTTTAAATTTCCTACAACGCACAGGACAACCCTCCTCCGAGAACCATTACCCACTACAAATAAATGTCAGTAACCAAAGCTGAAAAACCCTACTCTAGAAGGAAGTCTAGCTTCAGATGGCTGGCAGTCTACGTGTTCTTTGAATAAAATGTACCAACACTTGGGGCTCCTGGGTGGCTCAGTGGGTTAAGCATCTGACTTCGACTCGGGTCACTATCTCGCGTGAATTCAAGTCCTGTGTCAGCTGTGACAGCTCAGAGCCTGGAGCCTGCCTTAGATTCTGCATCTCCCTCTCTTCCGGACCCTCCCCTACTCATGCTCTGTCTCTCTCTGTCTCAAAAATAAATAAACATTAAAAACAAAAAATGCACCAACATTTTTAAGAGAACCTAGCAAGGCCAACATATGCATTAAACACAGTAGGAATAGTTCCTAGGGTCCATGACAATTTTTTAGGGCTACTAAAACTTTTACTCTTTTTATATCAAAAGAAAGAATATATACTTGATCCTGAGTTATAGTCATCTTTATACCAGTGCAGTCATAAAATATACTTTTTATTTATTTAGTTATTTATTTTTAATAAATAAAAAAGGAAGGGACCCATGAAGGCATATGTGCCTACGGCACCAGAAGTCATGCTGGCCTCCCCTGATATTAGACTTGGGACAGCTGTGCCTTCTTGAGGCTTCCACCCCCTAGCTGTGTTCCTAGGCCTAAAGAATTCAGTCCTGTCCTCTGATACTTCCTGTCCAGGTGTATAAAGTTATAAAAACAACTTACTACCAAGTTCAGGCAGACGACAGACATTGTGTTGGAATCAAGAACACGATCAGAGCTAGAAGGATCTTTAGAGCTCCTCTGGTCTGGCTACCTCATTTTCCAAGATATGGAAATCAAGGCCCAGGCAGGGGAGGTGAACAGACCACATCACACACCTAATTTGTACCAGAGTCAGAACTTGGGGGATTAAGGTTCACTTTACCAGCTTTCATTTGGTTTATACCAGTTTCCTCAGAATGAAGTTGATGTTACTTGATGGGAAAACAAAACAAACAAACAAACAAAAAGCAATGCTGAATGTCATGCTTTGTTATTTCTTATCACTTCTCAGTTTTCAAAGCTCTGTAATATGCTAGTTTGTTTGATCTTCCAACAACTCTATGAGAAGGGGTTGGAGAGAAGACAACTCATATCTTGCCTGTTTCTGAGATGCGCAAACTGAGATTTGGGGAGTCCTCGTGATTTCTCCTGCATTACAGAGCTAATAAGGGGTGGAGTCACAGACTTGAATTCCAAGCCATTGACATTTCTTTCAGGACTACCTTCCAAGCCATCACCTTTTATTAGTCTTGATAGGTCACATGGTGCCTACGTCAGACTCTGTGTTTATTAAATGCTTGTTAAGTGACTAGTTGAACTGTCCTGTTCCATAGATTAAATCATGCTCCCAGAAAAACAACAAATCATGTGGTCAGTGCCTGACACATAGTCATATGATGTTGGCCTTATTCATGGAAGTGTCAGCAAAGAATGGGGGATTGGGAGGCATAATTTTAGTTCACGTTTGTTTTTTAAAAATCCCAGCATGCCTTAGTTTTTTTTTCCCCTGGGCCATTTTCATAAGTATAAGAAAATAAGTACAAGTTTAAAGAAATAAAAATGATAAGATGTCAAAACTCCAAATTGTCTAGGAACTACTAATTGAGAGAGCCAAATAAATCATATTACTCTAGTGATTTGCTTGTCTTCTTGCCTGATACTACTCTCATCCTCTGGATTGGGGCCATTTAACCCTATACCCATGCTCCAACCTACTCCACACTTAGGAACAAGTCAGTGCCTGGCCTATAGAGATTGGAAAGGTTCTAGATCAGCAGCTCAGGGCCTCAGCACCAAATCAGTCAGCCAAGTCTGTTGGGCCAAGTCTAACCTGGTTCTACACACTGGGACCAGGATGCCTGGATGGCCTGGGTCTATGCCCCAGCCATATGGCCTAATTATAGAAATGGGGAAACTGGGTCTTTGTCTTCTTCATTCTCGCATTCATCACAAACTTAGAATGAACATCTACCATTTGTCTGCATGTGTTCTTACAATTATTAACAAATGTATGTCTAGCACCTACTCTTTGCTAGGCATTGTGTCTGGTGCTGAGAAACAGAATAAAAGACTCAGCCTAGCTCTCTGAAAAGTCCTAGTCTAGAACAACATGTAGGATGTATCCCTGTAAGTAAACTGTAAGCTACAAAATAATGTGATTGGACGTACAAACTGAGCAGGGACAAAGCGCTCTGAGGACAGACAGTGGGGAATGACTGATTCTGTTTACAGCACAATGGGGCGGTTAGATAAGGCTTTGCAAAAAAGTGCAAAAAAAAAAAAAAAAAAAAAAGAAAAAGAAAATGTCACAAGAGGACACTTCAGGGATGATGTTGGTTAAAGGACATTCCAGGTCGAGGGAACAGCAAGAACAAAGCCAGGCACGTATGAGGGGCCATGTCACTTCTGAGAGACGTAGAGATATCCCAATGATGATAAACCCCAGTGCTGAGTGCTTCTGATGGCCCAGGCAATGGGTTGAGTATTTTGCACAGAGGATTTTATCGAGTCTTCCCTTCATTTCTGAGATTTACCTGTTTCATAGATGTCATACCTTGCACTTCCAAAAAGGTGCTTGCCATCATGAGGAAGTGGTGACCTAAGCAGTTCATAGCCATTGAGATGGACCAGTAAGTAGCGGGGCAGTGTGATCTGTCCATCTACAAAATCCTATTCTTAGACCCTATGCTGTGCTGCTTTCCTATTTTACTGATGAAGAAAGGGGGGCCTGGGGAGATGGATTCCTTTGCTGAGGATTACACAGCTGTGGTAAGCTGAATCTGAAAGTAGGCCTGGGTCCATGTGCTTTCCACTACCTAAACTGTCATTCTGTGCAGGGATTTATTAAAGAGATTTCAGTGTAGAGACAGAAACAATACCAACCCCCCTCTCAAGTTAGTGACAAGAATCCAGCTACTCAGCCTGAAAAGGAGTGTGTTACCTTTATGATGCAAAACAGATAATATCAATGCAAATTGGCCCTGTGTCCTTTGCATCTTGAAAGGGAAGACTACCCAGCTAGAGTAGTTTCAGGGAAAAATGAAAAGGAAAGACAGATAATGGGCTGATGGAAGAGAGATTTGGAAGTCCTTTGGGAAGGAAAAGGAAAACTAAAGACAATGGATTTCAAATGGAAGCATTTGGGAGTTGGGGGCAGACAGGTAGGAGCAAGGAATATACAAGATGCAAGAAATAAAGAGGACAGTGAAGGCTGCTCTTGTCTAGAGAAGCAAACAGAACACACATCAGTAAAGACGGCTTTGTCTGAAATCCACAGAGGAGTAATGGGAAGGGGAATTGTGAGAAATTAATGGAGGAAGAAGCAAAGAGTGGAGACTAGGAGTCCCGCTGGTGAAGAAGCACACATCCCAGTAGAAGGAGAAAGGCATGGCTGAGGAAGTTACAGCCTGAGAGAAAAAGGAGTCACACAAAAAGGAAATAGCTAAGAGGCTTAGAAAGCAAGTCTTGGAGGATGTAAATAAAATCACACAAATAGAGAGAAAACACAACTCAGAGTGGGAGACATACACTACAAAGAGAAAACAGAGCTTGTGGGCTCTGAGTGAAGAACAAGTAGAGATCATTTGAGCAAGAAGGCAATGTGGATTCAGAAAATGTAAATGATTCATGAAAGGAGAGAGGGTCCATAGCTAACATTTATTGATCATCTGTAATGTACCCAGTGTTTTACATATGGTCTATCACTTAGTTCTCCTGTTGTCAGCATGTTTAGTCATATATTCCAGATCCCGCAGCGATCATGTGTCTTGACTAAGGTCACTCTGTCAGTCATACTAGAGCTAGGACAGAATTGAGGGTGTGCCTACTTCGAGACAGTGCTTTCCCATATTTCAACCTGTCTCCATGAGGTCTGATGGCTTATACACTGGTCACTAGAGAAGAGCAATGGAAGATTGGAAATTCTATTTAACATACTCTTTGATGCCAGAATACCACCAATGGTGGGGTACCTGGCAGCTCTGTTGGTTCAATGTCCTGCTCTTGATTTCAGCTCAGATCTTGGTCTTAAATTGTGAGATTAGAGCCTGGGGTTGGGCTCCCTGCTGGGCATGGAGCCTGCTGGGGATTCTCTCTCTCTCTCACCCTCTGCCCCTTCCCCACTCGTGGTCTCTCTTTCTCTCTCTCTCTCTCTCTTTCTCTCTCTCTCTTAAAAAAAAAAGGATCCAACTAATGGTAATATTATGTCAAGTGTTTTGCATAGCCCTTGGAATGCAGACATCACTCTGTAAATGTTGGTTCCCATGATTTTATTTAGTCAGAAATCAGACCTGGAAAATTGATGTGATTTTTGTGTGAGCAAGAATAGATACTTTAAAGGTTAAAGGGAGAAAATGCTGCAATTTCTGAGAGCTACTGAGAAATTTGGCTACTGAGAGCTAGTCATAAGCATCTCTTCCTAATTGCATGTTTGGTGACATCGTGTTGGAATCGTGAAATTAGCCATGGTGGAAATATTTACACCACAGAAACCAGCCAACAGTCAAGGCTTTCTGTTTCCCTCCCCTGCCCCGGAGAGCTGGTTGTTAAACATTCACCAGCACACCAATAAATATTCCCCATGTGGGTGGGAAGCTGCATGATCTCAGTTATATAATAGGAAAGGACAAACATAATGTTTTTTAATGAGTTTGCCTTCCCCTAAAACACACACACACACACACACACACACACACACACACACACACACACACAAATATATTTGTAGAAGCAAAATGAATTTTTTGAAACAGTAAAACAGATTTATTTGGAAGAAGATTTCAACTGTCTAAAGGAAGAGGAAGGCATTGGGAAATGGAGAAGTATGACCTATGAAGCTACATGTTTAAAATTGGAATTGAACAACAGATCCTCAGACACATATGTTAAAATTCTGAAGTGTAATAGTGATATTTATGAGGGTAGCTTCTGGAGTAAATGCCTCAGGATTTAAATTCTGGCTTTGCCACTTACTAGCTGTGGAATCTTAGGCCAGTTAATGAACTTCTCTGTTGCAATTTCATCAGTAAAATGAGGATAATCACAATGCTCCTCTGAGGGAGTCCATGAAGCAATGCAAGTCAAGCTATTTACATAGTGCCTGGGACACAGAAATCACTCACTAAATGCTGGCTCTAGGACTGTTCTAAACCACAAACTGGGCCAGGTAAATAGGTACAATGTATGTGCAAGCAAGAATAGCTGTGGTAAGAGAGGAAACAGTGCTCCTTCTTCCGATCATTCTAGGGTAATAGCTAAATTAATCTTTCAAATGCTGGAATATTTGACCATAACATCAAGGAGATGCTTAAACTCCTCTTAGAGCTGGAGAGGAATGAAAATGCGTTAAGAAGTTCTTAGTTTCTTTCCTATGGCATCTAGTGGATGGTTTCTATCACTACTTCTCAAATCTGCTTATTATCAGAGTCACCAGGTAGATTTAAATATATATACTTCCTATTTCTAACACAGAAAAGTCTTGTTCAAGTCCTTAGGAGTTGAGGTCATGAATCTTTCTCTTTTCTAAAGCACCCTCTCCCTAGGAGATTTTGGTGATCAGCCACGTTTGGTGACCACTGAACTATATGTCATCTCTGTATCTATAAACCAAAGCTAAGGTGTTTTTTTTTTTATCTCCAGCGGCCAGCCCAGCTCCACCCTGGATGTTTCTCTTACACCAGCCCCTGCACCAGCATTTCAGGCCACTGACAATCGAGGTGAGAACTGTTGGGGAAGTGACAGCTTGCAGGGAAGATCATTCCAATTCTGGTTAGGTCTGGTTCCCATGAGAATGATGGCTTGTGCTGAATCCACATCTGTCTGCCTTCCCTTTGAAGTCCATTTGTCACAGTAGCTGTATCTCTCAGGGTCAAATAGAGTCTGTGTAAAATATTAAGTCATCACACAGCCTGGCATCTTGGGAGGGCCTAGGAGATACCCATGGGAGACTTTAGGCCAGAAATCCTACTGGAGTTCAGTGTAGTGACAAACTCTGGGAGCTATTCAGATCGGAGAAGGCTTGCCCCAAGAAAGAGAGTTTTAGCTGGACCTTGAAGGATAGAAAGGTTTTGATGAGATGGAAATTGAGGTTGGGAACTAGGGAACCTCCAAATTGTAGGAAGGGATGATGAGGGACCATAAGGCAAGCTGAGGGCCAAACACAACCTAGCACACCACCCCCTCCAAAGGGGAGATATGTCTAATATTCCTCAGGAACTCCTGGCTGCCCAAGAACAAAGGAAAGGACAGAAAACAGATGGTGAAACTGTTAAAGGGTCTCCATCAGTTTACAAATATCTTAGTACAATTACAAAAAAAGGGTGGAGGGGGGCAATCTTACCAATAGCCTAAAGTCCAGGAACCTTCTACTGTCTTAATGTTAATGCTTTGCTAGAGGGAAAGACAACCTTAGCTTGACAATATCTAGTCCTCTAGTAATCTGTGAGTCTTTAGCATATGGAAAATCCCTTTAAGAAACTTCCTCTTAACTTTACCTCCCCCACTCCAGAGTATATAACCACTCTTCACAACCCCAGTGCAGCTCTTTCTGCCCATGGGTCCTGTCCGTGTGCTTTAATAAAATCACCTTTTTGCACCAAAGACATCCTTAAGAATTCTTTCTTGCCCATCAGCTCTGAACCCCACCATCACCCCAAAACCCCATCAGCATGATGGGAGGATTTTAAGCCCATGAGAGCCAAGGGGGTGCCTTGTAGTCATTGACTAGGGCTCTAGTATTTATATAGTCTCTCTGATACGCCCCATTCTACTCTTACCTTACTCCATTACCACCCTAACCTGAGAATGTAAGCAACCTTATCCTCACCTTAGGAACAAACTGAGGTTAAGGAAGGCTCTGTGACTGTCTTGAAGCTACCTGTGCAGAAAGTGATAAAAAGAAGGATTCAGACCCAGTTTAGCCTGTCTCCATGTCTCAGGAACCTTGAGGCATAGGACTAAACCCCAGACAAATAAAAGAAAGGTGACAGCAGTTTTATGCAAAGAAACTAAGAGATTATGTAGACAGAAAAAAGGAAAAAAAAAAACAAACAGATACACGCATCCCCACACACATGCACACACACACACATGAACGTATACCAGTATTTATTACAGTCTGAGAAACCTCTCCACTGTCCTATGGCTAATATATTCTGGTCCAGGTTTAGGGGATCTAGGAGAGAATGACTTGTCAGCTCATAGGAAGTGAATGATAGCATGGGAATTACCAATAATCCCACTCTCCTCTTTCCAACCCTCCAAGGGACTAAGAGGCCTGTTTTGCTTTTGTTTTCTTTTTTCAGAATGGTTTCTTTCCTTGCATAACCACTGACCTAGATTGTGTCTCTCTTCCCTCTGGTGTTTGGCCAAATGCAACTGGAGACATGACGCGACTGAGCCTTTGCTAGGGGATACAGAAATAATAAAAACAAAGCCGTGCACGTTAGGCGTTTACATTCAGAAGGGCCTCCTGTCTCTTCCACTTGGGGCTTTTGCTCAAATTAAATTACCTTCTGCCTGTTGTCACCACGGTTCTATATATATCTAGTGCTTGAGCTATTGAGACGAATGAGCAGAGCCCACATTGTTGGGTCAGACCACAGGAGACACTGCTGCTGCTTTCTCCCAAAAAGAACAGATTGTTCTGTGGCCCTGAAGGTCCCATTCTATGCTTTATGAGATGGAGATAAAAGGGGCCCAGGTTCCCAGGTCTCCTGATCTTTCAGTCCTTCTGTCACAAGATCAGGAATCAGGATCCTCTTTGACATTCAGCAAAGCTGATGAGGGTATGGCCTCCGTGCTCCAGCTGACTGGCCTTTGGCTCCCCTCTTCCTTCCATCCATCCACCACTTGATCCTCTGATCTTGTCCCTTCCTGGAGAAAAGAGCTTCACCGTTTTCCCAATACCTTAAACAATTTCAGTGTCCTTCCAGATCTGGTCCCCTGCTATTTTTCCAGCCCTTTATATCCTTTATGTCCCCATCCTATTGATGGGGTATTGAACTGGGAAACAAAGGCAGAAGGAAATAGCAGATAAAATTAAATTTCCCTATAACCTGCAGCCCATTGACAAATACTTGAGGCAGGAAGAATGTTATATTCAATATATTCAATATAATATTCTTCCTGCAACTCCCTACTGTCTTAACGGTTTGCTGGAGGGAGAAACAACCTTAGCTTGACAATAGCTAGGCCTCTGGATCCTTTGAGTCTTCGTTAGCATATGAAAGTCCTTTTGGAGACTTCCTCTTGACTTTACCTCCCCCTAACTCCCAAGTGAATAATCAGTCACTCCTCACAATCTTTCCCTGTGCTTTAGTAAAATCAACTTTTCCGGGCGCCTGGGTGGCTCAGTCGGTTAAGCGTCTGACTTCAGCTCAGGTCATGATCTCACGTTTCCTGGGTTTGAGCCCCACATCGGGCTCTGTGCTGACAGCTCAGAGTCTGAAGCCTGCTTCAGGTGTTCTGTCTCCCTCTCCCTCTGCCCCTCCCCCATTTGTGCTCACCTTGTGCAAGCGCGCATGCTCTCTCCCTCCCTCTCAAGAGTAAACATTGAAAAAAGAAAGAAATAAAAATAAAATAAAATCACCTCTTCTCATTGGCTGTGGACGCCCACCACCACTCCAAAACCATGTCAGGTATCACTTATTGAGGGCTTAGTATGTGACAGTGTGCCAATCGCTCTCTATTAATTATGTCTCTTTATTTTACACCATTCTGATTCTCTGAGGCAAGTATCTGCACTATCCTCATTTTACCAGGCAGGATGATGAAACCTAGGAACAGAGGAGTTAAGTAACCTGCCCTGGGTCACACAGCTTATATATAGTACATCTGGCATTTAGGTCTGTCTGTCACCCAACTCCATACCCTTAATCACTGGTCTTTGCCTCCAGTGTATCATGCTACAGTGGGACCAAAGTTCATATGTCTTTCTCTCTTTCAACTCAGTCAACAACTCTGATAGATTAAGAACAATGTTTTCCTTCTTTGCTCCCCATGGATTCTGGCAGGAACAAAGACCTGGCAGACATTACAGAAAATGTTTTCCAGATTGAACTCTATTCTGTCTCTTTGTGGTAGAGGCATGGCAAGAAGTAGAACCTAGCTCCAGAGTACTTCAAATCACACTTCTGTGACCTCTGGGCTTGCAATGATCTAGGGCTCAGTTGTCCGCTGCTCTGTGCCTGGTGTTGCTATCTGTATAATGGGACGGATAAATGAGTACATTCACATCACGCACATTGAAGAATGCTGGCCATGGAGGAAGCTCTCCCCATAGGTAAGCCCCAGTTAGCAATTGGCTGCCTGGTCAGCCATGGCACCACGTGTGCACTCTTAGGGAAGGGTCCATTCCACTGCCCTTTCCTGTATACTATGTTGACTTTGACCTTCCTGAGCGAGGAGGGCACACTTTGTTTTGTTTCGTTTTTTGTTTTTAATATCACTCCCCTTCAGAGCCTGGCAGATAGCATGAGCTCAGTGAACGTTTTTAAATGAGTTGGCAAGGGATGCTGGTATTAATGTCTATTCTCCCTTCTGGGCTATGGGGGGGCAGGGAGGCTACCAGATAGGGATTCTCAGTTGCTTCCTCCAGTTTCCATGCCTGTAAGAACTCCAGTCTACTGCTTCTGGATGCCCCATTGAACATCTGCTCAGAAGCTGGTTACAGAAGCTGACCACACATGAACCACGTAGGAAGTACGTGCCCGGCACCATGCTGAGTGTCTTACATGCATTGCTCCATTTCTTGTAAACACATGACATTAAACACCCTAGTATACTGGAGAGGAACGGGTGAGCAGCACAGACAAACTACATTACTATGGAGGTCATAGAGGAAGGAACCTCTGTGTGCATTCCTTAAGCATTTCCTACCTCCCAAACAGCTCAGTCAGTGACTTGTAGAGGGGGGAACAGCCACGTTGGAAAAATACGAGACTCTGCAGGAAACTTCTCCAAGAATGGTGTCCCTACCCCAGGACAATGGTTTTTTGCTCCCAGCTGGCCAAGAGCTCCTGATGAGCAAAGGGCGGAGTCTGACTCCAACTCCCCTTCTGGACAAGGCTCTATTTCACCTCCCCACACCTGCAAAGCAACAAGTATCAGCGCTTTTCCACATCACAGGTGAAAAATACTAGTCCAACAATGATGCAGAGGAAGGCTGACTCGGGCTCCATTTAAATCTTTCTGTCCCTACCCCTGTCAACAGAGCTGTCAAACCATGAAATGAGACACTCTGGAGAATAATCAGCCCCATCCCTGGAGTTGCAGGTATAAGCGGAACAGTTATGTGTAAGAGATATTGGAGGGAAGGGTTTGGAATCAGGCACACATGGATTCCAGTCTTACGTCTCACCAGCTGTGATATACTGGCTAAGTGGTTTGGAAGAAGCCGTTCAACCTCCCTGATGGTCATTCTCCTCCTCTGCCCAATGGTGATGATGAGGACAGCCACCTCTCAGGGCTTCTGGGGACATTAAATGGAGTGACGGCTGTAAAACACCCAGCATTACTGCCTGGAACATGGTAACAGCCCAAAGACTGCCTTATTTAGTATACATGAAATTCATAATTATTTATGTTCTTCATTAGTATCATTTTAATTCTTATTGTTTCAAGGTAGTGGGAGGAATTCCTGCATTGAATAGAGTGTTGAACAAAAGTTTCTAAAATGACCACACACACACACACACACACACACACCACAAGAGTCAGCAGAAATGCTCCAGTTATTCTCCCATATTTCCCCGCCCACTTCCTTCCACCTCTGCACAGTTCTTTTCTTATCAGTCGTAGTGGTTTTCATATCATTTTGCTACTGCTAACTACCACCTCGACTCCGGTGTCTGCCTCATACACAGGCAGCATCCTGCAGTGGACCAGGCAGATGTGATTCCAATCTAGATCATGCCTCTTTCTGTCCCTGTGACATTACACAGAGCAGGAGATGTGTAGAGAGACACAGGGGAGCCCAGGCCTAAGCCTGCCATGTGAACAAACCCTGTTGTACAGAGTCCTTTGGAAGATTTCTTTTTCTGGTGTTCCCCCTTATGTCCCTATTGCTCAAGTAGTATCTCCTTGAGGGCAGGACGTAGTGGTCTCTTCTCTCTGTACCTTTTCACCATCTGGTAGGAAACTGTGCACTCAGTGAATATTCTCTGGTCGCGGGCTCTATAGCTGCTAATATCTAAGTGATTGATTTTAGTCAACTGCAATGTCTCCTTCGGGGAAGTAAAACTGCCATGTCATGAATCTTTGACTCTCTGGCATAGAAATAGGGGAAGGAGAAATTATATAACCCTGTTATGCAACTGACAACGGTTTTACCACCAGTGACACATTCCCCTTACTCAGTGACTTCTCCACCCCAGATGTTGTGACATTCCAGAATGTCTTGTTTCTTGAAACGGAGGGTGGGGTCACCCCCAATTCTCAGCGTTTAAAACAAAACAAATCACAAGTCACAGTTTCTCAGATCTGATCTATAATGTCCCCATAGTCACACAGCCTGGTTGCAGCAACACCAGGATGAGAATTTGGGCCCTGTAAGTCCCAGACATTGCAATCCAGTGGGCCTGATGCTAGGGAATTATCTGGGCTTTCATTCTCATGGTATCTTCCCCATCTCTTAACAAAAGTACACAAAAAGAATCAGTATTTTTTAAATGTTTATTTATTTTGAGAGAGAACATGAGGGGCACAGAGAAAAAAGAGAGAGGGAGACAGAGAGAGAGAGAGAGAGAGAGAGAGAGAGAGAGAGAGAATCCCAAGCAGGCTCCACACTGTTAGCAGGGCTCAATCTCATAAATCATGAGATCATGACCTGATCTGATATCAAGAGCCAGACACTTAACTGACTGAGCCACCCAGGCACCCGAAGAATTAGTATTTTTGAGTGATTGTTGGGTGGCTTGCCCTTTGTTTGTGTTAACTTGTTTAATACATTATCCTTAACTGAAAGATGAACAAACTGAGAAACAGTCCGATAGATGACTTTGCCAGGGTCAGCTGATGTCAATTAATGATTGGCATCTACCCAATTAACTATTTCTACTATATTCTTTTCCACCCCTCTGTGCTATAGCCATGCCCTTGTATTAATATTTCGTGTGTGTGCTATTTCTTTTATTTTAAAAATGTCTCTTTATTCATTTTTGAGAGAGAGAGAGAGAGAGAGAGAGAGAGAGAGAGCGTGAGCTGGGGAGGAGCAGAGAAAGAGGGAGACACAGAATGTGAAGGAGGCTCCAGGCTCTGAGCTGTCAGCACAGAGCCCAACGTGGGGCTCAAACTCATGAGCCATGAGATCATGACCAAAGCCGAAGTCGGGCTCCCAACTAACTGAGCCTCCAGGTGCCCCTATTTCTTTTCTCAAGAGTTCCTTTTCCTCAGCCTCCACTATGATCCACCTGCAGAGCTAGTCTTTTAAAATGTCTAGGTCAAGGGGTGCCTGGGTGGCTCAGTCGGTTAAGCGGCCGACTTCGGCTCAGGTCATGATCTCGCGGTCTGTGAGTTCGAGCCCCGTGTCAGTCTCTGTGCTGACAGCTCAGAGCCTGGATCCTGTTTCAGATTCTGTGTCTCCCTCTCTCTGACCCTCCCCCATTCATGCTCTGTCTCTCTCTGTCTCAAAAATAAATAAACATTTTAAAAAAATTAAAAAAAAATGTCTAGGTCAAATAGCACCTCCTCTGTAAAGCCTTCCGTGATTGCTTCTAAGCAGAACAACCCACCCCACCCCACCCCCGCCATGTTGGCTTAAGAGTGTATATGTGTGTGTGTGTGTGTGTGTGTGTGTGTGTGTGTGTGTGTGTGTGTGTTAATTATTTGTTGGCACATCTCGCTAACCAACTTGAATCTTAACCCCACAACTTCGGGAACATGTCTTGTTGTTTATCTGCCACCTCACGTGCCTTGCAGTGTGCCACCGTAGGGTAGCTTCTCCGTAAATAACAGATGGAAGGATTAATAAAATAAGGACAACTCTCAAGGAGATAGAGGAAACTGAGAGCTTTACTCTAGCTAATGAAACTGCCAACAAATCTGAGAGGTAGGTAGGTCTTAGTATGCTCATGTTACAGCTGAGGTGAACAAGACAGGTTCTCTAAGCCTTGGCATCAGAAAACAGATCTGATTCCCGAGCTCGCATTCTTCCCAATATGTTAGAAGAAGAAAGGGCACATTCTTTGGGGAATGCAATAGGCATTGTCACGTGCAGAAGCAGGTAATGGAGTTCACAGATAAGAAGGGAAGAGAAAGAGTAAAGGGAGAAAGAAATTCAAAAACTGAGAAGGCAGGATACTGGCAGTTCATGACAGAGTGGGAGACAGGACTTCCCGGGCAAGCACCGACTTTGTGCCCAGTAAGAAGGTGCGAAGGAAGGAAGATCGAAGTGACATTTAGACAGATGAGAATGGCAGCAGAATTGAACACCAGATAATTGGACAAGTTTCTTTTCAAAACTGTTATGGGAACCAGAAAAGGGCAAAGACAGGGGCCTGCAGCAGGCAAAGGAGGAAGAATGATTTAGAGGAAGATGCCACAGCTTGGGAAGGCGGCGGCTTGACCTCGCCGCTTGAGAAGGGAAAGTGCCTGGAAGGTCTGGCAGCCTGGCCACTGAGTGCATCTTTGGTGGCTGTTTGCGGTGGCATATGGCTGAGGGGTGATAGCAGCCCCACGGTGATAGAAGGATAGAAGGGATAATTGTGGATAGCATTTTAAGAAAGAGAGCAGGAAGGAATGAGTAACCAGAGGTCTCTGCCATTATCAAACGCCAATTATGAAATTTACACAGAGTGTTTACTCTTAACTGGCAAGAATCCGCAGATGGTGGAAAACACCAGGGGTCAGACCGTGCCTCCATAGCTAACTGCTTGGGAGCTTGTGAGATAACACTTTACATGTCAAGTGCGGCAAAGGGGAAGGATAATAGCAAGCATTGTAGTGCAAGGAGGTGCTTGGATTTAGACAAACTGCAGTTTTCTCCTTAAGGTAATTCAAAGTAGCCAAGTAACATGTTGCTAAAATATAGAAGAGTCTTATAAAACTGACACATGTGTTAATTTTGCAGCTTTTTAAATGAGTGGGAAAGCTGGGAGGTATTCTTGGTTTATACAATTGAACCATACAATTTGGAAGAGAAACCCTCCCTTCAAGGACTTTTCAATCCAGTGTGATACTAACTTTTCTGATTTACATACCACTTGCATGAACTTTCTTGAATCCTCTGTTCCATTTGATTCATGCAAGTGATTCCTATCTGTCAAAGTGCCTGTATAAACCATGCACCCCGTGGACAAAGAGACACCAAGGGACAAAGAGATCGAGAGGCTGTTTGTTAAACAGATAGTGGTGAGGTCAGTGCACCATCCAGTTGTCCTAATCCCTTCTTCCATAGTCTTTCACCTGCCACTCAACTCGGTTGATAGCTGAGCCTTTACCAGAAATGAGGGCGAATGGGGGAAATGATAAATGCATGAATAAACCCTGAATTTATTATTGAGTCTCCCATTTTCATACAATATCACAAGTTTTAAGATGCTAGAACCACATGTTAAGGGTGATGGAACATCTGTGTGATGGAGTTATGCCTGGAATCATAGATAGAATGGCCATAAAGGACATTTACTCCAACCCCTGCATTTTAGAGATAAGGAAATAGTCCTGGAGAAGTGAACATACTAGAATGTCAGAGAGCTGGCCTGACCCTCAGCAGCCATTTGGTCCATTGCTTTCCAATAGGCAAACTTTCTCATGCAATATCAATTTTTTTTCCACATTTGCGTACCTCTTGTATTATTCATTTTGTTTTCTGTTTTTGTTCTTGATTTTTTCCTAAAAAGGCTTGCATTATAAACTTAAAAATATTTTTAAGGGATCATATTCCTTATTATTCACACAACCTATCATAAGTAGGAAAAAAAAAACATGAGAATATATAGATAATCATTAAAGGTAGTATACTCATCTGTTAACTGCATAAAATCATCTCGATTACCAACATACCACACTTTGGAAAATGCTGACACAGCCCCAGTGTCTCATTTCATAGACGAGGGACTTGAATGCAGGTCAAAGCTCTTACCCACACTACTGCTGCCTCTGCTTACTTACCTAATCTCAGCAGCAAATATTCTAATAACTGAGAAGGGTGTTCCCTGCTCTTTGGGGTTAGTTCCCAGACCTGGACGAGACATTGCAACTACGGCCAATCCAGCCAAAGATGATGTGTGGAAAGGATACACAGCTCTAGCCAGAGAGTTGCTCTCTGCCATGAATTTCAGAAGTGCTCTTTGCAGTTGGAAAGTTTCTACAGTAGATACCTCCCCACTGGGGAACAGTACATTCAACCAGAGGATTCAGGATCTCAGCCTTAAAGGACAAAATCTACTGAATATCAACCTTCAGTGCTCACTGCCCCACTTGCCTCCCAACAATATTGAAAAAGAGGTTCCTGGGAAGACTGACAATGACTCAGCTAGTCTATGCGTCGGAGATCCTGGTGTTTCCCAGAGAAAACTATTTTTGGAATCTTGATTGTCAAAGGCAAGCTGAGTGGTCAGTTTGTGAAAGTACAGCGGACAGGTTTTATTTTTATTTATTTTGCAATAAAAATCAGAAAACCAGAATTGGCAGCAGATGGCTCAGAGAGCCCAGAGCAGACCATGACATGTTTCTGGTATAAGCTTATGCGGGGTCTCAGCTATTCTAGAGCGTGAAGAAGGAAAATCAGAACCACACTAGGAGGAACTAGGAGAAGTGGGCAAGAGCCTAGGTCACAAGATCTAAGTGGATATTGTAAGCTCAGAATCAACTAGGCCACCATTAGCATCCCATCGGGTCTGACCTGGGAGGATGAGGGGAATAACCATACAGTGTGAAAGAAAGAAACTGTCTGACCAATAGGGAGTGTCTTATTTCCCTTGATAAGAAGGATCACATATTCCATCCCGTTGACCTTGCCTTGGCTGTTTTGGATAGTAGCAATAAATCTCAAGGACAAAACCAGTAACCATATTAAATGTGGGGTATTATCCTCCATTTTCTATTATGACTGTCACTGTCAGATCTGTCTGTGCCTTAAAATCACTTGGGCAACCTTTCAAAATACAGATTCCTTAAGCCCCATCTCTGATACTAAATCAGAATTTTCAACAATAAAGATCATAAACACATCTAGAAAAATGGATGGAAATAGATAATTAACGTCCTCAAGTGATTCTTAAGCCAAGCGCTTTTTAAAAAGCCAGAGGTGGATAACTTTATCATCTCGATACACTGTTTCCATTTTTAATAGTTCCATTAAAGCTATCTCAATTGTAAGCTGCCTAAAGTCCTTGGTGGAAATAGATTGAGTACAAATGAAGGGTGAGAGAAGATGCTAGAAGAACATAGAACAGATAGAGAGAGGGACCTAGAGACACAAGAAAACGTGGTAGATTTAGTAGCTTAATCTAACTTTGGGATCTTGGAACAGAGAAGAGAGACTTCTGTTACCCTTCTAAGAAATGAAGTCAGAGACAGTTTCTCTGGGGATTTTGCGAGAAGTTCAGAGCCTCTAAAACTTTTTCACATCCTTTTTTTTAAAAACTCCTTATTTCCATATAGTGCCTCCCAGAAAATCCCTTTAACAGTAAGTGCTCATTCTTTCTTTGTGTGGAGGTGAGAAGACCAACAAGAATCTAAAGGGAAAGATAAGATAGAATCCCCTGAAGAAGATGGGCTTTGCAACCGCATCTCACAGGGCCCCCAGGGAAATAGAGGAGCAAGGTTCTTGGGGGCAGTGGATAAGATCCAGGCTGGGTTTTTTTTAGGTCAGTCATGTTGCTTGGCTCATGGGAAACGGGGTGTCATTAGTGTGAGACAAGAGCTCAAATTGGCAACTGACTGGTTTTGATTTAATTACATAGTGAGTTAGTTTCTTAAGAGCATACAACACAATCCTTTCTCCTAAACGTGGGTTTAATTTTCAACAAAACACTTCTCGCATAAACAACATGTCGTTTCCAAACCCTTACTGCCATTCCCAGAACTGCTTGCAGCCTTTCAGAAACCCATTATTTTATAATTATAATCAAGACTATTAGGACAGGACAATTTGTGCCAAAAAACACATTTACACTCAGAATTGTCACTTAGCACTGTCACAGGGAGGTATCATCTCTATTTCTGCAGAGATCGAGGCGAGGAGCAGACACTGCCTTTTAAACTTTCCATTTCTAGATGGCATGGGGGTTACTGACCTTGTCTACATTATCCTTCAGTCCTTCTCCCCATGGTAGAGTAGCCAGGGCACCATGGCAGTCGTTACATGGCGGAAGGAATGTAGCCCTGGGAATCAGGCCAGCTTGGCTTCACACCCTATCCACCCCACCTTCCAACTGGACAATTCACATTTGCCCCTCAGTTTCTTAATCTGAGAAATGGCAAAACTTGGTAGCTTAGCTACCAAGTACTTGCCCAATAGGGTCATTTTAACAATTAAGTGAATTAGTACACTGATTAGAACAGTCTCAGGCACATGCCGAGGGGAAGAAAAAAGCAAATGTCAGTTATTATTAATACTATAAACTGTGTGACCTTGGATAAGTGGCTCATCCTCTCTGAGCATCCATTTTAGCAATGAGGAGAGTAGTACCTAACTCACAGGGGATCAGTCAGAAGAGCATGCATGGTGCTCAGTGTATTTGGTTGCTTTTGATCAACTACTTATTCCACAGGGTTTCACTTTGAATTAGAAAGCTTGGGGATCTCCTTAAGAGTGTGTGATTTTATTCCAACCAGCCGGAAGGTCCTTAGCTTTTGGAACTTCCCCCCATAACCTCTGTTAAATCACCAGTCTGTGATTCCATTCAGGAAGTCAGACTGACTAAGAAATGATACAGCTACTTAAGGCTGTTGTTTTCAGGAAAATCATCATCTACTGGGCTTGATTTGTCCATTGTTAAACAGCTTTAATCATGCATATCTTTGATTCACTTTTTCCCAGGCTCATATGGCTGTGGTATTAATATCCAAAAGTAGCATAGTAATAATTCCCTTTGGTTAATATCAGTCAAAATTATGATGGTGAGATAGGAAGTTTTATGCTTTTTTTTTTTTTTTTTTTTTTTTTTGAGAGGACCGTGCTCTGGTACAGAACAGTATTAAATAGACCTTGCTATGAAGTGGACGTGGCCTTACATCCTAACCACAGAACTCGCATTTGTTAGCAGGTGACACATTAGAGAATATCTTTAAGTGTCAGTCTTCTCATCTGTAAATTTGAAATAACTAGTATCTTCTTAATTCATTGATGTGACACAGCAAATGAGTTATTACATACAAAGCCTTTGCATGAAATGATTGGTTAGTTAAATCATTTTAATAACATCCTGGGTGGCTCAGTCAGTCAAGCGTCCGACTTCAGCTCAGGTCATGATCTCGTGGTTTGTGGGTTCGAGCCCTGTGTCTGGCTCTGTGCGGACAGCTCAGAGCCTGGAGCCTGCTTCAGATTCTGTGTCTCCCCCCGTCTCTGTCCCTCCCATGCTCATGCTCTGCCTCTCTCTGTCTCTCAATAATAAATAAATGTTAAAAAATATTTTAAAAATAAAGGTAACATTATTATTGTCAGCATTATCATTATAGCCCCATGAGGTCTGCCAAGAAGGTACTGTTACTCCTATTTTATGTATTGAAATCTGAGCCTCCAAGGCACTTGAATGGCTTTCCCATGGTCATATAACAAGTAAATAGAGTGCCTAGACCAGATCTCACTTTCTACCCTCCCAGGTGGTTCGCTGTCTGCTACAGCAGGATTCTGCTGCATTAAAAATAAACAGAATATGGCTTTTGCCCCTTTGTAAATTCTGGCAGCAGCATCTGGTAATTCAATGTGTTTCAGAGCTAGGGCTCTTCCTGTGTTCTCTTTCCATTCTCCCTCCCCGAGATTCAATTTCTTGAGTAAGACTCCTGCCTTAGAGAACTTCAGGATGCCAGGTTTCTATGTCAACTTCATATGAGGCTTGGGATATTACCTATTCTTCAGGTGGACCCTTCAAGTGGGTAAATTTAGGGTTGTGCTGTGTCTCCCTTTCACTCTCTCTTTTATCTTCATAATAGCCCTGTGGCACAGGAGAAACTTACTTACCCTTGCCACTCAAGAAAAGGAATGAGAATTAGCCTAAGAAACTGGTTCCAAATTATACCGCGAGGGGCACCTGGGTGGCTCAGTTGGTTAAGCAACCAACTTCAGCTCAAGTCATGATCTCATAGTTCATGAGTTCGAGCCCCGTGTCAGGGCTCCGTGCTGACAGCTCAGAGCCTGGAGCCTGCTTTGGATTCTGTGTCTCCCTCTCTCTCTTTGCCCCTCCTCTGCTCAGCTCATGCTCTGTCTCTTTCTCTCTCAAAAATAAATAAACATTTAAAAAATTAAAAGCAAATAAATTAAACTAAAAATTAAAAAAAAAAATTATAGTGTGAAAGTGTGGCAGAACCAGGATCCAAACCCAAGTGCGCCATACACATCTACTGGGCTAACAGCTCCATAAACAGGTCCACATAGAATTTTGTTTTTATCTACACCCCCTATATTTAGTAACAACAGCTAGAATGTTCCACGAGAAGAAAGTAAAAGTCAGACTTTCTAGCCACTTCTGATTTTCAAAGCATCTATATTCTTCTTTAGTTAGCAAAATAGACTCTTAGTGTTTTAGGTGGTAGGCTGAAATTCACACTCTCAGACTCTGAGCTATTGGGGTCCTCTCGTTTATCTAAGCCAAAAGAAGGGAGAATAACAGTGCCAGTAGGAAACCCAGTGCAAGGTTCATGCTATGTTGCTCCTCCTCCGGACTGTCCAGCTTAAATCCTGTGTCAAGATACATTGCTAAAGTTGATGAATTCAGACTATATCAGCTTTATATCAAGTTGCTTTCCAATGTCATTTAATGAAGACACTGAAAGGAATGGCCATATATAAAGCCATGTGGCAGAAAGGATCACTGAGTACAGGGTGGTAGGCAATTGCTATAAATACAGAATCAGCTGGGCCCATCTGGAAGGCCATTTGGATGGGCCTATTTGCTTGAAAGCCCTGGGAGCCTCATGGACAAGAATGTGCTCTATTGGAAAAGAGCATTGAAGTGAGAAGGGCTTAGTCCAGCATCATGGGAGGAAATGGTTGATTTCATGGACAGCCTGCTGTCTCTTACACAGTTTAACCTTTGGCCCAACACCCATCCTTTGGTTTCACCACCGTAGCTCAGTTCTGGTGTTGAGTGCTGGCCATAACAAAGAGAAAATAAAAATAAAGAACAGTAGTACTAAAATCTCTATAAGAAATAAAAGGAAGGCATTAGAGAAACCATCTAGCATAGCTGACTTTTAATTTCAGAGAGACTTGTTTTAAATCCAAGCTGTGCATTTACTACTAGCTATGTGACTTTGGGTATGTTACTTACAGTTTCAAAATCTTTGTTTCCTAATGGGTAACAATGCTGATATTACCAGAATCAATCTCATAGTCCTGGTATGGGAATTTAAATTAGATATCATACATAAAGCAGTAGAGTAGGACCTAAAAATAGCCACAACGGGTAAGTAACTATTATAACTCCTCTTCCTCTCTTCTGCAAAGTAACTTTTGGGATACTTGGAGTTAAGGAACCGAGTGGAGGAAATAGTTGGGACCATCTATGCAGACAACAACAGAGACAGGAAGTAGCCATGGAAAGCTAGAGCCCCAGATACTGCATGGGTGGCAGAGAACAGTGGCCTGGGACCTGGGGGCCTTGACCAGGAGGTGCAAAGGACAACATCCCCTCTGGAGATGGTTCTTCATTCACTCATTAATTCTTCAAACAGACGATGTTGTTCTGTCTGCTGTGTGCAGGCCATTGACCTCAGGGCTGGAGCAGCAAAGGATGAATGCACATGCCCTCTGCCCTCACAGAGCAGTCAGTCATTTTTGTGAGAACTGTGTTTACGTAAGACCCTCCAAGGACCTGCTGGTGATTTCTAGAAAGGTGATAAAGTCCAGAAGGGGGCTAGGGTTCTGACAATCCTGCGGGTGGAGGCCAAGTCAGAAAGAAACTGCCTGATTACAGTTACAGTCTTCCTGTGGTCCCACAGTTTGGGAAAACAGCAATTGCTAAAATATTGTTTTTGAGAAGACCACTTAGTGTTTCTTTCTGTTCGCCCTGCATAAAGTCCCAGAGGATCGCTCCTCCATAAAAGTAGTATCCCTTATATGTGCAATTATTTTGAATACTTACAACAGTTTACAGAGTAATATTCTACCCTCATTTTGTATTTGAGTTGGCTCGACTCTCATAAAAGTGAAGCCCAAAGCATACAGGATACATGGTGAATCTGAATTTTGGCTTTCTCCAGAAGCCACACTACCCAAAACACCAGCGGGGGGTGGGGTGGGGGTCTTTCCAACGGTTGAATGGGAAAACAGTATGCTAAACCTTACGCTTAGTGTCTTCCTTTCCCCTTTTCATTCTTTGTCCAGCTTTTCTGGTTCTAATCGGCTAGCCTTATTGCCCATTTGAATCTCCCTCACATCCTTTATGGAAAGAAATGTGTTGTAAGTAAATCATTTGATATATAATATGTGTTGCATATGTATTTGCCTAAAGATTCATGGTTTCAGTGAAAAACCCTTGACTAGTGTCAACCACACAGAAAACTACAGGGGTTTCACTTCTTGTTTTACCAACTCTCAGCATGAAGCAGTGGGGTGTAGTAGAAAACTGAGCTGCCCTGAGGAGGCTGGAGGCCCAAGTCCAGGTCCTGCCATTCATTTACACTGTGGCCTATTGACAATAAATTTACTTCCTTTCACTTCAGGTTTAATGTCAGTGAAATGAGGAAACTAATTCTTAACCTGCTACCTCACCTCAATGATAAGAAATTTATATGTGGTCATAATTGTGTGACTATATTCCAAGTTGTAAGGTATTACACAAATTTAAGGCATTCCAATTAGTATTACTTTCTCTCTATTCCACTCTTCATGTCTTTTCAATCCAGAGGACTTAAATAGCTGCAAAGAATTTGCCCTAGGTCTGACTTTCTTCTTTCCTCCCCTTACATTTCCATCGTATCATTTCTTTCCTTTCTGGTCTACCTCACCTGCAATTTTCTGAATTCCCATCTGGGAGAGGAGGCTGATGGGAAGAAGGCCAGCATCAGCCTTGTATACAAGAAACACTCTAGTTGCATTTTGATTTTCCTCCTTGGAGTCTTGTATGTTTGCTTGAACTAACACACATGTGCAAAACACACACTATAGCGTGGACACGCGCAGAAAACACATGCCTTCAGGCATACTCAGAATCTAATGTAGACATTTGTATATAAGTAATCACATACAAACACAAGAGTAGAGAACCTATCTCAGACAGCTGTAGGGGCACCTGAATGTCTCAGTCGGTTAAGCATCCGACTCTTGATATCAGCTCAGGTCACAATTTCACAGTTCCTGAGATGGAGACCCACATCGGACTCTGCACTGACAGCATGGAACTTGCTTGGGATTCTCTCTCTCATCCTCCCCCGCTTGCTCTCTGTCTCAAAATAAATAAATAAACGTTAAAAAATAATAAAAATAATAAAGCAACAGCTGTAGACATTCACATCAATCACATATTCCCCTTGCAATATAATCACACTGTTCCATACAGACATAATCACACAGACACACACACACAAACTCTTGCATCCACACACAGTAATACTTAGAGACATGCACAAATACATAGATCCACTATCCACTTTCACTACCACGTAAGACTTAGAAGCACACCCAGCTGTGTGCAACACCTCCCACTATATTGCAATGAAAATGCACTCTGAAACACTCCGTCACAAGCACACTCTTGGGTGTGGCCATGTTTTCAGTTTTGACAAGCATCTTTTCCAAGTATCTTCACTGATCTTCCTTTGAATGTACCATTCTGGGGAAGATAAGTGTGTGCTCTTCGAAGAATTCTCCTCAACATGACCCACTTTACCCTCAGTGACATTGTTTTCTCAGTCATAACATCCACTCCTTCCTAAATGTGGTCACAGAGTGATACCCAACAGGAAGCCACAATGTATGCTCCCCACCTTAAACTATTTCACAATCCCTGAAGGCATCAATGTCCTGTCAGGCAATATTCACCTGCTGTGGAAGAGACTGCTGCAGCTCTCGTCATGTGATCACCTCAACTGTATCAGCCATATGTTTCTAGAACCATCAAAAAATGACCTCCTGAGGCCATCCTCAGGAGCCTGAATTGCTCTTTATAAGACCAGGAATTTGGACTTGTCCCTCTCTCTTACAAAAAGTCGCACTTTAAACAAAATCATTGTAATGCTTCCTTCATGACAGTCATAACTTAGTAGTTAATAACTTTAGAGTGACATCAAGCGACAAAGTGATGGAGTGAATTTCACATATTTTCTTGAATGATAGTGCTTAAATATGGAAATTTCTAGCATGTCTCTAAAAGCCTTATTTATGGTAAGAGTTTATAGAGAAGACATGAAAAATGAGAACTAGATTTATAAAAACAAAAATGTATCAGGCACAGTCAGTTAATATTTAGAACATACAAAAGAAAGACCAGGATGTTTGTGGATATGTATTACTCAGATTTTCTTCGGAATTAGTTACAGACTTTAGCCTATGTAAGGAAACAGGTTGAAACTGGAGGGGAGGTGGTCTCAATCAGGAGCCTTCTGAGTTATCAAGTGGAATTTAAATTGCATTCAATAGAAAAGGGAAAAGTGAGTAAAGACCTCATTCAGTTAAGTTTAAGCTGGCTAAAATGTAAAACATGAGGTAGTTTCCATTCAGAAGACTCAGGTGAAGAACTATACCTTCTGATTTCACTAGGGCCCAGGGTCTTGGGTCTAATTCAGTTTGATGGGGTAAGTATTGAGTTGACTTTCCCTGCCATGGACTCCTTAGCTGATTTGGTTGAAACATCCACCTGGAGATTCTGTAATTTAGCACAGTACTTATTCCCCCTGCACTGTAAACCCCATGAGGTCAGCAGTCCTGGGTTCCTCGGGCACCACTGAATCATCTGCCCTTGGCACAGCGCCAGGTATGTCACAGCATTTAATTCTCATTTCGTGAACGAAGGTACTGGGTCAAGCTGGGCAAGGAGCACTGCAGGAGTGTTTCCTCCTCAGACAGAGGTTACTCTTCCACGCTAGCTGCCTTCTGCATCTGCCATTCCTTCTGGACTGCGTGGTTTACCATCCAGCAAGGCTTTTCTGAGTCGTCTCCAGAAGATGTGCCTCCCCAGGACACTGTCCTCCCACTCCAGGTAGGTGTTCCTGTTGAGAAGGCGATACAGCTCCACCTGCTGCCGCAGCAGGGACTTCTCCAACTTCTGCAGGACGATGAAGATGATGCCGGCACGGCTGCTCAGAAACTGCCAAGTCTGGGCAATCTCATACTCAAAGATGCACCATCGACTCTGGATAAAGTGCTGGGACACCACGACGATAACCTTCCGGCTTTTATGGAAACCTTCCTGGATGATGTTGGCGGCGATGGCCACACCAGGAATAAAGTCTCTGTAGTGAAGGCAGAGCTGAAAAGGGGGCACCCCCTCCTCCAAGTTCTTTACCAATTCATTCCTCACCCAATCTTCATCCTGGCTTGAGTAGATAACGAAGGCGTCATAGGTGCTTTCACCTCTGCTATACTTTTTACAGCCAGCAAGAAGCATCAGGTGGAAATAGAACTTATACACCAGAACCACCACCAGAGAAACCAAGAGTGCAGTGAAAACCGACACAGTAATGATGGTCTTGCTCACCTGACAGGTAGCATTCCTAAAATTCAGCATGGGCATGCCCTGCATGTCCAAAGGTTTTGCACACACCATCTGTTCAACTTCCACCAAGAGCTGCCTCTGGTCCTTGACCCACTGCAGGAAACTCTGGTGTTCACAAACACAAGCAAAATCATTCCGAGTAAGATTTAAGGAAGATAGATTACTTGGAAAATGCCGTAGTTCTTGCTCCTTAGAGGCCACTATACGGTTAAAACTGCAGTCCAGAGTCTGGAGGGAGTGAAGTGGTTCATAAGGAAGTGTATCCAATGATAAGAGGTGGTTGTGACTCATATTTAGCAACTGAAGTTTAGGGAGTGAGTTAAATGCCACTTGGGACACCTGTTCCAGCTGACAATCAGAGAGGTCTAGAATGGTCAAGTTAGTCAGCTCCATGAAAATATTTGGAAGGAAGTTGTCCTGGAAAGAATTGCCAGCCATTTTTAAGATTTGGAGGCTGATCAAGCCATTGAAGATGCCATGGAAGGCAACTTGGGTGTGAGTGTAAGAAATATCAAGGTAACGGAGGTTTTTGAGGGGTAGGAATACTGAAAAATCACTGACCTGTTTCAAACTGGAACGCTGGAAATCTAGATATTCTAACTGTTCTAAGCCCAAGAAGTTTGAACTTATGGTAATAATATTGTTGAAGCTTAGATCTAAATGCTTCAGTCTGGTTGTCCCCAAATCTCTCTCAGAACAGCAACTCTTGAAACTAAAGTCATTTCTACTGAGATCTAGAAACTCAAGGCTTTCCAACTTAACCTGAGTAAAAGTGTTCCCAACTTCGTTGGCAGAGAAAACAAGCTCCTTGAGAGAGTCCAGCTTCCATGTGGGAAATTGTTCAAATTCACAGTTAACCAATTCTAACCGTTGCCATCCGAGATTTTTAGGGAGCTGTTTTGGCCCGTTGAAATACAGATGCACCAGAGAAATGGTAGAAACGTTTGCCAAACAATCAAATGAGTCAATAGCATCCTCTGAGAACTTGTCAAAGTATGCTATCCGGAATTTTTCTATGGTCAAATTGCACAGTCCCTCCAGGATAGATTTGTCAAATCTTTCCAAGTTCCTTTCATTTTTAAATTCTCCCAGAACCAACTGATGGACCTGTAAGCCTGCCAGACCTTGAATAGAAGCTTTCATTACATCTGTACTATTAAAATTACTTCTCAAAGTCAGTTCACGGAGCTTAATTTCTTTAAAGGCACCTGGTTGGATAGAGTCTAAAGGGTTTAGGGACAAGTCTAAAGAAAGGTTGAGTAGAGGCTTTTGATGTAGAACCTGTAAGTCTTTATGATAAATATTTTGGATCTTGTTATTGGAAAGATCCAAATACTCAAGGTTGGGCATGTTAGAAAAATATTCAGGTAATTTGAAGGAATGGATAAGATTGTGAGCCACATTAAGCTCCTTCAACATTTTGAGATGTCCAATGGGGAAGTCCTCTAGAGATGCTATATTTGTCTCCACAGCCACCAGCGTCTGTAAACTCGATAGTCCAGAAAAAGCTCCTGGGAATAACCTCTGGATAGGATTTCCTGTCAATATCAAGATGGAGAGGTGGTTTAGGCCCTGATATGCATCATCTTCCATTATTTGAATTTCACACCTACAGGGAAAAGAGATACAGATTATGTAATATTTCTGCTGATCAAAACTCAAAATGGAGTAACCACCCCAGTCACCTAGCTCTTCACACAGATGTGACATGCCATATGATCTATGCCATCGACAAAGACATGAAGCAGGACAGATCATGACACGAGCAAATAAGAAACCCCACAGATGCAGTATTATTACGCCGGACACAATGACAAACTCTTTTTAGCACACTAGGCACACGTGCTAAGCAGAGGCAACACATCCATCAGAAAGAAGTCAGTTGAAGATCAATAATGGGGACACGTGAAGACTGTATGGCTGATAGAGTATGTAACCACCTTGGATTAACTTTAGCTATTTCCTGCCATACATAATTGTGATTGTCCATCAGATTGGCACAGATGATATGGATAGCTTTTAGTTGTTAGGCATGCTAAATAACCGGTCAGTGTCAATTTTAAAGACATAAAAAATTACACATTTGTGTTACCCTCAATGTCTATGCAGCGTTCTCCATGTATGATAGCTAGATATTTGCAAGTTGTGGTTATCACAGGTAAATGTTAGTAGTAACAGGTGATGGGAGTGAGTTGTATGGAAGAAAAGGAAAGTACACTAGGAAACCTTATATGGAAGGAAGGTACCTAGACAGGGGGGACCAGAACAGACTTCCACGAGAGCACTTAAATTGAAACCTGAAAGATGAGTAAGGATTACCAAGAAAAGGAAGTGAGTCTGAGGTAGGCAACAGCCATGATACATGGAGGAACCGTAAGAAACTGCTTCTGTGTCTGGAGTACAGAGAGGGAAGTGGAGGAGTGTGAGACGAACTTGTGGAGAAAGGAGGATACAAAGCAAAGGCTTAAAGACTGGATAAAGGATTTTGAATTTTATTTCCAGAGAAATGGAAGCCGTGCTTTATACAGTGTTCGTAGAGGTGTCCTACAGACAAGGTTCTTATCCAGCCAATGAATGGCAAGTCAATGGTAAACACCTGCCAGTCCTACAAGTGCATGACAGTTACAATTTGCAAGTGAGTTATTTCCTAGTCCAACCTGAATCACGTTAACAATTTCTCCACTTGTCCTATCCCCTCCATGTGGGTCATGGGTAATCAAAGCATTTTGGCCCAAGCTTTTGTTATCGATTGGTAATTCAATAGAAGGTGGAAGATGCTATAGAAAGAATACTGGAAAAGTGGGCAAGATATCTTGGCTCTGGTGTCTTTGATGTCCTCTCTCTCATATCACATGATTTTGGAAACTTCCTCTCCGGACCTCAGTTATCACCTTTCTAAATGAGGCAGCTAAACTTGATTATTTCTCAAGTGACTTTCAGTTATAAGATGTTGTAACCTATAAACTTATGTATATTGCTGTGTGCATCAGATGACTGGAGAGGTCTTGCTCTTGCTCTGTCTCATCAAAGGGGGCTCATCACTTTAGAGAAACAGAGCATTAAGATGAAGACAACATTTAACTTGGAAGCAGGAGATGTGACTATGAATCTCTGCTGCAGCAAGCTCTACAAAACATAGAGAGTGAATGTAGATACATTACTTAAACTCTCTGTACTTCAGTTTCCTTGTCCAAAAAAGCAAATACATGTGTCAATAGGTTTCCATAAGAATAACAGGGTGACTGGTCTATTATAAAGCATCCTAGAGGACTAGTTGAATCACTATATGTGAGATTTGTGAAGGGATATGAGAAGGGAAAGGATATCTACAATACTATGTTTGTCCTTGCCCTAAACCGTAATCAAGAGAGAGAGAGCTGGCCTCTCTTGAGGCACATTGTTAAGGCCTCTGAGAAAAGTTCCTTAAGTATTCCTTATAAAACACATGGTTTGATGAGAAACTACTTCTTGCTTTAAAAAAGGGGAGGGGTGATCTGTTCATCTTAATTATAGTTCTTGAAAAAGTCTTATTCAGAAAAATGAAATTCAGAAACTAATGAAGTGCTATAACAATAGTAATATTTTTATTCTTATAAAGTCTGCCTTATAAGGTTTTTAATATATATGCATGTTAACATCCACGATCACATTTAGCCCTGTGTGGTAAGTTTCATCATTTCTGTTTCACAGATAAGAATACTGAGACTCAGGGAGATCAAGTGACATGCCTCAGTCCATGTGGCTGTAAATATTGGAGGAAGATCTGGCTCAGGTCTTCTGAGCCCCACAGAGCTCTCTCCTCAACCCCCACTGCCTTTCAAAATGCTCCATTCCCTCTTTGTTAATACACTTTCACTGTCCAAGTTAGAGTATAAAACATCAAGTGTCCCCTCTTCTTTCTATATAAAGATCTGCTCTAAAGAAGGTTTTCATGCTATGGTCTTAGAATTCATTAAAAGTTTCTATAATAAATAGCCATATATATAAATGCTTCTGCATTTTCCCCAAACTCTTATATAGAATATGATCCATTATCTAGTACATTTTAAACCCATCATAGCCCCATAACCCATAACCCATAACCCATCATAGCCCTAATGATGAAAATAATTTTAGAATCCAATTCTCTCCCCAAAATAATGATAATAATTTCACCTGCCCTAATAAATGTTACATTTCCCTGAATCAGAAAAGAAAAATCTTAGTCACTGTTCTTTCTTACAGAAGATATTTTTCTTTGATCTTGTCATCTTTCTTCTCGGGTTACTTATATCTTCCTATTTCCCTATCTCTGTCACACTTTCAATATTCTAGATATTTTTTTGAATCCTACTCAGTTCATGAAATCTGTCTTGATTACCCACTGCAGAGAAGGCCTCTCTTTTGAACGACACAACATTTTGCCTCTAGTTTGCACATAGCTTATCACTTACTGGTGTGTATTCCCATGCTTATCTCAGGTTCAAAAATCCCAAATCAGAATCAAGTAACATTTATTGAATGCCTACTATGGGCCTAACATCATGCTCAGGATTTTAATATGTTACTTCATTCAAGTGTGTATGCCCTCTTTAATAGCTGGAGTTGTATATATAATATATCAATAAACTTTTATTTCCTAGTAGATTCTATACTATATAGCAAATAGTAATCAATATATATCTGCTGGTGAAAGAGTTTGAGTCAATTTTCTCCCCTGTCCTAAAATCGAAAGATAGAACTGTTTTTAGAAATTATCTTGTCCAGGTACTCATTTCACAGATGAGGCAACTGAGACCTGGAGAAAGGAAGGGGCTTGCCCAAAGTTATACAGCAAATAAGATACCTGTTGAATGACTAAGTGAATAAAGAGGAGACTCCTGACATAAGAACGAAATGATAGAACAATGAGCATTTCACCTTGTGCCGTGTGTAAAATCTCAGTCATTACCTGGATAAATCCAGCACCTGCAGTTCTGGGAAGTTGGAGAAACTATGGCTGCCTAAATGACTCAGGGGGTTAAAGCTCATGTCCAGGTCCTTGGTTGATGAGGGGATGTTGTCGGGGATTTTGTGAAGATTCAGGTCCATGCATTGGTAAGTAATGTTAGGAACCACCTGCAATGATCACATATTAGATACAGTGTCTTAATATATGCACCTCAATGGACTGCCCTCTCCACACCCTTCTCCTAGGCCAGACCCATGGAGACCTCCTGGACTGGGGCCATCCAACCATCTTTCATCCATCCATCCATCCATCCATCCATCCACTCATTCATTCATTCATTTATCCACTCACTTTATAAAATCTCTTACTCTAGATTTGGAAGGGGAGAGAACTTCCTATGTCCTGTTTTCTAACCTCTGCTATCACAATGGCAGCATTTAGGGAGAAGCAAGGGAATCAAGTGCTGAAAGGCTAAGGCTCTGGAGTCCAGAAGCCCTGAGTTTCACCCCAGTGTTCCATGGGATTTGGGGCAAAACCTTTTTTATACCAAGTACCCCACAATTGTATACAGCCTCGAGGAGACTATCAGTTCAGGTGCCTGGACTTCATAGTCATAACTCAATTTTTGCCAGTTGCATTCTCTCTTTTGGCTGATTGACCTTTGAGTAGGTAACACAGAAATGGGGAAAAATCCTTCAGATGCTTGGACTTCAGTGGTGTAACCTAGCAAATAAGGCCAGGTACTTTATGCTCCCTTGGTTCCTATGCTTGTTTCCATCATATTTCCCAAATTCTTTGTAGGCCTTGTTCTCTAACTTCCCATTTAATTTCTGAATTCTCTGATTTATTCAACAAAATTTCTTGCTTAAGCCAGCTAATTTTGGTTTTCTGTTTAAAACCAAACCAAAATAGAATCTGTTAAAAGGATTAAATGAAATAAGGCATTTGAAGAGATTATCCCAAAGCCTATTACAGTGTAAATGATCAATACATGTTAACATTTATTGTTATTAGTTATTAATCCCCTACCATATGTGGGCCTATTTCTTATATGTTATATACTTTAATCTTCAAATAAACCTTTTAAAGAAGAAGTCAGAGTGATGGAATAATCTGCATAAGGTCTTACAGGTCACGTGTGCAGCTCTTCACTTCATCGATGGACATGTCTCTGGAAATGCTATCCCCTGTAGGAGCCTCCCAGACCATACTGTCTCATAGAGGATGGTACCAGGCATCCTTCCCTTACGCTCTGTCATCTGCCTTCGCAGGGTGTATCACCATCTAACATTACACTGTCTATGTGATTGTACCATGTGTCTTGTTCATTACCCTCACTACATTGTAAGCTTTGATATTCTTGTCCTCTGCTATGTCTCCAGCACTCACAGTTGTGCCTGGCAAATGGTGAATGCTCACTAAGTATTTATGGACTAAATGAGAGAATACCTGATTGAATGAAGATTTGCTTAAATCCAAATTGTAGCCATTTTATCTAAGTGCTATGGACAGTACAAAGACCAGTGTGAAACTGGTCTCCAGACTTCAAGGAGCTTACAGTCTAGAGGAAGAGCTAAGATAGGAACACAACTCACACTAGTGTAATGGACCGTAAACCAGGCCTGGAAATTTTTTTCCCCCAAAATAGTTCCTTTGGCACATAAGTGGTAGAGGTCAATTCTGGATCCAGGGATTATAGAAGGCCTCTGAGAATGAGAAGGTTTCAAGGTGTGTCTTCAAGGATGAGCAAGATTTGGATATGTGGAAAGAGAAAGAAGGAGAGAATAATGTAAGCAAGAAAAGGATGGAAACTATTTCAGAGCGGCTGGTCCATAGTGGGAGAAATGGATCCTAATCCAGTGCGGAAGATAGAGCCCTGTGGCAGTATTTTTAATCATCTAAAATATATAAGTTGAGCAATTTCTATGTACTAGGTACTGGGTATAGTCTAAGCTTTGACAGTAGGCATTTCTTGTAATTCAGGTGTCTGGTTTAAGCTTTAATTGGGGGAGGCATCAGCTTCGAAGAGGGCTAAAATAAACACAACACCAGCCACATGACTAGACAGAGCCAGGACTTCTTCCCCCACTGAGCCTTCTTTTTTTTCCCCCTCGACCTCCTCCCTTTAACTCTTTGCTGTTATGTTTTAAATTCACCACTAAGAAGGGAGCCAGGGAAACCCTAAGGCCCCATTCTCAACCCCAGTCAAAACAGAACCCCACATGCTTGAGCAGTTTTTCTCTCTACCCTCAGTATTGAGGCCACATGTGTGGCCCTACATGTGCTGTATAATTTCCAGGTCTTATAAGTTATAAATTTTTAGTTTTTCAAAGTTTCCAGATGGTTATTGCTGAAAGGTACCTTACAATCCAAAAGAACCACAAGGGCTGGTCCAACCACAACATTGGTTATTGATAGACTGAGACCAGCACAAAATGCTGGGATATAGTGATAAATAAGATCAGAAATGTTATCCTTCACTTATAGATTCCATTTTAAAAGGACGGAAAAATAGTGAACAAATACACAAAAAGTATTTAATGATGTGCTATAAAAAATAAATCGTCATAGAGATTAGAGGCAAATATGGGGCATAGGGAGTTCTACATGAGGTGATCAAGGAACACTTCCAAGAGGAGGTGACATTTTAGCAGAAATATGAAGTGAGGGATTAAGTCATGATGATAAGGAAAACTGCACTTTCCAGCATGGTAGCCACTAGCTACACACGGCTATTGAGAATGAGAAACAGTCTAAATTGAGAGGTATATTAAATGTAAAATACATACTAAATCTCAAACACTCTGTGCCACAGAAAGGCTGTGAAATATTTTATTAATAGTTTAGTATATATTACATTTTCAAATAATATTTTGAATATATTGGATTAAATAAAAATATTAAAATCAGATTTATCAGTTTTTATTTTTTCAAAGTGGCTATCAGAAATTTTAAAGCTACATTTTAAACTTAGTTACCTACAATTTAGTTAAGTACAACTTTGGCTAAATTTAGTTGCTTACATTTATTGTTTAAATAAGATCATGTGACCCACATGATATTGCCTTTGGGCAGCACTGATTTAGGAGCAAAGCATTCTAGCTAGAGGAAGCCAGTGCAAAGGCCGTGGGGTAGCAAACTGTCCTAATAGCACTCAAAAGTTATCACAAGTTGTTAAGAGGGCAATTTGTTGGAACTGAGACTTAGGCAAAACAACAAATAAACAAACAAAAATGTGCAGAGTTAATTAGAGTGGAAAGGGGACTCCAGAGGCAGGAGACCAGTCACTATCCAAGACTCAAGGCCAGGAAAATTGAGGACCTGCCCTAGGGTGGCACTTAGGGGATAGGCAGGGTTGGACAGGTTTTGGAGACTGAGAATATGGGGTGTGGGAAAAGGGAAGGTGTGATTTTATCTAGTGGTGACTTTGATTAGAGGACCATCCCCATTAACCTAACAGCAGGAGGGATACAGAGGAGACAAGGAGTAGGCCTCTGGGCAGGAAATTGGAGGAAGGCAAGACTTTGAGATGACAAATTTGTCTTTGTTACATATGGTATGTATTTCCCCCATGGTATTTCCGCCATGCCCTCAATCTCTGCACACCACTGGTTATGCTTTTCTTGAGTTTCTGACCCTGTCACACATTAAATCCCAGGACATTCTCTTGGTTATTGGGTCCTACCATGGGCTTCCAAAGCACTTGTGAAAGTCCATGCACAGGGTGGGGAGGGACAGAAGAGATCCATCATGAATGAGATTATGCAAAAGTCGGTTGGTATTTCACAAAGAAAGAAGCCATTGCATTAGCTGTCATTTTACATGGTTCTTTCTTCCCCCACCCCTTGTATCTTTGTTTCTCATTTTCCATTTTGCCTTCGTTTCTCTTTCTCCCCTTTCTTTTCTAAACTCCTTTCTTTTCATCCTTTGGAACCAGGGCTAGATCCACAAGTCTGAAATCCACTTAGAAAGTTCTCCCTATTAAGAGAAAACACACACACCCCCACACACACCCCCACACCCCTCCCACACCCCTCCCACACACACACTCACACACTCCTTCCTGAGATCGAAAGGGGTGAAGTGAGTGCTTGAAGCTGAGAGTACAGACCACTAGCAGAAGGAAATGACAGGAAGCAGACTTCTTACAGCTCTCTGTTTAAGCAGGTATTATTATAATGCTTTCATAGATGTGAAATCTAGCTTCAGAGAGGTTTAATAACTTCTTCAAGATCACACAGCCCAGAAGTCAAAGAACAGTGATTTTAAGCAGATCTGACCTAAAGCCCCTATTAGCACTTAAAGTCCTGAATGGGACATGACCCATGGGCTACCTGTTGGTGCCATGGAACCATGAATTGTTTGGTCCCTGTGCCTTCTCAAGTCCTTAAGGTAATTTGACTCTTTTTTGCAAATGAAATTAGGCAACTAGCAGGGGATCCACAGTGGGAAGTTCTGGGCAGAGAGCAGTTTTTCAGAAGCAAGGCAAATCTCATAGGAGATGAGCTGACACTAACCACGTACCTCCACACAAGGGTCCCAGCTCTCAGGTCTCAGGCAGGAGAGGAAGGCCATGGCTGGGATCAGAGTCCCAGCCAGGCGGGTAGGAGGCATCATTCTGGCATTTTCTGTGTCCAAAAATGGCTCGGTGAAACATGACACGCTGTATCCGCCTGCTGGTGTGGCCTCCGAGGTACTGCCGCTTTCTCTCCCCTGCTCAGTGCCCTAGGACAATGACTGTATTCAAAGCAATGCTGCGTTCAGAGGCAAGAGGAAGTGAGAAAGGCAACCTTAGCATTCTGGGCTTTTGTTTCTCTAATAGTTATGTCCCCAGTCACAGGAGGGGAAGTTAGAAGAAGAAGAAAATGTCTGCAGATCAGTGGTCCAAGTAACAGCAAGAGGAAGCTGACTTTGATCCCGGGAAGTCATCTGACCTCCTGGTTAGTGAACTTAGGAAAGCAATCAAACTGGTCAAACAGCCTGCGCAACAATCCAGGACGTGGCTTTCCAGTTTCGTTTTAGTAGAGGAAACTCACTGTATGTATTCATTTCCTAAAGCTACCGTGACAAATTACCACACACTGGGGTGGGGGTGGGGGGCTTCAAGGGCAGATGTTTATTTCCTCATGAAGTTCTGGAGCCTGGAAGTCTGAGATGGAGGTGTGGGCAGGGATGACGGCTCTTCAGGCTCTCTCCTCAGCATACAGGTGGCTGCCTTCACTTGCTCTTCCCTGTGTGTGTGTGTGTGTGTGTGTGTGTGTGTGTGTGTGTGTCCCAATTTCCCCTTCTTAAAAGGACATCAGTCATTTTGGATTAGGGTCCATCTATATGACTTCATTTTACCTTAATTACCTTTTTAAAGCTTCAGTCTCAAAACACAGTCACGTTCTGAGGGACTGGAGAACTTCAGCATGGATTTTGAGGGGAATACAATTCAGCGCGTAGCAACGTCAACTCTTGTGAAATCTTGTGAAGAAATTCACTTTTGTGAAACTGACTGAAAACACAGCTCCAGTGAACCACAGTTTGAAAGCACAGCAATATTGGGAAGAGATTGGAATGAAGAATCAGATATACTGAAATCCAAACTGAGGCTGGATGACTTAAGGATGGCCCCATGGCATTTGTCAGTCACTTCATACTACTGATCCTTAATTTCTGGTCTGCAAAATGGGACAATGCCTTTAATCAGAATCAAAGCTCGAATCTATGAAATTCACAAAAATCGAGCCATGGGACAGTAGTCCAATGATGCAAGCCACTAAGCCTTAGTTTTCTAGTCTTTGAAATGGAGATAAATCACATTTGTCTTACATGATCAACTTTAGTTAATCTACATAAAATGTTTAGTACATGCTTCATCAGTATATTCCATAAATTGGTAGCTATTATAATCATTAAAAATATATGTAAAATGGGGATAAAATAATACCTCAAAGTATTGCTATGGGATTAAATGAGTTGGCATTTGTTAAACTCTTAGAGCTGTATCTGGGATGTAGCGAGGCAAGTTTCTGTTAAACAAGAACATCGGAAAAAATGGGGGTATTGCTAGCATTGTGTCCTAGATAGCTCTACCAAGATGTCCTGCTGGCACCTCAAGTTCAACATCTCTAAAATCAAGCTCTGAGGGAGCATGTCATAGACGACTGAGCACAAACTCTTGCAGTCTTCTTCAACACAAGTATACAATTAAGCTAAAAATAGTCCCACTGTCAAACTTTTGCTTTGAGGATTGAGACTATGTAAAGATCATAGAGCAGTGCCTGGCACAGAGTAGGTGCTCAATAAAGAAGAATAGTTCTCTGAAATGTAAATAGCATTTCACTTCCACATAGTCATCCCAGAAGGAAATCGCTTTGACTTCCTCTTTTTTCTCATCAAATGCACATTAACTACATTTTCTTGTTTTCTGCATTTTTGTTGCTCTGCCTCCCGGCGTTGCTGGCTAGGATAGACTGTCCCTCCCAGGGCTAGACAGTCCTTTGACAGCAAGTGATTTGCTCTGGAGTTCACTTTTCATATACAAATGCACCAATCCTAAGCTCAAACTTTGAATGCCTTTTCTGCCTGGCTTTTATACGCTAGGAGGCAATTTTCTGCCTTAGGTACCAGGTACCAGACACCTAGAGAAAGCACCTATACCCCATAGCTTCCTGAAATTATTCAAACTAGCCAAGTCTAAGCCTGCTGACCTTATGTTTTCTTGCCTTTCCGACTTCAGAAACTACAACCAAACCTCCTGCCTGTGTCTGCTGTTTGCTCTTTATGCCTCCTGACAGATGCTGGTGCTTCCACATGTGGCCCTGCATGGTGCAGTGTGTGGCCTTCCTCTTGGGAACTGTGAATAACAAACTAGATTTTCAATGGCAATCATCTCTTGATCTGTTGGTCTCACCACACCTGAATGATAAAAACCTACACTTTAAAATAAAACATTCTACCATTTCCTAGAGATTTGATCTATAAAAGAATTCTAAAATGTCAGTCTTCATTTCTATTAGCATTGCCATTGAATATATCCCTCGGCCTGGATTAGCGGAATACACTATTAACGGGTCTCTCAGGGACCAGGCTCATTTTTGCCCATGTCTTAACTCTTCTAATCCATCCCTTATCCTGAAAACAAAGCAATGTTTCTAAAATGCAAATAAAATCACCTCATGTTAATAATATTCTAATGGTTTGTATTGCCTAGACCTCATGCGTTATGCCTCTAACACCCACTAGACCCAGACACATCCAGACACACCCACACACACACACAGACACACACACACATTCTACCTTCTCAGAAACAAATGTGTGTTATTTCACGCCAGACAAAACAAGGTCTTGTTACTAGAACAAGACCCCATTACTAGAACACAGCACTCAAGGGGATAGAGTAATATGTGTGTAATGGTGCAAATCCCCTTTCTTCCCATCACTAAGGAGAAAACCCCATGATGGCCAAGATGAGGACTAAGAGAAGGGGTCGAAGACAGTCTCCCAGACTATGTTTCAAGGATGTGAATACACACATTTTATAGAAGTCTTCTTGAAAATTATTCTTAGCCAAGAACGGGGAGTTAATGATAGTGCCTTGTAAAGATGCTTTTTTCTTTCCATGGGATTAACACACCATGATCTACTGACCTCAGTCAAAGAGCTCTCAGTTCTGTGTGCCCCTGCCAGGAGACAGGCCATGTATCAAATACAAAAGAGAAACTCCTGGGCCCATAGTTTCCACTGCAATACAGTAATAATCACACCCTGGGTACAGTCGAGGAGACCCCGCCAGGGGCGTGGGAAGCAACTTGCTCTTCTAATCCCTGTGGAGCAAGGTCAACTCAGGACCCATAAGCATTCAGTCAGTTGAGGAATTTCCATCTTCATCAGAGTTTTGGAAGAAGTGTTTGGTATTATTTGGCAGGCACTACATACTTGCTAAGAAATAAAGAAAGAACAAAATTGACCTGTGCTAGGATAGGCTGATTTCTGTATCTACCTCCACATTTCAGTGACTTAAAACAAGAGACGTTTCTTTCTTGCCCATGCAATGTTCAGCAAGAATATTCCTGATTGGAGGTACTCCAAGAATGGTTCGTGGGTCCAGGATCCTTTTATTTCATTATGGTAGAATATTCAATATGCAGCCTCTAAGCCTGCTGCGGAAGGTGAAGAGAGCATGGGAGGACACACAGATACTTAGAAATCCTTGCTCAGAAGTGACCTACATTATCTCTACTCACACATTATTGGCCAGAACCAGTCCCAAGACCACACCCAGTGAGGACTCTATCTCCTAAGCTTCAAGCCTCCTACCCACCACCCAAAACTCACACCCACTCACACACACAGACACACACGCAGACACACACACACACACACTGGGATATACGGCTCCACAGCACCAATTCCATGTTATGGAAAGGAACACAAATCATCTTTGATCAGAGAGTTATCTTAGCCACAACCTTAGCATCCTATAATATCTATTTATGGTAATTAAAATAAAATAAGGGTAAACCGTCACAACATAGCCTGGATCAGACAAGAAAGGCCCAGTTAGTTTGGCATATCTAAGAACTAAACCTGATTCTATCCAACAGTTCCACATCTCACAGTTTCTCACATGTTAACACCTCTCAAATCAGGATGCATCTCATAACTGACAATATATTACAATTATACTTTCTCCTTTTCCTTGCTTAGTGGCAAATACAGTAACGGTACGTCTTAAGATCAGTGGTATCTTATATTCAATGAGAAATAGTTTGTCACTAGTTGACTCCTTACAACATATCCTAGGCTAATGTGTATTCTGCATCTACAAAGGGACATAGAATACTCAATGCTTCCTATTTTGACCCACAGACTCTCTTTTATCTTTGTATACCCACTACCAGTCCTCTATCCTTTAATGTGCCCTGAACCACCGTTCCTATGATCTAAAGCACACACAAAAATGTTGCTTTTAAGCAGAAGCATAAAGTGTATTCTGGCTCCAAGTGACCCAATTCCTGTCTCCGGGGCAGGGTCCTTACATTAAGTACTGTCCTGTATGTTTCAATATTTTCTCCCGAATGCTTCAAGTCCCAGGGGAGAGTGAGGGTACCCACCCCCACCCCAGGAGCTCTCAAGCCTAAGTAGCACCTATTCCTCCCCAGCCTGAAGTGTTTATGACATTTCCTGTGTCATTTAAAAAATTACTTTGAAGGCATTCAGTGGCTCAGTGCGTTCAGCATCTGACTCTTGCTGTCGGCTCAGGACATGATCTCACGGTTGAGATAGAGCCCCACCTTGGGCTCTGTGCTAACAACGTGCAGCCTTCTTGGGATTCTCTCTCTCTCCCTCTCTTTCTGCCCCACCCCACTCGTGCACTCGCTCATGCTCTCTCTCTCTCTCTCTCTCTCAAAATAAATAAATAAACTTTAAAAAATGAAAAATTACTTTGAATTTCCCATCTCTATACTGTCTGTCTCTACCAGTAGAATATAAACTCCATGAAGGTAGAGGCTTTGTCTGATGTTCACATATGTTGAATGCATGAGTAGGTACTCAGTAAGTAGCTGATGAATGAATCAATGAACAATGTATGTGAATTTGTTTTTACTATGTCGCTGATATTTTCAAGTACTTGTTATCTTTCCATACTGAGTACTGCGACTGTAATAAGATGTTCAGTGATTATTCTGGACCTTTCTTATACTTTCCTACCTCCTGTTATTCCCCAGGGGATAACATGTGCCCCCAGGATAGCCAACACAGAGGCACATAGAGTCATAGCAAGTGGGTTAAGATGAAAATACTTGTAGTAAACACGGTGCCTTCTCATGGGGTACAGAAATCCTTTGTCTCTTTTTCTGAGGCAGAGGTTGGTTCTTTATAGCCAAGAGACTATCCTTTCTTTGTTCTGTCTCACAAATCACCAAATTTCCCAGTTCATTCAGACTCTGGAAAGACATCATGTAATCTAGAGAGGGCTATATTTAAAAATATTTAATTATCCAATTGACTTTCTGGCATCATCATTTCTTGGTGTGAGGCTTATCTTTAGCATTACTGAATTTCCTTAACTTTATAATGGAAATAATACTATGGCCCAATTAATAATATTACTTGAGGGTTAAATGAGGATGTACCTCTAAACATTACAGTTTTACACAAATGTTGACTATCCTTAATTAATTCATTCACCAAATATGTGCTCAGTGCTTAAACTCTGCCAGGCACTGTTCTAGTCATAAAGGACACAGCCATGAACAAAACAGACGCCTGCTTACACAGAGCTCATGTTCTAACACAGAGAGAACCAATAGCAATGATAAATTACATAGTATATTGGATGATGTTAATATATGTGGATGAAAATTTTTAAAAGGGAGTAGGGGGGATGAAGAATGGTTAGTGGTATTAAAGTTTTAAGTAGGACCATCTGAGGGGCACCTGGGTGGCTCAGTTGGTTAAGCGTCCGACTTCGGCTCAGGTCATGATCTCACGGTTTGTAAGTTCGAGCCCCGCCTCGGGCTCTGTGCTGACAGCACAGGGCCTGGAGCCTGCTTCAGATTCTGTGTCTCCCTCTCTCTCTGCCCCTCCCCTGCGCATGCTCTGTCTCTCTCTGTCTCAAAAATAAATAAAACATTAAAAAAAATTTTTTTTAAAGAATCCAACTCTTGGTTTCAGTTCAGTTCAGGTCATGATCACAAGTTTCGTGAATTCAAACCCCACATTGGACTCTGCACTTACAGTGCAGAGCCTACTTGGCATATTCTCTTTCTCCCTCTGTCTCTGCCCCTCCCCTGCTTGTGCGCGCTCTCTCTCTCTCTCTCTCTCTCTCTCTCCTTCAAAATAAATAAACTTTAATTTTTTTTTTAAATAGGGCAGTCCAAGTATGAGATAGTAACATTTTGAGCAAATTCTTGAACAATTTGCTAACCATGCAGATATCTGGGAGAATATTCTAGTTAGAATAGTGGTTCTCAACTGGGGGTAGTTTTGCTCCTAGGGGACTTTTGGCAGTCAGTGCCCTCTGCAGATACTTTAGGTTTTCATGGCTTGGGAGCAGAGAGTTTTGCTACTGGCATCCAGTGAGTAAAGGCCAGGAATGCTGCTAAATATTCCACAATGCACAGGATAGGACCCTAATCCAAAATATCAATAGCCAAGGTTAAGAAACCCTGAGTTAGAGGGATAAGTTAGTGCAAAGGTCTAGACAAAAGAAATTACCAGAACCAACAAGGATGCCAGTGTAGAGAAGTGGTCATCTACATCACTTAGGTCATTGTAGGCCACTGTAAAGACTTTACATCATCTTGATCCCTGCCCCAGCCTCCCCAGGCAGACATCATCACTGTCTTCTTAGTCTCCCACAGCATCATCTGTCATGCTCAGGAGTGGTGAATTGTCCGCTTCCCTCACTAGGCTCTCAGCTCCTTGATGACAGCAGTTGAACCTGGCCTATGTCCACACCCCATGCCTATCATAGTGCCTGATACTCAGTTCAGTGCATGTTGGTCACCTCAATGATTATACTAATAATTGTGGATGACCATGGGAATTGATTTTATTTTTATTTCATATATAGGCTCATAAGATTCAAGAGAGAACATATTTTGTCTGTAACATTCATAGCTAGAGCTCCACTGCCCAATCTGTACCAGGTGCATAATAAGTGCTCAATAAACATTGATTGGACGAAAGAATGAGTAGATTATACATAGTAAGCCCATCCTTTGATTGCTGGTCAGTCAAATTTCTCCTCTCCTTAGCAACTTCTCTTCAACAAAGGAAGGAGAAATTGAAAAGGGATATCTGCCCTTTGTCTAGAAGACAGCCTATGACAAAATATTTTCAGTTGGCATCTGATGCAATGCTGTGCTGGACTTGTAGGTCACATTGTGACACACTACTGTGGACAGCACATGCGTAACTCAGGACATATATCTTTGGAAATAAAAAAAAAGATAAGTGGGGTGCCTGGGTGGCTTAGTCGGTTAAGCGCCTGACTTCGGCTCAGGTCATGATCTTGTGGTCGGTGAGCTCAAGCCCCACGTGGGGCTCTGTGTTGACAGCTCAGAGCCTGGAGCCTGCTTTGGGGTCTGTGTCTCTCTCTGTCTCTGTCCCTCCCATGCTCCTGTGCTCTCTCTCTCTCTCTCTCATTCTCTCTAAAAAAAAAAAAAAAAAATTAAAAAATTTATTTAAAAGGGTAAGGACATGAGTATGTAAACATTTTTTAACTACCTGGTTGATTCTATAAGTAGCTTTCCTCTCTTTTAGTCTCCCATACTAGAAGGATTCAGGAATCTGGAGGTGACCAGGTAGGACAATGATGAGAGAATATGCAAACTGGGACATAAACATGAGACACTAAAAATTACCCAGTGAATGGCTTCCCTGAGGTTCAAGAAATATAATTCAATCCACAAAGAGTCAAAAGTATGGTACAGAATTCAGAACACCATTCCTGGTAGAACTAACTTATCTCATGGACACTCCCCAGATCCCCAGTATTATCCCTGGCCTTTGTGAGACTTCTACCTAAGAGCTATCGCTTCCCTGTAGACAGCATCATCCCCAAACCCTGCTCCTCACATGCTCGCCCCCTTCCTGTGGACCCTTGATCCTTCTCTTCATCCCAAAGCCAGACATTCTGTGAACTATAGACTCCAATATGAATTGTTAGTTTTCTCCTGCTCGGCTTGGAGTTGTTGATGGGTAGGGGAAAAGGAAATCTATAGATCCTAAGGAGAAGAGCATGGGACAAAGAGACCCTTGTGGAGTGACCACCAAGGTGGGTAGGGTGGGGCTGGGGGGAAGAAATATTAAAATAAAAATAAACCAAAAGGATGGACACTTATTGCTTACATGATAAAGATGAAACTTTTGTTGCCCAATTATTTTATATTTTATGCTTATGTAAGTACTCACCTCCTTTCCTGCTTTGAGTCAAAATAGGAAAAGTTGGGGGGAAGGAAAGAAAAGAAAAAGAAAACCATTTTTAGTGCCTTGGTCTAAAAGGTTGAGGCTCCAGGAAGCAAGAAGATGCAGAGAGAAAGAGAAAATAAAAGGTTTGATGTGACATTGTGGAAAGGGATTGTGCTTAGAGTAACTAAAAAATATGTTTAGAATCCTAAACATAACTATGTTTCTATTTTGATTCTGCCCTTTTGATCTATGCCAAAGGGACAGTGCTTTTTTCATCTTTGACTCCTTTAGAGCTCAGCACAGGGAACTGCTCAGAGTAAATAGCCATCGACTGTCTCCTGAATGACTCAATAAAGGAACAACCTCAATGACTTGGCATGAAATAATAACTGAAATGTATGGGGTATGCATTATATTGGGAGTCTTGGCTTCTAATACTTCATCACTTCCCAGCTGTGGGCCTTCAACCAAGTTACTTAAATTCAATAAGCCTTAGTTTCCCTCTCTGTGCAATGGTTCTTGTAAGGAAAAAATGTGATAATGTGGGCTCAGACCATGGCGACTTTAAGATGTAGTATTTGGATTGATGTTAATACTTGATGGAAATTTCTCATTGCTTGTAGAAGAGTAACACTCAATGCACCTTCCTGATAACAGACAGCTTATTCTGAGTTGATTTGTCAATATTTTATATCTTGGAGTTAGTTGGAGTTTCCCATGACTTAAGAAGATAAAAAGTAAATGGCAGATGGCACTTTGTATGTTGGGGTTTGATCATCACAGTCTGTTTCCTTCAAGAAAGGAGCACATATCACCTTACCCGAGGCTACTAAAATTGGGTGTGAAGAGGAGATGTTGACTCAAGCTGTTTGGGGAGAAAAGTTGTCTTCCAATGCTTCCAGCTCAGGTCAAAGCTGACCTTCACATTTTTCTCTGCTTCCCTCTTCAGCATCCTCTACTCTCAGCCCCACATACTCACACATACCAGGTCAAAGTGACCTCATTTTCCTTTGAATTTTTTTTAGAAATATTGTCCTGGACCTTATGCATGCTTATCTATAAAGAAAGGCATTTTATCGCAGCTCATATCCGCCCCAAACTGGGAATTCCCCCAGGAAATGAAACTTACATTACACATATATATACTCTACATAGCACTTTACCCTGCAGAAAAAACATCAACTAATAGAAGGGAAGAGGAAAGGAAAGGAGGGAAGAGGAAGGAAGGAAGGAAGGAAGGAAGGAAGGAAGGAAGGAAGGAAGGAAGGAAGGAAGGAAAAGACTGGAGGGAGGGAGAAAAGGGTACATGAGAAGGAAGGAAAGGAGAGGAAAATAAATGATAGCAGAATAAATTTTAAAAAGTGAAAATTCAAAAAGGGTACATATCATAACCCCCCCCCCCCCAAATCACTATAATAAAGCGCAATGTGAAAACTCAAAAGTCTTGCAACTGAAAGAGAAAAGATCCTCATTGTCTAAGAACTAAAGTGAATCCTCTTTCCATTTCCTTCTAGTAAGGTGGCCTGGGACTCCTTGGTCAGGGCTGCACAGCGAAGCCCACAGGCCCAGCTGCCTTGGGGCCTCCCAATAGCATTAGCTTTATTTCCGCCAACCACAAGTATTTGCTTCTGCCTCTGTCCCAGTCCAGCTGGAGAACACATGGTAGAGGACTGGACATTCTAAAATCTCTCTTTTGCTCATGATAGGTGGTTTCTATGGGCGTCCCTCATTCCTGTCTAACTCCTTCACCTTTAAATGTGCTGAAAAGTGAGTTTGAAATTAGACTCAGAGCCATATGGCAAACCTTAGGGGCAGCATATGGTTGCAGGTTGCTCAGTGCTGATCTACAGCATCTTTAAGCTCACCTTTTATCTCTCTCTATACACAGGAGGCAGTGATAGGGTCGCAGTTCTGTACTTTGATTTATTCTGTCCTTCATGTGGGAAAGTGAGACTCAATACAGCATCCATGTGAAAGTTTGTTTTAGTTTTCTTGGTCATGGTGGGGATATAGTGCAGGGAAATATCTACACACCTACTTGAGATCAGTGGGGAGTAAACTGTTAGGGGTAGAGATTCAGTCTGTGAACTTGAACAATGGTCCGTCCAATAGAAATGTGAGTTTGAGTCAACCGAACTGGTCTCACCTGCAGATTTGGATCATGCCAACATAAACTGCAGATAGGGACAAATCAGTTTCATAGAAGCAGGAGCATACTGCTGAACAGTTAATACAGTGAGGTGACAGGGAGAGAGAGGAGTTCTGTGGTCAAAGCATGGAAAGTAATTTTTTTTAACAAGCTGAAAGACTTGAAAATAAAGGGGTACCGAGGAAAAGTGGAGAGTCAACTGCAAGGAATGAAAGATTGCGAATAAGTACACACTGGGAAGTAAATGAGTCAGGATCTAGCTGTGAAGATGCTGGGCCACAGCATGTCTGCCTCATCTTACTTCACTACCAATGCCATTATTGTTGCAGGGACAAAGAATACTATTATAATTGAGTCAGGTTCCAGAAATCTTGACTGGACCCATTGGCAGTGGTTTGGCCATGCCCCACCATTTGTTTCTTTCATGGAATCAAGTTTCCAAGAAAGGAAGCTCCTGTTTCAATGAGTAATAACATATTTTTCTTTAGGAAGAAACTCAAACTTCGTTATAGAAATGCACTTTTCTCATACAATTAAATGTGGCAGAGATGGAACTCAAATCCAGGTTTTTTTTTTAATTCAAGCTGTGTAATTACACTACACTGTACACTAAACCAACGAACACGTAGACAAAGGGGAAATGCTTTAACATGGAAAAGGGGAGAACCACCGCAGAATACCCTGGGGGAGAAAGAGAAAGGAGAGAGAAAGGGTTTCATAACTTTGGAATAAAACAAAACAATGTGATTTTATCATCATCACCATGGCCATCTTGAGATCCAGTTCATGTGTTAGGGTATAGCTTTAATAATATGTCACTGTCCTGAAACCATTATCGCACTGTATGTCAACTAACTAGAATTTAAATAAAAATTAAAATGATAACATAATACATCACTGAACCATCATTAGGGCCCTAAACAGCTTGTGTTTTTTTTGTTTTGTTTTGTTTTGTTGTTTTTGTTTTTGTTTTTATTTTTGTTTTAGAGTAATCTCTACACCCAGTGTGGGGCTCTAACTCACAATGTTGAGACCAAGAGTTTCATGCTCTACTGATTGCCAGCCATGCCAACAACTTGGTTTGGCTCTGATATGCGTTTCCCTGATGACTAATGATGTCAAGGATCTTCTCAAGTGTTTATTGGTCATTTATATATCTTCTTTGGAGAAATATCTATTCAAGTTCTTTGTCCAGTTTTTTGAAAGTTTATTTATTTTTGAGAGAGACACAGAGCATGAGTGGGGGAGGGGTAGAGAGCAAGGGAGACAAAGAATCTGAAGTAGGCTCCAGGCTCCAGGTTGTCAGCACAGAGCCCAATGCAGGGCTCACACTCACAAATGCAAGGTCATGACCTGAGCTGAAGTCGGACACTTAACCGACTCAGCCACACAGGTGCCTCTCTTTGTTCATGTTTTAATTGGATTGTGTCTTTCTTTTTGAGATATAAGTATTCTATGTATATTCTGGATACTAGACTTTTATCAGATTCATTATTTGCAAATATTCTCTCTCATTTTATGGATTATATTCACTTCTTGATAGTGTCCTTTGAAGCACAGATGTTTTAAGTTTTAAAGTGTAAATTATCTAGTGTTTCTTTCATATTCATGCCTTTGATGCCATATCTAAGAATCCATTGTCAAATCTGAGGTCATGAGGATTTATCACTATGTTTTCTTATAAGAATTTTACTGTTTTAGCTCTTACATTTAGATCTCTGGTCCATCTTGAGTTAATTTTTGTAAACGGTGTGAGGTAAGGATTCATTCTTTTGCATATGGCTATCTAGTTTTTTCACCACCATTTATGGAAAAGACTAATCTTTTCCCATGGAAGCGCCCTGTTATCCTTGTTGAAAATCCATTGTCCATAGACACATGGGTTTATCTCCGAACATTTGATTATATTACCATACTAATCTACATGTCTCTTGTTATGCCAACACCACATTGTCTTGATTACTGTTGCTTCATAGTATGTTTTGAAATCAAGAAATGTCAATCCTCCAACTTTGTTGTTCTTTTTCAGATTGTTTTGGCTCCCCTGGGTCTCTTGAAATTCCATGCAAATTTAAAATTTTTTTAATGTTTTTATTTGTTTTTGAAGGAGAGAGACAGAGACAGAGCATGAGTTGGGGAGGAGCAGAGAGAGAGGGAGACACAGAATCAGAAGCAGGCTCCAGGCTCTAAGCTGTCAGCACAGAGCCCAATGTGGGGCTCGAACCCACAAACTGTGAGATCATGACCTGAGCCGAAACCGGACGCTCAACCGACTGAGCCACCCAGGTGCCCCCTTTTTTAAGTTTTTTTTTTAATCTTTTCATTTATTTTTGAAGGAGAGAGAGAGACAGAGCATAAGTGGGGGAGGTGAAATTCCATGCAAATTTTAGAATCAGCTCCTCATTTTCTACAAAGAAGCCAGCTGGGATACTAATAAGGATTGCCTTGAGTCTGTAGATCAATTTGGGTAATATTGTCATTTCATCATCTTCAAGTCTTCCAATCCATCTAACAAGCTAGTGATTGTTTCATTTCATTTATTATACTCTAGAATTTCCACTTAGTTCATTTTTATAATTTTCTGGCCTACACTTTAATGTGTATTTCCAATGCACACATCAATATCTTCACAATTACCATTCATCACAACCCTCACTATTTTTGAGAGTGCTCTGAAACTTTAAATTCTCCACATTCTTTTGTAAATCAAGTTCATTCCTTTGGGAAGAGATTGGGAACTGTCCATGGTTTTTGTTTTTTTTTTTTTCTTTTTTAAAAAATTTATTTATTTAAATTCAAGTTAGTTAATATACAGTGTAGTATTTGTTTCAGGTGTAGAACCCAGTGACTCATCACTTACATGAAACATCCAGTGCTGATGCCAACAAGTGCCCTCCTTAATGCCCATCACCCAATTAGCCCATCCCCCCACACAAATCCCCTCCATCAACTCTGTTTGTTCTCTGTACTTAAGAGTGTCTTATAGTTTGCCTCCCTCTCTGTTTTTATCTTATTTTTCCTTCCCTTCCCCTATGTTCATCTGTTTTGTTTCTTAAATTTCACATATGAGTGAAATCATATATTTGTCTTTCTCTGACTTATTTTGTTTACTTCCATCCATATTGTTGCAAATGTCAAGATTACATTCTTTTTGATCACCAAGTAATATTCCATTATATATATATGACATCTTCTTTATCCATTCATCAGTCGGTGGCCATTTGGGCCCTTTCCATAATTTAGCCATTGTTAATGGCACTGCTATAAACATTGAGGTGCATGTGCCTCTTCATATCAGCAGTTTTGTATCCTCCTTTGGATAAATACCTAGCAGTGCAGTTGCTGGGTCATAGGAGAGTTCTATTTTCAACTTTTCAAGGAACCTCCATACTCTTTCCCAGAGTGGCTGCACCGGTTTGCATTCCCACCAATATTGCAAAAGTATTCCCCTTTCTCCACATCCTTTCCAACATCTGTTGCTTCCGAAGTTGTTCATTTTAGCCATTCTGACAGGTGTGAGGTGGGATCTCCTTGTGTTTTGTTTTTTTTTTTTTAATTTACATCCAAATTAGCATATACTGAAACAATGATTTCAGGAGTAAATTCCTTAATGCTCCTTACCTATTTAGCCCACCCCCCTCCCACAACCCCTCCAGTAACCCTCAGTTTGTTCTCCATATTTAGGAGTCTCTTCTGTTTTGTCCCCCTCACTGTTTTTATATTATTTTTGTTTCCCTTCCCTTATGTTCATCTGTTTTGTCTCTTAAATTCCTCATATGAGTGAAGTCATATGATTTTTGTCTTTCTCTGATTGACTAATTTCGCTTAGCATAATACCCTCCAGTGCCATCCACGTAGTTGCAAGTGGCAAGATTTCATTCTTTTTGATTGCCGAGTAATGCTCCATTGTATAAATATACTACATCTTCTTTATCCATTCATCCATCGATGGACATTTGGGCTCTTTCCATACTTTGGCCATTGTCGATAGTGCTGCTGTAAACATTGTGTCCCTTCGAATCACCACACCTGTATCCTGTGGATAAATGCCTAGTAGTGCAATTCCTTGGTCGTAGGGTAGTTCTATTTTTAATTTTTTGAGGAACCTCCATACTGTTTTCCACAGTGGCTGCACCAGCTTGCATTGCCACCAACAATGCAAAAGAGATCCTCCTTCTCCGCATCCTTGCCAACATCTTTGTTGCCTGAGTTGTTAATGCTAGCCATTCTGACAGGTGTAAGGTGGTATCTCATTGTGGTTTTGATTTGTATTTCCCTGATGATGAGTGATGTTGAGCATTTTTTCATGTGTCGTTTGGCTATCTGGATGTGTTCCTTGGAGAAGTGTCCATTCATGTCTTTTGCCCATTTCTTCACTGGATTATTTGTTTTTTGGGTGTTGAGTTTGATAAGTTCTTTGTAGATTTTGGATACTAACCCTTTATCTGATATGTCATTTGCAAATATCTTCTCCCATTCTGTTGATTGCCTTTTAGTTTTGCTGATTGTTTCCTTTGCTGTGCAGAAGGCTTTTATTTTGATGAGGTCCCAGTAGTTCATTTTTGCTTTTGTTTCCCTTGCCTCCGGAGACATGTTGAGTAAGAAGTCGCTGCAGGCAAGATCAAAGAGGTGTTTGCCTGCTTTTTCCTCGAGGATTTTGATGGCTTCTTGTCTTACGTTGAGGTCTTTCATCCATTTTGAGTTTATTTTTGTGTATGGTGTAAGAAAGTGGTCCAGCTTTTCCCCTAAGTTCAGGAACAAGACAGGGATGTCCACTCTCACCACTGTTATTCAACATAGTATTGGAAGTCTGAGCCTCTGCAATCAGACAACAGAAAGAAATAAAAGGCATCCAAATTGAGGAGGAGGTCAAGCTTTCACTCTTCACTGATGACATGATGCTCTATATGGAAAACCTAAAAGATTCCACAAAAAAGTGCTAGAATTGATTCATGAATTCATCAAAGTTGCAGGATATTAAAATCAATGTACAGAAATCGGTTGCATTCCTATACACCAACAACAACAAAGCGACAGAAAGAGAAATCAAGGAATCAATCCCATTTACAGTTGCACACAAAAACATAAAATACCTAGGAATAAATGTAACCAAAGAGGTGAAAAATCTATACACTGAAAACTATAGAAAGCTTATGAAAGAAGTTGAAGAAGACACAAAAAAATGGAAAAAGATTCCATGCTCCTGGATAGAAAGAACAAGTATTGTTAAAATGTCGATACTACCCAAAGCAATCTACGTATTCAATGCAATCTCTATCAAAGTAACACCAGCATTCTTCACAGAGCTAGAACAAATAATCCTAAAATTTGTATGGAACCAGAAAGGACCCTGAATAGGCAAAGCATCTTGAAAGAGAAAACCAAAGCAGGAGGCATCACAATTCCAGACTTCAAGCTATATTACAAAGCTGTCATCATCAAGACAGTATGGTACTGGCCCAAGAACAGGCACTCAGATCGATGGAACAGAATAGAGAACCCAGAAATGGACCCACAAACGTATGGCCAACTAATCTTTGACAAAGCAGGAAAGAATATCCAATGGAATAAAGACAGCCTCTTCAGCAAGTGGTGCTGGGAAAACTGGACAGTGACATGCAGAATGAACCCGGAACTGTCCATGTTAAGGCCTACTTCCTTCCCTAGGCAAAATCTCTGAGCCAGGGCTTTAAAGTTGGGGTTTGGGACAATGTCCTGCTTCTATCTGAGTGACACTCCCACTTTAGGAGCTGCGTGCTCAGTGGATGGGGGTGGAGGTCTTCTTGGCTTGCTTCTCCCACAGGGAATCACTGCCTTACAAGCTGGGACAAGGGAGATTGGCTCTCAGTATTTTCCGTGGTGCCCAAGGTAGAGCCTCATTCCCATAAATGAGAGGTTAAGGGGAAGAAGGAAAGAGTAACTTCTTGGCTGCACATAGGCCTCAGCAACAGACATCTGGGAGCAAGATGAGCAATGCTGACATGCTGTTCCCCCTGGGAAGACAACCCCTTGACTAGGGGCCGGGGGAGATGGAGTCCTGTATTCCTGATAACGTTAGTATAGAGTCTAGTTTCTTCTTCAGAAACTAAGACTTGAGTCTTAGTTGAGATACTATACATTTTCACTGTTCTTACTGAGTTTTAATCACTTTTTAATGAATTTGTTTCTTCATTTGTTATATGCCCTAGATCATTTCTAAATACTTTGAATGTTTTTTTTTTTTTAATTTTTTAAAAAAAATATTTTCACCAGTTTCTATGGGGAGTCTGTCTGTGGAGCTTCTCAAACTGTCATGACAGAATTGGAACTCAAAAGTAGGTGATTTTTATACCAAACTTAGTATACTAAAAATAAGGGCAATAATCATAGCACAGGCAATGGGCAAAAAGAAGAATAATGAAAAGAAGGTAAGTGGGGCATAAAGAACAGAAAGAGGAAGAGCAGTGAGAAAAGCACATAATGGAGGGGAAAACAATGGCAGAAAGATGGGGAAAAAAAACAATGCAAAACAACCACGTTTAACCCAAGTTGAGTCCGTATGAACTTGAGTGTGGGACCGCTGACATGATGTTGATATCCCTCACCCTGACCTTTTATCACCTACTGACCTCCCTTCCAGCATCATCCCGGTATTTCACATGTGCATGTGTCAAGTTCCCTAAAAGTGACCTTGAGCTATTACCAAAGATTATGCTTTTTCCTTATCTGTCTCAATGCATATAAATCCACCCTATCCTTGAAGGATCAGCTCAAATTTTGCCTCCTCCAGAAAGCATTCCCTTATTTACCCAGAGCCACCTTGATGTCTGTTCTCTCCATTCTCTGATTTTTCTGAACAATTTATCTGTATCTGTTTTGTGAGGTTATCATTTTTGCCTCCCCTCCAGAGCTACTTGGTTCCTGCTTATTCCCAAACCTAGTCCTCTTGGATACTCTCAGAGATCCTTCCAACATGTTTCTCTTTTCTTATGTAACCTGGGTAAACTTAACAATTAGTAGCCCTAATCAATACAGATACATCAGGGTTTTGGTTTTTTTTTTTAATTCGATTAAAGTTGGATTCAATTCTTCATGGCTTTACACTAACACTTGCTATGTGATCTTGAGGAAAACATCTACTTCAATTACGTTATCCATAAAGGAAGGAGGTATAACAAGTTTTTCTCCTGCACAGAATTTCTAGTATGCTACACAAAGAGGCCTATGATAAAACAACAAAGAGTAACAAATTCCCAGGTAATTTTAAATTTAAGAGCAATACCTTTTTTTTAATTAAATGAAAAAATATATAAAGAAAAAGCAACTGTAGCAATAAGATGTTACACACTCCATTTCAGCTTCAAAAGGACATTTCCCTCCTGGTCCCTCAATTATACAACCAACTTGAACAAAGAGTCTATAACTCAGAAATGTTTATTTTTAACCAAGAGAGTACACTGGACATAACATCACAGTTTGTAAAATATTATCTCTCTAGAGTTTTAAGCCTAGATAATTGGATCAGCCTCATCTCACAAATGCTGCTAGATCCCAAGTCTATAGAGAAATCTGGTTTAAAATTGCCACTCAGAGTGGTATAGGACCTTAACATCTCAATTAAAACAAAACAAAATGTAAGAACAAGAAGAGAAGAAAATGGGAAAGTGAACTGGATAATTCTGGGCATATATATGGACATATAAAACTACAGTAACAATTCAACAGAAGATATCCAGTTTCTCCATGGAGAATTTCAATTTCAATATCTATACAAGGGAAATTGAGGCACATTGGACTGTTCCCTGATCACAGAATGAACCATTCCTGGGTTTGCAATAAGGAATCCTCCAAATTAGGCCAGACTTTGTAATGACAATTTGCCAATAGTTCTCTGCCAAATCCCAATAAAATATCAGAATCCCACTGACATCAAGGAGAGAAGATACCTTCTAAGGATATCCCAAAGATATGGGTACATATCAAATACCTGAGCTTCAGGAAACATTTTCATCTAGAGTTTCTGTTCTGTTCAGAAGTCAGAAGTCTTACCTATTAAAGGAAGAACATACTTCTAAGGAAAACGGAAGAAAGTTGTAATCTTTCCTTGAAAATAATTCTTCCCCAGTTAAGAAACATTTCTTACACCTTGGAGAAGTGGTTGTCATCAAATTTGAAAATGATAAATTGTGAGGACTGGAGAACAATTCATGTAACAGATTTATTCCACTTGAATGAAAACAAAGTGGTAGACTAGAAATGGGGCATATTTTGGAGCAGGGGAATTTGGGTTTGAATCTCTGCTTTACAATTTACCAGTTGTGTAACTTTGCACCACCACTCTATCGCCCTCTATTAAAATGGGGATAAATGTACTTTACTTATGAGACTGTCAAAGGATGGCATGGAAAACTTGGCACATAGTAGGTGTCCTAGACCTATAAAATACCCTTGTTTTCATTTTTATTTTCTTTTAATTACAACTTAGAGTTGTCTGCGCCCCCAGTTTTCTTCTCTTAGAACTAATGATGGAGCTAGAGCAAATAAAGGCCTTGACCCATAACTGAGACTGTGTAGTCCACACCACCGCACTCTGTTTAGCATTCTCTTTAGCTTGGATGTACACTTGGCCAGTGGTATTAGACTTGGACAAAAGGGCAGTAGATCTAGTGTTAGGAGACTTGGATGTTTCCCTAAGTCATCTGCAACATAACCTTGAATACATCAGTTGGCCTTTTAGAGACTTAGTTACTCCATCTGTAAATAGGAACTCATCATCCAAACTCTGCACTCCACTATTTGTTTTTTTAAAACTCTTCACTACCTTGAATCTGCTCCCCAAATTACCAAGCTACCCTGCATGAAATTCCCAACACTTCTCGTAAGTCCACATAGCATTTTACAATTTAGAGAATGCTTTTACATTCATTGACTCAGAATAAGCTCCAGCAACCAATTCACCTGCCCAGTGCTGTGACATGAGAGACAACCAAACTTCTATTCTACTTGAACCTTTTCAGTTGAACCAATTAAAGGAGACAACAGATCTAGAATCTAGCTTAGAATCTTTCCATACACATAGTAAGGTCAATAAATGTAAGCTACAGTTGTTATATATCAAAGTAAATTATAAGATCTTTGATCAATGAGGCCATGGCTTGTATCTTTACATTCTACATGTTCTTGAGTCCAAAATCATCTTCATAAAGCTTTCTCTGGACAACCCATCTAGAAGGGGTTGTCTGAACCCCTCTTCTGAGTTTGAGAGGAACATTATCTGTGTCTTCCGATTTTTACATGTTCCCATTATCTGATATTATTTATGCACATGTTTATCTTTTTTTTTTTAATTTTTTTTTCAACGTTTTTTTTATTTATTTTTGGGACAGAGAGAGACAGAGCATGAACGGGGGAGGGGCAGAGAGAGAGGGAGACACAGAATCGGAAACAGGCTCCAGGCTCCGAGCCATCAGCCCAGAGCCTGACGCGGGGCTCGAACTCACGGACCGCGAGAACGTGACCTGGCTGAAGTCGGACGCTTAACCGACTGCACCACCCAGGCGCCCCTGCACATGTTTATCTTGAGGCAGCACTGGTATAGCAGCATGAATATGGATTTTGGAATCAGACAGCTCATGATTAAATCCCAGTTCTGTTACTTACCATCTGAGTGTAGTAGGGCAATCTTTCTGAGTTAATGGGACCTACACACAAGAACTATCATTTGGAGGATAAAATAAAATAGTACGTCTAGACATTCAACAAATGTTCATTTCTTTCTTTTCATCCCCTCTGTCTCCAACCATGTAACTCTGTATGTTCCTTAATGGCCAGTACTCTTCTGGTATAGTGAAATGTCCTCCTCAGAGAAGACTGAGTGCTTATTTAGTTTGTTCCTTTGCTCTAAACACAATTTAGGTGCTCTTTGCATACCCTAAGAAACACAAACTATGTTTCTACCCTCCATTCAAAAGTGAGGGTGTAAAGCCTTCTTTTGGGTACTTACCCTAAGAGGAATGGACAAGTATTGATTACGAATTTTGGTCTCATTCATGTTTGATCCCTGCAAACACTGAATGGATTAAAAACACACACACATACACACAAATAACCCCCCCTCCCCAGATACGTACAGTGCTTATTCCTGGAGAAGTAAAATCAATTAGTTTATAGAGGACTTCAAAGAATTGTTGTGAGAGATACAAGATTAAACCAAGGGGATCAAAGATTATACCTGACTTTCTGCCTTCACATTCAACAAAAAGTATGTGGTTTCATAGGTGATCAAGGGTTAGGAATACTTATTTGAAATATAGTTTTACTTCATGCAATGGTAATTGGAATCTAAAAGTAACACACACGCGCACACAAAATCAAGTACAATGTAAACACATTAACACACACACATGCACAGTAGAGTCAGGGACCTGAATCAGTCTGTACTCCTTGGAGGAAAACAAGTAATTAAACTGACAGGTAACAAACATTCAAAGATAATTACCGGTAATGCTCAGACACACATTTGATGATTAATAGCAGTAGATTCCAAGGAGGTGATTAAGAAGGAGGCAGGCAGTGTAGAGATAATATATAAATGATTAATAATGAAACTCCCTTCGGTCCATGAAGCAAGCAAGTTGGAGGACTAGGAGTTTGTCTTTCCTAATAGGTGCCACTAGAAGGGTTTTGTGGCACGGAAAAAACCAGGGAGAAGTTGAAGATCGGAACTTGCAAACAAATTATTCGTGGAAGTCTTGAATAAGCACCCTGTTTCAGTGTCCTAATCTGAAGATGGGACAGGATGATAGCTCAGAACTTTTAGTTTTATTGAGAGAATGGTTATCACTGATTTCTTTAAGTGTCTGTTTTTGGATAATAAACACAGTGGATGAGAGACTGAAGGAAGATTAGGTCAAAAAAAGTTTAATAGTAAAGATTAAGAGAGACAAATGTTGAATATTTGCCAACAATTAAGAGTCTCTGAGATTCGAACCTCAGAATGCTGATTCATGCACCAGAAAGCATGCACTGAATAATTATCTATTAAGTACTTTTATGTAAATTCAGCAGGTTGAACATAGCTCCATCATCCCAAATAGGATATCTTTCAAAACTCAATTCTCTGAGAAATTTCAGCAAAAACTTTTCTTCCAGAAAAATAATCATTTGTTAAATTATTGAAGTATAATTGACATAGAATGCTATTTAGTTTCAGGTGTCCATTCAGGTTTCTATGCATTACTCATTGCTTACTGCGATAAGTATAGTCACCATCTGTCAGCATACAATGTTACTACAATATTATTGACTATATTCCCTATGTTGTACTTTCATCTCTGACTTATATCTAACTGGGAATTTGTATATCTTAATCCTTTCTATCTATTTTGCCCATCTCCCTACCAACCTCGTCTCTGGCAACCATCAGTTTGTTTTCTGTATTTAAGAATCTGTTTTTGTTTGTTTGTTTGCTCTTTTGTTTTTTTTAGATTCCACCCATAACTAAAATCACATGGTATTTATCTTTCTCAATATGATTTATTTCACTTAGCATAATGCCCTCTAGGTCCATCAATGTTGTCACAAATGGCAAAATTTCATTTTTTTTTTTGTGGTTGAGTAATATTCCAGTGTGTGTGTGTGTGTGTGTGTGTGTGTGTGTGTGTGTGTGTGTGTGTACATACCATATCTTTATCCATTCATCTATCAATGGACACTTGGATTGCTTCCATATCTTGGCTGTTTTAAATAATGCTTCAATAAACATGGGGATGCATATCTTTACTAATTCATTTTCCAGGGGTTAAATACCCAGTAGTAAATTACTTGATCATATGGTAGTTTTATTTTTAGTTTTTTGAGGAACTTCCATTCAGTTTCCACAATGGCTGTGCCAATGTATATTCCCACCAACAGTGCACAAAGGTTCCTTTTTCCTCACACCCTTGTCTGCACCGGTAATTTCTTGTCCCTGTAATACTATCCATTCTGACTGGTATGAGGGCAATATCTCATTTTGGTTTTGATTTGTATTTCTCTGATGATTAGTGATGTTAAGCATCTTTTCATGTGTCTGTTAGCCATTTGTATATCTTCTTTGGTAAAATGTCTATTCAGGTCCTCTGGCCATTTTTTAATCAGATTGTTTATTTATTTATTATTATTTTTTTAGTGTTGGGTTGTATAAGTTCTTTTTATATTTTATATATTAACCCCTTATTGAATATGTCATTTGCAAATATCTTCTATTCACTATGTTGCCTTTTGTTTTGTTGACAGTTTCCTTTGCTGTCCAAAAACTTTTCATTTTGGGGGTGCCTGGGTGGTTCAGTTGGTTAAGCGTCCTTTTGGCTCAGGTCATGATCTCATGGTTTGTGAGGTTCGAAACTTTGAGCCCTGCCTTGGGCTCTTTGTTGTCAGCACAGAGCCCGCTTCAGAAGCTCTGTCCACCTCTCTCTCTGCCCCTCCCCTAGAGGAGCATGAGTGCACTCTCTCTCAAAAATAAATAAACTTTAAAAAAAACCTTTCCATTTTGGTGTAGTCCCAATAGTTTATTTTTGCTTTTGTTTTTATACAAATAATAAGTCTTGAATGGATTGGAGACCAGTAAGAAATCTGTCCATTGTTCAATGTGTTAAATGTGGAATCCTCAAAAGTTCTCCTCCCTCAAATTTTCCATTGACTGGTTAAGTCTTTGAACCTGAAGCAAAAAATAACAAACAAACAAAAAAGAAGAAACATTTTTCCATGAGGCATACCTCAAAAGAAGTGAATGGGATATCCTTAGAAAAGCCACTGATTAGTCCTTCCATTTTGATGGCAAGGAAAATGAAAACATGAAAGTAATTTTTCCCAAAGATAAGCAGCTGGGGGAAACTATTAAATTCAGTTTAGTACTGGACACTGGACTTAGAATAAAAACATCTGGGTAATTTGTCCATGCTCTGTCACTAACAGTGCACTTGAGCAAGTGACGTAAACTCTCTTTCAGTGTCTCAGAGTGGTCTCCAAGGGCTGTCAGTGTGGACATTCTAGGATCCTGAGACTCTTTTCTGGTTAGATACATTCATTAAGAAAAGAACATATTCACTTTAATGCCAAACATATGAGGATAGGGAGTTGGAAGTTTTTTTCTCTTTCCAAACAAATTCTCCTTTAGTATTTCAAATAGAAAGAAAACATCATGATGAATAGACCTCTACAGTCTCAAGATTGTTTTTTCCCTGATACTATTAGAACATTGACCTTCAATTCTTATGCTTTTGGGTGTGTGTGTGTGTGTGTGTGTGTGCGCGCGTGTGTGTGTTTTAAGAAAGTTTTCTGGTTTTTTTGCTGTGTGGGAGACCTCTCAGGGAAAATGGCCAAATATTTTGGGACACTGGCTACTTAATTTGATTATTTACAAGATTTTTGTACTTTTTAAAAATTTTATCCCGCTTGAATTGAAGACTACCTATTATGCAGCTGCACATAGAACACTCTTTCCAAATTGGGCCATTCTTGGCCATATCTTTTACCAACATTGTAAGAGATAAATTTCTCTCCCCCACCTTCTCCCCTTTAGCTATCCTATATTTGACTGTTAAAACAGTGTGGGTGGAAGACAGACAGATCCTTCTTACACACTTCTCATTAAATCCCCCAAATCTCTTTGTAACTCATCCTTTTTTTTAATGTTTATTTTTGAGAGACAGAGAGCAAGTGGGAGAGGGGCAGAGAGAGAGAGGTAGACACAGAATCTGAAGCAGGCTCCAGGCTCCGCACTACCAGCACAGAGCCCGATGTGGCGCTCAAATTCAAGAGCTGTGAGATCATGACCAGAGTTGAAGTCAGACACTTAACTGACCGAGCCGCCCAGGCACCCATATAACTCATCCTTAATGCTTTGGACAAAATTATATTATTAAAAATGTCCATCATTCCCAAAAGTTATTACTTTCTGTTTCTTGGTCATGAGACTTAGAAAAGGTCTTCATTAGGATGTAAGCACTGGGGGGTCTCTTGTAGAAACCGTTGTTGAGTTCAAGCAGGAGAAAGGAAATATACAAAGAACAGAAATGCTGCACAATTTTGACGACATCATCATCATCATCATCATCATCACCATCATCACAGCAATACTCTAATAGGAGTATTCTCTTCCAGGCACTGTTTTGAGTACTTCACACATATTAGCATTGTGAAGTAGAAATTAATGTATATTCATGGTTTGAGTTATAAAAATTCAACTTGTAATGTCCTATTGAAAATTTCCTTATTTGGCTACTCAAATACATCTGTCCTGCAAAAAGCTGTCCTGGAATAAGAGTACCACCCAGTGGTGATGTTTTTCTCCATTAAGTTGAATATTCTTTCCCATTAAGATTTTTTCTACCCCTTCCAGTGGACATAATCATAGGACCTTTCACCAGGTAGGGTTTATTTCAACCACAGATAATCCTTCTGTGGTAGACTAATAATTTTCCTTCCCTTGCAACCTGTGTCATTATTCACTGAGGACAAATTACACTTTTCCACTCTGGGGACTTGAGTCTTGGCCATGTGACTTGCTTGTCCAGTGAAAGGTGTGTGACTATAAAGTACATCATGGCAACCAGACTCTGCATTGGCTTATGTTGTTTGACTTGATCTCTTGCACTCCTGCCCTGTACCATAAGAAGATTATACTTTTGTAAACACTGTGGCTTAAACCTGAGTCCTACAATGACAGATAGATAGTGCCAACTTGAACCAACTCAGCTTGAACCAGAGTCTTCCAGTTCACTTGCAGACTTCTGACGGAGAAATAAACATTTGTTGTAAAGCACTGAAATCTGGGGAGTAATTTGTTACACGGTATTATTGTAGCAATGGTCACCTAGTATATTCTCCTTTGTCTATAAGCATGCTAAGGAACTCCATTGATCATCAACCCCTTCCTCTCCCAATTCTTGTTCAGTTACCTTCAGTAAACATATATACTTCCTTCTACTTCTTCCCCAGGTTCTGTTTATGACTCTCCAGATTCTCTAACGATAGCCAATAAACATAAATAAATTCTGCTGATAAATCTTTATCAAAGAAAGAAAATTAAACTGTACTTAATTGGAAATTTGAAAGGTAGCTTTAAAATGGCTTTCTACACAATGTTATCATGTTCATATTTTCTTTCAATGCTATTCTTACAACACTAGTTCCACATTACGTGGGCTTGAATCCTGTCATCAGCATTTACTAACTATGGGGTCTTAGGCAAGTTTCTTAACCTCCTAATGTCTTAGGTTTATTACATATAAGTGAGAATAACAAGGTATATCTACATGCAAGATTCTTGGCAAGTTAAATTTAGTTCATAGATACAAAATGGTAAAACTGTCCTAGGAAATGGGGGCGCCTGGGTGGCTCATTTGGTTGAGTGTCCGACTCTTAGTTTGAGCACTGGTCATGATCTCATGGTTCGTGAGTTCAAGCCCCATATCCGGCTTTGCACTCACCGTGCAGAGCCTGCTTGGAATTCTCTCTCTCTCCTTCTCTCTGCCCCTACCCTGCTGGCACTGTCTCTGTCTCTTCTCAGAATAAATAAATAAATAAACTTAAAAGTTAATAAAAAAAACAGTTCTAGAAAATGGTAAGAACTCAAAAACCTTGGCTATTAATTCTATCATCATCATCACCTACCACATTTCAAAGCCAGAGGATGGTGTTTGACCCCACTTATGGTTTACTTAGCTGTTTGTGATTGTACCTGAAATGAACAGATACCTCTAATTCCTTCTAATGGGAAGATGTAACTACTAATAATTCTAAACAGCATGTTACTATTTTCAAAATGCTTTAATAGTCTTGAAATAATACAGTCTTCAGAATATTTAGGAGAGAGCAAAACAAAGATTTTCAGAAAATCTGATCTAGCAACACATAGAAGGGATCTGAGGTAGGCAAAGCAGGAGGCAGGGACCCAGTTAGTTGAATATGGAAACCATCCAAGTGAGAGAGTCAGAGGATCCATAGGCTGCAAGAACTCATTGGATGAAGGTAGTGATGGGAAAAAAATGAGCACAATGATGGAAGTTTCAAAAAGTTGCTTTTTGCTGAGTCATTCTGGGAGATTATTCCCTCAAGATACTTGTGCAAAATATACATTATGAATAGAGTGTATTAATCTATTCATAAGCATGGCAAACCCTAAATCATCTCACCAGGACATTCTTTTCCTTCTTTTCTATAGAAAGATCAGAACTTTTTGGTCTAATTTCAGATGTAGGAAACCCTCTATGCCCTCATTACTCAATAAGTGTGGCCAACAGACTTTTAGACATAATGCTCACCTCCTCCAAGAACCCTGCCGTGATTGGTCCAGAAGCATAATCTTTCTTAAGCCCAGGGGTTGAAGGAGAGCAGTATGATAACATCTTTGGGATACTACTTGAAGAGCCCTCAAGAGAACAAAATATCTCTATTTGGAATCTCAGAACTTAAGAACTGAGAAAGGCCTTCATTGCTACTTAAGCTCTGAAGGTCATGTGAAGTCTTTGAAGATCTAATGAAAGCTATGGATTTTCTCCCCATAAAAACACAGATTTATATATCCATACAATTATGACACATAATTTCAGGGAGCCATAGATGCTTTTGGGGTAACTGTGAAGGACCCACAGTGTCTAGCCCAGTGCTTTCTGAGCTAATAATCTGAAAACCGACTGAACAAAGTGATTTGAAATTGTGACTCACTGAGAATTTCTTCACCCACATCCAATGAACTGGTCTGTGGGTTGTTGATCCACATATATTAATGAGATAAAATAAACCAAAGATCCTGTTATGGACCCAATTGTGTCTCCCCAAAACTGTTATGTTGAAGCCCTAACCCATAGTGTGACCACATTGAGGAATAGGTCCCTTCAAGTTGTGATTAAGGGTGAATGAAGTCATAAGGATGAGGTCCTAATCTTGTCCTTATAAGAAGAGGAGAGGACACTAGGTGTGCACTGTCACAGAGAAGAGGCTACGTGAGGACACAGTGAGAAGGTGGCTGTTGGCAGGACAAAGAAAGAGGATTCAGAAGCCAAACCTGGTGACACCTTGATGCTTGACTTCCAGCCTCCAGAATGGTGCAGAAATTAATTTCTGTTGTTGAAGCTCCCCAGTCTGTGGTACTTTGTTATGGCAGCTCTGGCCGACTAACAATTCACATTCATGTTCATTCATCTTCACAAAGTGAGATGCAGACTCAAGAGAGACAACTGGTTCTGGGGACCCATGAGAAAAGTGCCCACTTTGAGCTTGACTGACCTGGGTTCAAACCCCTGCTCAAACCCCCAGAAATGATATTTTCTGAAGACAGTGTGGCCCCTTGGAGATTTGGCTTCATTGCTTGTAAAACACAAATATTTTCCTGCAAAAAAAAGTAGTGTTCTGAGAGTTAAAGGAGAGAAAGTAAGGAGCCCAGTGGACATTCCTGTATACTGTCATCACTGACAGCAAATACAGGGTGAGGAAGCTAGGGATGAAAGTGATTTTTACCATGTCCAGTCATTGCCAAGAGCACCAAAAATGCACAAATCTGTATGCCCCGTATTGCAGAACATACACCTGCCTACCCTGAAAGAGGGTGATGGTAACTCCTCTCATCTTCGAATTTGGGAGCTTTGGAAAGAAACAGATGTCCAGGCTTTCCTCAGACCTCTGAATCTGAAATCCCAGATGATTCTAATGCACTGGGAAAATTAAGGTCCACTGCTGTACCCCAGTATTTTTATGAGGAAACCGAGACAGACAGGGTGGGTTGAGGAATGAAAGACACCGAGCCAAGTTTCACATCCAGGTCTCCTGATACCCAGTCTTGAGCACATAGCAGTATTTGTCAAAGGGCCACCTTGTGGCCGTCTACTTGAGGATCTCCCTGGTCACCATTAAAAGTGTGTATTTATAGGTTCCACCCCATGGTTACAAAATCTCAATCAAAATGAACAAGCTCTCCAGATGATTCTCAAGCCTCAATTTGAAAACCACTTCATGACATCATGCTACCGGCACTCTGTTTGAAAGATCCATCACTCTGTGTAGATAGAATCTAATGTTCTTTGCAGATATAAAAGACAATACACAGGAGGGAGATCCCTGGACTAAGAATTCAGGGCCTATTTCGGACCATGGCTTTTTTACTAGTTCCATAAACCAGCCACATGAGCTGGCAGGCTCACAGAAGTGGATGAGAAAGTATATATTTGAAAAATTAGAAGCTGGGGGCTCCTGGGTGGCTCAGTCAGTTGAGTGTTGGACTCTTGATCTTGGCTCACGTCATGATGTCACGCCTCATGACGTTGAGCCCTGCATCAGGCTCTGTGCTTGTCAGCACAGAGGATGCTGCTTAGGATTCTCTCCCTCTCTCTGCCCCTCCCCCACTCATGCACACTCTCTTTCTCTCTCTCTCTCTCTCTCTCTCTCTCTCTCTCTCTCTCTCTCAAAAGAAATAAACATTTGGTTTTTTTTAAATAAAATCAGAAGCTGGATATCAGTCATTAAGAATATTTAGGGATGTCTGCCATTGCTTTTTGCAGCTTAGGGTACATTGTTGCAGTTTCCTTAAACATGCAATGGCTATTAAACATGGGCTTCTCAGAAATGTTGAGTATCAGGTGTGATATTGTAGGTTAAGTGCCTGGCACAGTGTCTGTCCTATAGCAAATGCTCAATAAGATTCCTGCCTCCACTTGTAGTTTTTCAAGACCAAATCCAAGTGGTTGCTACTGTGATATTCCTCCCGCTGTGGGGAGCTGTGGGCCAGGTTGGGGTGAGAGTAGGGAGGCATTCATTTCCAGCAAGCTAGTATCATGGAGCGGTCACATTCACAAAGGAGCTACGATTCAATTGTTGCTGGAGTAAGGGGGCATTCGTGTTGGGGCTATGTTCCTGTACCAAACACATTATAATTACATAGGCCCTCCCCACTCAAAGGGTGGTCCACATACCCACAACATCAGCATCACCAGGGAACTTGTTAGAAACGCACAATCTTAGGTCTCACTCTGGATGTGTTGAATCAGAAGCTGAGTTTTAAGGAAATAATCAATTGAGTGGCATGCACATTAAAGTTTAAACAGGAGTGGCTTAGAAGGGCACTGATGGAAACTAAAGGACAAGGGATATGCCTCACAAGTCCCTCTGGACACCAACTCTACGTTAGCAGCAATACCCCCAATAGCTGTGGAGAAGTCCCTAAGATAGCCATACTGAAGAGGGGAAGAGAAGGATTAAGAGGAGAGAAGAGCCAGAACAATTACCCTAAAGTGTTGTTTTCAAAAATACATAAGTAAATGGGCCCAAGAGTACTTTTTAAAAATAAAATTTTGCAGAAAAGCAAAATAAAAAACAAATATATTCAGAGCAGTTTTTGCCTGAAATAGCGGAGCATTACACAACTGCCCTTCCCCCACCTCCACCTGTACCAGCTTGAAGTCCACGGAACCTGACTTTGAAGACCACTGGCCTAGATACCTTTGCTCTAATAGATCAATTGGGGTACGATGTGTGAGGCTGGAGGAAGCAGCCTGAACTTATGGCCCTGTCCTTAGCTAAACCAAGTGAGCAAATCAGTCACAAATCACGAGTTCTCTGTGACTGCACCTCGATTAGAGGTTACCACACTGCCGTTCACACTGTGTGACTTCCAGGCCATCCCCACACTGGGCCACAGCAGATCAGTGGGGGCTCCAGCTAAGGCATTGGGGCATTCATGAACAGCTGAGACAGACTTCTTCTGCCCAAGCAGTGTATCATCTCAGAGCCTAATGAGGTCCTTCGCAGGACCTGTTACACAGACCTAATACACTCGGAAGCAGATGAATCCAGGAAAGAGATGAAACTCACAGTTGCTGCTGCAATCGTTTAAACTGAGTTTAGAACTAAATTATCATTGCTGATCCCTCAAACACACTTCGAGAAGTCTGTGCGAGGAGCAAGTTCATTGCAAGGCATCACCATTTTTGTAAACACAGGTGGAAATAAAGGGATTTCCAAGGGTGAAGGTCTCATTTTCCACTCAGCTTCTTATTAAATGGAAATTCAGAGACTGGAGTTGAGGTCAAATTCAAGGTCCAGTGGAAGATGAAATACATGCAAATGTCTGGAATTTCAAATGTTTGGTTCCAGGGGTCTCTGTACCCTGCAATGGGCTGCTCGGACAGTCAGTATATTAAAATCACACATGCCCAAGGAGATAAATAGATCTAATAGAGGAAATGGTCATTTTTAATATATAATCTTAATGCTAATTATAACTAAGTTTGAATGGTTATAGCTGATCACCTGTCATTATTAGTAACATGCGGTTACTTACATTTAAGTTCCTACTATCTACCAAGCACTTTACATGTGTTATGTCATCTGTATGCACTCCTGATTCTCCAGCAACGAGAACGTGTCCTAGCGCATAATAGGGGCTTGACACAGATACAGGAAATAAATGCATAGATAAATGAGACTCCCCTCACAAGCTCCAAAGAATAGCTATTATTATCTTCATTATATAGAGAAAGGAATAGAGTCTTGGAGAAGCAAAGTGTCTTCCTCAAGACCAAACCGATACCACATGTCATCATCATTATAGGGACAGGCTTCTTCTCAAGGTGCTGCGGGGGCATGTATACATGTATGGCATGTCATATCAACTAGCATTTTGAACACTTACTTTTGTGCCAGATACTGAACTAGCAATTTTACACCTTTTATTTCCCCTCATTCTCTTCCCAACTCTTTATTAGGGACGTATCAGTGCTCCCATTTACAGGGAAAGAAAGGGGAACTTTGCAGGATTATATAGTTGCCCAAGTCCTTGTATAAACATGCGCTAGGGACGGATCAGGCTGAGTCCAGAGCCAAGATACTCATCACCGTGCTTCTCACCACGTCCTCTGCCAATATGTACACAAAAACTCACACACGAAACAAGCCATGAATTACAATGCCAGGATGTGACTGTACATCTTGCTCTGAAATGCTGACTAATGAATGCAAGCCTTAGAAGAATATATTCAAATGTTTGCAAGGTGTTAGTGAGGAGAAAGGCTCTCTACAGATTTTTTTCTGGATTGGAATGTTCCAGCTTTTTTTTTTCTTTGATCTGGCCACTAGCAATTATGTGGTCATTAAGTGATTTATTAAATGTATAATATTTCCCCAGACTTTGAGACTTTGAAGAACAGGAACTCTGCTGTTTCACTTTTTCTCCCTGACCCTTAGCACATAGAGGTTCTTAATAAAGTTTGGAATTAAATTAATAAGCAAAGCCATGATTAGTTGATCTGCACATTCTTCCTTCCGGTTCTAGCATTATTACCGTATATGATGCTAATAAACCTGAGGATTAAAATGCTTCTATAGTAAACCATCCCATTTTTGTTCTGTCTGTAATAGCCCTAAAGAAAATATAAGAGAAACCCCACAGTTTCTAACCCGGATTAAGAAGTTAATAAACGGAGAGTCTCCCTAAGCCTAGATAACAAAATTGGTAGATGTGCTGCCATTAAAACTAGATTACACCATAAATCCAATGCAAGTCTGATAAATGAGTGGTAGCTTTAACTGAGGTTTGACTGGCACCAGCCATTGCCAAGAACACAAGGAGCTAGTTCACCTACGTCAACCCACAGGGTAAGGTAAAATGGTCACTTTCTGGAAGTAGTAGTTGAGTGATATTCTTACCTGTACCCTCTGAAACATCAAGCAAAATTTGGTAAGGTCTCAGGATAATACCAATTTCTCACTTTCATATAGCACTTAACAGCCTGCCAAGCACTTTGGCTTTTATTATTCCATTTGATCCTCAGCAAGCCAGGGAGATATGCAAGCAGAGGCAGGGGATGGATTCAAGGAAGTTACCTGATGTTTCTCAAGTGTACAAAGTAACATAAAAAATACTATAATATGTGTCTTAAAATTCCTGCAGTGGAATCTTCTGGCCCTTCCTAAGCCTGAGGCATGTTCCCCCTGCCTCCTGATGTTCTGGGAGTTAGCCGGGACGGGTGAAGCCAGCACTACTTAAACATCAGAGAGAAAAGTTCAGGTCCATCTCTGCCCATCAGTGTGAATTTAAGTAAATAATCTAGAAGCACAAATTCCCTCAGCCATAACATAGTGTCGTACTCTCTTCTTCCCAAGGTCAGTTTGATGACTAATTATGGTGGAGCTTGAAATGTACCTGCACATATTAAATATATTGTATGTCACCTCATCTTTACCTTCCTTCTGAAGAATGTAATCACTGCAGAGTGATCTTTGCAGAGAGAGAGAGAGAGAGAGAGATCCTGAGATATTGTGGAAATAGTGATTTAGGCCAACAGTGGATAGGACCAAAATGAAAAGTCCCTGCTAGTTTGCCTAGGAGACCACCTGTACTGGGTATTTTTATAGAAAGGAAGCAGAAACAATGTATCTTAAATTATAGTTGATGAACCAATATGGTTGTAGACAATCCACTTCAACAGCAATATGAAAGAATGGGTAGATGTTCACTTCAAAGAAGCACCATTAAAGGTTCATTAAATTGTATGTAGTGAACCTCAGTTCCATTGGTGACCTTATTCCCTTCAAGGATTCACACATTAACTCCTACCTACATCCACATGCTGATGTGAAAGGAGATTAAACCTTGAGGGGAAATTCCAAACGATACTAAGAAAAGGCATAGATGATGCATTGAAGTTTCCAAAAGTCTTTCTCAGGCACATATCATTGCGTATAGGTCTCCCAGAAACCCTGCGATGTAGACATTTTTATGCCCTTCAACTTAGAGATAAAATTGAAAGTCACTTGCTGGAAACCATGAAGTTACAAAGTGATAGAGCTAGGGCCTAGACCTGACCCTTAGACCCCTCCCCAGTCTCCTGATATTTATATACCATGCTGAGTCTGCTGTCCCCCAGAGTTATGAAATGAGCTACAACTCCAGAAATAGAGCTATCCTTTTAATATATCATTATTTTTGTCTGGATCATAGTTTACTGAGGGAAGATTATCCTCAGATAAGGTCCAAATGAGAAGTGATTACCTAGGTTCTAACCCTAAGTCATAGAGTCTATGCCCTTACTCCTAAATATTCCATATAGCACTAGACTTTGAATGTTCCTGTATCATCCCCAAACTCAAGGCCTTCACAAAAATATCTATTCACAGCTCTTTCTCTTGGTTTCACTATGGAGTCTGCCAACCTACTAAGAAAGAAGCCTAGAACTGTGAAAAAGACTGTAATCAAAAACTCAGACTCCTAACCTTTTGGCCATATCCACATAGTATGTATCATTCTAGCACATTCTAATAGATAGTAAGAAACATTAACATTTTGTTTCTTCATTTCTACATTTTATTTTAAATGAAATAGATCTTATTCTTAGATATAATTCCTAATGAATCCAGTGAACAATTTGTATCAAGCCATGACTAAGTACAGTTTTCATAAGGCTTAAACAAATTCTATTAAAAGTCTGTGACTAAGGTATGCCCAGAGGTACAAACAATTCTTGAAAACCTTTTTTATCCACTGTATTAAGTTCAAACAAATGGTATGTGCACAGAGATACATGTGGTTGAAAGTCTAAGATTCATTTTTAAAAGATAAATGTTCAGACATATTAAATTCTAATAAGTGGTTGTTAGCTTCTCATCATCTGTCAGAATCAACATATGTATAACTGGAAGTTTATGCATTCAAGGGATATTGAAAAAAGCTAAGCCGGTTCAACTCTGTAAATCGGAAGAGATGGCTAGCTGGGAAACTCTGGGTTTTCTCAACCTGGTCCCCATACATAGCACCCTAGGGTATCTCAAGTAACTGTAGGATCTAGAGCAATACATCCATTTTAATTCAACAAAACCATGAGACTCTCATTTAGACCCCAACTTCCATGATACATAATCCTATGAAGTGTGGTTTCCAAGTTTGCTACCATGGGGGAGTTTAAAAGCATAAAATCAGAAGCTGAGTAAGAGGTGATTTCCAGATAGTAAGCAAGGAGCCATAAAAATAAAAAAATGCAAGCAACAAGAATTTAAGAAGCAACATAAATGAAGCTATTTGGTGAAAGGGCAAAAATTCTGTGTGCCTTAAGAGGATGTCCCTTGTGAGAGTCCAATGAGATAGTGTATGGAATTGTAAAGCATAGTATCAGGCATGGTGTAAACACTCAATATACAGAAGCTATTAAAAGATACTTAAAAAAGAAGGCACCATGGCACTGCTTTGGTAGAATATGGTGTCAGAACAGATGCTCATCATGCTGATTTCAAACAATCACAGAAAGATAAAATGAAATTTGCCAATCTCTTCTGAAGCTTTCAGAAAGTTTGTTACCTTCTATTTAGGAAGATTTCCAGGAAAGTATTATAAAGGAAAGATGTCCTCTTAAAGAGAATCCGTTTCAGTTTTTTTTTTAAGTCACTTGAGTGGAATGCTTCATTTTCTGGGAAAGCCAGATCAACAAGAAGGGTCCTTTACATGTCCACCATTGTAATCTCTCATGTGCTTTTACACTTGACTAGAGGTTATATGTGTCTTTCCCCAAATTACCTAGTTTCCCTTCCAGTAGGTCAGCCAAGCTTTTACTCATTTGTACCTGGTTCTTATCTGCTGTCCACATCTACATCATGTATGTCTAATGTATAGATTCATTTCTTAATTTACTATCTACTTCATTCCACAAAAGGCTCAACGTGGCTTGTAGGAAAAACATACAAACTGATAGTAAGAAATGGCAAAATTATGGAAGAACCTAAATGTCCATCAACTGACAAATGGATAAATAAGTTATGATACACACACACACACACACACACACACACACACACACTCTAGAATATTACTTGGTGATTAAAAAGAGTGAAATCTTGCCATTTACAACAACGTGGATGGAACTAGAGTGTATGATGCTAAGCGAAATAAGTCAGAGAAATATAAAATATCACATGATCGCTCATATGTGGAATTTAAGAAACAAAACAGGGGAAGAGAAAGAAAAGAAGATAAAAAGAGGGAGGCAAACCATGAGAGAGAGTCTTAAATACAGAGAACAAATAGAGTTGCTGGAGGAAAGGTGGGTGGAGGGATGGGCTAAATGGGTGATGGACATTAGGGAGGGCACTTGTTGGGATGAGTACTGGGTGTTATATATAAGTGATGAGTCACTAATTCTAGAAAAAAAATTTTTTTATTAAATAAATTAAAATAATACATAAATGAGGATCAGGAAATATATTTCATTGGAAATATCTGCTTACAGGTAGGCTACATCCAAAAATGGAGCTCTGTCATGGTGGACCTGTCTGATGAGCACGTGGCCCAACTGTTACCTAAGTGCTATAGGGTGGCATGGAATGGTAGGAGGAGGGGAGACATTGGGCAGTGTTTATGCACATCCTCAGGGAAGAGAAGGACAGCTGAGTCAGAACAAAAGAACAAAAACTAATCATAACAGGGGATAATGACTTTAGTTACAGTACTATGGTTGTTTTTCAAATCCATTGCAAGCCAGTCAACTGGAAGGGTGTGAGGGCTTCAAGTAAACAATACAGGTTCTAATTTAGCAAATTCTCTTAAGCATGGCAGAATTGTCAATACTGCTGTAGGACCTCTCTAACAGAATGTAACATCAAGTCAGGAGGGGAATCAGATATCCCCTTCAACTCTCCTCAGCCCGCTGAGAATCTTTTGCTCTGCAGTGGCTCAGGTGTCAAGGGCATGGTAACACTTGGCAGGTCAGTGACAACGCCCACAGGGAACTTTAGAACAGCAGGAGAATCTATGGTTCGTGGTGGACAGAGGAGCAGAAATACCCTCCCAGGAAAGCCATACTGCATAGAAAAGAGAGGACACTTCCAGGGATGGTAAAGCCATAGCAGCCACCAGTGCAATGTTGTGGATACAGTGACAGTGCTGGTCCCAGGGACTGCTACATCTAAACATCCCACAATACAAAATTCTGAGACTTGTCTTTCTTGTTGTCCGCTATGGGGGTTCAAGCTTTGCCCGCCTCTTCATCTCTTGGGTGTAATCCTTACGCAAGGATTATGCATATCTCTTCATTGGTTCTCTATATTTTTATGAAAAAGAAAATAGAGGAAAAAACCCACAGGGAAGTAGAAAAGAAGGACAAGAGGTGCATGAAGGTAGCTGGAGGGGTTTTCTCTTGAAGCACAAAGCAAGGCTGCACAGAGATGGGATTGAGAACGTTTCTAGTTTGTTTTGTTTTGTTTTGTTTTTTTAGGGAATGCTGCCAGGAGACTGATGGGATGTAAGGGAGGTGGCTAGAAGGAAAAGAGGGGGTGGGGGTAATGAGCATGGATGTGGTCTACACATGGCATTGCTATCATGAGGTTTGAGGATTGCAAGTAAAGAAGATGAATTTATACTGAAAATGTGTTTGGGGGACTGGAACACGTTGCCCACTACAGCACACTAAGACTGGACCATGAAGGTCATAGCTCTGTTAATTGGCCTTCTGCGTGGAATTCTGCTGTCCAGCACAGCAGCAGTTCCTAACAGAGCAGTGGAAGCTGCAAAAAATGTGTCCATGAGCATATGTGAGAAATTTCCAGGGACTCAACACACACACACACACACACACACTCACTCACTCACTCACTCACTCACACAAAACATTTAATGGCAGAAGGGAGAAGAGGAGGTTTTTCAGGAAGGGAAATATTTGCAGATTCTGTGTCAGCAGTTGGTGGCAGGAGAGAGTGCAACTTGAATTATTGCTGTTAATGAATTCACAGGCAGGTAATGTGGGAAAATGTGCATTCAATGTAAGTTATAATAAGAGGGTATCCCCGTGTGCTTATTAAAGATTGTTCCCAAGCACCTAAAAGAAAACTAGAAATTACTTTAGTAGAGCAGAAGAAGCTTGCCACGATCTGGCTGTCACGTCAGCCTCATCTTTCATCTGAATTCTAGAGCTGTGGTTCTCAGCTATGGGAGATCTTTGCCCGCCACCCCCAGGGACATTGGACAATGTGTAAAACACTTTTGATTGTCACAAGTGGTGGGGGAGGAGATAATGCTACTGGCATCTGGTAAATAGAGGTCAGGGATTTGGCTAAAAACCCTACAATACACAAGACAGTCCCCAGAGGACCATCCCCACCACTAACTGAAATGCCAGGAGCACTGAGGATGAGAAACATACCTTAGATACACTGAATCTCTTGTAATTACCTAAGCTTGGCTTGGCTTCTCAGTTCCAACCCTCTGATAGGACTGTTCCCTCTTCCTGGAAAGCATAGCTCAATCCCAAGCAACCATCAAACTCTTCTTCTTACACATCTCCACTCAACTCTGGTCATGTCTTTGAGAATTTCCTAGGCTTTCAGAGAATGACTTGAGTACTATTTCCCAGATTCTGCCATTGCATTTTGTGTATACTTTCATTATGGCAATATAATAATTGGTGATTTCTTGCCATCTTTTCTGACCCCCCCCTCCACTTATACTGTAAGTTCACCAAGACAGGGGAGGGAGGGGCTATCTTTATATTTTTTACCTGTATATTTCAAACTCTTGGCCTTGTGTGAGCAAAAAATATTTGTTGAGTGTGTAAACAAACAAGTCATTTAATCTCTGGGGTGATCTCTTTCATTTTAAAAATTGGACATAATCATAGTTGCTCTGCATTCACATATTTCTTGATGTAATTGAATGAGATAATAGATGGAAAGTTATTTCATGCTTCATAATGACAATAGCTTCCATTTACCAGGCATCTTCTATGGGCTTAGGACTGGGTTAGATGCCTTACATGTAACACATCTAATTCTCCTAAATTGGTAAGGAGTGCTATTATTCCTCTCTGTATTAATGGGGACACTGGGCACAAGGGATTCAAGTGACTTGTCCAAAATCACAGAGTTAGGAAAAAAGCAGATTTGAAGCTCAAGTCTAAATTTTGGAAGTGAGCAAGGGGTATACACCTTGACATCACTGCAAAAACCTAAGGGTTCAAAGATAGGAAGATTCCAAAAGATAGGAGTTTATCTAGATAGTTAAGGAAAATATTTTTTCCTGTCACCTGACCAAGACTGAGACCTTTCTCAGGGAACCTGGAGTTTTAACAGCACAATTACCCCACCTGATTAATCAGAATTGTTGTTTGTTTGTGCATGAAAGATAACTCATTATGGCAAATATGCATTAGAACGCCATAATATATGCATTTATTCAATTAAATCTAATGTATTATTTAAGGCTCGGTGTGTGATATTTATCACTAGCAAATGCTAATTTATACAGATTATCAGAGTCTAATTAGGTGCACGGCTTGTGAAGATAGCCTGTTACTTGCAAGTTACAGCCACAACTTACTCTACTCTGGGCCAGTATATTAGAGGGTCTGGCAATGGACACCATGTGCCACATGCACACTTGTCTCACAAAGAGCTTTAAAAGCAAATGGTTGGAGCCCTTTACCATGGGCCCTTCCAATTACTTGCGAAAGCCACTGCCAAGCCTTGAAGAGGTACCACTCACTCAGTATCATGTACCTCTTGAGCGTCAAGGTCCTCCATCACTCCACCAACTGGAGTTAGTGCTAGTTGAGTACTTGTCTTCCCCCATGTAACCAACCCACCCATATGCTATACACAGGAGACAAGGGAGTCCGTAAAATACTCACTCAATAAAAGAGCAATGAAAATCTGTGCCAGGCTTTCTATTCAGTGTAGAAGATACAAAGATAGATGAGGCGAGGCCCCTGTGTCAGGAGATAAGAGCTATGCAGACTTTTAGGTCACAGATTGAAGCATCCCACAGTCCAAGAGACAGAGCCCCGACTCTGTGATTTATTATCTCTGTGATCTCAACCAAGTCATTTTAAACCTCAAATCCCCAATCTCTTCATCTCATACATGGGAGAACTGATACCTGCTCCTAGGGTTGTTGTTTGTACGAACAACAACAACAAAAAAGCCACTATTTTGACACTAGATGTAGACCTGCCTTCTCACCCATGCAGAACCAGCCCTTGGGTCCTGCTGCGTCTTTAGTCCAGTTATTCAATCACACCCAACATTGCTTGATTTTTTTTCTCTTTTAAGACTTTACTATAGTTTTTCCTATAAAGACAGAGTAGAATGTTAATATTTTTTTGTTCCACATCAATCCACCCTAAACATCTTTACCAGAATTGATTTCCAGTTTATTTTTTTCTTGCTACCTCTATCCCACCAGACATTGTTTCTCTGTCTTTTCCCCAAACAGAATATATCTTCTTCTCAATGGCTCTCAGCCATTCGGCTCTCTTCTCAAACTTCCATGCCTTGCCCCTCGAAAAGAAATTCCTAAAGTTTACAGGCCCAAGTGGGCAAAGGGATCCTTGAAAACCCCTGTCTCTGTAGGCTGAGATCAGTGCCCATTTGCATGAAATGGATTGTACTCGATTTGGGAAAAAGATGGACTTGATAAGCTATCTCTGAATATCAGCTGTGCCATGACAGAGAGATCATTTCTTTGAAACTAAAGGAGAAGAGAAAGAAGGAATTAGATGGCCTTCAAACAAGGAAAACACCTTACCAAATTTAAATCCTGTACAATCTTACAGAAGGCTAAGCTGCTGGGGTAAAAGTAACAATGCCTTGTAGCCGTGGACTATTTTTGTCATCAAGCTGCAGGGCATTTTACCAGAAATGGGTCTTGAGATGAACTACTTAGCAAGGTGAAAGAGGAGAATGTAAGTCACCACTATTAGTATAACTATTTCTTCCCAAAAGAAAAGTTACAATGATTGCAGTTACCGCCATATGCCCCCCACCAGAACTCAGCCTTTAAGATGTTACTGCATTGGTGTCATCAGTGAAATAAGTGAGCCATCAAGAAGAAGGAGATGTGGGGCACCTGGGTGGCTCAGTTGGTTAATCAGGTTAAGCATCTAACTCTTGATTTCAGCTCAGGTCATAATATGCTCATAAAATCAAGCTGTGCATTGAGCTCCAACCCCAAATGAAGATTCTCTCTCTCCCTCCTCTCTGCCCCTTCCCTTCTCTCTGTCCCTGTTTTTCTCTCTCTCTCCCTCTCTCCTTCTCCCTCTCTCTCCCTCTCTTTCAAAAAACAAAAAAAAGAGGGGGATGTGGTCTTGGCACATCCTTTTCCAGATGATCTTCCTTTACTTCTCACTCCCCTTTTGCTTCCAGGAATTCCCCTAATTCCATAAATGCCTGGTAATCCCCCCGAAGCTTGGTTTTTCTTATATTGCCTTACTCTAGAATGATCTCCCCACCTACCTCCACCTATACACGCCCAGATCTCACCTATCCTTCAGGGCTCAGCGCAAGAAGAGTTGACATTTTCTGAGTCCATGCTACATCCTAGGTACTAATTAGTTGCTTTATTTGCATTAACTCCCTGAATTCTCATGCCAACCCTAAGAGGAGCACCATTTCTATCCTAATCTTACAGATGAAGCAACCGAGGCCCAGAGAGGTTAATGGACTTGCCCCAAATCAAACAACTAATACAAGGCAGAGTCAGGATATGAAGCCTAGGATATGACCCCAGAATCTCATGCCCTTAACTTTTATGCTCAGTGCCTTCTGTGGTTGTCCCCCTGGAATGTTCTACCTCTCCTTGGAGCTTCCCATTAAATTCACTTTTCCTAAGTCTGTCCACATTCTACCTTGCACTGAAAAAGTCCCTCTTCCTTTGCCCCTACTAGATTGGGTGAGGGTTGTACCCACATAAGTTCTATCTGTTTACTTAAAAAATAAGTATACAGTAGGGTCTCAATAAATATAAGAGCATAGGCAGGGTGGATCAGAACCAAACCTCACAATTTTTCTGCAGGATGGCTGTGCTCATTTTAACATTCAAGAGGTCACTCTCAGACAGTGGAAATCTAGGGAAATATTCTGTGGTTAAACAAGGGATTCCCCCTCCCCAAACCCTTCTCTCCTCTAGGTAATATTTGGGCTGCAAATGTTGGCTTGCAAGCAGACTGATTGTGTGTTGGGGACTTAAAAGAAAAGAAAAGAAACAAACAAACAAAAAAGTAGGAGATTTGTCTCCACAGCAGGAAATGAGGAGACAGAGAGAGAGAGGAGGCAACTGTCAAGAAGCCAATTTGTTTTCTCAAACATGAAAGGAAAAAAATACAAATATAATTTAACCAAAAAATTATCTCCAAACACCCAGGGAACCCCCTGCCTGTCCAAATAGAGAAAACACACAAACATCCTATGTGTGTTCTTGTGGGTTGTTAATTTGGTGCAGGCGGTGTAGGAGAGCAGCGTTGTGAGCCCAGCAATGCACATACACTAGGCCAGAGCAGAGGAGCCAGAAAATGGAGGCTGCATGAGGCTAGCAAAGACTGTGTGTCCAAAGATCCAGAGTTGTGAACAATTTCAGTGCACACATGGTATGCCAGTTGGGGATTCAGATCTCCTAACACTGTCAGCTCTTGACTAAAATACCTTTGGCTTTCCCAAATTTGATACTCCCAATCACCTGGAATGATCGTTAAAAACGAATTTCCAGCCTCTATCCCAAGCCTCTTGAGTCAGAATCTCTCCCAGAAGCACTCTGAAATCTTTAAATTCAACAAGCACCTAATGTTTTGTAGGGCCAACTGAATCAGGGAATCATGGCCTTGGGCAGTTGGAGTTAGATTCCTTTTTTTTGGCAGGCTCGGGTGCAGGGATTAGAATGTCCATGTCCCCAGGGTAGAAGGAAGCCAGATTCGAAATCAGGAGACCAGCAGGTCTTGTAAACTCTCTGGGCCTCACGGACCCAGTGTGTGAAGTTTCTTTGCCACATTTACACCTTTTCTACTACATCTAGGCTCATGCTGTGCTTTCTGAAGTTGAACTTTTGGTTTAGGAGGGGATGTTTACAAACAGCTATCTCATCGTGACCACCTAACTACAAGGGCTGAGGCCTCTCCAAAACAATTCCTGGCACAAAACTACTAGTACTGGGTCTGTAGGAAGGAGCTCTGTGGCAGCCAGTTTTCAATATGGCCTCAGAAGATTCTATCCATCAGCCATCATGCTGCCATCTTAGATAATCCATGATGGTAGAAAATCATTTTGCAGAAATAGCATTTATGACTGAGGCTAGTCAGAAATGATATTGTAGCCTCTACTTTGTTCTTGTGTATCATTGGGTAACTCTCTCTAGGGGAAGGGAGCCCCCATATTGTGAGAAGTGCAGAAGCTCTATGGAGAAATCCACATGGCTAGGAACTGAGGCTTCCTGCAACAATCAACTTCAGTCTGCCAATTGACCCACCTTGGAATCAAACTGTCCAGCCCCAGTAAAACCTTTAGATAAGAGCAGCCCAGGCCAACATCTTGACTATAATCTTCCAAGAGACCTTCAGCCAGAACTACCTTAGTAAACCTCTTCTGAAATTCTGATCCACAGAAACTGTGTGAGTTACTGTTATTTTAAGCTGCTGTGTTTTGAGTTAATTTGTTATGCAGTAATAGATAAATATACCATCTCTCTCACCCTCGTTTGATAATGGCTTAAAGGGGACCTAGGAATGGATGGTCCACGTGGGTCCTAGCTGGCATAATAACAACTAACGTGTATCAAAGGAATACTAACCACTTTACATGGTTATCATTAAGAGACACTCAGCATCATTCCCATTTTATAGATGAAGTTATAAGGTTCAGAGAAGTCAATTAATATGTCCAAGGCCTCTGATTTAATATGGTGAAGTCAGAACTTGAAAGAAGTTCTCCAAAAGGAATCCTCTCTCTTTATGTTTTAAGGATGAGTACTATTCCGTTGTATGTATATACCTCATTTTCTTTACCCATTCATCTGTCAATGGACATTTAATTTACTTCCACATGTTGGCTACCGTGATAATGCTACAGTGAACATGAGAGCAGATACCTCTTTGAGATCCTGATTTCAATTATTTTGGATAAATACCCAGAAGTGGGATGGCTGGATCATATGGTTGCTCTATTTTTAATTTTTTGAAGCCTTAAAAAGGAAGGACATTGTGTAATATATGACAGCATGGATGAACCTTGAAGGCATTATGCTGGGTGAGATATGCCAGTTACGGAAGACCAAGTCCTATATGATTGTAATTACATGAGGTATCTAAATAGTCAGACACATAGAAGCAGAGAACAGAAAGGTGGTTTCCAGGGGCTGGGGTAATGGGGAGCTGCCATTCAGAGGGTATAATGTTTCAGTTATATAAGATGAGTAATTCCAGAGATCTGCTGTATAACACTGTGCCTGTAGTTAACAATACTGTATTGTACACTTAAAATGTGTTAAGAGGGTAGATCTCATGTTAAATGTTCTTACAATAAAAAGAAAGAAAGGCGAAAGAAAGAAAGAAAGAAAGAAAGAAAGAAAGAAAGAAAGAAAGAAAGAAAGAAAAGGAAAGGAAAGAAAGAAAAGAGTTTTCCACTCTGGGCGTGCTTACTGTAGAGTCTCCAGGCACTTTGTATCCATCTCAATCCACCCCGGTTGAGGATATTCCATCTCACTAAGCCGTGGTGTACACATCTGTGCGAAGGGAGTATGTTAAGATGCCCCTTGATCTGTATGCATGTAGTGGGAGGAGTACAGCTTCAAGTACAGGCTCTCTGAGCCTCAGTCGCCTCATCAGTAAAATGGAAATAGTAACTACTTCCCAGAGCAGTTGGAAGAATTCAGTCTCACAAGGTACATGCCATTGTTTTATAAACTCTAACAGCTAACGCCAAAGCAAATTATTGTTTTTATCATGATGATTAGTGTCTTCATTTATGCCAAGCTCGTAGAGATTATTGGATTAAAAATGCCAATTATGACTGCCCATCCAGGGTCTACGTAAAGGCTCTGAGCTTTAAAGGCAGTCGATGCATCCTTCTTTCCCAGAACACAAAAGAAACATCGAATAGCTATTTATTGTCTTGCAGCCATAATTGATTAAGGGATAAGAGTTGTTTTGTCAATCTTCCACTGCAGTCCTTGAATAAAAGGTTAGTAAATAATAATGATTAAAAAAAAAAAAACACAATGCATTCTCTCTTGAATCCTGCCCACACAGCCTCTCTTACTTACAGCTCTTTGAAAATGGTCTTTACTAATATCAACTTCTGGAAAAAATGTTTCTTCTGTTGAATCATCAGTAGTAGAGAAAAAAGCAAATTAAACCAATTGCCTTGTCTCCCTACCCTTGGGACCCACCCTGGTGTAGATGACAGAGTTGGGGACAGAGAGTGGAGAAGAAAGGGAGGTGAGGGAAAACCCATGCCCACAATTTCCAAGCCAGAGGGACATTATTTCTTTAAAATTAAAAATCACAAATCAATTCCATTCAAACTCTAAGAGCAGAAAGGAATGGGGATTTGACTGGCAATGTTTAGAAATAAACGATTTCTGGAAATTGATTGTAACTTAAAAATTGAGAGGTTCTGCCTTTTTGTTTGTTTGTTTTGTTTGTTTTGTTTTTAATGTGAAAGTTATTGTCAAATTGGTTTCCAAAAGAGACTCTTAAAAACTGAGAATAAACTGAGGGTTGATGGGGGGTGGGAGGGAGGAGAGGGTGGGTGATGGGTTCTGCCTTTTCAAAGTAAAAAAGAAGTACAATTTCTACTCACTGCGAACACCCTGTCTCATCAGCTCTGCCCACTCCCATTTCCTGGGCATCCTCCTGATCTCCCCCTTCTGTAGCTGGGATGCAGGCTTTCTCCTGGACTGCAGCCTGCTAGACTGGGGGCTGAGCTCTTCCGGTCCTCCAACTTGTCCCCCCTCCCCGCCACTGGCACACAGGCCTTCCTTCCTCTTCTCTGGAGGCTAGCAGCTTCTGACCCTAATCCTCCTTTCCCCCCACCACCAAGTTTCTGCTTGAGACTAACAGAAAAGAGGGTGGAAAAGAAGGATGATAGAAGATGAAAGGTGGGAACCGTGGCTGTTAAGACCAAGAAAGGGGAATGGGGTGCCTGGGTGGCTCAAAAGGGTAAGCATCTGACTTCGTCTCAGGTCATGATCTCACGGTCTGTGAGTCGGGCTCTGTGCTGACAGCTCAGAGCCTGGGGCCTGCTTCGGATTCTGTGTCTCCCTCTCTCTCTGCCCCTCCCCTGCTCACGTTCTGTCTCGCAGAAATAAATAAACATTAAAATTAAAAAAAAAAAATACCAAGAAAGGGCAAGACAGAGAATATGTGGGGGAGGGGTGGAAATTAAGGGGTCAGAGAAATACAGGGGTTAAAAAAATCTAGTTTGAAACTCACTCTTTGCCATTGACTCCAACCCAATCGTTTCCCGCACCCTAGGGATCTCTGGGAATCCTATTTATTCCCCCCCACTCTCTCTCTCCCCTCCCTTTCTCTTCCCCAGTCTCTGCCTCATACCCCACACAGCCAAAAATGATGGCCCGTGCCAGCACCACCGCGTTTCTCACTGTCACCTCCAACTGTCACACACACACACACACACACACACACACACACACACACACACGACCACACTGACAGTCTCACACCCCCTTTCCCTTCCTGTATATTGTCTCAGGGGCTCTGGTGACACATATTTGTTTCATTTTCCACCATCTCCTCTCATTGCCTTTGCCCAGTGGGACAACAGGCCATCACAGGGACAGTCCTCACAGAGAATATATTTGAGGAAAACTGGCGGATGGGGCATTATAAGTCCTCTTAATTTAAAAAAATATGGGTATAACTCCAAAGGGGCTTCATTCTTTATGGGCTACACCTCTGAACACATTTAATTATCTCTAGAGATAATGGACAGACTAGAGATTTAGAGGGAAAATACCTGTCCCCTCGGCTTCAAAGGCTACCGGCCTCCCCTAGAAGCCCGTCCCAGCAGCTCTGGCTTCCGCTCTGGGGCAGCCTCCGAAATTCCCTGCCATTTTTTTTTTCAAACATACCCTTCAAAAGTACCTCATACCCTCCAGAGGCTGCCCAAAGCCTTTTGTGGCCCTGCACTGCCATCGTGTGGTAAAAGTTAGAACTGCATCCACTTAAAGCGAGAAAACCGATGAACACTTCTTTGTAGGCATAGGCGACAGGGTCGAGGATCAGGGCAGACCGCCAATAGATCATAAGTGGGGTACCTTCCTGTTTCTGTAAAGTGTGATGGCATATTCTGCAAAGGACATTTGGATGTCTTCCACACATCTTTCCATCCGCTAGTCCCTTTTCATGGAAGGCCTTTCCCCACAAGCTGCTCCAAGTACTCTACTGGAGTAGAGTACTTGCCCATGTGTCCAAGCACAACTAACCTCTCCAGTCTTCACACATTTATTGTATTTATGGCATTTGCCTAAACTCTAAACTGTATGGAAATAAATGTGCTTGTGTCTCTCTTCCCTACCAAGAAGTGGACTGACAGTTGTCAGTGACTGTGGATTTTTCACACTTTGCGAATAGTTGGAAGTCTTTGAATGCATGTTGAAGGAAGGAGAAAATACTGCAGATAAATGACTCACTAATTCCTTAGCTGCCCACCTTTACTTACCTGATGACCCCTTTCTTATTCTTCCCGGTGCAGAGCTGAGCATTGCCGAGGATATGTCTAAGAAGCTCTGGACTGGGAATCTGAACTAGACTTTGTAGATGGAAGATATCTACATGCTCCTTGAGCATGTCGTTTTCCCCCTCTCAGCCTTACTTTTCCCAGCTGCATAGAGAAGAATAAATCAACCTAATCATTAAGCTCCCATTCAGGCAGATGTCAGGGTAGATTTAAACAAACCTATGGTATAGCCAGTAGAACTGTGAGTGTACAAAGAGAAAAGATGCACCATAGTTTTAATCTTTCCCCGTTTACCCCAAGGCATAGGGCTTGGTTATACCGATAAGGCACTCAATGAACATCCAGAAGAAAACATTTAATGGAAGCAAAACAAATCGTAGTAAATAAAACCAAAATGGCAACACAGTCAATGTGCGTGAACAACATCACGTAACACTGCATGATATGCGTGGTCACGTTTGGATTTCCTATCTCCTGACACAAGCGTGCTGCAAAAAAAATATGTGTCAAGAGCCGGTGACATTAAGTGGAGGCTGTGGTCATCTCTTCAGAGAACACTTCTTAGAAGGCTTTTACTTCCTAAAAGAATCAGGCTCCAGATAAAAGGAGAGGGTGGTGTTTGAGATGTGGCGAGGACAGCTCAGGAAAAGCACTGCAAGGCAGACATGAACAGTGAACACCTAGTGGCAACATTAGCCACGGACTCTCAGCCTGACTTCAGAAGCCTCTCTCCATCTGTAATCCAAATGGGTACCACCTGAAAAAAATCACCCTGCTTCTGTGACCGGAAACTCAGGCAGAATTCTGTGGTTGGTCACTTTCTATTTCATACGTTGTTGGACATAGTCCAGCCCAACCTCTCATTTTCACAGAGGCTCAGAAAGCCGGGAAGCGCACACTGTGTTCGGGGAGACTTCCTATGCCTAGCAGTGGCCCGGAAACATTCTATGTGCTTAAAAAGTTATTTGGCACAATGGCCTGTTGGCACTCTTCCTTCTACAAATATTATCAGACAATGTAGTATAAGCCAGGAACAAGGCTAGGCAGACAACTACTCCCAGTGCAACCACTTGAGGAATCATTACCCTGGAAACACAGAGCCAGGAGCTTTGGATACTCATGGTCTCGAGTGAAATAGTCACCATGAGGCCCTTGGAGTTAGTCAATGAAAGGCTTGAAGGCTTGATACTAATTGCTGGCTTATGTATCCCTTCTGTGTATGTTTTCCTGATGAATACAGTTATGATTATTTAATTTGTAATGGACCAGAAGGAGCTGATTTTACTGTGGCTGATAGCCAGGAACTAAGGATGCTGAGGCAAGAATATTTCAAAACATATCTCAAAATAAAGAGAGTAGCCAAGAAGCTTCCTTTCCTCTTGCCAATATGGTACGTGCTTCTTTTCCTATTGAAGTGGGATAAATAAATTCACCTTATCGCCCTGCTGTCTTTGGGGTTAAGCTACAGCACGGAGGCTGTGGGGGGAATCACAGGAGCATAGAGTGCACAGTGATGTTGGAGATGGACTTGTCTGGGAAGGACAAATACATAGCACTCGGCGCCCACCCGTGGCAGCCCCTGCTAATCCATCAAGCCATTTGTGTCTTAAAACATCTCCTCTGGGCTGCTCCAGAGTAACCAGAGCTGGCACTTAAGATAAATCTATTTTCTAACCTTTGAACCTGAGATCTTGGGAGGATGACTTCTCAGAGTAGCAGTTAAGATCAGAATTTTCTGATATCCAAAACATTTCTCCACTCTCCTTTGAATTACAAGTTTCCTAAGGATAAACGTTATTTCCTCTTTTGCCTTGGGATTTTTAAAAATGATTCAGTCAATACATGAATTGCATTTCTATGTAGCCTCAATCCAGCCACTAGGGGGTCCTGAACAGAACGCCATACTCAGGAGGTTTCCAGTCTGCAACGCCCAACTCGCTGTGCCTTGATGCCTTTTCTTAAGTGGTTGTCAATGCTAAAAGTGTCTCCTTTATTCCCTCGACTCGAAGCTCTGCTGAGATGCCATATTATCCACCAGAACTCCAGGTCTGTCTTTACCTAGAACCGTCTTTATCCCCAAGGGACATCAACTCCCACCTCTTCTGTTCTTCTATAACGTTTTGTTTTGCATCTAAACTAGACCTCAGTTACTTGGGTCTCTGCCTATCACCACCACCAGACTGTGAGCACAAAGCTCTAAAACATGATGAATGTTTTTTTTTTACTCATGTGATGAATAAAGGACAGGCTCCTAGAACAGGACAGGCTCCCAACAAATTTTAGTTGGATTAAACCGAGTTTCTAGAATTATCAACATTATATATAAAATTGTAAAACTCGAAACTGAGGTGGACTTTTCACATCATGTGATCCAGGATGGGAAATGAGTTTTATTTAAACCTAATCCAAACCATTCATCAGAGACTAGCAGGTGCATCATGTTAGCACAATTCAGGCAAAGTCCAACGTCAGTAGGAAACTGTGTTGAGCGAGAGTTGTGATATCTGTCGGGAGCAGGAAAGGGGCAAGTACAAACGTATGCATCTACTGCCTTTAGGGGTCATGTCCACCACCTACCAGTTAAATTTAAAGTCTGCGGAATGTGGTGGATGATCTGGGATTTGGGTTGGAGCACTGAATTGGAATGCTTACTATGAAGTGCTTGTATAATTTTATTTAAATGTCTTAGTCTCTTGGAGTTTTAGCTTCATTGTGTATGAGATGAGCATGGTGGTTATTCCTCTCTGTACCTCGCCAGACTCCTGTGATGGTTCAGGGCATGGTCATGAAAGCACTTTACAAACCATAAAACCACATACGAATGTGTGATATCCCCATAGAGCTCTGACCTCAGTGACCATGCAGTAAGTGCAAGTAGAGAATCCGATCCTAAAAAAGAAAAGTAATAAAAGATTGGCTATTATTGAAAGAAGGTTGGGCACTCTGATATTCAAGCATGCTCCTGGTTTGAGACTATGATTTACCCACCATGTGAGAAATGGCCCTATTTGGCCATCATATGCCCAATAACCTGGACGCTTGTCAGGAGCAGAGACCATTCAGGCCAGGGAATAATTGTCTTGTCACCAGTATTACTCACTGGTAAATAATTATGTCACTGGCTATTAACCTATGGCTTTTGGACCAGATGAAACTTTCTGAATTCGCTCTCTTTCTCTACTTTCCCTTGCTATGTCCTAGCTCATGGTCTCCTTATGTCTCTTTTGAGGCATGGCTATAGTCTGCCAAATGGGCTTCCCTTCTCTACTATGATCCCCCTGAATCTAACCTCCACAGAGCCAGCAGAGTGATCCTTCAAAAATACAATAGGTAGCCTGTTATTCTTCAGTCCAAAAATCTTCAAAAGCAATCTGGTGCTTTCAAATAAGGTCCAGAATCCTTAGAATACCAAATAGGCCTGTTACAAAGTGACCTCAGCTTAGTTTTGCAGAATCCCCTCCAGCCATTCTCCTGATCACTGAATCCTCTAGAAAGAGCCTTTGGATCACCTTTTTCTTAATTTTCTGAACTTCCATGTCTCTGGGTCTTTGTTAACATTGTCATCTCCATCTGAAAATTCCATCCTTCCCCATATAATCGGAAAAGTCATATTCATTATTTAGGATGAAGTGGGAATTTCATGTCGATTAGGACTCTGTTATTCATCCCCAGGCAGAATTAATCATGCCTACCTCCATGCAATTCACATCACTTTGTGTACACCCCATGCAGATATTTTACTGAACTTTTCACTCCTTGCAGTGTCCAATTATCAGTAAATACACTGATGTGTCTGTTGAATATATAATATTCAATATATACAGGATTGTGAATATACAGGATTGTAAATATACAGGATTGTGAACCCCCTATTTTGTGTTCTAGAAAATGCATTTGACATGTTTTGAATCATGCCTCTGAAGCCTGGTCATCTGCTCAGATGATTCTTTTTCTTGTAAGACTGTGACTTTGTAAGGTGAGAGACCCCCGCCCTTGTCACCTTATAGTCAATGGCTACACACTAGCCTATCTGCTTATAAATCAACGTATGCTAATACCTCTTCTATGCAAAACTCTTTAAACTTAGAATAAGACCCAAACTGCCCACCAGAGCATTGGGCGCCCGGCCCTGCACAGGACTTCCAGCTCATCCATTGTCACCCTTACCTTCACACACTGAGTTTCGCTTTATTCCCCAGAGTCGACTTCTTCCCATCTCAGGCCTTTGCTATTCTCCCTGCCTGGAAAGCTGTGCCCCAAACTTTCACAGAACCCAAGAGACGTTGATCCAGCTCTGAATGCTAGGCTAGACATGAAATAAAAAGTTAATAAAAATCGAATTCACCCAGGCTCTGGAGAGATGGACAGGCAAGGAGAGAATGTTTTTCTAATGACAGATATTGGCTGGAAAGTGAGATTACTTATGAGTTTTTGGCTCTACTCACCCAACTCTGAGCTGGGGCTTTAGCTTCAATTCTCCTCTCAGACACTGTGTCCTTGGGAAGGTGGCAGCTGACCGCCATGTCTAAACCAGCTCCATTTCCATTCACTTTCCATCTCTTTTATTTTCTGCAGATCACTTAGCATCCTCTGAAATGATCCTATTTATCTGTTCAATGTTTACACTAATCTTCTTCCACTGGAATTCAAGCACCGTGAGGGATGACATTGTCTTTGTTTTGTTCGTTATTGTGTTCCCATGGACAAGAAGAGGGCACCCAGTCAACATGCATTTGTTAAGTGAGGAAATGACTTCATCTGACTACTTGGTCAGTGTCTTTTGAATGAATTAGTTCATTATTACTTTTTAGGTGGCAGCCACTAACTTTTTAAATTTTAAACCCAAGTTGTTTCCAGTAATCTATGGATATATTATTCAAGTTGTAGAATATCCAGAAAGGTTCCTGACACTTCTGTCAGCCTTATCTCTGTTAAGTTGGCCCTTTAAGCAGAGAATGGAAACAGAGCAGGTAACTCGATCCAGTCACGGTAACATCTTCTTAGCAGTTCTGGACAATAAATAAATAAATTGATTCTCTGGTTGGTGCCAGGGTTGAACATGCAGCCAGAAGTGAAGCTTTTATAGTTCCCAAAGACTTTATTTTGTTTTCCTTTTCTTTTCTGTTTTCACCTATTTTCTCCTACCTTCCTACCACCCACCCACATGAAAGTCCAGAGAGAGTTGATCTCTCTAAATTTCTCATTTAGAGAACTCATTTTCGGCAACTTATTTTTGAGGATGACAGGAGCAGGGGAGAATCAGGGCACTGGGTGAGTGCAGGTGAAAAACATCAGTCCTTTAAGAGTGCACAATTTATCCATCTGGCATACAATCAGACTTACCGCCATCTAAGATTTCTCTAGCTCCTACTCTTGATGTATGGAGAAGGTACAACTGGATTAGTTCTTCCTCAAAAGCAGAGAACGGGGAAACCCAGAGACAAATGGATTAGTTCTTCTTCAAAAGCAGAGAACAGGGAGACCCAGAGAGATTAAGTCACTTGCCCAAGGTCACCCACACTCCAGGTGGCCAACTCCAGCTGTGAGACCTGAAAATGTCCCTTCAATCAGCAGGTCTCCCTAAGGCTTTTATGGCACTTGGCTACTTGCCTGTAATTTTCCTGGCTCTGAATGGGAGGAAAATTATGGAAGAAAAACAAAGTTAATAAAAATCAAACTCACCCAGACCCTGAAGGGATAGATAGACCAAAAGAGACTGTTTATTAGTGCATGAGAAGGAACAGGAAGAAGAACATTTATTAGTTATTGGTTTACACTTCCCCAGGTCTTTCTCAGAGCTGCCCAAGGCTCTTTCTGACTTAATTTTTAAATTCTGAATTTTCACATGGACCTTTGTGAGCCTAGAAGCATCCAAAAGGCACAAGAAAATAGTGGTGCAAGAATTGTGAGAAGGCCTATTGTGTAATGTTGGACATGTTACTTGGAAGTGGAAGCCAAAAGCCCTCCGCCATCAGAGCTTGGAGGGGGCACCTTGGTGCATGCCAGGTCAATTAGAGACCTCCTAGCTCCTGTCATCCTGGCCACTGCGATTGGTTCAGAGGTAAGCATGTGACTCAAGCCAAGCTCATGAGAGCGCTCCCTGGGACTTTCTCAGAATTATCTGCAAAGATACTTCCTCCTCTCTGGGATTTCAAGCTGTAAATACCATGCAGTATTGGAACTCTAAGGTCAATATCCCAAGGTCCACAACAGCTCACCGTAGGCGGTAGAGATGAGCTTCTACTAGGCTGAAGAAACAAGATTGGGAGGATTTGGGATTCTGAAGGAATGATAGGTGCTTTCTCTATAAATCCACAGACCCTTCACTACCCTTTACACCCCCCTCCCACACACACGCACACCCACACAAACAGCAGTACCCATCTTCCTTGTTGATGGCAGATATGACCTGCCCTACTCTCCTTGGGACATGGCTTTGATGATAGCTCCCTACCCTTGTCTCCATGTATCCTCTCTGGTTGGTTCCCTTCTCCTTGTGTTGGTTTTTCCAACCTCTACTACAAGGGTCTTCCATCCTCACGTTGTTCCTCCTAGACTCTCCCTACCTATCACTGTTCCTGATCTCCTACCACCTCCTACCTCTGCTTCTCACTCTCCCCAGGGAGATGGTGCTGGTCCCATTTCTTAGAAATATCTTTCCCACGGTGTTGGGATGGAACACAGAGGTGGAGAAAGGCACCAAGCACAGCCTGGAGGGGCCAGAAGAAAGTGGCTTATAAGCTGAGCCCTGGCAGATGAGTGAGAACTACCCTGCTGAAGGACAAGAGGAGTAGTTTTTCCAGTGAAGGCAATGGAATATTCTGAGGCCTAAGCATAAAGATTGGTAGGATCAAAATAAGAGGAGGCTGATTCTGAGGAAGATTCTAAAAGTCATGGCACTGTGGTTGGTTTTATCTTAAGGGAAAGGGGGAGACACTGAAGATTTAAACAGGTCTCCTCCATCCGAGGCCCGTCTCAGTCTCCTTTCCTGTCAGTGCCTGTCAATTCACTTCAGTCTTTGCGTGATCTCTTACACCTGCCACTCTCTCTGGCCCTCTCAAGCTGGCTTTGTGTCTCCAAGTCCTATGAATTCTGGTCTTGACTTTTGATCAATCACCACCTTCAGAATATTTGGAGCCTGACAATCTGTCAGGCGTGTGACCAAACCTCTTAGGACGTGTTGTTCTCATGTCTTATCAGAGACTCTTTTGGCTCCTGTTAGGGTCTGTCACACTTATGGGTATCTTTTTTTACCACTAAGGTGTCACTTCTCTCCATTTTAGACTATACCCCTTTTATTGGTGAATGTCTGTTTGTGTTCGCAGTGTCTGGCTTGGTGTTCCCTCATTGATGAGAGAATCCGTTAGAGCTGACTCTCTCCCTCTGTCCTTAAAGATGAAGCTTCATGGAATTAGAGTCATTCATGTAATTTAGAGATTGAGTGTTGTTTGGAGTCCATGATTGGACAGACTTCATCATCCACTGGGTTAGCTACTTGCAATCATAATATCTTGGCTAATGACTTGTAAAGAAATGAGGGGGCTGGATTCCTAGGACGGAGCCTAGAAGCTCATTGGGCAGGTGAGAGTTAGCAGGGGTATTTTGCTCCAGGACATTGTCAAGAGATGATGTGAGGAGATTATTTTGCCATGGGTCAGGAAGTGTCACTTCACCCTGGGAAATTGAGACCCAGAGGATCTTCAGTGATGGCAGCATTGAATGATACCTTCTGGACACAAGTCCAATGTTAAGAGCATGGAGCAGAGAGATACTCTTCAAATCCTGCTCTAGGATCTGGATGGGGTAAGAGAGCTACAGAAGGGAAGGCGGGAGAAACATGCAGGCATTCAATCAGTTGATCATTGTTTTCAGGTTATTTTAGAAAGACAGCGGAGACTAAAGACACAGTCCCAATTCTCATGGGGTCACATCTGGAAGGGGAGATTGATGTGCAGGGTGGCATAGAGACTGAAATAGAGTCCTAGGAGACCAAATTTGTTTATTACAATGGAGAGCCATTGACAAATTTAGACTGTGGAGTTGCTTTCGAAGATCCCTCTAGCAGCATTGTAGGAAGTTGATAGTAGAGGTCAAGAAGGGAGGCAAGGAGACAATTTAGAAGGTTGTGTCCAGGAGGGAGGCTACAGATGATAGCCCTAAGTGAAGATAGGTTGCACTCAGCTGCCTGCTGCCCAGTTTCTGCAGATAGTTCTTTCCTGTATCTGTCCAGTGCGTCGTCATGAGAGAATACTTCTAGACCACCTTATTTCTTCAGAGGGATAGAAATACTACCCCTAATACTAGTAACTGTACTTATAATGATGTTAAACAATATAATATAAAATAATATGATAAATAACATTAACTGTATTTATAACCTGTATTTATTACATTATTTTATCCTCACAATGACACATAAAATATGAACTTTTATTTTCCCTATTTTAAGGATGAGGACACTAAGGCATAGTGGGTTTTAGTACTTGCCTGAGGATACACATTTTAACTCGGTCTTTTGACCGCAAATACCTTGCTCTTTACTGTACAATATAATCTCCAGAGACAGAAAGGGCTTTTGTTTCTTTTTAATTATTACATTTTTATGAAACCGTTAAAGAATAGTACATACTATTTGATCACATTTTTTCTCTTAGCATTAAAAATGCATTTTCTACAAAAGAATTTCATATATTTGCCTCACCATAAAAACCACGTAGCAACCTGGTGAAAATACATATATCCATTCTCTCCTCATGGAGAGTTTGATTCACTAAGTCTAGGGTCGGCCCTAGACTTTCATAAATCACCCCAGGAGATCCCAAAGATCAGACAAGTTTGTCAAACATTGTATATACGATGCTTTTTATTGGCTGTATAAGATTTAATTATGTAGATATTCCACAATTTAATTTACAGTTCTCTGCTTGTAGACTGTGGGTTTTAATGATATTTTAATACTGAAATAACACTGTGATGATCAGACGACTGTACATCTCTAATTAATTTCCTTAGAAAACCTTGGCACTGTGACTAAGTCCTTTCTCCAGCTCTGTGAATGAGTTCCCTATGTATGGGGCCCTAGCATGAGGGCTTCCCTACTGCAAATAATTCTAGGAATGTGGTGGTTTAGAGACGGGATATAGGCCACAGATTGGAGAAAGGGAGGCACGTAAAGCATACGTGTATAAATTTAATTGTTTGACTTTTTTCTTAATATTTGTCGATTTACATACATTAAACACCAGTTAGCATTTTACTCGGTGCTTTCTATTGATCTTATTTGACCACCTCTGCAGTTCCACAAGAGAATATCACCCTCTTTTCCAGATACGATTGAGTTTTAAAACATTCCAGTATTTGGACCCAGATACCGTTCATCCCTAGGCCATTACTGTTTTTCAACACACTGTAAATGGCTTCAATTCAGCTATCATCAAACTCTTATTTTTAGATTAAAAAAAAAGTTTCCCCACACCTTCCCTAAAATTCCTATAAAACATGTAACTTTATTTTTTTTTATTTTTTAAAAAAAAATTTTTTTTCAACGTTTTTTATTTATTTTTGGGACAGAGAGAGACAGAGCATGAACGGGGGAGGGGCAGAGAGAGAGGGAGACACAGAATCGGAAACAGGCTCCAGGCTCCGAGCCATCAGCCCAGAGCCTGACGCGGGGCTCGAACTCAGGGACCGCGAGATCGTGACCTGGCTGAAGTCGGACGCTTAACCGACTGCGCCACCCAGGCGCCCCTAAAATATGTAACTTTAAAAAGTCCAGGAGCGATCAGTAGGCTTATGTTTCTGGAAAATGAGAGGACAAGCCCTTATTAGCTGGGTCTGGGATAGAGATAAGGAATCCCTTTGATTCCATTTGGCAGAAACAAACTTTGGGTCTAGAGAAGAAAGATGAGGGTGATGTGCAGACGGGGATTCAGTTTTAATTCAGCTGTAGGCAGAAAATGAGGACCTGGCGGCTGACAGGCAGACAAGAGGTGAACAGGTGGCTGGGGAACTGTACCAATTTAATCTTAATTGTAGCAGGAAAGTAAGTCAGCTTATCTCTGTTCCTGTGCTGCAACTTTGAATGGAATAGTTCAGAAGCATTAGGGAGAGGGCAGAGCTGGCATCACCTCGATGTATATTTGAATCTCTGCTGAATATCTGGGTGAACTTGTACTGATCCTGCCATCTCTCTCAGCCTCGGCTCCTTCATTTGTAAAGCAAGACAAAATCTAATCAGAGGATGACAGTGGTAATTAAATGTGATAATGTGACTAAAAGGCTTAGCACATTCGGGTTGGTAGTGTACCCTTATTATGAGATCATCCCTTGCCTTCCCCCAAAAGCTCCTTCTCCAGGGTGCATCTGCCTTGGCTTTCCCAGGAGGCTGCTTTCACATAAGCCCACTGTGCTCTATGAGATGGTTTGTGGGGAAGGCTCATTGGACAGAGACAGTGGGTACCAATCCTCGAACAGGAAGACATGGACGGAGACAGTGGGTACCAATCCTCGAACAGGAAGACACCTTAGTCTTCAGCTCTTATTTATAGACAGTATTGGAAAATATCTGCACTTTCAACAAGGAGACTAAGTCCAGTGTTGTAAATTCAACCCTGATATTTACTAAAGGTTAAGTCACTTTGGATACAGATGTTATTGTTCTAAAATGGAGAAAATCATAGTAATAGCAGGAACATTACAAACACCAGGAACATTATAAACTTAGAAGGAAATACTGGCATGCAAGCACAGTGTTAACACATCTTAGTTCCAATCTTGACTCCGCCGCTTGATGGTTTTGACCCAGACATTTTATCTCTTTGGACCCATGTTCAGACCATCACAAATAAGAGGCTTGTATCTCATAGTTAAAATCTCTTCTATCTATGATACTCTGTGATTCTGTGACTTGACTGAGGTCCTGGAAAGGTAGATAAAACCTGGGTTGCCACACTCCCAGTCTGGGTATTCCTACTTTATATGTTATCTCAGCTCAGAGATGTGTCCTTTATGGCGTTTTGAGGAGTCCTGTTCCAAGAAAGAGCTGCCTTGTGTGGTATCTCCAAATGGCAACCTTTTCTAGGTCCCTGTAAAACTCACATCTGATCTGTGTCCCAGGGAATTCACCTACCTGCCCCCATCTGTGCTATTCCCTTGCTGTGGAGTTTATCAAATTTTACCCTACACCATACCGATAAAGAAAACTTAATCGCTCCTATGCCAAGAACTCTAGTTTCAAGTCCCAGGTATTCTTCTGGGTGGTCTATGGTTTCACTCTCAGGAAAAATATTCTAAGAGCACACAGATTTAAAATTCCCAGGCCTGCCAGTCAGTCAAAGATAAGAACAACCCATCAATAGCACAGTAAGTGCTTTAAGGCCTAGAATCCAGACATTAATTCTGGCTGACAGGGATCAATGAATAGCAGAAGTATTGACTAAATTAAGTTATTCTTAGGAATGGATATACCTGAAACCATAAAATCATACAGCTCTAGGTTCCTTCAACCTGAAAACATTGAACTTTACACAGGATATGAAAGTCACTGAACCTTGAGTACATTTCTATGAGATAATAGAGATAACCAGGATCCACACTCATCACCTGAGTTGTTATTCTCAAATACACCATTTTATCTATTAATAGAGACACCCAGAGAGCCAACACTAAAGCAAACTTGAATATAACCCACATTGCCATTTTCTCCCATCCTCAGTCGCTGCCTGACTTGACTCTGTGTTTTTGGCTAGTTCACTAAAATTCCTTCACCTTTATACTCAAGTTTCTGAACACTCATCTGTAGTAATTGTGTATTTTTTTTCCTTCCCAGGATCTGTTCACCTGGATCCAGCTCTGCCTGAAGTCCAACTCTGGATTTTTTTTTAAATATATGAGCCATTATATGTCTTATTTTTTCCCCCAGGCCAATTTGAGTTATATTCCTGCCAATTGCAATTGAAAGTGCACCTTCCCAATGGGAAAATTATCTGCCTGATTAAAAAAATAATATTTGCTTTTTCTACTTCATAGGACTGATATAAGTGTAAGATAAATTAACAGATTTTGATCACTACCCATAGTTCCAGTTCCAGGTACTAGGGTAGGATTTGAGAATACAGTGATGAATAAGACAAGGTCCTTACCATAGAGAGGCTCAGTCTAGTTGAGGAGACAAGCATCTATAGAAATAATACACCACAGCATGTCTGACTATAGTTATGAAGTCAGGGGAGGAAATGAGCTGGTTTCCTTAGAGAAGTTAGAAAGGCTCTACAGAAGAGATGACATTTGAACTGGATAGGAAAGGTTGCTTAGAAATATTTCAAATAGAGCAATCACTCTCAGTCAGAGGCATTTTGGGGGGCACCTGGGTGGGTCAGTCGGTTAAACGCCCGACTTCAGCTCTATTCATGATCTCGCAGTTTGTGGGTTTGAGCCCTACATTGGTCTCTGTGCTGACAGCTCAGAGCCTGGAGCCTGCTTTGGATTCTGTGTCTCCCTCTCTCTCTTCCCCTCCCCCACTCACGTTCTCTCTCTCTCTCTCCCAAAAATAAATAAACATCAAAAAATTTTCTAAAAATTAAAAAATTAGAGGCATTTTTAACTTCCAGGATACATTTTTGCACGTCATAACTTGGAATGTGCCAGGATGGTATAAAACATCTTCCACAGCAAAGAATTATCTGGCCCCCAATGCCAATAGTCATAAGATTGAGAAACTCGAAAGTAGACCTATTAAGAAGGAACATTCTAAAACAAGGTGAATATAAAGCCAGGAGTCAGGTCTGTTAAGAGTGATGGTAATGTCTTGATGCAGGGAAAATAGGTTGAAGGCAAATGACAAATACTCTTTGAAAGTAAGGACTTTGAATATTGCCCTGTAGGTGTGGGAAGCTATCAAAGCTCTTTTAAGATTGTAGCTAGAAAAAAAAGGGCCTCCTAGGTTTGAAATCCTAAAAGTGGAACAGGTTACTGAGACTTTGAATGTGTGGCTCTACCAAAGATCAGTGGAGATAAGGATTCCCACAGAAGACAATCTTAGAGAACTATGAGGCTAGAACAATCAATGAGTTGTTAACATTCCTACTGAATTTGACCGAAATGGCGCTAATGACATTGATGACGAAGGAAACCATTGGGTCTGGCTTCCTTCTAAAAATGTTTATTGGACACTGAGCCAAGCACAAGCCCTCCCTACAAAGAGCCTTTCTATCTCCCCTGTGCCATTTTTTCTCTCTCTTTGGACATTGTGCCAATTCATCTTGGAAGAATTAAATATTTTTATAATGAATCAGATGCTGGTGACAGGTGCCAGATTGACGGCTCTGGAGGAGGAAGCTTCAAGTGCTCACGTTTCTCACACGGAGATGACAAGGAGAAGAGTTATGTGTGCTGAAAGATTTATCGTCAAGCTGTCCACAGGCACCTCTTTGGCCTCCAGAAAGTGATCTAAAATTAGACACAATCTGGAAGCCTTTTAGAGCCAAAAAGAAGAGTGTCATCATGTTGATGTTCTTTCCTCTTGTTACCTTTGGTGGAAGCAAACTGGAGCGTGTATTCAAACAAGGTCTACAGCAATATTCAAAAGGTTGCACATGGCCTTCTCCCACCCTCCCTTCTGTGCCACCACCACTTTGTCGTTACTGAACTTTAGAGTTCAAGGAGCTCATGTAATTCACCTGCTCTATTTTCCAAATGAAGGAAGTGGAAGCCAGAATCAGATTCATTACTTACCCATTGTACAACCTGTCATAGAATAAACTATGGAGAACTTCTAGTTTTTTTTTTCTCTTTTGAGTGCTGCCCCACTCCATTTCTTCTTTTTTTTTTTCTTTTACAGCTTCATTGAGATACAATTGGGACAACATTCTGTGAGTTTAAGGTGTACAAACGTGATGACTTAATACACAAATGTATTGCAAAATGATTACCACAATAAGATTAGGTGACACATCCTTCACCTCGCATAATTACTATTTTATTTTTTTTTGTAGTGATGGGGGTGACAACATTTAAGATCTATTCTCATCCACTTGCAAGTATACAGTTTAGTATTTTTAACTATAGTCACCATGGTGTAATTAGATCCGCAGAACTTATCCATCTTATACCTGGAATTTTGTAACCACCTTTGACCAACACTCCCTCATTTCCCCTAGTATCCAGACCCTAGCAACCACATTCTACTCTTAGTTTCTATGAGTTTGGTGGGGGGATTTTTTTGGGGTTTTTTTTTTTTTGATTCCACATATAAGTGAGATCATACAGTATTTGTCTTTCTCTAACTTATTTCACTTAGCATGATGTCCTCAGGTTCATCCATGTTGTCACAAATGGCAGGATTCCCTACTTTTATTGGCTAATATTCTGCATTTTCTCCATCCCTCCACTGACACTTAAGTTGTTTCCATATCTTGGCTATTGTGAACAATGTTGCAATGAACATGGGGATGCAGATATCTCTTCGAGACAGCAATTTTATCTTGTTAGGATATGTAACCAGATCTACTTCTTAAGTGGGTGTCCTCTTAGCCAGCCTGACTCCCCTTTCCATCCTACTACCCTGCTCCCACAACTATGAATAACAATAAAATTATCATTAGGGAGTGCCTAATCTCAGCCTGACACAATGCTACACTCTTTATACATATTGAACCTGATTTTCTAAAACTCTTGGGAAATAACAATTACTGTAATCATTCTACAGATGAGAAAACTGAGTCTCACAGGCTTAAGATGCCCAAAGATCATACAGTTAATAAACAGTAATTTAAAACCAATGCCTATATAATTGTGTTATGCTTTGCAATCTATCCGGGTCCGCTTCAAAAATTCTCCCTCTACTCCTTTCAGCCTTAACAACATTCATGTCCGTCAGGTGGCTCCTTTCAAGCAGTTGTCAGAAAATCAAGCTGATTGACAAAATTCACACTTTTTTTAAAGATGGAGACTTTTTCCTCCTTCCTGATATTTCCTTCCATGTGAAGGAAACTCTATTTGCATTTTGCAGATGGCTTTTCTCCCCTAGTTTGCTGAGTGTTATTATCATAAAAGAATATTGGATTTTGTCAAATACTTTTTCTGCATTTACTGAGATGATCATGTGGGGTTTTCTTCCTCTTTATTCTAATAATATCGGTATTAAATTGATTGCTTTTTATATGTTGAACCAACCTTGCATTATTGGAATTAATTCCACTTGGTTATAGTGTATAATCCTTTTTTATATGCTGCTGGGTTTAGTTGCTAGTATTTTGTGGAGTAATTTTGTGTCTGTATTCATAAGGAATATAGGTCTCTCATTTTTTTCTTTGTGATATCTTTGTCTGGCTCTGTTACCATGATAATACCCATGTCACAATGAATTTTCCTTCTTTTATTTTTTGGAAGCATTTAAGAAGGATTGGGGTTAATTCTTACACAAGAAGAAGTGGCCTATCTACTGAGGTTAGAAAGCATCCCTGGACACAAGCAATCTCCTCTTCTCTCTCTTCCTTAACTCTCTCTTGGGAATGAACCACTTCCAGGAGAAGGGGGAGGCATGGTCTTCTCAGTTTTTAATGCCCTAAAGTTTCAATAAGGAAAGGCCTAAAATGATCTGTCACTGGATGTGTGAAACTGTCTGAACCTAGGATTCAGCATTAGAAAGACTACTACCTTGCAGGACACATCATTTTCTTAAAATCAACTTTATCAGTAACAAAGTTAATGTTTCAAGTTAATGGTTTGAACTTCTTTCGCCTTAAATTTAAAGCCTGGTCTGAGAGTAAAAACTTTATAAATATTTTTTAAAAGTTTTTATTTAAATTCCAGTTAGCTAACATGAAGTACAGTATTAGTTTCAGGTATATAATTCAGTGATTCAGCACTCCCATACATCACCCAGTGCTCATCACAAGTTCACCCACTAATTCCCATCACCTATTTCACCCAACCCCCACACACCTCCCTTCTGGTAACCAGTGGTTTGTTCTCCATAGTCAAGAGTCTGTTTCTTGGTCTCTCTCTCTCTATCTCTCTCTCTCTTTCTCACTCACTCTCTCTTGCTTTTTCTTTTTTCCCTTTGCTCATTTTTTTTGTTTCTTAAACACAACATATGAGTGAAATCCTATGGTATTTGTCTTTCTCTGACTGACTTATTTTGCTTAGCAAAATACTCTCTAGCTCCATCCATGTCATTACAAATGGCAAGATTTTAGTCTTTTTCATTGCTGAGCAATAGTCCATTATATGTAAAATATTCCATTCTATATCTATATGTATCTTACCTATTCATCAATTGATGGACACTTGGGCTGTTTCCATAATTTGATTATTGTAGATACTACTGCTATAAACATTGGGGTGCATGTTCCCTTTTGAAATAGTGTTTTTGTATTCTTTGGCTAAATACCCAGTAGTGTGTTTTGACAGACCTCCATATTGTTTTACCAGAGTGGATAAACCATTTTCATTCCCACCAACAGTGTAAGAGGGTTCTTTTTCTCCATTTCCTCACCAACACCTGTTGTTTCTTGTGTTATTGGTTTTAGCCATTCTGACAAGTGTGAGGTAATATCTCATTATAGTTTTAATTTGCATTTTCCTGATTATAAGTGATGTTGAGCATCTATATGTCTTCTTTGAAAAAATGTCTATTCATGTCTTGTGCCCATTTTTAGTTGGATTATTCATTTTTTTGTGTGTTGAGTTTTAGAAGTTCTTTGTGTATTTTCGATACTAATACTTTATCAAATATGGCATTTCCCAATAACTTCCTCCATCCAGTAGGTTGCCTTTTGGTTTTGTTGATTGTTTTCCTTTGCTGTGCAGAAGCTTTTTATTTTGGTGTAGTCCCAATAGTTTATTTCTCTTTTATTTCCCTTTTCCTCAGGAGACATATCTAGAAAGAATTTACTACAGCCAGTGTCAAAGAGGTTACTGCCTATATTCTCTGCTAGGACTTTTATGGTTTCAAGTCTCATATTTACATCTTTAATCCATTTTGAATTTCATTTTGTATATAGTGTAAGACAGTGGTCCAGTTTCATTCTTTTGCGTGTTGCTATCCAGTTTTTCCAACACCATTTGTTGAAGAGACATTCTTTTGCCCATTGGATATTCTTTCCTGCTTTGTTGAAGATCAATTGACCATTTAATTATGGATTCATTTCTGGACTTTCTATTTTGTCCCACCAATCTATGTATCTATTTGGTGCCAGTACCATACTGTTTTGATTACTACATCTTTGTAATGCAACTTGAAGTTCAGAATTGTGATGCCTCCAACTTTGCCTTACTTTTTCAAGATTGCTTTGGGTATTCAGAGTCTTTTGTGGTTCCACAGAAATTTTAGGATTGTTTGTTGTAGTTCTGTGAAAAATGCTGTTGGTGTTTTGGTGTCTTGACAGGGATTGCATTCAATGTGTAGATTGCTTTGGGTAGTGTAGAAATTTTAACAATAGTTTTTCTTCCAATCCATAAGCATAAATCTTTCAGGTCCTCTTAGACTCGAACAATATTGAAAACAGAAAACTCTGATTATGTCTCCCAGGAAAGAGGGTAGAAATAATCAGAGGTGTCTAAAAGTTACAACAGAAATGAACAGCAAGAATATGAGATCTGTAATCTCAACATTTGAATCAAGATTAAAAATGAAATATGGGCTAAATGGGTGATGGGCTTAGGAGGGCACTTGTTGGGATGAGCACTGGGTGTTATATGTAAGTGAGGAATCACTGGGTTCTACTTCTGAAACCAATACTGTGCTGTATGTTAACTAACTTGGATTAAAAAAAAAAAAGAGGTCAGGAACAGGGCAATGAAAATGAAATGAAATATGCTAGATGGTGTTTCGCATGTGTAACAGTGTTTTTAACCAGCTGCCTCTGCTCCACCCCCCAGGACTAGCTATACAAGATAAGGCAGGACAAAGACATTCCACCATGATGAATCTGTTTTTATCCCTAGGAATGGGACTCACAAGGCTGGCTATGCACATCTCTTCACAACTCCACTTGAGTGGGAGATTGAAATCTGCCATGATGGAAGTGATTTTTCTCAGGACATCAGGAAACATTAAATAAGAGCCTTTTGTACCTGGAGAACCAGTTGTTAAACATTTACTGGCGTACTAATCCAAGCCTTGCTTCTCACTAAGCGTATACTGCCCCTTCTGTCCTCAGATGGAATGTTCCCAGGTGAGATTTATCTCGTCAGGAGCTAGGCAGAGGCAGAAAGCATGCAACTCCACTTAGTTTCCCAAGAAACACAGTTGTTATGATTTAAATCCCCTCATTGTCCATTCATCTCTTGCCAAGTGCAGCTTAGAGAACTTAGTCACCCACATGAATAGGTATCTTCCAGCTTCTTTGTGGCCCCTTACCAACCAATCCATCTCCTCTGGATATCCTTTTAAAGATAAGGAACCAATAATTAGCATGGTAATTAACAGTTTACAAAGTGCTTCTGAGGGTTTATTTCACTTAATCTACACAACTCTCTTAAGTGGTGGGTTTATTGTCCATGTTTTTTCAGTTGAGAAAACTGAGATTTCAGAGCAAGTGCACCTGCCTGTGCCTTTGAACCCCTGCTCTCTTCCAGCCTTGAGGTCATTGTCAATAATACCCCTTCTCTTTATACTTACCCCTTTACTTTTAGAATCTTTCCCCTCATCCTATAAACATGGTCAGGTTTCACACATTCTTTAGAAAATTATCAGACCTACAGTTATTCTCTATTAATCGTTCAGTGTCTGTGTTTCCTTTATCAGCCAATCTCTGTTAGGACCAGAGGACCCTTCCTACGTCCATGACCTCCTCCCTCCCCCCTCGTACTCACTCTCCAACTGCTCTGCAAAAGGGAGACAGTATAGAAATTGCCTAACATCATATATTCTTGAGTCAGACAGACCTGCGTTTGAATCTAAGTTCTGCCACTGACTTTGTTTTGTCGAGTCAAAAACTCTTCTATAACCTTAGTGTTTGTCTGTAAGGAAAATCATAGCACCACCGTCTGACGACAGTTACGAGGATTCCCAGATGCATGTTTCTACCCATTTTGCAGCCACATTTTCCCCTCACTCCGTGCTTCACCAACATTGACTCTTTATGGTCTCTGGACTCACCCAGTTGTCTCTGCTACTTGCCATCAAGCTTTTTACGCTGTCTGTTCGTTTTATGTTTATTTTCCATGTTATTCTGAACTTAGTACACATTTTAATAATTAAACCCTTCATTCAGTCTTGATTTCTCACCATATTGTCAGCTTCTTGAATGCAGAAACCGCATCTTATTTTTCCAGCTCTTCTTTTCCTAATAAATCTTATTCATTTCCCTAATTTCCAGGTATTCCTAGCACATGGGTGAAAACAGATGCCTGGCAAAAGTAGACTACTGAAACCCATCTAATATCAAGATGGTCTTCTAATCCACATGAAATCACTCTGTCCATGCCTGTTGTCATGGTGACTTTAACGCCAGCTTAAAAGTCCTGCCCCACCCAAACACAAGTCTCATATCAGGACATTATTTGTGCTAATGATATAACTATGCACTACCCATTACCATCCACCCATCTAGATTTTAGCACTTATCAGTTAAATAATTAATGAAATTCTACTTCCATCAGGAAGCTTTCTTCAACTGATGAAGGTGAGGTGATTCTTCTCTCCACTTCTAACTTATGTTTTTTTAATTTTTTAAATCTTTATTTACTTTTGAGAGAGAGACAGACAGAGCACAAGGGGGCAGGGAGGGGCAGAGAGAAAACGAGACACAGAATCTGGCAGGCTCCAGGCTCTGAGCTGTCAGCACAGAGCCCAACGCAGGGCTCAAACTCACGAACCATGAGATCATGACCTGAGCCAAAGTCGGACGCTTAACCGACCAAGCCACCCAGGCGCCCCTAACTTATTTTGAAATTGTATCCCTCCCCTAGATATTCTTCATTCTCCTTTCTTATTTTCTTTTACACAAACACATATATTTGTCCGTGTGTATATATATGTATGTGCACATATGCACACACATATGATTGTATTATTTATTTGTAAGTGCATATTTATATGAATAAAACAACCATCTACACTAAACTTACATGTATAAATAAATGTGTGTGTATGTGTGTGTGTATATATATCTGTATCTATATCTATATCTATATCTATCTATATATATATATACATATCTCATGTGTGTTCATCTCACATTGTTGAGTGAATATATAGGAAAATAGGAAAGAATAATAACAGATGTAGCTATAAATCACAGAATTTAAAAGCTAAAGAGAACTTAGCAATTAGCGGTCCAGTATTTTATTTTACAGCTGAAAAATGGGAAGTCAGGGAAGGGAAGCGACTTACCTGTTGTTGCCTTGGTGAAACAGGAACAGAACTGAGTCAAAAACTCTGATCAGCTGGCACCATGGCTTATGTGCTATTCCATTCCTCCCCCTATAAGCTGAAAACAAGATTTAGCTTTGAAATTCTTTGAAATGTCTCGGACTCCATCCCGTAAGACTCTAAATGATTCATTCTCTTTCTGGCACTTTTTGGTCAACCTCTAATCTCAATCACCCATGCCAGTTCCCAACTGAAATGTTAAAATCCCATTCTCTAGGGAATAAGAGAGACCAGCTGACCAAGTGCCCAAGTCAGACTGGCCCCTTCAGTGAAGATGACACTAATAAGATTTAGAACATGACCAGGGCTTGCAATTGGTGGTGACAACTGGAGAATTACCCCAATAAATTTTTGACATGATTTTGAGAGCAATAAAATATTTTACTTTTTTGCCCACAGTTTTCTCTGAGAGTAAGGAGAGAAAAAGACACTAGAGGGCAAGATAATAGTGCCATAATTCTTCCTAAAGGAGATTATTGTTGTCCAACTCTGGATAGATTTCTCTTCGGGTATGAAGAGGTGTCAGACTGGGCTAAGAGTCACTGTTCTCCACATTAACAATTTCTAAATACTTGGGAAGCTATCTTGTGAAATGATTTATGAGGTTTCGGGCAAGGAACCATTTCCTAAATTCTGTCATCAGAGTTTGGATAGAGTTTCTTTTCTGTGATGCATCAATTCCTGACATTTGGTTTGTTTTCCATGCCCAAAGCTTCAGGATTTCTGTATTGAATTCCAATATGGAAGAACACGAGAGTATGAAGGCACCTTAAATGATATTCCAGTTCAACCTCAGTGAGTTGATTGGCTCCTTCTTAGTATTCCTACCAAAAAATCCCCCACCAAATTTCATGTGGATATAGCTATTGATTAGGAGCTCACTGACTCATGAGCTAGAACAAGTTAGTTCATGATAACTGTGACTATAAAAATTAATTTTCTTATCTGAACTGTACCTTCCATAACATTTAGTTGATGGTCCTATTTTTGTCCTCTAGAGATACATGGGATTAAATAAAACCTTTCCACTCTGTGATACAGGTCAGTTATTTGAAGACAACATTCACTTCTAACCATTCACAGGCAAAACTTATAGGAAACCTCCAAAGGTCCCATTATGTGTTCCAAAAAGGGTCAGCATTGGCTGACACACAGGGTCTAGATGCACATTATCTTGGTTTGGATTCCCCTAGAACCAGACCTTGAGACAAGGATTTAACTTCAAGTTGTTATTGGGGAGGTGATCCTTAAAAAAATCTGTAAGGGAGTAAGGAAGTGAAATGGGGTTAGGAAGGCAACCCATAAACAATGAGCTATGAAGCAAGTTACCACTGAGACAATTGTCACTAAATTCTGCTGGGATCAATATGGAACACATGCCTCAGGATTATCCATGAGGAGGGGGGAGCTGTAAATTTTATTCACCTCCTCCTGTCAATCATTGCTTGCAGAATGCTTGAGGGCTGCTCCAGAAGAATATTAATTTCCAATCACTTCCCAGCTCCTTCTGCATAGGAAGAGTGGGCTCTAGCAGCCAGAGAAAACCCTCAGGCAAAGGAATAGACAGGCTGGCAGTCAAAAGTCAGCCAATTTACATGAAAAATATATGGACTGAGGGGGCATGGATGGATATGGATAGTTTCTGCTACTCCCATTCAATGTTAGCTTGAAGAGTGGTGAAATCCAACAATGAAAATACAGTTAACTGACCATGGGCCAGCATATAGAAGACTTCTATCTCCTCTGGTTCGGCTCACCAGAAAGGAGACATAAAAACACAGCAGGGATGAATTGTGTCCAGAGTAGACCACATACACCATACACATCTTCTAACTACAAATTCCCTGAGCAGGCATCTGAAAACTATGGCCTGTGGGCCAAATCCTATTTCCATTTCGCGTATGAGACAGGTTAGGAAAAAAGAAGAAGGAGAAAATTTCAAGACATCTGAAAATTATATGAAATTCAAATTTCAGTGTGTATAAATAAAGTATTATTGGAATACAGCCACACTCATTAATTTATGTATTGTCTAGGTTTCTTTCACACTAGAACTGCAGAGTTGAGTAGTTGCGACAGGGAACATATGGCCTACAAAGCCTAAAATATTTACTTTTTGTCCCTTTACAGAAAAACTTTGCTGGCTCCTGAACTAGAAACTTGGATAAGTCTAGTCTGTAGCGGGGAGATGAGAAGATGAAAATCTTAAGGAGAGTTTGACATTAACATGAAAGCATCTGGGACTGAGAATTAAATATAATAGCTGGTGTTCTGATACCTTAAAGTGGCTCAGAAGTAAAGGAACAATACTAAGGTGTTGTTAATGAGATTTCTGCAGAGTAAAATTGGGATAGTTGTAGGAATAATTAAAACTACTTCATGTTTATACTCCAGAGAGTGTATATTCACATACATACAACTTGGTTGTATACGTGTGGATTTTCTTTATGTCTCCTCACGCCCAAAATGGAGCCCTGTGACCTTACAGCACCTTTAAAGGCTGTACTCATCTGGCTCCTGTCTAACCTTCTGACCAAACCACCCTGCGCCCTCTTCTTTCCTCCCTAGGACACATCCCCCATTGTCTCCCAATCTACTTGCCCTTCCTCAAACACAAGAAACTCTTTCCTTCCCAGGACTCTGTCTTTGTTCTTCCCTACCCACCATCCTTCTCTCTCAGCTTGCTCATTAAAATGGCTGGTTCATTCTTATGTTTTAGGTGTCAGCCCGTATGTCACCCACTCAGGGAAGCCACTTAAACTGGCTTTATCCCACCATCCTATTGGTTTTTATCAGAGCACTGATCTCTATCTAAAGTTGTGTGCATATTATCTAATTACTGTTCCCCACATACACAAAATAGTCAGTGAGCTCCAGGGGGTTTTGTCTTTTGTTCATCACTGTATCTCCAGCTCCTTAAAAGGTTGCATATAGTTCATTCCTCTCAATTTTGCTGTGAACCTAAAGCTGTATTAAAAAAAAATAAAGTCTTAAAATTTAAAAATATAATTGGCCATTTAAAGCAAAAAGTATATATTTTAGAGTTTGTGACATAAATAGAAGTAAAATGCATGAGAAAAAAGAATGAAGTTCAGCAAAGATAAATGGAAGCGTACTATTTTAAGGTTCTTCTACTATACATGAAGTGGTATAATGTCCTTTGAAAGTAAACTCTGATACTTTATAGTATAAATTCTAAAGCAAGCATTAAAATAACACAGCAAAAAGCCTTATCTAATAAGCTAACAAAAGAGATCAGATGAAATCATGAAAACTGCTGAACCCAGAGCAAATCAGAAAAGAGGAAAAAGGTAACAAAGAGCATAAGGGGCAAATATTAAGGAAATAGCAAGTAGTAGCCTTAAACCTAATCATATTAATTATTACATTAAATATAAATCATCTCAATGTTCCATTTCAAAGGCAGAGATTGTCCAAATGGATAAAATAAAAAGACTCAAGTATATACTGTCTACAAGAAACATGCTTTAGGTATAGAGACTAAAACAGATTATAAGTAAAAGGATGAGACAACATCCATGCTAATCAAACAAAAGCGGGATTGGCTATATTAATATCAAACAAAGTACCATTAAGAGAGACAAATTACCTTCAGGAGAGATGGTAAAAGTATTTATTGCTTTGTGTAAGTCTAAAATAAAAATATTACAAAGAAAAAAGTTGCATACATTAGGAAGCTAGTAAACACTCATGGAATAAATGAATATGTAGCTTTTTTAAAGTTTATTTATTTTGAAAGAGAGAGAGAACACAAGCAGAAAAGGGGCAGAGAGAGAGAGAGAATCCCAAGCAGGCTCCATGCTGTCAGTGCAGAGCCCGCCGTGGGGCAATATCTGGCTTTTAAGATGTCAGAATAGTAAAATCATAGAATGTTCAAAGACATTGTCATTTGGTAACATAGTGTTGGCCTTACAGACCTGGGTGTGAGTCCTAGCTCTGCTGTTTAAATGAATATGTTAATTACCCTAGGCAAGTTCCTTAATCTCTTTGAACCTCTTTCCTTATTTATAATTTGGGAAGGAATACCTATCTGTGTGAGAGACTGTAAGCATCAATGAGATAATGAGGCTTGCAAAGTCCTGAGATACACAGTAGGGAAAAATAAAGGGTAGCAATTCCGGGCCTCTGCTATTATTGTTACTATTAGGCTGGAGTTGGAAAAGGTCTTATAGGGGATAACCTTGGCCCAAACCCGACATCACAAAGACACAGAGGTCCAGGGAAGGAAGGGGCTTAATCATGGCTTTGTTGTGAGCTCAGCTGCAGAGCCAGGACTGAGGTCCAGATCGACAGTCTCTCGAGTTCTATGCACTTTTACTTTACCAGCTGCTTCCAGCTTAACACCAGACATCAATTGTGGGCATTCTCCAGAGTTCTTGGAAGTTGAATGCCGTGTTGTGTGTAAAAAAGAAAATCCCTTTGCTAACCAAATAATGTTTGTGTGAAACATTTTTGCAGCCAACTCTGAAATGGTGTCTCTCATTCTCCCCAGCAGCCTGGAGCCAAGGCAGAGTTCAGTAGTGCAGAGTGATCGTATTCTGATTTTTTGAGACTTTTCTTTAATATTTATTTATTTTCTGAGAGAGAGAGAGAGAGAGAGAGAGAGACAGACAGACAGACCCAAGCAGGCTCCACACTCGACACGGAGCCTGATGGGAGCATGATGAGAACTAATGTCAAGAGTGAGACGCTTAACCAACTGAGCCACCCAGGCTCCCCTACCCTTTTTTTTATATACCCATTTTGAGCCCTTCCATGTCCTGGGGCTTTAAGACTCACTCTAAATAAAGTAGGAAGATAAATGAGCCCTCCATCTTGAGTACCTCATGAGAACAAACCCTCTAATGTCTCTGGAGCAAACCAAATTCTGCAGAGAGAAATACTCTATGAAAACAAGGGTTACTCTGCACTAAATAATAATTGACCTAGAGAGTTGAAATTTTACTAAACTTATGGAAGAGCATTAGCCTGCAAAGCAAGGAGGAAATGGGATAGAGCCACACCATGTACTAAAAAGAAGCACTGACTTGGGAATTTAGAGACCTAGGTTTTAGCATTGAATCTGCCAAGAAATCTCTGATAGCTTTGGGGGAGTTCCCGAAACCACTTTGGGGATCAGTTTTGTTGTCTATAACAGGAAGGGGTTAGAATAGATTGTGTTTCTTTCCATTCCTTGTCTATCTCGCTAGGATCGTTCATTAGCTATGAAGGGGGACGAGAGAAAGCAGGGGAAAAAAAGGTTAAGGGGCATATATAAGGAGTGAAAAAAGGGGCAGAAAACCACATTAGAATGAGGATAAGAATGAAATTACGACTGCGACAGGTACGGGGAAGCTGGATGGATTTTGCAGTCACTCTTGGAGATGTGATACACTAGGGGCTTAGAAATGAGGCAGCTGAGAAGATTGGTTCACAGGCTTGAAGAATCTCCATGAGAAATTGTGTTAATGAAATTTGCACACAGTTTGCCCCTTCCTCATGCCTTCTGCTGCCTCGTGGATTATCATCCAAACTGGAGTGTTTCTGATCTCATCTAATTTTCTTCCCGAAGAGAGAAGAGGGCACTGAGCCCATCTGTTCTGGTGTTCCCCTCTGGATTATACCCCACCTAGAGGGGGCGGTGTTTGTTGGCGGGGGGGGGAGCCAGGTCCCCACAATTTCTCTGCTCTTGCAAAAAAAAAAAAACTTCCATAAATCCACAGTCTCACATGTACTAGCCTCTTGTCCCTAGTCAACAGCTCCGCCTCCACCCCACCACCAAGCACACAGCTGGCAACAGTGCTGTTTCCATGGTGATAATGAATGGCAACAGGCAGTAATCAAGAAGGGTCGCTGGAGTCATAAGTCATTACAGATTGCATTTAAAGGGACACAGCCACCTTTAAAATGATAAATGACTTCTATATAGCCTCTCCCTGCCCCAGACTCCCAGGGAAAAAAAATGGTTTAGTGGACATTTGTTTTGCATGTTTACTTTTTTAAATTGTTTCTTTCCATTTGTAATCATATTTGTCAATTTTTCCGTGAGGATATCCTAAGTCTACATACTGGGGTTTAGGGCACTTGGAAAGGCAACCTAGATAAAAATGAAGTCCTTCTCTATCCCTGGCAGAACCTGAAATTTCTAGGTAACAGATTCCCCTCGCTGGTTCCTTAAAGACGTTGGAGTTCCAAGTGTCTTATTGAAAATCGAATAGTCATAGGAATACCATTCACTCACATTTTAGCTGCATTTCAGAATAATTGAACATTACATTGAATTTGGGTTCAAAACACATGGGCTTGAGTTTCAGCCCTGCCCCCCCCCAAAAAAAATAGATGACCTTGGGCAAATCCCTTAAACTTTTTGAGCCCCAGTGTCTTCATCTTTAAATCAGAAATTAAAAAAAAAACAAAAACAAAAAAACTTAGCTTGGGGGTTTGTTGTGAGGAGCAAATGAGATCCTCGATTCAGAAACAATGTATATACCATATAGTATTTTCCTAATGTACAATGCCTTTTACACATATTATTTGATTTTAAAATACCAAGTTTAGAGTGTAATAGTCTTCTATTGCAAACAACAACAAAAATCCTACTTTAGATAAGGCTGAGAAGGGATGGGGTATTTTCCCGTGTGACTCTGAGGAAGTCACTTATCTTTTCTAAATGATTTGTTTCTGAATCTGTAGAGTGGGAATGGTCACTTCTGTCCTGCCTGATGGCTAGGTTGCTATGAATGTCACATGAAATAACCGATGTGTAGGTGCTGCGTATATAAAGTGCTCTGTATTACCAAAATGTAAGCTATATAGTCATTTAGAAAGCATCTTGTAAAAACAAGGTTGGGTTAGTAATCACATTCAACTTTCCTTTTTTCTTGCTGCAAACCTTTCATTTCAGACCTAAAGTAGTGTCTCATTAAAGTCCAATCCTCCATGAGGTTAAAAATACATTCCTTGTTTCACCCTGTAATTTACACTGGTATTTTTACTGTTCCCTCCAGTCTCCAAAGCTGAATGTTCTCTAATGGTCTTATTGACAACCTGAGATCAAATAAGCATGGTAATATAGAACAGACATTTATTTGATCTGAAGAGCAAGGGAGTTGGCCCTGAAATGGTTTTTGCATAACAGGTATTCCTCATGGAAAACATACAATTATTTTTGAGATCTCTTTGTGAACTGAGATTTAAACTAAATTGCATGCCATTAATATTTCTCTCTGACTGTTGGCCTCAGTTTTTTAATTAGGTAACATCTGAAGCAGGGTGCAATTTAGATACACAAGGATCCATCTTCTATATTAAGAGATATTAATAATAATATTAGTGATTAATTATGCATGTCACCTCACAGAGGTCCTAATGGAAGCTCAACTCAGCCGCAACAACCTAAGAAATTCACCTCTGCTTATTCACATACTGGGAAGGTATGTGTCTGTGGCCCTCTCAGTATCTTTGTTGCATAAATCTTATCATTAAATTTTCCTTTCAAAATTAACTCACATTTGGTGGCTTATTGGAAAAAAAAAAAAAAAACTTTCTCCTGCCTTGCATCTGGAACTTTAGAAATTTATATTTTATCTGAAAATAGCATCACTAAACATTTTATCACACACTTTCTTATGTCACTATAGAAACTTAATTCAGATTCCTTTATTTCCTAACTCTTCAGGTTAAAAGTGATACATTAATCTAAACCACTATCGTAATTGTTTATATTGTCATCATTGTTATTGTTGAATTTCTGTTACTGAGGTTAATTTGATCTTATATTTTGATGTTACAAATTTGCAGTTCCAGAAATGATCTTATGCATTAAAAAAAAATTTTTTTTAATTACATTTATTTATTTTTGACAGAGTGAGACAGAGTGTGAGCGGGGGAGGGGCAGAGAGAGAGGGAGACACAGAATCCGAAGCAGGCTCCAGCCTCTGTGCTGTCAGCACAGAGCCCCATGCAGGGCTCGAACCCATGAACTGTGAGATCATGACCTGAGCCGCAGTCGGACATTTAGCTGACTGAACCACCCAGGCGCCCCAGATCTTAACGCATTTTTTGCATTTGCTTATCACAAATCTCTCTCCCAACTCCTGGGAGAGATGATTAACCTGTTTACCACATGTGCTTTCTTAACAGAAAATGAAAGTGGAGGTGTCGCCCCAGAGAAAACGCCACATTCCTCTTCATCCCCAAACCCAACAAACTCACATGCAGACCACCCCAGTGTTCCTTGTAAGGTCATTCCAGACCCAGCGGTCCAGGGCAGCCCAATTCCTTTGTCACCCATGCCCATTTCCTGCTGTGGATCAAAGCACGTCATAGAGGGGCACACTCATTCTTGAACCCATCCGCTTGGCCCACAATCCATCCTGCTTCCTCCCAGCGTCCTATCTGTTGACTAGTAATAGCAACTGAGCATTTAGTTTTTCTGTTTCCAGCCTGACTCTGATCACCTCAGCCATCAGGCAAGTTTTCTTCAGCTTGACATTATTGACTTTTGGGGCCAGATGCTTCTGTGTTGTGGGTGGTTGTCCTGTGCATTGTAGGATTTCAAAAGCATTCTTGACCTCTACTCACTGAATACCAGTAGCATACCCCTCCTTCCAATTTTTGACAATCAAAACTGTCCCCTGGGAGCAAAAGCATCCCTGCTTGAAAATCACCAGTGAAGGGGGGCTGGAACCAAAATGCTGACAATCCTAATTACTAAGACAAACAATAAAACTCTGTTTAGTAGATGATATAGGACAATCAAATGTCCATTAGAATTTGAACTGCGTCACAAAGATGACTTACTCAGAAAATAAATTCGAGAAAGATTACAGGAGATTAGTCAGAAAGAACTGCAGCCTGGGGTACAGAGAATTGTGTCCAGAACTATGGCGAGGGCAGGAAGAACAGAGAGAAATAAGAGGTTTGATTTGAGAAACATTTTACCAATGAGAGTGGTAGGATTCAGCGACTATCAGATTGGGGATAGAGAGATGGAAAAGAGTTGAGATTACCTCAAGCTTTCTACTTAGAGGACAGAAATAATTATGATGCTGTAATCAAACATGGATTTCTAATCATGTTGCTTTAGTAGAATAACCAGGTGACATCACATCTCATTTGCTACAGAGTGAGCATCTAGGGGACCAGGTACGTGTCCTCCTTATCTTTTCATCTTTGAATCTATTGGATATCTAGAATTAAAGGATACTAGTGGTTGTCTTTTGTTGAAAGCAAATCAATGCGGTAGCATCTATATAGGGATAGTTCCTATAATCCATAAAGCAATCTTTCAAAGGTCAAGATTTTATCCCCATTTTATAGCTGAGAAAACTGAGAAGTGAGGAAATATGTTCCAAGTGACACGCAGATTAGTGGCAGTTTCAGTCTGCCTGGTTCCAAAGCCAATGTTCTATTCTTTGTGCCACCTTGCCCTTAATTATAAACTTGTCTTGGTTCCACCTATCCCCTCACCCCTCAGCCAGGTGCCTTCCTTCCTAATTTTGGAATGGAAAAGCTGAGCAAGGGCACAGAAGGATTTTCAACTCTTTCTGCCTCCCCTTCCTCCTTCCCCTCCTCCTCCTCTTCCTCTTCCTCCTTCTCCTTCCCATCCTCTTGATTTAGGAACTTCTGTCTTTTCTGCAAAGGGAGATTTTTCCTCTCTCTGATGCACAGGGCAACAGCTTAGCAACCGCCTGCAGGCATTGGGAAATTGGACTGTTCTTACAAGGCCAGAATGTTTGGGCTGAATGTCAATGAATTTAAAACATGATCGATTAATGTACCTTTCGCCACCACATGTGAGTTAAATGATCAGGAGCAAAATTGCTTGGAGCAAAATTGCAATATTTGATCAAAGCCAGAATGTTAGAAAAAAATGTCTGCAGTTGGTTTTTCCAACACCAGGTCTGGTTGGTTTTCCACTTCCCTAGCTGAATGCTCAGCACCTCTCTCTGTTTAGGACCCCGCAGGGAAGGAGGGGTTGAATAAGCCCTGAGAGTTCTTTGTCATCTCCTGTTTCATCCAGAACTGTAATAAACATGGTCAGGTGTACCTTGTGAAAGATCCCCCAGGAGGAGGGCAGGGTGGAGACTGGAATATGTCAGTCATCTCTGTGCCTCTGGGAACCACTCAATGTACCAAGCAGAATGCTGCCGCCATGGTAAGATATCAGTTAGTGGTGATCAAGGTTTTTAGCCAGTGGTGGTCAAGGCTTTCCCATGTTTTGAGAATAAAGATAATTACAGTGAAAAGGAGATGATCATGATGATGGTGGAATATGGGCAAACTACAGAGGGTCGTCAGGCTGGGGGATTATGTGCACACAAGCACTAAGCAAGCTAAAAACCATTTACGACTTTCTTAGTGAAAACTGGACTAGAGACTTTGGTTTAACCAGGAATCTTACATGGGAGCATCTAGCTCCTTCCCCCGATGCTTTATTTAAGGTCAAGATCTTATTCTTGCAACGTCATAAAAATTAAGTTAAAACCATATCCACCAGTGTCATAGGAAAACAGGAGCAAGATAGATGAGAGAGAATACATTTTCCTGCGGTCTCTAGTGGTAAGATGGCCTAAACTGTGCAGCCTGTGTCTAGACCTCTGAAACATACCACCAAGAATAGTGTAGAGATTTCTTGGCCTCCCACTCAAGCAGCGAGTCCTGGTCCTTTCAAATAGATGAGCACAGACTAGTAGAAATGGATGACACATAAGTACCTGAGGTGAAAAAATGTAGGTCAGTGCCTGCTTCTTGTCTTTAAGGTATAAAGACCCTGCCCAGTACTAAAACATGGCCCTGGTTTTTAAGCAATGACAGTGAACTAGTAAAAAGTGGTAGGCAATGAAATTGAAGATTACTCTATGAGCACAAAGGGACAGAAAATATCATCATCACTCTAGCCTGAGACAGAAACATTCTCGCTCTTTGACAATAATGGTATAACAATGATCATGACATTGGACATTGCAAAACAGATTCTAGCTACCATCTCAACTCCCAGAGATATTACTTAGCTAAGAAAAAGTTTCAGACTGGGACTTCCCAAGTGCTACCTTCCAAAACAATGAAAGAATTTCCCCAGATCCCTGGTGGGGCTGCCTTTTAGCTTCAGATTTCCCCCAAGTTGTGACAGCAGCCCAAGGGAGGTATGTTATTTGTGAAGGTATGTTATTTGTAATCTGTGGCACAGATTACAACCAGCCTAGGCACAGAACATATCAACCAAGCATGCCATCAGCCCACTCCGTCCCTGATGTTCTGTTTACAGATGGAACTGAGAAAGTCTGCATCCTGCCCTAATTGTTCAAAGGAGATGCTGAGTAGCAAATAGACTATACGTTAAAGACCAAGCACACGATGTGTAAAAATAATAAAGTCTGTCTTCTGTGCTCCTGAATTTCCCTTTCTTCTACCTTTCCTAACCTGCGGCAGAACTTTGAGAATTGAATGGATCATGGTTCCATGTGTTAGATTGACCTGGCTCCCCTGTTTCCTAGCTAAATATCCCTGGGCAAGTTACTTTCGTTTCCCAAGCTACAGTTTGCTCCTGGGTAAGGTGAACATAATGGAATCTACTCCCCTGAGTGGTTATTAGCATAAAGTGAGATAACTCACATAAAACATTTGTTTCTGGCTATAACCTTAGGTGAAGTCATTTTCCCTCTTTGCTCCTCAGTCCTTCAACTATTACATGGAGAAAACTGCACCTGAAAATAAAAAAAAAAAAAAGAAGAGCTATGATTTTTTGAGTTCATATTATACGTTAGACACTGCATTAAATCTCACTTCTCCATACACATACCAATCAACATATGTCAAACTTGGCTGAATGTAAAATCACCTATTTAAAAGACTGATGTCCATATTTTCCCCTAGACCTGGCATGGGATTTGGTGGTTTTCTAACTTTAAGAAGTGTTATCAGTGATTTTTATTATTAGGCAGGCTATGAAGAATTACAAGAATTAAAGGTTACAAGAATTAAGAAGACAGAATAAAATGCTTGACCCATAGTAGGCGTTCAATAAGTGTTTTGCCTCTATCTCCACTTCAAATTATTTTTTCACTTATATGGAAGTATAAAGCACATGGAGAGAAGTGCACAGCTCATGAGTATGCAGTTCAATATATGTTCAGAAAGTGAGGATGCTGTCTGTATAACACCTAGATCAAGTAAGAGAGGGTCACCAGCCTCCTTGAAGGAGCCTCATGCCCACTTCAGTCATTGTTACCCCAAGAGTAAACACTCATCTTAGTTCTAAAACTATATATAGAGGTGTCGCCTGGTTTTGAACTTTATGTAAATGGACTTATACAGCATACACTCTCTTTATGTCTGTCTTCTTTGGCTCAAAATTACGCTTACGAAACGATTCCGTATTATTGAGGATAGCTGCAGACTTTCCATTCTTGCACTTAGATTATATTTCGTTGTGGTTGTTGTTTTTTAATTCTACCAGATGAACATTTAGTTTCTGACTACCCTTAGGTGATCAGATAGCTGCCTCATACACATGTAACTTGGTAAACATGTGTATACATTTCTGCTGAGTACATGTCTGGGAGTGGGATTCTTGGGCCATATCATTGGCCTACATTCAACTTCCATATATTCTGTGAAATAGGCTTCAAAAATGGCTCCGCAGTACACGGAGTGCTCATTGTTCCACATCTTGGACAACATTTAATATCATCAGTCTTTCACATTTTGGACATTTTGGTAGATGTGTAGCAGTATTGCATTTTGATCTCAATACTCATTTCCTCAGTGTGTGGTGATGTTGAACATCTTCCCATGTGTTGTTCACCGGCCATTTTTGTTACCTTCCCTTGTGAATTACTTGTCATCATTTTCTTACTAACACCCAAATTCGTAAAACTTACATACAGTTGATTCTCACTATTCGTGAATTTTGTACTTTCAAATTCTCCTACTGCTGAAGTTTATCCATGACCCCAAACCAGTACTCACGTGCTTTCATGGTCATTCACAGATGAGTGCAGAGTGATGAAACTTTTATTCTGACATGCATGTTCCCAGCCGAGGTTGACAAGCTGATTCTCTGCCTTTTTTTTTAATTTCAGCTCTCATACTATAAACAAGTGTCCTTTTTGTGGTACATTTGGTGCCATGTTTGTCACATTTTTATGCTTTTTGTTGGTGATTTTGCTGTTTGAAATGGCACCCAAGCATAGTGCTGAAATGCTGTCCAAGTGTTCCTAAGCTCAATAGCTTTTATAAGGTCTGCCTTACTGAGAAAATAAGTATGTTAGATAAGCTTCATTCAGGCATGACTTATAGTGCTGTTGGCTGTGAGTTCAATGTTAATGAATCAACAATATATAGTAAATAAGGTGCCTTTAAAATAAACACACATAAACCAAGTTTATATATTGATTGGTTGATGAAAATGTGATCAGAGGCTCACAGCAATGCAACCCCGTATTTCCCTTAGGAGCAATGGTTCAGTATTCACCAGTTCAGTGTTTGCAACAGTTTTATAGAACATGACTACGGTAAATAATGCAGATTGACTATGCCTGACATACATTTCCCCAGAGCCACCTGTAGGCTAGCTAAGATGGGCATTTATGCCCCTATTTGACAGATGAGGAAAGGTACCATGGCTTTTTCAGTGCTGCACAGGTAGCTAAGTCACATTTGGGCCTCATATCCAGATTCCTGGACCCCCTGCCATGAGTTTTCTGCGGTGGTTTGGCCTTCGTGGTGACCCTCTCTCTCCGGCTATATTTTGTGGACCCCACAATAGACATGTCCAGATCAGATGCACACTGGAAGTGCTTTCCTTATCACTTTTGCTTGTTTATTTCAAAGGTTCTCTTCGATACTTCTCTCTAAAAGAATGAACCACAGTTTTGGTGGTTTCTAGTTGATTATATAAACAGCCACACAAGGTAATGCTGGACTCTCAGGTGGGATCTAGTAGAATCTCTACCACCTGTAAGTCAGCAGCCTTGAAAAGCTTGGCCATTCTGAGCCTGTTTCCTCAGCTACAAAATAGGGGTAATAGTTCCTGCCTGCCTTTTGTTAGAAAAGTGCTCAGTTTCTGGAAACCAGTGAAGATGGGCTGGCACTGTACTAAGTACATGGGGGAGACATAAAACAGACACAACTTCTTCCCTTGGAAAACTCACAACCTGTCAAAGAGAACAAAGAATATGTAGAAACAGCTATAATAAATAGTGACCATCAAATACTAAAGTAAAGGGTAATTGAAAGAGATCAGGGAAATGTTACTTCTATCTAGCAGGTATCAGGAATAACCTGAAAAGAGGAGAGGTAAAGTGTGGAGGAGGTCTAGAAATAGCAATAATAATGATGATTGCTATTATTTGTTGAATGTTTACCATGCGTCTGACCCTCTGCACACACCATATTATGTCCACTAAGCAGAATGAGCGATAGTAAATTCGTACAATGGAATACGACACAGCAGGGTTTCTCTATCTTGGCACTATTGTTATTTGGGTCCAGATAATGCCTTGTTGTGGGGCACTGCCCTGTGCATTGTAGAATGCTTAGCAGCATCCCTGGTCTCTACCCACTAGATGCCAGTAGTGCCTCTCCCCATTTGTGACAAACAACATTGTCTCCAGACATTGCCAAATGTCCTCTGGGGGGCAAGATTGCCCAGGTTGAGAACCAATGCTGTATAGTAATTCATGCGGTATGCTAGAAAGGGGCATGGTTCTTCAGGTTAGACAGACTTGGTTATTCAAATGCTGTGCCACCTGCCAGTCCTGGGGTTTCTCTGACCCTTTTTCCTCAGCTATCAAATGGAGATAGTGGTAAGAACAACTGGGTTAAGTGAGTTAATTAAGATGCGTAAAATGCTTGCTTTGGCACAGAACAGGTATTGGGAAAACAGTAGGTATTAGTTTTTATTTAGCCCTACAATAACCTGACGGTTAAGAATTATCCCTATCTTCATCTTTCAGAAGATCATACTGGGCACAGAGAGGTTGAATAATTTGTCCAGGGTTACTTTGCTCCCAAGGCACAAAGGCAAATTGGCCTGTCTGGATTGCTTTATTTTTGCTTAAGTTTATTAATTTATTTTGAGAGGGGGAGGGGCAGAGAGAGAGAGAGAGAGAGAGAGAGAGAGAGAGAGAGAGAGAGAGAATCCCAAGCAGGCTCTGCACCAGCAGCACAGAGTCCAATGTGGGGCTTGAACCCATGAACCTCAAGATCATGACCCGAGCCTAAACCAAGAATCTGACACTTAACTGACTGAGTCACACAGGTGACCCTGGATTGCTTTATCCAATAACCAAGTTTCAGTAGATCAGTGGGGGTTGGCAAGAGAGGAGGGGCATGGAGCGTAAATCGATTCAGGAAGGTCAGGCATGAATAGGGTGGAGGTTTGTGAGAATCCAATGTGATGTTTTAGGTACACACAGGGAAAAAAGCTTTTAATGTTTTCATTGGAGAGAAAATTTGGACCAGGTGGAGAGTGAGGAAGAAATTGAAAATGCAAACCAAAGATATAATTTTATCACCTCTCATCGTAAACACTTAATCGTTTACAAAACAACTCTTAAAAACATACCTAGAGGTTTAATGAGTCACACCTTCAATTTTTAAGTGTCAGTTTCCATGCTATAAAGAAGGGATAACTGTTATGACCACATTTTATTTATTCTGAGACACTAAGCCAGTAGCAGATGGAAGAAAAACAATGATTTTATTAAGGGCGGCAATAAGCAGAAAAAAGAAAAAGTTTGATTTAGGCAAACACGGGAAGTTCTTGGGCTCGAGGCACACCTCTGCTGATTGCAAGACCTGCGACCATGGACATGTCACTTCTCCCCACCCCACCCTCTGGACCTCAGTATCCCTACCTGCAAAGTAGAAGACAGGGACTGCACCAACACAGCCAGACCCCTTTCTGCTCCAACACACCAGGAGTCTGAGTTTGCCCCCCACTTTCAAGCTTGGTGGCAGCCTCTCCGGCTGTCTGTTTTTTAAAAAGGCCACCATGTGGCAGCCCCGGCTTGGCAGGGGACTGACCTTTTCAGGAAGAAATACAGCCTGACATCCTACATTCACCACTGGCCCACTGATCTGTCCCACTCCTTTTCTGCTGGGGGAAAAAAAAAATAAGACAAAAATAAAAAATAAACAAGCTTCTGTCCTGCCTCTCCTCTCACCTTTTCTGCCTCCTCCCCACTCAGCTAAGAACTGTTTGGTTCCTAGAGCCAAGGAGGCAGCTACTAATTGTGGGGACGATGTTCGTCTCATCAGCTGTGTCTTACCACCTTACAATTATAACCGTTTTCTCTCAGGCTCAATGCTCTCAGGCATCTATAGCCTATTAGCCTCTAAGCACAGAGAAGGAGCATGGAATCACACAGCCTTGCTTTACAGGTGAGGAAACTGAGGCCTGAGGAAGAGACGGGAGCACCACAAGTGACAGAGCCAGTATAGTGCTAGAGAGCTGGGTCCCTCAGCACTTAGTCTGGTTTTCATTCTTCTTCTGAACAACCATGAGTTCCATGTTGCATTTGGGCTGCATTTCTTTTGGTGAGATGGAAAGCAGAGAGATTTTCAGGTTTAATATTTTTAAATGGAAGAACAAAAAAAGAAATGAAAATTCGTGGAGCCCATGATTAGTTAGTGATGAAAGATGTGGGATGCGCGGTGTCAGGGGACATAAAACTTACCTTTGACAAGAAGTGGTACCTAGGATGATACCTACTGGGTTACAGTTTTTAAAGCCTCAAACACTGCAATCAACACTTCATGACCAGAACATGCTCTGATCCAGGCTTTCAGGCTTGGAAGGCACTGACCTCACTTTGGGTCCGGAGCTCCAAGGAACAGGAACATTGGTCTATTTTTGTTCCCCGGTGTATCCCAAGTGCCTAGCACAGTGCCAGACACATAGCAGGTACTCAGTTGGTATTTGTCAGGGATTTCTGATTCCCACAGAAGTGTTGGCACAGTTTGTATTGGTGGATAGTTGATAAGAAGAAAAAAAAAAAAACAAACACTCAACTTGAAACCAAAATACCTGACTTTTACTCTAAATATATTACCACTTACTTCTTACTTGGGCAAGGCATATTTCCCCAAATAGGACTAATTTATTACCAATTTCAGAGACTTGCAAGGATTCAATGTATTACTGGATGATAAAAACCTTCAAGTTAATAGGTGATAAAATGCAAATGTGAGGTTTCCAGACTACATAAACACAGGTTTTCTTAACCTGGGGATTGACTTCAGGGGAATTTCTCAACTCAATTGTATGCAAAATCATATGGGTTTATTTATTTTTCTGACAAATGGTTCCTCAACTGTCATCCAAATCTCAAACATTCATGATATCCAAAATTGAAGCACTCCCCATATAAAGTTACTCATAATGGCTATTAAAACTTACTCAGCACATCCTGGTTGATGTGCAAACTCTCTGAGTCCCTGGCTCCTCACCCAATTGGCTCATCCCTTCTGGTCCTCTTACTTGGGCTCCCAAGCCCCCCACTTGCGGCTTGCTTCCATAGCTTCCCATACAGTCCCCTCCAGTGGTCTCTCTCAGCATAATCAGTCTCCCTCTGGCCTTCTTCCACTCCCTATACCTGGTCTGAACCTGAGGTGGTCTTCAACCCCTGTTTCGTCCATATCTCTAATGCCTTCTGTCAAGTTTCCCCTGGAATGTCCTGATTCTGGAGACCCCAAACTGCAGCTGTCACCCATCTACAATCTGCGCCTCTTTCAATACAGCGTCCTCCTTCTTCTCTGCCTGGCTCCCTTCATCCTTTCCTTCCACAAAGACTTACAGGTGTCTATCATATTAATGAGTTAATTAATGTATTCATTCAACAACTATCATCTGAATGCTTATTATAGGTCTGCAGTGAAGAATAAATCTTATTTTCCCTTGTAGAGCTTACATCTCAGAAATGGGGGACAGAAATGTGAATACGATCTGGTCACAGCCTTCACAAAGGACATGGAATGTCCAAGGTTTTGGCAGCATTGATTTCCGGACTAAGAATTGAGCCTTTACTTTGCAGACAGTGGGGAGCCATTGAAATTTTTAAGCAGGAAAGTGACATGTGCAAAGAGATATTTTAGGAAGTTCAATCTGGTGACATCTACAGGGTAGACTGGAATTGGCAGAGCCTGGGGGCAGGGAGTCTATTACTGTAATTGTCAAGGAGAAAGGTAATTAAGGTCTAGGCTAGCATGGTGACTTAGGGAGTGGAGACAAGTGGAGAGATATGGAAGGCATTATGAAGGATCAGTATGACTGTGTGCAGAACAATAGAAGAGTGAACAGAAGGTGATCCCAGCATCTTAACTGACAAGTGGCAGAACTTCTATCCTATCTCTGCTGCTCTCCTGCCTGTTCTCCCCACTCCTAGGAGGTTGTGTGGCTTTTAATATCTCCTTGGCATATATTTTAAGCTTCGACTGCCCTGTCTCCATCCATCGCCCACACTGTCATTAGGGAAGTCTTGTGAAGAGGCTGAACATTCATGGCCGAAATTGCAGGCTTGGACTGCTTAGGTGTCACCCAGAAAAGATTGTTTCAAAGGTTGTCACCTCCCGTCCCCAGTATCTAATGACCCCTTCATTTCCTTTTACTCCCCCTTCCCTAGTTGCATTTCAATTATTCCATGGGGAGAAGAGAAAGTAATCAACAAGATACCCCTGTGTTGTCTGCCTCCCCACCAGGGCCAGCAAAAACCTGCAGACAAGATGGCAAGGGCACCCAAGGAGAGCCAGCTAGCGGGAAGAGAGGGAAGGGGTGAGGGAGGCACCGCCACCTGACATCTCCACCTGCTGAGCAGCTGAGTGTATCTGGTAATTACCAGTAAGAAATGGGATGCCCAACCCTCCAAAAAGGCCAGGCTCTGGGAAAGTTGACAGCAATGCTTGAGGCTTCCTGGTGGATCCCTCCTTCCTTCTCCATGTGTGTTTCTCCCAGAGGACACAGCCCCTCAACAATACCTGAGCTATTCCTGTCCAGGACAGGAAATATACCATTGGCCTCAGACTCCACATTCAGGATGTCTTGGGCAAGCCGGACATATACTGGGCAGTTTCAAAGTTGCAAAGTTTCTTCCCCTCCCTGTCACCCCACTTCTCACTGAAATAAATCAGCACCTGTGAGGCTGTCTCTGTATCAGTGCCAGAAACTATACCAGGATCTAAGAGATCGTCTGTAAGAAGAGTACATATTCCTCTCCTTCTCCTCTTTCAGTGCCTCAGATTCCTTCAAGAACTAAAGATTCACCATGACGTTCAGTCACTTTCTGGAGGGTCTTGGGACTGGCTGGTTTTTGCCTATGTCTGTCCCAGGGGTCTCCTATTCACCATATCCCTAAAAGAGGGATTGCTATTGTTATGAATGGGATATTCACAAAAACCACCTTGAAATTCTGCCTGAATCTCTATTTTTACTGTCTGCCTGGAATCTTCTGCTACTCGGTCCCTATTTGGGGCTATGCTGTAAGTAGGGAACACAGGCAGGCAAGAGTGTCCAAGTAGAGGATTGACTGTGTCAAGATCAAATGCAAGGTCCCCTCAATAATGTTGTCACCATTAAAGCTGTTTCACCCCTAACATGATTTCACATGTATTATCTGATTTAGCTTCACAGTAATCCAACCCAGGAGCAATCCCTTGCTCCCATTATGCAGATGAATGACAAGTCCTAAGAGAAGTCCTACGATTACTGGATATAATTACCACGACTGGAGCCACAACCTGTCTTGGTGCCTCCAGTGTGCCAGTAGGGCATGGCAGGGATGGGACACACACACACAGGCATGCACACATGCATGTACCGTGTGTACATGGACTGATTAATAAGGCAGAATAGAGTCTGGTACTCTGTTGTGCAGTTTAGCCTATGCCTACTATGGAATTTCAGAGAAAAGGCAGCAGAATATCACGTTACATACCTTCCACTTGTCAGGTCCTATTCTTGATGCCTGAGTATTGATCTCGTGCAATTTCCTATAGTAGTCAGACTTCTCTAGAGAAGCACAACCAGTAATAGTTGATAGAGATAGATAGATAGATGGATAGATAGATGATAGAGATACAGGCATATAGATATTTTTGAGGACATTATCACATGAGTTGGCTCACATGATTATGGAGGAGAGTTGTCCCGGGACCTGCCATCTACAAGCTGGAGAACTAGGAAAGCTGGCGGTGTGATTCATGTCTAGTCCGAAGGCCTGAGAAGGAGAGGAGCCCATGGTGTAGGTCCTAGTCCAAATCTGAAAGCCTGAGAACTAAAAGCACAGATGTCTGAGGGCAGAAGAAGATTGATGCTCAAGCAAGGACAGCAAATTCGCCCTTCTTTATGTTCTACTTAGACCCTCAGTGGATTGGATGCTGCTGCCCACGTTGCTGAGGGTGGCCTTTGCTTCTACTCAATCTATGAATTAAAATGTTAATCTCTTCCAGAACACCCTCACAGACACACCCAGAAATAATGTTTTACCAGCCATTTCTCAGCCTTCTCTAGCCCAGTCAAATTGACACATAAAAGTAACCATCACATACTCAGAGAGTTCCTTGGATTCACAGTCATTCAGTCCATAAATACCAATAATTGGTTGGCATCATTGCGCAAAGTGCTAACAGACAATAGCAATAAAGTATCCTAAGTGCTATGTGCTCAGGGAGTAAGTATGCACCCAGAGTAGACACCCACAGGTTAGTCTTGAATCATTTTATTAAGCGCTTTCACCTATAAGGGCACTGATGCTCACAGAAGTCAATTTATGTACCCAAGGTTATAAAGACAGTGGTAAGCTCCATGTGTACTGATATGGAACAGTCTCCAAGATACAGTGTTCAGCCATGTGTAAAATAGTATGACTAATATATTACTATTTGTGTATCAGGAAAAGCTTATTTATACTATTGTGTTAGCATCTTTGAAGAAAATACAAGATACTGGTAGTTGAGATTACGTCCAGAGAGGATCCTAGAAGTTAGAGAGAAAAGCGGATTTGGGCTTCACACTGTAACTCTTTATGCTATGTGAATGTTTTTGTCTGTGTATATGTTTGACTTGAAAATTGAAAAACAGCAAAACAACAACAACAAAAACTAAAGCATGCCTAAGTTAAAAATTAGGTGTGCCTGGGTGGCTCAGTCGGTTAAGCATCCACCTTTGGCTCAGGTCATGATCTCACACTTTGTGGGCTTGAACCCCACGTCAGGCTCTGTGCTGACAGCTCAGAGCCCGGAGCCTGCTTCCGATTCTGTGTCTCCCTCTCTCTCTCCCCCTCCCTTGCTTGTTCTCTGTCTCTCTGTGTCCTTCAAAAATAAATGAACTTTAAAATTCTTTTAAAAAATTGATTGGGGGCACCTGGGTGGCTCAGTCGGTTGAGCATCTGACTCTTGATTTCTGCTCGGATCATGACATCAGGATCCTGCATCAGGCTCCATGCTGAGTGTGGAGCCTGCTTGGGATTCTTTCTATCTCTCCCTCTCCCTCTCCCTCTCCCTCTCCCTCTCCCTCTCCCTCTCCCTCTCCCTCTCCCCCTGTCCCCCCACTCATGCTCTCTCTCTCTAAAATAAAAATAAAAATAAGTTAATTAATTAATTAATACAAACAAAAAGAACCGAAGTGACTCAAACTTAAGTCTCAACATCTGTTGAGAATTTTTTTTTTGTCGAAATGAATGCTATTAGAAATGTAATATGATGGGAATGCAAGCTGGTGCAGCCACTCTGGAAAACAGTATGGAGGTTCCTTAAAAAATTAAAAATAAAACTACCCTACGACCCAGCACTTGCACTACTAGGTATGTGTGCTGTTTAGAAGGGACATATGCACCCCAATGTTTATAGCAGCACTATCAACAATAGCCAAAGTGTGGAAAGAACCCAAAGGTCCATCGATGGTTGAATGGATAAAGATGTGGTATGTATATACAATGGAGTATTACTTGGCAATCAAAAAGAATGAAATCTTGCCATTTGCAACTACGTGGATGGAACTGGAGAGCATTATGCTAAGCGAAATTAGTCAGAGAAAGACAAATATCATATGACTTCACTCATATAAGGACTTTAAGACACAAAACAGGTGAACATAAGGAAAGGAAAACAAAAATAATATAAAAACAGGGAGGGGGACAAAACAGAAGAGACTATTAGATATGGAGAAGAAACAGAGGGTTACTGGAGGGGTTGTGGGGGGGGAGGATGGGCTAAATGGGTAGGGGCATTAAGGAATCTACTCATGAAATCATTGTTGCATTATATGCTAACTAATCTGGATGTAAATTTAAAAAAAAATTAAAAGAAAGAAATGTAATACGAGCTGTAGACAAGGCCACAACAATATTGAGAAGGTATGTGGGCTGTGGGTTCAAATGGACAGGGTACTGAGGTGTGCATGACAGTGGTGTTTTGGGGAAGACGGGCCCTTCTGAGATGGCTGCCATGTGACTGGCCTCCAGGACAGTGAGGCTAGGTGGAGAGAAGGGGGCAGTTTGTAGAGGCGCCTGAAGCCCGCGCTCCCGCTTTGGACAGGACTCAAGCTGTCACCAGGAGAATGTTATGTTTGGGAGCCACTTTCCTAAATGTGAGCATTATTAGCAATTGTGTCAAATTGCCTTTTCCTAAAGGTCTCCCCATGGCTGCCAGAGCTTTAATGTTAATTGGACAGATTGTCTTTGGATTTGAAACACAAACTGTGATTAATGAAACAACTGTTAACGAGTTTGGCCCGAGGTGGTTTTCTCCACCTTGCTTCTCCTGCTGATACAGACTCAACGAGGTCCTGCAGTGCATTTTTGGCCACTGTGCCTGGCATGGGGAAACTGGCAGCCTGGCCTGAGAAGGATGGCAATTTTGACCTGGATGCCATCCTTAAGATCTGTCTCTCCATTTCTCTCATTTTATGGAGGGAAATTGAGTTTTAGGAAGGGAGAGAGACTTGTCTAAGAGAGTGGGTGGCTCAGAGTTTTATTCTGAAAAGATATTTAACCTCTTTTATTCCTTACTTTGCCTTTTCTAGACTTTTCTCCATGCCTTCCTCATTTTATTTATCAGATCTGCCTTTATCTCACCAGTCTCTTATGTTCCAAAGTATGTCACAGATGAATTTTTTTTCCTCCATCTTCCTTGGCATAGGTCCTATGTACTCATCACTGGTAGAAGTTGGATTGGTGACAGAGATACACAGACTGTAGGGGCACCAGGGTGGCTCAGTTGGTTGAGTGTCCAACTTGGGCTTAGCTCATGATTTTGCGGTTCCTGGGTTCGAGCCCCACATCAGGCTCTGTGCTGACAGCTTGGAGCCTGGAGCCTGCTTCAGATTCTGTGTCCCCCCTCTCTCTCTGCCCCTCCCCCGCTTGTGTGTGTGTGTGTGTGTGTGTGTGTGTGTGTGTGTGTGTGTGTGTACATGCACCTTCTCTCTCTCTCTCTCTGTCTCTCTCAAAAATAAATTTAAAAAAAAACATTAAAAAAAAAGCAATATAGGCTTTAGGGTTCATGGAAAACAGAGTTTGTAGCTCATCTCTACTGCCTACAAACTATGTGATCTTGGGAAGTCCTCAAATCTAAAACTAACATAATGATACTTAGTAGCTCAGGTATTTAGCATGAGCCTAGGTGATGGTGGCTACATGATACTCATTTTTCTCACCTACTTTCACCTGCCTGCAGATTCTAGCTTTGCCCTGCACCACAGATCCAGCCATAATATAGCTGTCACAATGCACCATATAATGTTTGTGCTGGTTTATGACTTTTAGTTCTGGTATATTGGCAGTCTGAACTAATATACACCATACCTGTTTTGTCTGTAATGCATAGAAGTGGACATTAATTTTTAGCAACAAATAAAGATAAAACTAAGCTCAGAACAGGAATAAAAGCTAAAACAAAAGGACATTCTTAAATTCTAGAAATAAAAACAGTGATAAGTACTCTAGTATCTATCTTACGAAAGATAACTTTAGTAATATTGGACCTAAATGTTTGCACTTTAGTATAAAGGATACGGTTTCAACACCTTTGCGGTGGTTTACTTCGGTCCTGTTTCTCCCTTGGTAGAAATATATAACTTTTGTTCTATCTCTCCCTAAAGATTTATCAATGTATTCTAAAGGCTTTTATTAAGAAAGTGCACATTTAGGTCATCTTGTCTTCTTGAGGAATTGACTTTTTTATCATTTAAAATCTCCCTCTTCTTCTCTGGCAATACTTCCTGTGTTGAAATCTACTTCGTTTGATATCTATATAGCAACTCAATTTTCTTTGCCTTAGGTTTGTGTAATAGGTCTCTTCCTTTGAACGTCTCTGTATCTTAATAAAGTGTGACTCTTATGAATAGCATATGCTTGGGACATTATTTAAATCAAGTCTTAAAAATCTCCCCACTTTAATCAGTGTTTACTCCATTTACATTTAGTGTAACTAGTAATACGATGGGTTTAAGCCAACTATCTTGCTATTTGTTTCCTGTTAATACCTCCTGTTCTTTGTTTCTATGTCATTTATTTCCATTATTCTTTGGAATTAATCACGTACTTTTAGTATTCCATTATATCTTTTTTTTTTTAATCTACACCTCCTTCTCTTATTTATTTATGCTTTACTATTTACTCCAGGGATTAAAATACGTACCCTTAACTTCTCACAATATATTGTATCACATCATCTATATTGTAAAATCTTCACTACTATATAATTTCATCTATATGCCCTCCATCCTTCTAATATCATATATTTTACTTCTTCATATGATATAAACCCCAAATATATATTATTACAGTTTGGGCTTTAGTCAATTGACTTGTAAATAAATTTATAATTTATATCTATATTTACCCACATATTGGCCATTTGCAATGCTCTTCATTACTCTTTGTATAAGTTGTAAATTTATGTATAAATTATCACCTATTAGATTTTTATTCTGCCTAAATAATTTCCTTAAGTATTTTTTGGAGCAGAAAAAAAATGTGCTCAAATTTTCTTTGTCTGCGAATGTAATTTTTTTCATCTTCAATTTAAAAACACATTTTCATTGGATAAATAATCTGGTTAATAGTTATTTTGGTTATTGTTTTTCTCTGAACATTAAAGGTAACATTACATTAATTTCTGTCTTCCCTTGTTTCTGGTGAGAATTCAACCAACGTTCCTGTTGTGATGTGTATTTTTTTTTTCCTCTGCTTGCTTTAAGATTTTTTCTTAATCTCTGGTTATCAGTAGTTTGACTATGATGTGCTTACCTATGATTTTTGTCATGTTTTTTTTTCCTGCTTAAAGTTTTCTGAACTTCCTGAATCTGTGCAATTCCATTTCTGATTAAATGTGGAAGGATTTTTACTAATCTTCCTTCAAATATCTTTCTGTTTATTTCTCTCCTTCTCCATCTGGGATTCTAATTAACATGCTACTCACTTGCTATTGTTTCACAGATCATTGAGGCTCTGTTATTTCTTGTTCAATCTACTGCTGATCCCTTCCAATGATTTTATTTTTTTTTAAATTTCAGGTAACAAATTTTTATTTTCTATTTTTCAGCTTTAGAATATTTATTGGTTTATTGTTACAGTTTTAATATTTTTCCTGAATTCCACAACTTTTTCCCAATTTTTGAAAGTTTCTTAACATATTTATCTTTAAAAAAAATACCTTGTCTGCTAATTCCAACATTTTGGTTGTTACTGGGTCTCTTGCTTTTGACTGACCTTTCTCTTGACCATAAATCATATTGTTATTTTAGTATGTCTATTAATTATTTAATTTAATTTAATTTTTAAATATAATTTATTATCAAATTGGTTTCAATACAACACCCAGTGCTCATCCCAATAAGTGCCCTCCTCCATGCCCATCACCTACTTTCCCCTCTCCCTCACCCCCCATCTACCCTTAATTTGTCCTCAGTCCTTAAGAGTCTCTTATGGTTTGCCTCCCTCCCTCTCTGTAACTTTTTGTTAATTATTTAATTTTAAATCGGATATTATAGATAATAAGTTGTGAAGATTCTGGATTCCTTTGTCTTCCTCTATAGAGTGTTGAGTTTTGTTCTAGCAGACAGTTAAACTATTAGAGATCAACTGGCTTTTGAAGGCTTAGATTTAGGCCTTAGAAAAATGATCAATTATAGGTTTTTTTGTTTGTTTGTTTTTCCTGAGCATTGTGAAATTAATAAAATTAATTCTTATATAACAAATCTCCTAACCCTGAGACTTGTTATTTTGTTCAGTGACATAATTGCAATGAAAGCCCAAGGTGTTACCAATTCCCTCTTACATAACTTGACTGAAACCAAAAGCCTGCCTTCCCTGAGATAGGGGGCTGCTGAAATTTTAGCTGCTGCTAAATTTCTGCAGAAATTTAGGGCTTTTGGTTGCTATTTTGCCCGAAGACTACTTGGCTTCTGGTACCACTGATGCTGTTAACCTTAAAAATAAAGCTGCCAGTTATTTGCATCTGTCATTGTATTTATTAACATTTGTAATGACAAAATTACTCTTTCTCAGCAAAAATGAGTTTATTCAGGAGTAGCAGAGAATTGCGATATAGGATACACAGGCTACAGCAAAACCATAGGCATGTCCAGAGGACAAAATAGAGGATACGATCTTTTACAGAGGAAAGGGGAGCATTGGAAAGGGCTGTTATACACTAAAATTTTTGATTGGAGTAAACTGGGAATTTGAAGTATAGTGGCTTTTTATTGGCTGAGTTGTGACAATTTCTCATTGGCTGGGCTGTTGCCAGGATAGAGAGAAAATTTTTCTTCTTCCTTCTGGGATAGTAAAGTAATAGCTAACATAGTAGGGACTTGCAAGGTATGTCTCTTCCTGTTGGGTCTGTAATTGACAAGGGGTAGTAGGGCATGAGACTTCCCTCTGCTGGCCCCGACTACATTTTAGTGAGGTTTCTTTTTATTAATTTTCACAATGCACAGCTTAGGAGTCAATCAAGAATTCAAAGGAAGCTGGGGTGCCTGGGTGGCTCAGTCGGTTGAGCATCCGACTTCGGCTCAGGTCACGATCTCGTGGTCCATGAGTTCGAGCCCCGCGTCGGGCTCTGGGCTGATGGCTCAGAGCCTGGAGCCTGCTTCCGATTCTGTGTCTCTCTCTCTCTCTCTCTCTGCCCTTCCCCCGTTCATGCTCTGTCTCTCTCTCTCTCTCTCTGTCTCTGTCTCACAAATAAATAAACGTTAAAAAAATTAAAAAAAAAAGAATTCAAAGGAAGCTTGTATTCAGATTTTAGAATTCCTTCTTCTGTAGCTCCCCTTTTCCAGAATTTCTCCCCTTCAATTTCCAGTTGCTTGGTATTCCCAAATTCTGTCATTTGATTTTTTTGGCAAATCAGAGTGCACATTCTGTTTGATCTCCAATGCATACGAATGAAAACAGCCTGTTTCACTTCTGTGCTCACTCATGTAAGCTTCCAAGATCTTTCCTTCTTTTTGCTGGGAATAAGGTGATAAGATTGAGAAGGCCCAAGGAATACCAGAGTTTCAAGATATAAGAAGACTGCATTACCATAGGAACATGAGCCACATATCAAACAGAACACTCACCATAGATGCTTATGTTAGTGAGAAAATAAATATTTATTGGATTAAAAACAAACATTTTGAAATCTGTCTGTTCCTATGTAGAACCAACCTCAGTAAAATTGCAATGGATAACTAAATGTGTGTGTGTGTGTGTGTGTGTGTGTGTGTGTGTGTGTTCTTCATAAGGCTTTTATTTACAAATTTATTTCTAAACTCATACTAAATGTGTACAAAGAAGAGGTCTGTGTTGCAGTTTTGCCCAAAACTCAAACATGGAAGTAAGCACAAAGGCATGTATTTTGTTCTATTCTGTTTTAAGAATACCATTGTATACCTTCTTATAACTCAATTCTCCCACTACTTTTCTTTGTTCAAACTGCCAAGGACTATTTGTCCCTATGGCTTGTCATGAGGTTACTTGGCTCTCAAATGTATCATTTATTATGAAGTATCTGGCAGTCGTTTTCTCATTAGCCTGCAACATTTAAGATAGTGTGATACTCCCCTTCACCGAATCATTTTCATGATGTCAAATTAAATTCTTAATTTATGAACCGAGTCAATAAATTAATTTCTTAGTCCATGAAAATATCTTTTGATTACAACCCATTGCTGAGAAAGAGTAATTTTGTCATTACAAATGTTAAAGTATTAATGACTACAATTGCAGATGCAGAACAAATATTGTCATTTTGACATTAGGATGTGCAAACTACATGCTGTCATACTTGCTTACCGACACATTAAAAGTTAAATGCTGTCACTTGGCATCATAACCTGGCATTGACATAATTATGAAAAACAAATACAAATATGAGCTTTGAAATTAAATGGTAGTCTTGCTTATAATATTGCAATTTAGAAAATCTAAGGAGTGCCAACATTAATTACTTCCAGACTATCATCAAAATGATAATTAGCATGTGGACCCAAAGACAAATGTATTTTCTGTGACTTGGCTTATAATTGTAAATAATTAAAAACAAGGTAAATGTCCATCAGATTAAAAACACAACCTCTGGAGTTCAGCCTTCTGAGTTCAAATGCTAACCACCACTTCCTAGATGCGTGATCTTGGACAACCCCTTAGAATTTGTGCTTCCGTTTCCTCAAATGTAACATAACGATGGCAGTTGTGCTGAATAGTGTCTGTTCATATTTACATTGTTCCTGCCTTTCTAATATCTCCCCTTTCTTACAAGACCTGCAGGATTAGAAACCATATTTCCCATACCCCTTACTGGTGGCATTCCAATCTAGGTTCCACCAAAGGAAAGCACTTCTGCAAGATTATAAGGAAAAAGAAGGAAGAGCCGTTCTTTTGATACCAGCCTCAGTGGTGACAGCAGCCTATGGTGAGCTCCTGCAGTGGCCGTGGTGCTGGTAGCAGCAGGCAGGACAGTTTTGTCCGGTGAAGGTGGCGGCAGTAAGCGGGCTCTTGGGGTAGCTACGCAACAGCCACCTCTTGCAACAGCAGCAGCAAATGACCTAGCAAAGCGAGTCAGGGTGGAAGTGGCTTCTCACAGTTCTTTGTATTAGGATAACCCTGCCCTAGGCCAGGAAGTCCTTCTAACTATTGAGTAGCTCAATTATACATATGTATATATTTAATCTCTGTTTGCCTGAAATACCTAAACTGGTTTCTGCTTTCTTGACTCCATATTAACTGATCAAGTAAGTGTATCAACATAATAAAGTTGCCATGAGGATGCAAATCATAAGCATAAAAGTTTGTAGAGTATGCCCTGGAACATAGAAAGCTTTCATTCACTGTCAGCTTCTGCCATTGGCACAGTTATTATGCCCTTGAGGATGTGTCCCAAGCTCCTGTTCCTTCCTATACAGACGCTTCTGTGGTTTATCTCCTGGACATTGAAAATGTTATGTTGTGGAGATGGTAGATTCTGCTGTATTCTTTCCAAGAGTGAAGCATTTTGTTTGCTTTGCTTTAGCAGAAGATGCTGCGGCTGGGCAAAATGCAAAGTCTGTCTTTTGGATAGCAGCTCAAAGTGCAGTTCTTTCAGCCATAGGCAGCTTATTTAAGCTCTACTCCATGCATGAGAGATTTGGGGAATCACTCATGCATGAGAGATTTGGGGAAAGTGTATGTACAGAATTTGAGCTTTCCGTCTCTAGCTCTGTCCTTTCCAAGATCTGCCCCTCACTTTCTAGCAAATAAGATTGCTCCAAACTCTACCTAATCTCTTCTTTTGAAGCCAGCAAGGCTGTTATCATTCTCTCATAGTTTTAACTGCCCTGCATGTTGCAGACTAGAGACTGCCCTCATGCTAAGATAAGCGATGAAAAGGAGGATGCCATTTTTCTTCTAAGTGTTAACTCCCCATCCAAGACATACTTACTGTTGATCATTCTCCATTGCCTTGAAGTAGTTGTTTTCTATTTTACATTTTGTCCATTGTATATTGTCATCCATGAGAAGGCCAGTCTGATAGAGGTTTATTGGCCATTAGTGGAAGCAGCTGTTGGGCACACTATTAATATTTTATTGGTATATGCCCATAAGCATATTTCATTTATATATTATGACATAACAAACTTAGTGATCTGAAATAATAACTTTTGTTTTCTTCACAATTCTATTGACGAACTGGCTTAGCTGGATGGGTCTTTTTCTCCACGTGCCATTGAATGGGGTCTCTCACTTACCTGAATTCAGCTGCAGATAGGCTAGAAGTTCCAAAAATTCATTCACATATCTGGAACCTGGATGTTATTCCACTTGGCCTTTTCATGTGACCAGCTTGGGTTTCCTCTCTAAATAGTGATTGTAGGGAAGTTGGCCGTCATACATGGCAGCTAGCTTTGCAGAGGGAAGACTCAGAAGCCTTTAGACTTCTTTTTTTGTTTGTTTTATTTTATTTGTTTATTTTTTTTAATTTACACCCAAGTTAGTTAGCATATAGTGTAACAATGATTTCATGAGTAGATTCCTTAATGCCCCTACCCATTTAGCCCATTCCCCCTCCCACAACCCCTCCAGTAACCCTCTGTTTGTTCTCCATATTTAAGAGTCTCTTCTGTTTTGTCCCCCTCCCTGTTTTTATATTATTTTTGTTTCCCTTTCCTTATGTTCACCTGTTTTGTCTCTTAAAGTCCTTATATGAATGAGGTCATATGCTATTTGTCTTTCTCTGATGGACTAATTTCGCTTAGCATAATACCCTCCAGTTCCATCCACGTAGTTGCAAATGGCAAGATTTCATTCTTTTTGATTGCCAAGTAATACTCCATTGTATATATGTACCACATCTTCTTTATCCATTCATCCGTCGATGGACATTTGGGTGCTTTCCATACTTTGGCTATTGTTGATAGTGCTGCTATAAACATTGGGGTGCATGTGCCCCTTCGAAACAGCATACCTATATGCCTTGGATAAATACCTAGTAGTGCAATTGCTGGGTCGTAGGGTAGTTCTATTTTTAATTTTGGGGGGGAGCCTCCAGACTGTTTTCCAGAGTGGCTGCACCAGTTTGCATTCCTATCAGCAGTGCAAAAGAGATCCTCTTTCTCCGCATCCTTCCCAACATCTGTTGTTGCCTGAGTTGTTAATGTTAGCCATTCTGACAGGTGTCAGGTGGTATCTCATTGTGGTTTTGATTTGTATTTCCCAGATGATGAGTGATGTTGAGCATTTTTTCATGTGTCGGTTGGCCATCTGGATGTCTTCTTTGGAGATTCATGTCTTTTGCCCATTTCTTCACTGGATTATTTGTTTTTTGGGTGTTGAATTTGATAAGTTCTTTATAGATTTTGGATACTAACCCTTTATCTGATATGTCGTTTGCAAATATCTTCTCCCATCCTGTCAGTTGCCTTTTAGTATTGCTGATTGTTTCCTTCACTGTGCAGAAGCTTTTTATTTTGATGAGGTTCCAACAGTTCATTATTAGAAGCCTTCAGACTTCTTAAGGCCTGGGGTCAGAAACCCCAAGATGTCACCTCTGCTGCCTTCTACTGATTAATATAGGTCATACACCCAGTTTCAAGAGGAATGGAAATAGACTTCACCTCTCGGTAAGAATGGTGCCATGAGCATACAAGAAAGGGAGGCATGTGTGACAGCCTTTTTTGCTGACTGTACACACACATGTGCACAGACTTGGTCACATATAAAACATTTTGGTGGGCCAAAGGGGAGGGAGCTGTGAGACATAGAGTTTTAGTTTTACCTGTGGGGTGTTTTATTCTTTGAGTATAAGGCAAAATAAGGAAATCTAAATATTTGCCAATTCTGAGCAGCCAACTAGACGGTTGTTTGCTCTATTATTCTGCTGTGTTTTTACTTGTTTGATTTGTTATGTATGTTTAAATCTCTTCCAAATAAAAGGCTCATCAGCTTCTTGAACTCATAAGGCTGTATCTGTGGGTCATACGCCCCTCTTTAATTGGCACAAATCCATAGGTCTTAGTCTCCTCTTACTCTGACGTTCCGTATTTCTAGATAGAAGGAGGGGAAGGACCAGATGACCTCTGAAAGCCCCTCTGATCTGTCGTTCCATGTGCTTTCTGTGCTGTCCAGATCATTTCATTCCCAACATCACTCCTTAATCACTCGCCTCATCATTCTGCTCAAAAGCAGTTCCCTTTGTCGTGATGTTTTCATACCCTGAACTCTGTTCATTACTCTGCTCCCCACCTCATTACCAGAATGTGCTGCTCGAGTCTTGCTCACTTAAAAATGATCTACCATTCCAGCTCTGTAGAAATTACCCAGCCAACAGGCATCTATCTCCTTCAGCATCCATCAAGCTGAAGAGAGTGATTAGCAAAATTGCAGGGACCAGGACACTCCGCCAGGGTCACATTGGTGATTTCCATCCTCCAGTGCTACAGGGGAGAACCTTCCAGTAGACCCATTTTGAAATGAAAGGCAGAGTTTGGGAGAAGTTTTGCTGACTTATAAGAAGGAATCCATTTGTTAGCCAAACTCCATGACTACTTAAATAGAAATAATAATAATCTAATATAGGAAAATATCATACAAAATAAGTGGGAAAAATAAGAATGTGTTCATTCAACCTTATTTGTAAGAATAGAGTGTTAGAAACAGCCTAATAGTCTCTGTCTGAGGGAATAAGAATATAAATCCTAGTATTTGCACACAAAGGATCAGTACTTGGCCACTTTAAAAATTGAGGTAATGTCATATGTCCTCACATGGAAAAGTGCTCGTACTATTTAAATTAAGGCCAAAATTTGCAGAAAAAAATTTACAGTTGTATAGTATGATCCTATTTTATAAAATTTTAGGTGAGTGTATATTTTGTTATTATTAATACAAGAAAGAAAAAAAGAACACTAGCTTTCCTTTATTGAATGCCTCCTCTGTGTCACATACTGTGCATGTAGTGTGCATACACTGAATTGCCTCATCATTCCTCACAACATGGGGTTGGCCGTATTATCATCACTTCGCACATGTGGAAACTAAAGCTCAGAGAAGTTAAGGAACTCGTCTGTGGATGTCTAGCTAGGAAGTAACCAAATTTGTATATGCCTCTTGGCTTGCCTACCGCAAGTGCCTGTATACTTAACCAATTCCAACATTATGAAACTTCTCACGTTTCAATTTCTCTCACTGCCAAGATCACCATACTTCCTGTCTTTGCCCATATTCCACTGTCTTCCTCTAATATTCTTGGCAGACCTCCTTCCGGGTATTTTGTATGAAAAGTTTTTTTTTTACTGGGGCATTCTAAAATATGGTGACTTTTAGCTGAGGCTTCTTAAATGTGTTTCTTTTTAAATTTTTTAAATGTTTATTTATTTATTTTGAAAGAGAGAGCAAGCAGGGAAAGGGCAGAGAGAGAGAGAGAGAGAGAGAGAGAGAGAGAGAATCCCAAGTAGGCTCCCTGCTGTCAGTGCAGAGCCCAACCACCAACCATGAGATCAGGACCTGAGCCAGTATCAAGAGTTGGATGCTTAACCAACTGAGCCACCCAGGTGCCCCTTAAATGTTTCTAATAGTTAAAACATACACATAGTTCAAAATACAGATGGGTCCCCAGCCACCAAGTTCTCCACGCCAAAGGTGACCACTATGCTCTGTTTCCTGTGTCTGCCCTCCAGTAGAATTTTATTCATGTAGAAACAAATACATACAGATGCAGTATTCCTGTCTATCCTTTTGCAGAAACAATGGCACATGATTCACACCATTTCTTACTTTATGTATATCAATATGACTTACAAATAATTCATAACGTGTATGTGAAAATATTCCTCAGTCTCTTTTCAGCTTTGTACTATTATTCTATTATAGGGAAGCCATCTATGTAAGCAAGTTTCCTATTGATGGACATAGAGGTTGTTTGCAGTTCTTTGCTTTAGTAAACAATACAGCAATTTTTAAGGTCTATTTATTTTGAGAGAGAGAGAAAGAGAGAGTATGCACATGCACACAAGAGTGGGGAAGGGGCAGAGAGAAAGGGAGAGAGAGAGAATCTCAAGCAGGCTCCATGCTGTCAGCAGACAGCCTGATGTAGGGTTCGAAATCACGAACCATGAGATGATGAACCAGGAACCCCCTACATCAATTATTTTTTATTCATTATTTTACATGCATTTATGTATCTTGTTAATGAATGAGTGCATTTATTATTTAAATGTATACTTTCGAATTGTCTTTCACAGAGTTCATGCCAAATGAGAATCCTACCAGCACTATGTAAGATTGCCCTATTTCCTCACATCCTGAGCAATACAGTACAGATAGCCTTTTGGATCTCAGATAATCTGTAAAGTGAAAACTACCATCTTGGTAGTTTTAATTAGCCTTTCCACATCTTCACAGCTGTCCTTCCACGTGTTCAAGTCTTTGAGAACATTTTACATTTTCCTTCATGGAGACTGTGGGCATTTCTTATTTGTTGCTATTTTAAATGGAATCTTCTACCACTCTATTTTCTAACTGTTTTAACGGTGTGTTATTTGTATTATGAAAGTTATTGATTTCAGTATATGAGCATTTTTCCCATCCACTTTATTGAATTCTCTGATTATTTGTCATAGTTTTTATTTCACTCTCCTCAGCTTTCCAAGAGATATAATCGTATTATCTGAAGTAGTGATAATTTTACATATTCATTCCCAATATTTATGTGTGTGATTCCCCCTCTCGTCCCATGGCACTGTCTAGCACCTTCTGCAAAAATATTTATTAATTAATAGTTGCGGGTTCTGTCGCTGTTTTTGTTGATGGTGAGTTCTTTGTTTCTAAAGTTAATGAAAGTGCTTTTAGTGTTTAGTGTTTCTCTCCATTAAGCAGAATATTTATCTTATTAAGAAAATATCTATCTCTGAAAATATTATTAAAATGGTAACATCTTCTGTCTTTTAAAAGCCTCTAATGAAGCATTGTTCCATAGAAATATAATACAAGTCATGAATGCAAGACACATATATAATTTTAATTTTTTTGTAGGCACACTTCATTTTTTTTAATTAAAAAAATTTAATGTTTACTTATTTTTGAGAGAGAGAGCAAAACAGAGCACAAGCAGGGGGAGGGCAGAGAGAGACACACACAGAATCTGAGGCAGGCTCCAGGCTCTGAGCTGTCAGCACAGAGCCCAAGAGGGGCTTGAACCCATGAACCATGAGATCATGACCTGAGCCAAGATCTAACCTTTAACTCACTGAGCCACCCAGGCACCCCACTACATTTTAAATAGTAAAAAATTGGGGTGCCTGGGTGGCTCAGTTGGTTAAGCATCTGACTTTGGCTCAGGTCATGATCTCGCAGCTTGTGAGTTCAAGCCCCACATCAGGGTCTATGCTGACAGCTCAGAGCCTGGAGCCTGCTTCTGATTCTGTGTGTGTGTGTCTCTCACTCTCTCTGACCCTCCTTTGCTCTCACTGTCTCTCTCTCTCTCTCTCAAAAATAAACATAAAAATTATACTAGAAAAAATTAAATAGTAAAAAATGAGTAAAATTAATTTATATAATAGTTTTATTTAACTTAATATATCAAAATATTATCATTTTAACATGTATCCAATATAATTATTTTTTTAAAGATTTTATTTTTGGGGCACTTGGGTCACTCAGTCGGTTGAGCCTCCAACTCTTGACCTCAGCTCAGTTCATAATCCCAGGGTCATGGGATCATGTCGGGCTCTGTTCTGTGCATGGAGCCTGCTTAGTTAGGATTCTCTCTCTCTCTCCCTCTCTCTCTCTCTCTCCGTCCCTCCCTCCCTCCCTCCCTCTCTCTTCCCCTTCCCAGCTTGTGCTCTCCCTCTCTCCAAAATTAAAAATAAATAAATAAAAATTTAAAAATAAAGATTTTATTTTTAAGCAATCTCTGCACTCCACATAGGGTTCAAACTCACAACCCCAAGATCAAGAGTCGCATGCTCTTCTGACTGAGTCAGTCAGGTGCCCTTCAGTATAATAATTATTAATGAGATATTTTATAAACTTTTCTAATACTAGATCTCTGAAACCTGATACATATTTCACAGTTTCAGCACATCTCAGTCAGAACTGGCTTTAGTTAAAATGCCCAGGAGTCACATGAGTCTAATGGCTACTTCACGGGACAAGCACAGCTCTGAGTTTTGATGTCTTCAGGACAAAGCCTAAATGTCAGATGGCCTTCGTAGAAGGTTTTCTGCTGGGAACTCTACTCCATTACCTTTCTCGCCTAACCCTTCTGCTTGGCACACTCTTCCACCTCCTGTTCACCTGGCTGAGTCTTACCTATCCTTCAGCCCAAAGCCAATCTTACCTACTCCCGTGAAGCATTCCTTGCCTCCAATCTGGGTTGGGTTCCTGTTCTCTTTATTCACGTCATAGCCTATTTTTATCCTTCTTCCACCAGACTTCATGCTTCTTGAGATCAGGGACTCCCTCTTGCTTCCCACACCCCTAACACGTAGGACAGTGTACATAGTAGCTGCTCAACAAATACTTGTTGAAGAAGTATCATCGCACGAGATAAGAGCCTGTATGCAGAGCGCAGGAAAACAATGTGTCCTGTGTATCTTTTGAATGAGGAAAGAGAAAACTTTGGACACCACAAAGTAGGAAGGAAGACTTAGGATGGAGTCTTAGAAGTGGATGATCAGAAAGAGAGTAACATATTAGGAGCACACTAAAACATGTAAGTTGTGACATCTCAGTATCAAGGTTGCAATATTAGAGGAGAAAATCACCGAATGTACAGGTGTCTGTCCACATGTCCTTGGGGAAAGGAGATATAAATTACAATGTAGATGATAAGATGTACATCTTTCAAAGCCCTGGACCACTTTAAGTTCAAATGCTTTTTTGTTCCCTTGGTTGGGGTAATTTCATGAATAAAGTGTCATCTACCATTCACCACCCTGAAGCTTTAGAGGACCTTGCCCCACTGGAGTGACCCTTTCTTTCTTTCTTTTTTTTTTTTTTTTTTTTAACGTTTATTTATTTATTTATTTATTTATTTATTTATTTATTTATTTTTGGGGTTTTTTGGGGTTTTTTTTTTGTTTTTTTTTCAATATATGAAATTTATTGTCAAATTGGTTTCCATACAACACCCAGTGCTCATCCCAAAAGGTGCCCTCCTCAATACCCATCACCCACCCTCCCTTCCCTCCCACCCCCCATCAACCCTCAGTTTGTTCTCAGTTTTTAAGAGTCTCTTATGCTTTGGCTCTCTCCCACTCTAACCTCTTTTTTTTTTTTTTTTTTTTCTTTCCTTCCCCTCCCCCATGGGTTTCTGTTAAGTTTCTCAGGATCCACATAAGAGTGAAAACATATGGTATCTGTCTTTCTCTGTATGGCTTATTTCACTTAGCATCACACTGTCCAGTTCCATCCACGTTGCTACAAAGGGCCATATTTCGTTCTTTCTCATTGCCATGTAGTATGGAGTGACCCTTTCTTAAGGGAGATCACTGTCCATAGAAACCTGGAAATGGTATTAGTTAGGTATTTCAATGCTGAAAATCTCTCTCCCTGTCTGGACTTCTATTTTTATATTTCTCACTTTTGGGTAGTTTCTTGCCAATCTTATCACTTTTCTATAATGGAAGGAGTATGCATCAACTTTCAAAAACTCACAGCCATGGGGTGCCAAGGTGGCTCAGTCAGTTAAGTGCCTGACTCTTGATTTTGGCCCAGGTCATGATCCTTCATGGTTCATGGATTCGAGCCTTGCCTCAGGGTCTGTGTGATGACGTGGGTCCTGCTTGGGATTCTCTCTCTCTCTGCCTCTCTCTGCTCCTGCCCCACTCACACGTGCTCTCACTCTCTTTCTCTCAAAATACATAAATAAACATTAAAATAAACTCTCAGCCAACATGACCCTTGTGGTACCTATCTTTGGAAAATTACTAAATAATGACAACAATAATAGTAAAACGTATGCATATACTACACACTGACCATGTATCAGGCACTGAACTGAGCACTTTATCTACATCATCTCATTTAAATGTCACAGAATTTACAAATAAGTAATGGGCCCAAGGTCAAACAGCTCATAATTAACTGAGCTGGGACTTCTTCCCAATACGTCTAATTTCAGAGCCCACATATCCATACATTATATGTTATTACTTGCAATTTATCAAACCATATAGAATTCTATTACTGAAAATATTAGTCATCCATCTTTGCTTTTGGCCAACATTAGGGCACTTGGGTTCCACTCCAACTCACTCCTGTGCAAGGAGAATTTGATACCCCTCATGCCTGGCCTTTTGATTAGACCAAGGAAAGATGCTTTAGTGTGTTTGCTACTCTCTTTCCCATGAGAAAATGGGCAAAACGATTGACTCAGACCTCTTCACACATGGACACCCCAGCAGCTCATCAGATGTCTTCTGTGTAAGGGTCAATTAAGATGTGTGCTCAATAGTAAATGAAGGAAATAAAGGACAGATGGAGGAATTTGGTCACAGTGACTGAAGGCACTTTGACAGCTGCTGTGGTGATTACATCACCAGCCATTTGGCTTTCAATGAAGTTTGCATCTTAATAACTCTTGAAGAGAATCAAAAGTGTTTTGTCTTTATGATACCATATTTAAAGGCTTTAATGCATGGGGGTAGAAAAGGTACCAGATCCTAAATCAGTGGTGCTCAGCTTTGACTATACATTAAAATCCCAAGTTACATACCCCAGAGACCAATTTCATCAGAATCACTGGAGGTGGGATCCAGGCTTTAGTATTTATTATAGCTCCCCTACATTAGTCCAATGTTCAAATCAATAAGGGAAACACTGCTTAAGATTTATGTTTCTCTTAGCTTATGTTAGTTACCAAATGTAAAGTAACAGTCCACTTCTGTTTTATTGTCATTTTCTAAATTATTTGCATTGCAAGAAGAAAATTTGGTCTATTCAATATTAGTTCTTTGAAATATTTAATAATTTCTTCATGACTACATATGTCACAAATGTACATGTATAGATAGGTTGATAGATGGATAGATAGATATGTTATATATCAGTGTATTTTGGGTGTTTTAGAAAAATTACATTACCAATTTTTGTATATAGTGTATATATATATATATGTATATGAATAAGTATACACACATAGATGACAAAGCTTCTTAATTCTGGTATTTTTTATCTGTTCAATCTTTCCTTTTGTGATAAAGATATTTTAAGACCTTCCATTGATAGGATATTTACCTGTTTTGCAAAGAGTAATATCAATGTTGCTTTTAAATTTTGAGGATATGTTGTTAAGTGCATCAATATTCTTTAAATTATATTTTCCTAGAATTTTAAAAATTTTATTATTAAGTAATGTATGCCTTAATTGCTAGTAATATTTCTGCCTTGGATTTCATTTTGCTGGTATATTGCCTCATTATCCTTCATTGTGTTAGTACTTGCATAATATATCACTTACTTTACTTTTCAAACTTGTGTGATTTTTGTTTTAAGTGGTTCTCCTTTAGGAAACATTATTACTGGAGTTTTAGAAATCAGTTCTGATCTTATAATGGCAAATTTCATTCATTTACACCAGTAGTGATTACAGATATATTTAGACTTAGTTCTACCTTTTTCTTATTTGATTCTGTTGGGATTGATATATTTACTATATTTATTATTCCTCTCTGATGTTTTAGAACTGTATTTTTTTACATATATAAATAATTACAATTTTTTAACCATGGCTAAAAGCGTTCAGAATTTTAAATGTTTTCCTAAATATAGCAAATACCTTAGAACGCATTATTTACCACTGAACTCCAGTGTCAATCATGATAATTATTCCTTAGAATTTGTTTTACATAACACACACATAATTATTAATTTTGCATTCAGGTAGTTAAACATACTGGTATTTTCTCAATTCTTGTGCCCACAGAAATGATTTTTATCATTTTTTTCTCTTTTTTAAACTTTTACCACTGTTTCTTATATCCCACATCTGCATTTTGGGTCAGTATTTCCTTTTTTATAAAATACATCCTGCATTTTTTTCTTTTAGAAAGAGCCTGAGAGCCTTAACTTCCCCATTCATGCATTATAGTTACGACTTGACCGGAAGTTTAGCTAGAAATAAAATTGGAGGTTAATACATGTTTTCTTTTAATACACTGAGATATTACGCTTTGATCTTTGGGCACCGTCATTGCCAAGGTGGGGGAAAAAAATCTCTGAGTCTAAATTCTATTACTCAATGGCCACTCTGTCTTTTTTCCCCTGGTAGTTTTTTAAATGTTTTATTTTATTTTATTTTATTTTATTTTATTTTATTTTATTTTATTTTATTTTATTTTATTTTATTTTATTTTATTTTATTTTTGAGAGAGAGAGAGAAAGAGAGAGAGAGAGAACAGGGGAGGAGTAGAGAGACAGGGAGACACAGAATCAGAAGCAGGCTCCAGGCTCCAAGCACAGAGCCTGACGCGGGGCTCGAACTCACAAACCACAAGATGGTGACCTGGGCCGAAGTCTGACACTCAACCTACTGAGCCACCCAGGCACCCCTCCCTGGTAGTTTTTAAGATTGTATTTTCGCCTTAGTTCTTTTACTGTCTCATTCAATGAGTAGACGTTTATTGGGTATAATTTATTCTTCTCTGTGGATCTTTTGATCTGTGAACTTGTATATCTTCAGTTCTGTAAAAGGCCAGTAATTACCTCTTCAAATATTTCTCATCTCTTTTTATTCCTTATGTCTTTTGGAACTCTTATGGGGCCTCAGTTGGAGTTTCTCAAGCTATTCTTGATATCTCTTTATCTTTCCTCCCTAGTTGCCCTTCAGTTGGAGAATTCTGGATAAGATTCTTGTTATTTCATTCCAAATCATTATTTTTTCCTTGGTTTATTTGTTGGGGGTTTAATCCATTCTTTATGTTTTCTGTTTAAATGTATCCATTTTCAACGTTTCTGATTGGTTCTTTATGTCCACAATTCTCCAGTTTCGTTTTTTTTTTACTTGCTTCCTAATTTCTGATGTGTTTCAAGTGGGTTTTTTTTTTTCCTCTGTGACCAACTTACATATTCTTATTATGAATTTTTGTCAACCATTTTGCAGAATTAATTTAATTCATGGTGAATTTATGTTTGATTATTGGTCTTGCTAGCTGATTTTCTTATTATAACTTTCCTCCTATGGCAAAAAAAAAGTTTTTTGTTTATTTTGATGTTTGTTTTTCTGCCTATTCCTCTTCTCACCCCTCCCTGTGTCATCCACACATTTATATGCAAATATTCTTTGAGTATGTACTATGCACTAGTCCCTATTCTAGTTCTGGGAATATCTAGTGTACAAAACACACCGAAATCACTCCCTACATGGAGCTTACATTCCAGAGGGAGAAAACAGACAATGAATATAACACCTGTATAAATCATACAGCATGTTAATGATCTTGAAATTGCTGCACCTGTTCCTCCCGGGCTCCCAGTCCAGCATGTTAGGGGTTCCTGCTCTGCAGTGCTGTTGAACAGTACTATTCAAAGTGGTGTCCACAGACAGGTGCTGATCTGCAAACTATTTGTAACTTGTCCATGACAAGACGAGTATAGAGATTGAGATAGAGGCTTTGGAAACCTTTCTATCAATTCGACAAAACAATTTTATTTCTGTCAAACCTGACACAACAAAACTTGGCCTTATATTGTGTAGGTCTACTTTTTTATTTTATTCCTCAATTTTCTTTAATTATATTTTACTAAAAACAATTCTGTGATGAAATGGTGGGGGAGGAGGCAGGAATCAGTGTTCTTTCAACACAGAGAGTCTGGGAAGCATCAATATAGTGGTTCTTTGGATGTGGGAAGTCAACCAATAGGGACTTTGTTTATGTCTTGACTGAAAGGCTTTAGGCTATGTCTGTATCCTTTTCCCTTCTTAAGTGTGCAGCATTATGGAAATCAGAGCCTGTCGTGGCAGTGGGTAGCTTGTTTTTTCAACATCTTTTTATAGGGTGAGCATCAGAGCTCCAACTTTAAGCTGTCGATTTGCCACAGAGCACTTTAGTTCCAATTATCTGGTGGGCATAGAAGGAATTTTCAAAATATATCTAACTCTGCCACTTGACAGAAATACAAGTTCTTTTCATTCTGAGACTTTGGCTTGGTTCAAACTGACCCCTGGAAGAAAGAGTGAAAAAAAACTAAACTGTCCAAATCCCTCATTTCAAATGTTGGGTTGGCCATTGACTTACTGGCGACCTTAACAAATCACTAACCTCTTACAATTCAAGCTTTATAACTTTTACACCTCTTTGAGACTAGTAGGGATCGGTTATTTCTGTAAAGACGGAAAGCACACTCAGAAAAGTGCAGTGATGTGCCCTAGGCCAACTATTCAGACAAGCCTAGGTCCGTCACAAAGTCCATATGTGCTATCTTATCAAATATCGAAGTTGGATGGAGTCCTCTCCTTGGGAATATCAAAGATGGCAAAACTCAAACACTATTGTGAAATACCTGCATTCTTTTCATAGCAGGGATTTGGAATCTAATCCCAGCTGGGGAGTGCTCACTGAACCCTGCCTGTGGCTGCTCTAGCATTGCTTGCAGATGCTCCCGTGTCCCAGCTAACACCGAGCTCAACTCTCCCCCATTGTCAGAGCTTAGAAGCTGTGACTGAAAGGCACTAGAAAGGTAGGGAGGGCACATGGCCTTGACAACTGATGTTGTGTGTTTACCCAGATATGGCATGGAAGCCGCTGCAGAAAGGATTTGATTCACCCGGAGGCTGATGTATACAGTCTCAATTTGCTTGTTGTTTTCCCTCTCTCCTTTACATTCCTCTTCTTTACTCCCTGTGGTCCTATGCACATCCTGACTCCAATGTCTAGCTACATTCTGCCTTGAATACAGGTCAAATTCCATTCCAAAATTACAATAACAAAGAATTCCAGAGAACAAAGCTATGCCTGTACTTTGGTGTTTGATTCCCAGGAGCAATGCTTTCCTTATCTAGTTACAACAAAATTTGAGCTTTTATGCAAATACTTTCCCTTAATGCTATCCATATGATATTTATTCTTTTTTTAATGTTTATTTATTTTTGAGAGAGAGAGAGAAAGCAGGGGAGGGGCAGAGAGAGAGGGAGACACAGAGTCCAAAGCAGGCTCCAGGCTCAAAGCTTTCAGCACAGAGCCCAATGTGGGGCTTGAACTCACGAACTGCAAGATCACGACCTGAGCTGAAGTCGGGACACTTAACAAACTCAGCCACCCAGGTGCCCCATGATACTTATTATTAAAGCAATACTTCCTCATGTGTGCATCTCTCCTCAAAGATTAAAATGCATATTCAAGTGTTCTATTGTGTGATCTTTACAATAGCAGTTGATTATTAAACTATCAAAAGTACTCCAATTTTATAGATTAGGATATTGAGGTTCAAAGAAGTAAATCAACCAAGACCCCATAGCCTTAAGTGCAGGAACTGGGGACTTTGGCTTCTAAATATTCTCTCTCCTGTGTAATATTCTATTTTACAGATGGCTCTATGAGAACCATTTTTCCAGGAAACTAAGGGTAGTAGCTAAACAGTTTGTATGTTTTATGCCCTGCCATCAAGACCAAATGCCAAGTGAGTGAGTTTTTACAAGGATGAGCTATGCCTTTAATATCCTTTATTCCCTTTCCAATATCCCAACTGCCAGAACAAAATTGGGAATGAAAATATTCACATTATGATGGAAAAGGGAATGGGAATGGTGTCTTTTCTCTCATTCAGGTTTGAAACACTGAGATTTCAGTGCAAACAGGGGATCACTCTATTTGACCTCCAGTTCTAGGAATGCAGTTTTTTTTTTTTTTTTCAGTAAGCCAATGAAGGCAGTATTATGGAAAAAGACAGCCATGGGTTGGACAAAAGTGACTCTGCCGCTTAGCACACTAGGATAGGTTGCTCACAGGCTCTGCACTACAGCTCTCTAATCTGTACAAAGACACGAGCAATATACATACTAGGTTTTTCATATTGGGTGAAGTGTATCTAGTGAAGCTGTTTTTAAAAGATAAAGAATTATACAGGGACCTGGGTGGCTCAGTTGGCTAAGCGTCTGACTCTTGGTTTCAGCTCAGATCATAATCTCACGGTTTTGTGGGTTCGAGGCCCATGTGGGGCTCCGTGCTGATAGTGCGAAGCCTGTTTGGGATTCTGTGTCTGCCTGTCTCTCTGCCCTTGCCCCACTTGTGCTGTCTCTGTCTCTCTCAAAGTAAATAAATAAACCTTAAAAAAAAGTTATACAAATACTTGTTCTTATTTCGTCTGTTTTGCACTCTACCCAACAGCATAAATTCTAGTCTAAGGATTGATTAATTTGCAGAGATCCCCAACTGTGGACACATGTGGCAACAATAACCGAAATTGAACATAGTGTGACCTTGGGACATCATATAACCTTTCTGTTGTCACTGTACTCCTCATAGAACAACCAAACATTATTATTACTCTCACCTTGAGATGAGCAAGGTTGTATATAATTAGCACTATCTAATCACTTCTTTACGATCCTGGATCATGTGTGTTCATGAGTGTGTGTGTGTGTGTGTGTGTGCACGTGTACAGTCTCCTTTTGCAAATGAAATGTAAATTCCTTGAATTTGAGAACCATATTTCCTCTTATCTATAACTTTTACAGCACTGGGGAATAGAAATACAATTACTGACTATCAGAGCAGGAAGAGACTTTAGCCTCATTTAGTCTGACTCTCCTCATTTTATAGATAAAAAAAATAGGAACCCAGTGTACAGATAATAGGTGATTTGCCTAAGATCGCCCAGCAGAGGTTGGGTTTAAAGCAGACATTTCATTTCAGATCCTTGTTCCTTCCATTATATATATGTTACAGTAGATATTTGATGTATAATTTTCAAATGAAGAAGGAATAACTAAAAATCATTTAATTTGCATTTTACATAGTAGAAAGCAAGTTCAGTGATCAAATAAATTTTAATACATTCTGTGCTTCAAGAACTTTGTTTCTTTATGCTAATACAACTTAAGAATCTCCAAAAGATGGTAGGTTGGCTTTTCCGAAGTTCTTTGAACAAAGATTCCTTTCGGAGGACCACAGCTATTACAATACAATAAATATCCAATAAACATAAATGGATAAATGAACTAAAAATAGAAGACAGTGTCCTAGGATTTCAAGCTGAAACTTGATTACCCATCTTGTTTAGCCTTTTATAACCTATGTAACCTTGAACGTGACTCTCCAGTCTCTGTAGCAGGAGACTCCGGTCTCTCCAATCTCTCCCTCTTTCTAAGATGGAGAGAGGATGTTCTGCCCAACCTACCTTAAGAAGCATCAGGAAAGGCCAAATTTCTTTGGAGCTGCAGAACCTGGTGTAATGAATGAGCCTCACTTTGAGCACCAGCCACTCTCCTTTCATTTTGGGAACGACACTTTCTTTTTTCCCAGGAACTGCATTTTCCCCTCCCTCCATCCATATGATTCCCATTGGAGTCACCATGTTCTGAATATCAACCTGACCCTCCAGCCAGAGTTAACAGGTTAAGAGCTGCACACCTCACTCTGGCTGATCCAGTAATTCTCCCCACTGGGATCTCAGCTTTAGAGCTAAGAGAGAGTCAGCTGAGAGTCAGCAGGTAGCTACAGGTATTTCCTTTGTTCACTAACCACCAGCCACAACCCTCAGATATTCTAAATTGTGTCCCCATCTGTTGGCCTTTCCACGTATTCCTTCTCCCACCAATGTCGCTCTCTGACATTGGCAGAGCTGGATGTCACCATTTTCACCTCAATTCCAATGTCACCTCTTCCCAGATCTCCTCTGATCACTTAACCAAGGAAGCACCCCTTGTCATTCTGTACCACTGACTGTTTTATTGTCTTCATAGCTTATCTCAGTAACTGAAACTATCTTGTTTGCTTATGTATTTGCTTATGTCTGAGTTCCCTGCAAAACACAGGCTCCTTGATGGCAACGATTTTGAATTTTCTCTTGTTCACCCCTACTTCCCCAGCCCTCGAAAGGATGCCTAACACATGTATCATTGATCCATAAGCTGGTAGAAAGTCTCCATGCTCACAATGATCTTTCAAGGCTGGCAGCATTGTCCTCTCCTGATAGTGGAAGGAACAGAAACCCCAAGGATGTAGTCATTTTTTCAAGATCTCATAGTTATGAGAGCAGTGGTCATCTTCTACCTGGTCAGAATGATTTCTCTAGAATCCATCTGCTGGCAGATCATTTATTTATATATTTAACTTTTTTTTTAAGTTCATTCATTTATTTTGAGAGTGTGGGAAATAGAGAGAGAATCCCAAGCAGGCTCGATGCTGCCAGCATAGAGACTGACATGGGGCTCAATCTCACAAACCATGGTATCATGACCTGAGCCAGAATCAAGAGTCAGACGCTCAACTGACTGAGCCACCCAGGTGCCCCAGGTCATTCATTTTATATTGGTAAGATCATTTTTTTGGTGGGGAAGGGGAGATAGTTCGATAGAGATGTGAAAGATCCCAACAGGTACCACATGTCAGTCAATGTGTTTGGAACCATTAGGCATCACAGAGAAACTCTACTATATAACTACAATGCTTTTTTCTCCTGTATGTGTCCAGACTTGTTTTTGGAGCCGTCCCTGCTTACAAGTCTGGGGCTGGAACATTCTGAAAGGCCCCAGGTATCACTACAGTGGCAGCTGCCAACCTTCTAACACTGATACTGCTTTCTCCCCAGTAGGTCTGCATAAGCATTAGTAATAAAGGAGAGGAGAGGAGAAGCCTCCTTCTGCTTGCTGCTTTTCTGTTGGACATCAGTGGGCTTTGTTTCACCAGTGAAATATATATTTTTAAATATCCAGGAAAGACAGCCAATATTTGGCAGAACAAGAGTTACCCCCTACACATGCTTCTTCCTGTGGGGATTTTGAATAATGTTCTGTTTGTTTGATTTTATACAAGGTCAGGCCTAGCTGAGATTGGCAGAGAGAATTATTCCCACCTTTACTCTGCTGCCAAGTCAGGAAAGAAGCTGGGTTCTGGCCCATTTTTCACACTGGATGAACCTCAGTGGAGACAGGGAGAAGAATAAATCCAAGGTCACACAGAGAGCCAGATCTTATTAATAGTCTGAAATATTTGACTTAATGTCCTACACTTTGCATCATTATCTCATCTAATATTTACAGCAACCCTACAAAGTAGACATTATTACCTAAAGGGAAGTTGAAACCAAGAGAGATTAAATGACTTGTCCAAGATCACACAGCCAAGAAATCGCATGGAATTTTGACCTGTGAATGCTGCAGTATTTCTGTGCCCCCACCTCTGTCAACACAGACAACAACTGGTTTTGGAGAAGATGTGTCCCTGCGGTCATCACACCTTCACATACTGTCACAGAAAATATTCCCATTTCGTACAACTTTATGAACGCCACCACCCAGAATAGGGCCAAAAAGACTCCTACATTTCCACAGCAACTGCCACATCTGTCTCATTCCTTGTTCCTCATTTCCTATTATTCATCTCAAAGAGTTTTGCAAACAGGTGTGATTCCAGGTTACTACAGGGAGGTGCCAATGGCAAAAATAAGTCAGCAGCAGATCTCAGATCCAGAATGCTCAGTTGTCTCCACAAAGCCCAGAAGCCACAGTCAGTACCATTCTGTCTTAAGGAAAATAGCTAGCAAACTGATGTTTCTCCAACAGTCCTTCCTTCCTGGGTAAATAGTTAGCTTAGAAGTCTCCCCATCTGTGTACCTTGTGATCACAGGTGGGTAGTTTAACTTCTTCGTGCCTCGGTCTCAATGTAAATGGTGATGTAATAACAGTAGTATCTATATCATAAGGCTACAGAACAGATTAAATACTCCAACGTATATGACATGTTTAGGACAATGTCTGATATTTAGTAAATGCTCTACAAGTTGTCATTCTTTGCAGCTCCCTTTGTTCTCAATTAATGTTTTCATGGGCCTCGGAAAAGCTAACCCCCATATATACTGACAGCATGGCTTTTTGAGGCCTCTTTCTCGCCATAAGGCTGATTTTTGCATCTCTTTTAATGGTCCTAGATAAACACTTGTGACTTGTTTGCTTGATTAGCTACAGTCTTCTGGAGTGTTCTGTGTCTGCTTGTTACCCTTCTGGAAATGACACAGGACCATGTGACTCACCTATTTCCATCACCTGTGAGACTGGCCCTCTCCAGGCAGAGCTGCTGGGCTTCAGCCAGACATGTCATTCCCTGAGACCCAGGCCGGTAGGTCTGCTTGGACTAATTAATCCTGAGGAGATCCCTGTATACAAGCACATGCATGCTGGGAACCCCTTGTGGGAAAGAACCAATTGTATCCATTTCTGTACCTCAGCATCTGTCTCAAGCATAATACAGAGAGAGCACTCAGTGTGCGTTGGCCAGGAGAACTATGCATCTACCTCCTTTGTTGTGAGCTCCTTAATAACAACAGATGACAATAGAAATTTAATGATTACTATGGCTAGACACTGCACTAACACTTTACATACATAATCTTAGGAAATCTACAGAACCTGTGAAAATACACTGTGAGTATCCCCATTTTATAGATTAGAGAATGACAGCTCAGAGTAAGCAATAGTAACAGAGCCAAGATGGAACTCGGGCCTCCATTGTTTCAAGGAAACTCTTCCCTGTTTGTACCCAATACCATAGATCCTGCTATCCTGGCTGCAGCAAATGAGAAGCCAACATCTCCAGTGGTGGGAGTTTATTGCTTCACAAAACAGAATAGTCTTAGTCTCAGGTTGTGCTAACTGCTAGGAAGTTCTTCCTCATATTGAGTTCAATTATTTCTTGGCATTCCCCCACCACCACCATCCATTCTGCATCTGCCCTCTGGAGGAACACAGAAACAAGGTCTCATGCCTTTCCCATATGTTAGCTCTTGTGCTCTAATGAAACTCTCTTGCTTACTCCAACTCAGGAAGATGGATCTAAAGCAGAGAAGAGGAGGGTATGTTAAAAACTGGTCAGTTATTTAAAAAATAATCTATGATAACGATACTAGCTAACATTTATAAAGCACTTAATACTTTTCTCTAAACACTTGTCTTTCTCCATACCTAGGTGTATGCTTCTAAGGTTCCAAACAGAGAGCATTCCCCCATTGCTGTTAAAATAGCTCTCATCAGACCTGTGAACCATACTACCTATGGATGTTGGCCACCTTGTTAATCCTATATCTGTATTTTCCCTTGGTAAATAACAGGCTGGGGATGATTTAGTGGATTGTGACAACATTTCTTTGCTCTTTGATTTCAAATCAAATCGAAGAGCTCCAATTTCTTTCCCACTAAAATTGTATCATGCCATGGTGAATGCAAACTGCAGTCTTCATGTGAAGAGTGGACTCTGGGAAGAGAGAGGTCTTAGAAAAATCAGAGGCATTATTAGTTTAAAGGTCCTTCCCAGAGATTGACCCCAGCCTTCCCTTTAGCTCTTGGACTCATAGTTTCTACTTGGTGTCAGGGAAAAATAGCATCATGCATACTTCAGAGACTTAGTGTCTGAGGCATATACTCTTGGAACCCCACCCATATATATCCCTTTGGTCCATGCCATCTGAAGGTTCCATGGATAATTCCTGACTGTGGTACCTGTTTATCTCTCCATAAGGCTTTCTCTGGCTTCAGGAATGGTGTCAACCTACATGTGACACAAGATGGAAGATCCAAGGAGTTAATGGTCCCCAAGAGCAAACCTTACCAACAAGTCATAGGACTTGGTGATTAAATACCCCAGCCTCCTTGATACTTTAGGGGAAGTGTTGTGAGACATGTTCTACAGTCATCATTAGGATTCCCTAGAGGGACTGTGTGTTAGTTGCCCCCTTGATAAAAAATCCTTTGGCATTCCTCCTTCCCTGGCTTATTTGCTCACTCCCTCACCATGTTTCCTGGGAAAAAGGAACCTTCTTTCAGTGTCTCCTTGTGGAGAAACCCAACTTTAAAAGTGTTCTTGCCAATATTTAAATGGTGATCGTAACTTGCTTTATAGGATTGTTAGGGGAATTAAATGATGTTTGTAACATTTTGGCACAGAGCCTGGCCCATGAGTTGGAGGCAAAAACAAAACAAAACAAAACAAAAACAAAACAAAAAAATTTAAAAAACAAACAAAACAAAACAAAAACAACAAAATGCAGCGTTTCCTCCTCTTTATCCTCAGCACATCATCCTTGTTCTCATTTTCCTTTTCCTCTTTCTGTTGCTTCTCTTCCCCACTTTCTCAGGGCGAGTGAGAATTGAGAATTTTATTCGAGAAGCAAATTTTATTAGTCATAAAACAGCTTAAATATTAACACAAGACACATTGAAAGTGGGGGACACAAAAAATAAAGTTAGAATTTAGTAACAATTTTCATAGCTTTTATTAAAACAAAGGGCTACCATTTCCAGGACTTACTTTTATTGGATACTGGCTCAACTGCATGTGAGTAGATTAAACTGAGCAACCTTTGTAAGTGACAAATTAGACATAGTGATACTCTATAAACTACATATGATATAAAAGGCAGAAATATACACTTTTAAAGAGTACCCCCCCAAAACCCCAAAACTTTATGGTTAGATTGGGAGGTCTTGGGCAAGGGTCAACAAATGTGGCTCAACACTGTTTTTGTAAATAAAGTTTATTGTAGGAACACAGGCATGATCATTTTTTTAATGCATCATCTATGGTTGCTTTTGTGTTATAGACAGAGGTGAATACTTACGACAGAAATCATAGAGTCCCCAAAGCCTAAAACATTTATATCTGGCCCTTCCCAGGAAAAGCTTATTGACTTCTGGTCAAGGACGCTGTTTTGACTTAAAAAAAATGTTTAAAGTACCAAGAAGGCAAAAACAGAAAAAAATATTTTTACATCTTTTTTATAATCCCACACCACGAATAGTATCTGCTGTCCCATGATTTCTCAGCCATTTTTCCTTCCTTTGCTTTTTGGTCTGAAAATCACTTTAGTGGGCAATAAAGCAGATCATCCAAAAACAAAAACAAAAGCAGCCTTCCTTTTTTGATTTATAAAAAAGATATGAAAATTTAGGTTAGAAAAGACAAGATTTGACAAGGCAACATTGTTGACCAGTGGGTAGCCACCACACCCCCACCTCCATTCTATTGGAAAAATAAAATCTATTCCAAGAGTTGTCCAGGCCTTAGCAGCTCTATATATAACAAACATGAAACATGATCTTTTTAAAAACAACCCAAATTATACATAATGCATGCTCATATTCTTAAACTGATCTGTTAGAGATGCTAAAAAAAGATTGCATATATTTCAATTTTCCCAAAATGTCTCTTTCTCCAACACCAACTATTTTTTCTCCCTTACAGAGCTCCAAAAATTCTGGATATCTTCCTAAAAATAAAAAAAAAATTAAAAAAAGCAGGTCTGAACATGTTATTCCACTGCCTAAAAACCTCCAAAGATTATCTTTTTATACAAGTTAATTTCAGAGACTTTGATTTCCATGTCTACTTAACTTTTCAATCTTGTATCCTGATAACAACATCCCCACAGAGTGTCACTTTGCATACCCAGTGCCATAGTCTTTTACTGCCATTTTCTAAACATGGACTCTTTCATCCCCGGGCTTCTGTTTACATTGTTCTCTCTGCCTAGAACAACCCCCCTTCCTCAAATTAATCTTTTGAGATGTCTTGTCCAGATATTGGCTACCCCTAGAGGTGTTCCTGAGTTCCCTTAGTATTAATCTCTACCCTATTCTTCTGCATCTCAGTTAATAGTCCTTCATTTACCCAGTTGCTTAAGCCCCAAATCTGGAGTCATTGTTATGTCTCTCTCTCCTTCACGCCTCATTTCCAATGTACCTTCCAGCTTTGTCCATCCCACCCTAAACATATGTATGGACGCTGTCATGCATACTTCAAGCTACTGGGATCCCATTGATGGACAACTGTTTTGTCTTTCCATCTCATACCCATCCTTGTTTCCCTCCAATCCACTCTCCACTCTGATAGACTAATCTTTTTAAAACCACGAATCAGGTTATGTCTCTCCTCTGCTTAAACTTTCTGGTGGCCTCCTTTTACATTTGGAATGAAATGCAAATATCTTAATGAGACACAAAGTAATGCATGATCCAGCCCGTAAGCCCTCGCTCCAGCCATTCTCCAACTCATTCTGCTCCTGAGCTAAATTTAGCCAACATCAAAAACTTTGTGGTTCTTTCCTCTACATTTATTTTTTTTTTGAATTTTTTTTAACATTTATTTATTTTTGAGACACAGAGAGACAGAGCATGAACAGGGGAGGGTCAGAGAGAGGGAGACACAGAATCTGAAACAGGCTACAGGCTCTGAGCTGTCAGCACAGAGCCTGACGCGGGGCTCGAACTCACAGCCCTCACGGACCGCGAGATCATGACCTGAGCTGAAGTCGGCCGCTTAACCGACTGAGCCACCCAGGCGCCCCTTTTCCTCTACATTTAAATACTCTTCTACTCACTCTACTCATTTGTCCTAATTCTTCATTTATAATAAACAAAAAATCAATTTGCTTGGGATGCTTTTCATAACTCCTGAAACCAAATAAGGGTATCTTCCATTATCTTGCTTCATAGTCCTTGGTTTTCTTCATTCATAGGCTCATTGCAACGTGCCAAAATATATTTACTTATGAGTAACTCTAGCATGTTTGTCTTTCCTGTAGTCTTTAATCTGTAAATTTATGAACATGTTGTCTTATTCAGTACTCTACACCAAGTGCCTCTAGGTGTTTAGTACACAATAGGCCTATATTAAATATTTGCTCAAAGGAGAAATGAACAAATGAATAATTGAATGAGTGAATGAATGAATTATATATCATACTGAACATTTATCACATAGTTGAACTCAGGTTATGGCACTTACAATAGCTTAGCTGGTATCAGTTTTTTAAATGTGCATTCCTGTTTCCCTTTCTGAATTAGAAGGGCTTATGGGCTGATTGCATTAATTATTCAGAATGATATCTCCCACAGATCCTAGAAACGGGACTCTCCATTAATATAAATTGATAGGAGTCAATTGCCTTACACATTTGACTGTAATGTAACTTGAGCATATAAGCATAGTGTATACTGCTTTTAGTCTCCAGTGCCTGATACATAGTAGGTGTTGAATAAATGCTTGATGGATAGATGCTTGCATGCATGTGTCATTATCAGGAAGAAAACAAGTCAGCCCTCCACCAGTGGGCTCGGGAATGCAGGAGGAAGAACCTTTGGCCTTTTCCTATTGACATTGATATTCCCCCTTTAGCATTGCTGGATCATTTTTTTTTCCAGGTTCATTTCAGTTCATTAAATGTGTGTGAGAGCCCACTCCGTGCAAGCACTGTGCTGGCTTGGAGGCCAGGATACTGAGTAGGACCCCGCCCCTGATTTAAGGAAAGGCAGTGAGAAAAATGAGCATCACGGATGATATAGGTGTGATAGAGCTGTTTGGTGCCTCACCCAGATGATATACCAGGTCTGTTGCACTGAGTTCTACCTGCTCTGAGTACTGGCTACTAGGATTCACGATTGCCCTTACTTCCTTCTTGAGAGAAATGCACTTGAATGCCTGGAGCCATGTACCTCCACTAGTGATAGGCCACAGCCACATGGATACAGAGGTATGGAAGGCAGTCATCTTACCCCAGTGAGGGAGACAACATTGTGGTGTGGTTTTGCTTCAGAGCCCCATCCCTGAAGACCAGGCCAAGGCTAGGCTATCCCTGAGACCAAATCTGTGCTTGGCTCTTTTCCCTTCTTTACCCTACTTAGTCTCTCCCTTACAAGTTTTTGCTGATGAACTCTCCCCATGTCAATCACAAGGACCCAACTCCCTGTCTCAGGCTCTGCTTCTGGAAAGCACCACCTAAGTCAACATATATAAACAGGTGCTTTGATAGGATAAGTGCATGTAGTTATAAGAGCACAGGAGAGAGTATCAAATATGGTCTAGAGATAGAGAGCCTGGGAGATCTTCATGGGACAGAGACATCCTGAGCTGAATCTTTTTGCAAGTATAAAAATATTTCAAAACTGTAGAAATGAATGAGAATAATATAATATCATAAAACACATACTCCCCACCTAGATTTAACTAACGTCAACATTTTTTCATAGATGTTTCAAAACTTACACAGAATTAAAGATTACTAGTATGGTAGAAAACTTCTTTGCAGACTTTTTAAATTCTATATTCTTCTTTTTATCACCAGAAGCAACTTTTAGCCTGGCGATGGTGTTAGCAATTAACAATCATATCTTTGTGTTTGTACATATACTTGAACAACAAATATGATTTCATGTGTTGTAAGAAGTACGTATGTTAACACCATACATAAACTTTTCAAGTTTTTCTTTTACTCTGAATATCAAATCTTTGTGGTTTACTCATGTTATTACATGCAGATATATACCATTTCCAATGGTAGGTAGCATTCAATTACTGTGCCTTGTCTTGGCTTTTTTATGTGTTCTTTCCTGCTTTCTATTAAATTGAAAAAAAAATTATCTTTATTTCCCTTTTTTAAATTGGAAGTACATTCTGTTTGGTTTAATTTAGAGATTACTCTTCAATTTTAAACATGCACACTATATTTAATAAGGTTTAAATTAATCAACACATCTGTTTTCTCTGTGAATATTGTGAGGCACATAGGACTCTCTCACTATGAAATCATTTTCCCTATATCCCATGGAATTGGCAACTATTTTATTTCCACCTTTTAAAAACCTTTCCGTTATAAGTACATATACATACATACACATGTGTGTGTGCGTGTGTGTGTGTATATTTGAAGTTTATATTTATTTAGTGTTGACAGTGTGCTTAATACTGCTTACTCAGCATTGTTTCCAGCATCTCACACGTATCATTTAGGTTCAGTTTCCGTTTTACATTAGTTTATCCTTCAGTAGTTTTTTCAGAGAGGCCAGTGGATAGGCAAATTACACCAGTCTTTTTTCTTCCTGAAAATGTCTTTATCTTAATTTTATTTCCCAGTGATGGATGAAGCTGGATATAGAATGCTAGGTCAGCAGTTGTCAGCTAATAGTTATCTCTTTGTGAATAATCTCTCTTTCCTTTTTTGTGGTTTTTAACAATTTATTTTTGATATTCTATCATATTTATACAAAATATCTTGAGTATAGATTTGTTTTTATTTATTTTATCTCTAGGACTCTAAATGCTGATTTTATCTGTTTAAAAATATTTTTTAACGTTCATTTACTTATATTGAGAGAGAGAGAGAGAGAGAGAGAGAGAGAGAGAGAGACAGAGCACGAGTAGGGGAGGGGCAGAGAGAGAGGGAGAGAGAGAATCCCAAGTAGGCTCCCTGCTGCCAGCACAGAGCCTGACACGGGGCTTGATCTCACAAACTGTGAAACCATGACCTGAACCTAAATCAAGAGTCAGATGCTTAACTGACTGAGCCACCGAGGCGCCCCTGATCTGTTTTTAAAACTAGGAAAATACTATCCGATTCCTCTTACATGAGGTGTGTAAAGTAGTCCACTTCATAGAAACAGAAAATTGAATGGTAGTTTCCAGGGGCTGGGGGTGGGGAGGGAAAAGGAGGAGTTGTTTAACGGGTATACAGTTTCAGATTTGTAAGATGGAAAAGTTCTGGAGTTCAGTTTCCCATAATGTGAATATATGTAATGCTACTGAACTGCACACTTAAAAATGGCTAAGAGAGTAAATTCCATATTATGCGGTTTTTTACGACAGTTTCAAAAAACAGAAAAAAAATAGCCTATTTTTTCTGTGACCATCACTGTCCTCTGGATTTACATGCTCTGTTAGATATGTACTGGATATTCTTAGTCTATCTTACAGGTCTAATTTTATCCTTCTTCTCCCTATATCTGTGAGCTGCATTTTGGGTAATTTCCTCAAAGCTATATTCCAGCGCACGAATTCTCTTCTGTTCTAGTCTACTGACTGTGCACTCCGTCCATTGGGTTTTTAACGTCTATAAATACATTAATTTCTATTTAATTCTTTTTTAAAAGCCCACCTATTAATTTTCCATGTTCTATTGTTCTTGCCTTATGTACACTACCTTCATTTATCTTTTACCACTTAAATATGCTTACCCTGTAAACCCCCTCAGAGAATCCAGTCATCTAGCTCTTCAGTGTGAATTTTTCCATGTTTCATGTGTGGACTCCCCTTCTTTGTGGCTGTTTCCTCGTGAGGTACATAATTTTTTACTAGGATGTCATCTCCGCCGGGGTGTATATTGTGGAGGTCACCTGTGTTTTGCCTTATGGAAGCATCCCTATGGGTTAGTTTGAGATTGTTTATTATATATTAATTTCTTATCTCGGATTCTTAACGCAAAGATGACGTGAGTAAGTATATTTGGTTTTGACCAAGGATTCTGACCTCTCACAGGATTCTGATTTCCACGTATAGGCCTGGCGAGTGGAGGACTCGTGGTAAAATCTCTATTTCACAGATAGGGCATTCTTTAACATCCCTGTCTTTGTTCAGGGTTTCAGTTCACACTGGTGAGCAAAGCCCATATTCATTTACATAACCTTTCCCACCCCTGTGAGTTAGAAATCAGCCTACATTCGCAGCTCCAATGCCAGGTCCCTCTTCCATGCTGGCGTTGTGGATTTCCCTCTCTATGTGTTAAGATTGGCTGTGTATTATTTACTTTTATTATATTTTCTCTAACTTTTTTTTATGTATGTAGAGTGGGAGGTGAGATGAATCTTTCCATATATGCCCAAGCATCCATTTACTGGATCTGAGCTAAGTCTTGAAACATGAGTGAGTTAGGCAAAAAGAGGAGGGAGAAAATGTCAAGCAGAAAAAAATAGCAGAAGGAAAGATGTGGGAAACAGCACTGTGGGCTCCTTCTTGGGGACTCAGTGTAGGTGGAGCCTGGGGTTCCAGGCTGCTGCTATCCAGGCTGCTCCCTGGAGACAACAGAGTCAGTTACTAGAAGGAAAGCCTACACAAATGGCAGACATGAGTTGGTAACAGATGAAACTGGGGTCAGAGATGATGGCACTGTGTCAGCCATGAAACCAGGGATATGGGGAGGGGGCAAGTACATTACTGTGACCAAAAGCCATATCAGAACATGCAATAAAGATGTGGATCTGCCGTGATCAGCTCTCACCCCATGCCGAGACTGGGGCAGGCTCAACCGGACATTTCTGACCCAGGCAGCACCCGGGGCCGAACAAACCACATGCCTTACATGTGAGTGTGAAAGGTGTACCCACGCGTGCCTTGCTCCAGAGGGGATTTAAGGTTGGGAAGAAACTTTCCAGCAGAACATGCTGCTTCTCCAAAGTCCTCGTGGCTGGCCTTTCGTGGTGGATGTGGGTGGTATAAAAACTTGGCTCCCGAATGTGTGAGGAACTTGGTGCCAGGGAGGGAGCAGTCTGCATCTGGAGTACCTGGTAGAGCTGGAGAGGGAAGGCATGTGGTGGAGTGTCGCACTGTCTTCTCTCCTCGGGGAATCTGCTCCCGGGAGAAGGTGGCTTGTGCCTTGCAATGCACCATGAAAGAGGGGGCCATTGTGTGAGGAGAGTTTCAGGCAGTGGGTTTCACACTGGCTCCTCAGACCCCCCGTGTTGTTCTGGAGGAGGACCGCAGGGGTCATTCCTGGGAGCAAGAGCAAGGCTTAGCTAAGACCTCCTCCCAACCCTATTTCCAACAACGTTGCTTCCACTGTTAGCTGGGAGATGAGGGGTAGGAAACAAAATTTTCTAGGCATTTTTACCTATTTCATTGAGATAAAGTTCACGTAATATACAATTGAACATTGTAACCATTTTGAAGTGTTCAACTCAGTATCTTTTAGCATATTCACGATGTGGTACAACTATCATCACTATCTAATTCCAGAACATTCTCATCACCCCAAAAACAAACCCCATCTTCATTAAAGTCACTCTCTAGTCCATCCTTTTTCCCAGCTCCTTGGCAACCTCTAATCTATCTACGATGTGGATTTACCTATTCTGACATTTCATACACATGGACTTATATAATGTGTGGCTATTGTGGCCGGCTTCTTTCACTAAGCATCATGTTTCAAGGTTCATCCATGTTGTAACCTGTATGGATGGGAACTTCATTCCTTTCCGCGGCAGAAAAATGTTCTATGAATACACCACATTTTGTTTATCCATTCATCAGTTGATGGACATTTGGTTTGTTTCCACCTTTTGGGTGTTATGAATAATGCTGCCATAAACACTCATGTGCAAGTTTTTGTTTGAACATATGTTTTTAATTTTCTTGAGTTTCTAGGGTTTTAAATGAAAAACGTTCCATAGCATCTCTCTTTCCCACCACCCTTGAAAGATGCCCATATCACTGAAATGGTGCAATTAATGTTTCTTAAATGGGAATATGAATACTCCTGGGTGTTTGCAGCTCTATACCAGTGGGTACACAAAGCCAAAGTAGAAACAGGGTGCATCTTTTTGAAATAAGCTTACTTAAAGATTGAAGGGGGGGAGGGATTATATTTTTATATTAAAAACCAGATAAATATCCACTAGTTCATCGATCCTCAGCCATTCATGTATTAACACCTTTGAAATGAGAGTGAATTTTACAATCGATTCTGTGTCACAATTTAATTTGCAGTATTTGGGTTTGTTTGTTTTTTTCATTCTTAGGGATAAAACCATGATATGTCTTACAATAAATGCACCTTAGCTTTTATGGATTATAGTGTTATGGAGTACAATCTACATTCACATAATATTTTTAAGAGAGAAATGGAAGACTTTAGAGCTGTTTGCAGCTGCAGGGTTCCCTGACTAGTCTTCATCCCCTGGGGCTGGAGAAATATCGTGGTAGAGGCTGTGCCCAGCACACCAGGGTGCCCCAAAGCCCCACGTAGGTGGCTTTGCATGGCGCACTCTAGGGGACTTACTCTACTCTCTGTCTGAATTTGCTTTGTGTTGCCACCCTCATCACAGGCTACTAAGATACACATCTCTGGGGTGTCTGGGTGGCTCAGGCAGTTAAGTATCTGACTTCAGCTCACGTTATAATCTCACAGTTGGTGAGTTTGAGCCTCGCATCCAGCTCTGAGCCTGGAGCCTGCTTCAGATTCTGTGTCTCCCTCTTTCTCCTCCCCTCCCCTGCTCACTCTCTCTCTCTCTCAAAAATAAATAAACATTAAAAAAAAGTAAGATACACAACCTCCCTCTAACACTCTACTTCAGTGGTGGATAATCCCCCCTTTCTTATCTCCCCTCAATGTAGCCGAGGCAGACTGACATTTTCAAGAAGAATTTTACATAAAGGCTAAGGGAATAGGGAAAAGAAAAAAAAGAGAGAGAAAGAAAGAAAAAAAGTAGTGAAATTGTCATATTTTCCATGATTACCTTTCTGATGTTACCATTCCATAAGAGAAAGAATTTCAGTGAGACCCCTCAACTTTGGCAGAAATCAGTGGCTAAGAGAAAACCTTGTTCATGTTCTGACTCAATCCAGTATCAGCTGTGGCCACCATTCACCTCCTTACCCAGACAGTGAGGATCTGACTGCACAATTTCTTGGATTCCTCCACTTGCTCACATCTTATAGCTTGGTTTTTTCCAAAAAGTTCTGGCCCAAGGAAAATGCCACATTCTTGTCCATGAAATGGCTTGGGGATCACTTGAGTGGCGACGAAAGTAAAGCCTCTTGCCAAAATCATAAAGAGAGAAAAAGAAAATACAAGCTCGCTGGTTTAACTCATGAAAATTAGCTCTGCATTTTCTGAGTTCTTTGGTCATCAGGAAGGAGTTGTTAGTTCAGAGGTGAGCGGTGTTAAGTTAGCAAACCTTTGCTAATAACCATTCAGGTTACTTTTACTTTATTCCGTAGCAGTCTCTTAGAAAAAAAAATTGAAAATCAATGAACAGATTTTTCTAAATTTAAGAAAAATAACAACAAATACTTAACTTTGAATCTAAACAGCAACACCCAATGTTCCAGTGACTGGGTGAGTGCTTCTGAATGAAATTGGGTCAGGGAGGGGTCCACACTGCCTAACCACCCCCCATTAAATGCTTCCTTGTCTTTGTATGTCTGTAACTTTGTAAGGGTATGAGGGCTTCCCGGTAGGAGCTGATTTATTTTTGTCACCTGAGAGTCCTTTCTCAGTAAAATCTGCCTTGTGAGAGGAGCACATTTAGCAGGGGGAATGCATCACTACATTTGTTGTGAATAGCAAAGTAAAGAAGGCTAAAGACAGGTTGAGGCATGCCACAAAAAATCTATCAAAGTTGTGAGTGCAATCAAAACTATGCCTATGGGAGAAGTAGAAAGAAATGAGATAATATAGCCTAGAAAAGAGGATACTCGTGATCTGGGTGGTAGGGGTCAGAAGGAAACTATCTGCAGATCCATGAAGATACATTACGTGAAAGCAAGAGTGGGTTCATTCTATAACATCTGGAAGATAGCTAGTGGCACAATCTGAAGTGGACTGTACAACTTGCTAATAGTTAAGCTGGCCCAAGATATGATGGCATGCTTTCAGATCTCAGTTCTTCAAAAAGGAGCAAGCCCGCTCATCATCAGTTGTAAGAGCTCTCTAATTGAATTTTAATAGTTAAGTGGTGGAACTTCATTTTCAACATCGATTTAAACCTGAAATTCTAATGGCTCCTGGTCTACGATAAGGGAACCGAGAGTCTCTGCTGTCCCGCAAAGAAGGAAGAAAATAGGCACTGACCACCTTCAGGGCCTTTTGATTCAAGTTCAAATGCAGCCCAACACAGCAAGAGTTTCAAGAACAACAGCATAAAAAGCTCAGCCTGCCTCACTCCTGCAATGTCTTGGTCATATAAATTAGAGATCATGGGTCACTCCTTTCCGTCAGGTCTACGTCTCCCTCCTGACTCTCAGGCCTCTCTGCAGCTTGCAGCCAGCCCTCTGAAAACTACGCTGTTCCCCACATACCACTTGGGGGCAAACCGCGGGCCAAGGCACCATCCGTGTTCAAACCAGCTGAGCCCTTTCATGGCGTGCTGCAATTCAGGCAAAAATGTTCTCTTTCAAGACAGATGACCCTCTTGCCAGCAATTGCTTGGATAGAGTGTTCATTCGAACATGCTGGGCTTGTTACCAGCTCAGAGCACAGAAATTGCGCAGGTAATTTCTACTCGCCGTCCAATCTGTTGCTTGCCCACCCTCGTGCCAGTCCTTCCCAAGATAGATGTGACATTACACACGCCACTTTACGGTTCCTAACGCGGCAGGTGCAGTTAGATACATCCAACACCATATTAATAAGAGTCCTAATGAAGACCCAAAATAACCTACCTGTCACAGAAGCTCTGTCACCCCCTAGGAAAATTAAAGTGGCAAGTCATCCCACGCATGGTCTATTTTTCCTTTGTCTCCACTTTATCCCTTCTGCCTGCCCCCAAGCCTCTGTCTTCCTAAGCGTTAGTTGTTGGAGAGCCGTTTCAGCAGACCCCGTTTGGTTGCTAACTCCCCATTTGCCGTGCCATTGCCGTGGGATGTGCATTGAGCCAGGAAACAGAAGAGCTGGGTAGGAGTTCAGTATCCCCTCTACTTCTCTCTCTGGCAGAAACTTGAATTTGAAGAGTCTACCTCAGGCCGAGCTGAAACGACACCGCTGCAGGGTTTGCAGAGCCAGGGCGATCCTCCTCCTGTGCCCTGGCTGCTGCAGATTCAGAAATGCCCCCCAAAATGGTCGTGGTCTGGAAGAGGGGTCAGAAGACTTTCTCTGAAAAGGGCCGGGTAGGGAAGAGTTTAGGCTGTACAAGCCAGGTGATATCTGATGTGACTGTTGGCCTCTGCTGCTGTAGCTCTGGAGCAGTCATAGACAATACGCAAACAAATGCCAGTGGTTGTGTCTCCATAAACCTTTCTTTCTAAAAAAACAGACAGTGAGCCAGTTCTCACTCTCAAGATGTGGCTTGCAGGCCCCTGATCTAGTGGGGGAGACAAACAAGTGATCCTACTGTTGTAGTATTCAACAGCGAGTGACAAGACAAGAGGGAAGCAGCCAGAGGTGGTTGGGGAAGGCTTTCTGGAGGAGGTGAGGTTTGAGTCATACATAACGTGAATCACTTACCTGCCTTTCTCCCTCTTTCACTCCCATCTTCCCCAGTGGACTGCCTACCTGTGGTTAGACTCCATAAGATTTTGAGGTTTCTGAGAGCTGTGACTGCACCTTTGCCCCGTCTGTATCTCCAAGGTCAAACCCGGTGCCTATACATCATCGGGGATTCACGCATGCTTCTTGAATTAAAAGGTGTTGAACTTTTACCCATTTTGGCCACTCTTGCCTTTGTTTCTTGGAAGATGGCACTTCTGTGTCATTCTGCTGCAGCCTGGTGGAGACTTAGTCACAGGGCAAGGGAGTCCTTATAACTTGCTGCCTACTAGTTCATCTTCCCAGAGCCAGACTGCCTTCGATTTCGTGCTCTGTGACTTTCATGCTCTCCTGGCTGTTCTGTGCCTCAGTTTCCTCTTCTGTTCAAAGAGAATCATGACAGTATTTGCCACCTGACCTGTGCCAGGATTAAATGAGGTAAGAGGAATACAGTATTTAGAAGGGTTCCTGGCAGCAAGCGGCCATTCATTAAATGCTGGCTATTATTAACATTACAAAGCTGGGCCGTCTCTTCATAACACTCTGCACCTCTTCGGTGGGAGGGGGAAAGAGTTGTTACTGGGAGCTACTGACATTCATTTGGAAATTCTAACCAACTTCCTAGCACCAGCCTTATTTGTTTGTTGTTTTAATCTCTCTGCCCTCAACGGCTGCACAAGGAGAAGAGTTGATTGGCAGCTTACCTGTTTAAAATCAATATAAGAAGCACTTGGAGATTAAAGCAATTTAAGCAAGGTACTGGCTGGCGTTGGGAGCTAAAACTGCTCTTGAAGGAAACAAGCGAAGGAGATGAAGAAAGTAGGTCAGAAATGAAACCGCGTGGAACTGTGAGTGGAGGTGAGATTACAACAATAGAGCAGCACGACTTTTTCATCAGAGAGAGATCATTTCCTTTTATAAAAAATAAAATAAAATAGGACCCGAAGCCCTAATCTCAAAATTGCTCCTGCCTGGGACTGATTGTTGTGCTGATTTGAACACACTTGTCTCTGCCCTCTGCTCCCTGCCGCAAAGCTGCCCACCCACTCGCACACACTTGCCTTCCCCTTCTCTGATTTTGGCAGGAACTTCCTTGCCACGTAGGGATGGAGAGAGAACATGGCAGCCTCCTTGCAGACACCGCATAAAACCACTACCACTGAACTGAGCCAGAGAGAGGAGGTGAGCATGTGCCAGGGTGTCATGGTGGACAGCCACCCCTCCTACCATGGCGGCCCCAATCAGACATTTGATTCCCTTAACCCAGTCTGGTCTCATCTAGCGGCGGGATCCACTGCAGGGAGCCGAATCTGTGTTAAATTCGCAATAAGCTCAAAGGGTTCCGAAGTAGACAAAAGAGCCCCAGTGTTTCCCTTTCTTACCTGTCTCTGAACTTCCATCTCTTGCTCATTCCCCTTCACTCCTCCTGTCCTACTCAGTCTGTACACTAGGACTTGAACTTTTATGGGCTCAACAGTGCTTAACGCATGTCCCTTACTACAGCTGCTCCAACTGGACCCTAATATCTCCCACCCTATTTGCACCGCAGACTGGTCCCCTACTGGGTTAACTTCATCCCTAATGAGGAATCACTTGTGTGTAGTTTACAAGAGTGATTCCATACTTTTTCTTCTGGGTGGATGATCTAAATTCCTCATACAGTGTGTGTGGTTTTACATGCTGGGAAGAATGTAAATGCTGGGTGCCTGGGTGGCTCAGTTGGTTAAGCATCTGAGTCCCTGTGGTGCTGGGACATCCAAAGATTTGGAGGATTTGGGATCCACATCAAAGAAGACCAAAGCCATGGAAGAAATCATCTAATCACATGTAGAACATTTTAAGCAGGATGTGGTCAGTACTACGGGCTTTATTTCTATGCACTTTTGGGTCTTATCTTCAAGATATAATCTACATCTCCCCCTTTGAAAGAGAAAGGGAGAGTTCTTTACAGAAGAATACTAACTGAGGGGCACCTGGGTGGCTCAGTTGGTTAAGCATCTGACTTTGCCTCAGGTCATGATCTCAGGGTTCACAAGTTCCAGCCCCCGCATCAGCCTTTGTGCTGACAGCTCGAAGCCTGGAACTTACTTCAGATTCTGAGTCTCCCTCCCTCTCTGCCCTTCCCCTGCTCACGCTGTGTGTCTCTCTCTCTCTCAAAAATAAAAACATTAAAAATTAAAAAAAAAAACAATACTATTATATGTCATTGGAATAATAGAATAGAAAGTCACCATTTGGTAACCATCAGGAAATAATGGATCAACGAGAGAAGTTTAAGCCACTGGGCAAAAGGTTCTTAAAAAACAGGATATTCATGGGATTTCAAACCATGGTCCCACAGGTAACTTCTTAATTAAGGAAAGAGATTATTTATAATGGGGACACCTAATGGCTACCACCTTAATCAAGTGATCAAATTTAGTAACACCAATAATGAGATTAACTGGCATTATGTGCCTCCTGATGGAATTCAAAGTCAATTGCACGATATCTTGCCCAAAATATTTTTGCTTGAATCTATTCATGACGAAAAAGGAAAATCCAAAGTTTGGGGATATTCTGCAAGACTACTAGCCTGGACTCTCAAAAAAATTGTTCATGAATAATATTAAATAAATAAGCATCCATATGTACATGATTAAAGGGGGTTGTATATCAAAGGATAATAAAGAAACATAAAAACCAAATGCAATGGGAGAACTTTAATTCGATCTTGGATTTTTTTTAAAGATCTATAAAGTATATCTGGGGAGCACGTAGGGTAATTTTAGTATAGACCACTTTTTAGGGGTGCCTGGGTGGCTCAGTTGGTTAAGCATCTGACTCTTGGTTTTGGCTCAGGTCATGATCTCATGGTTCATGAGTTCGTGCTCCATGTTAGGCTCTGCACTTATGGTGTGGATCCTGCTTGGAATTCTCTCTCTCTCTCTCTCTCTCTCTCTCTCTCCCTCCCTCCCTCCCTCCCTCCCTCCCTCTCTCTCTCTTTCTCTCTGCTCCTCCCCTACTCACACACACTCTCTCTCTCAAACTAAATAAACAAAAAAAAATTAATTAATACAGACGACATGTTAGGCATTACCACATCAGTATTAAATTTCTTATGTATGACAAGGTCCTTGTGCTTTATACATAGATATAGTCTAAGGTATCTGGGGTTGGAATATTATGATGACTGCAAACTACTTTCAAAAACTTCTGGGGAAAAAAACCTGTGTGTGTGTGTGTGTGTGTGTGTGTGTGTGTGTGTGTGTGTGTATGCGCCCATGCACATATATGTGCAGATAAAGCAAGTATGACAAAATGCTAGCAATTGTGAATCTAAATGGAGGATATATTTATATTCACTATAGTATTCTTTCAGAGGGTTTTCTCTGAGGGTTTGAAATTTTTTCAAATAAAAATTCAGAGATATGGAAGAACCCCCCACTTTTTCGAAAATGTAACTTTCTTAGATGGTACCCTGAGTGATGGGACAAAGTCCCTGCAATGCCCCATCCTTTCCTCTCCCCTAGCCATTACAAAAGGTTTGGACTTTTCACTCAGTTTTTCACCCCACTCCACACATGTTTTCTCTCGTAATAAGGAAGATTTATCTGCAATGTCATGGTTCTGAATCAGGATAAGAAAGAAGGGTTGTGGGCTAAAATTGAAGAAGAGTTTGCTGAGGAGTGGCAAAAGAGGAAGAGGTGGCTGGTGGCAGTAAGGGGGTGCTGATAGAAGTCATGAGGGAGACTAAATGTCTGCTCCAGGGTAGCCCTTTGGCATGACCATCACCACCTTCTTCTTATTGTGGGCACCTTACTCTTTCCCCACCCTCTAATGGTCTTAGAGCCCACCCTCAGTTGCAACAGCTTATAATGGATCACGTCCACCCAGTGTAAGGACCTGAGCTGGGGCTACGGGTGCAACCACATCTGATTGAACACCTCCAGTTGCCGTCATGGAACAGGAACAGGTCAGACCGTTTGGAGCCTTCTTTCCGATTCTGTCTTCCAGAAACTCTGGCTCATACCCTCTCCCCACACTCAGTGGACAGAGCTGTTCTCCCCACCACATTGCCTGCCTACAAGACAGGAGACCCAGACAGAGACCTGTGTGGCTGCTTTCTTCACAGCTGCCAGGCAGTGTGATGCTCTGGTGATCTTTGCTCTGCTCATTCGCCTTCTGAAAATCCACTCTAAATATTCAGTTTCACAAAACAAGCAAGGTCTCTCAACTCTCCTGCTTCTGTTGTTGTTGCTATTGTCTCACCCTTTAATTAAATCCGACAGCCAAGCAGGCATGTTTGAGCTGGAGGTAAACCAAGGCCAAGCAGAACCAGAGCAGGGCATTCTTCCTCTTGAGAGCTGGAGTCTCAGTACAAAGCCTGGAGTAAAGCAAAGGGAAAATCAATAGTCCTCAGCCAAATTCATTTTCATATGTGGATGGTGTTTGTCATTACCAAGGGAGGTACATGGCGAAAACTTGTGCTCTTGAGTCATTTTTGTCATTGTGTTCATGGTCATTATCTTCTGGTCTCTGCCAACTAGTCCAGCTCACTATTTTAATGTCAGCTTTAGATCTAGACAATGATTCATTAAGAAACATGACAGTTACCACATTTGAGGTGTCTCCTATTGGCTTGTTCGATGGACAATTTTTGAGGTCCTACTAAGTACACAGCAGTGTAGTAGGCTTATACCAGTCGGGGAGAGGAACGTTTATCAAATCACATCACAAATACATAGTCGCCTACTTTGATATGTGTAGAGTGGTAAACGTGGTCTACCTGTAAGACTGACCTAGTCAGGAAAGGGCAGAGAAGGTGTTGGTGAGCAAGTGATACTGAGCTGAGATCTTCAAAATGACAAGGGTTAGCTAGGCAAAGTGTGCGTGTCTACGTTGATATTCACTGTAGCATTATTCACAATAACCAAAAGGTAAGAGCAGCTCCAGCACCCATCAACAGATTAGCGGATAAACAGAACGTGACACACGCACGCACGCATATTATTCAATATAAAAAAAATAATGAAACTTTGATATATGCTAAAACATGGATGGAGATTCAAAAGAGCATGTTTAGTGAAATAAACCAGATATAGATAGACAAATATTGCGTGATTCCACTTACATGAGGTACCTAAAATAAGCAAATTCAGAGGCAGAAACTAGAATAGTGGGCACCAGGGGCCAAGAGAGCAGTGGAAGGAGGAGTTACCATTTAATGAATACAGAGTATTTGTTGAGGTTGACAAAAATGTTTTGGGTAGAAATAGCGGTGATGGTTAGCCAACATTATTATTGGGTTTAATGCCACTGAACTGTGCACTTATGGATAGTTAAAGTGATAAATATTTTATGTATATTTTACTACAATAAAAAATTGAAAAAAAATGGGAGGGATTTTTAGTTTCCTGGCTTAACCCAAGAAAAGAGATGAAGAGAACTAGTTATCAGGTGAGGAGAAAGGAGATTGGTGCCTTGCTGGAGATGGGGCAGATCTCCAAGGGTGCTTAGTCTGAGGCGGAGGTAACCACTGAGAAAATGCAGGTTGTGTAATGGCCAAGGAGGGGCTTTGATGAACTGGAAGGTTTAAATTTGCATAGCATTTATATTTTGGGTGGAAGATGGATAGATAACACCTCTCTCTTCCCCACTGGGAAGAAAACATGAGACAGGGAAAAATGAAAGTGAAGAAGGCTATGAACCACCCCCCAAATTAAAACATTTTTTTCTGTCACTTTCAATTGTAGGTTTCACAGCAATGCTGGTATTTACGTTCCATCAGGACCTCAAATCTCCTTGTGAGCAGTGTGTTGCGAACTTCAAGGAAAACTGTCTAAAACTTCATGATTTAATGACATAGAGGAAGGAAAATCTTTAGGAGGTAAGACGGGAATGCGATAAATAATTGAAATATGGAGAATAAGAGAAAGGTGTGATGGGAGAAAATGGAAGAATTCCATGATTATTAGAGGAAGGCTGGGATTGTAGGGATCAAGAAAGATGCACTCAATTCTTTTTTGTAAGGCAGTGCGTGGATGTGTTAAGAGACATAAGGAAAAAGTTTCTTTAGTAAAACATTTGTATTTTCTACTTAAGAAAACATAGGGCAAAATGAAAACAACGACAACAACAACAAAGAACTGATCTGCTTCTTTGGCCTATTCCTGGGGTCGGTTCATTCTTTCATTCGTTCTTTCTTTCTCTTTCTTTTTTTTTTTTTTTCATTTCTGGAAGTAATGAAGATAGTACCTTCTTTTTCCACCTTACAAGAGGCAAGCAGACAGGTTGATCACTCTTGCCAGCCTTAGCAGACCAAACTTTCATGTTTCTTCTCCTGGGAGTGAGGAACCTGCCTCTCTCACTGACTCAACATTCCTGAAAAGTAGTAACATCTGCCCACTGTAGGTGGAGCCTCCTCTCTTCTCTAGCAAAAATATTGCAAAGTAGGTCAAGGCTCTCTTATTTATTAGTAGGAAGATGACAAACTAGTAAGCATGAAACTTACCATGTCGTGATGTGACACAAAAGATTATAGACTATCTCAGGCACCTGGGTGGCTCAGTTGGTTAAGTGTCTGACTTCAGCTCAGGTCATGATCTCACAGTTCATGAGTTTGAACCCCACATCGGGCTCCGTGCTGACAGCTCAGAGCCTGGAGCCTGTTTCCGATTCTGTGTCTGCCTCTCTCTCTGCCTTTCCCCCACTTGCACTCTGTCTCTCAAAATAAATAAATAAACATTTTTTTAAAAAAAAGATTATAGAATATCTCAATATTTATTCTTTACTTTTATGGTAATTTACATCCAAACTCTCCCTTCAGACTTGAAGGGCTCACACCTTGTGTTCAGTGTCTCTATGTAACAATGTATTGAGTCCGTTCTTGAATAATTATAATCATGACAATGGCCAAAATGACTAGGCTTTAAAGAAAAGATTTTCTAAGAGTCTATGATACCTTTTATCATTTAATGTTCCTTCTTAATTGAAAGAAGCTTAATGATATACTCTTCAAGGTGTAGAAATCCTTCTACTTGCCCAGAATCTATGGTAAATTAAAGAAGCTCCTGTTTTCTGGAACCAGAGGGTCACTAAAACAACCCGTGTTTGTGTGTGTGTGCGCGCGCGCGTGTGTGTGTGTGTGTGTGTGTGTGTGTGTGTGTGTGTGTGTATGTGTAGTGTAGTGTAGTGTGTAAGGTTGGGTTCCTACATTTTCAACTTTATGCTACAAATGAAGTAAGTCCTAATTCACTTCAAAATGTTGTCTTCGAGAATGATAGCCATGCACCTTAAAACATTTGAGCCAGACATTGTAGACTCCTTCTGAGGTACATCATTTGCCCTCAGCCAAGAAAGAAAGGCTAACAGTTAGGTATCCCATAACCTTAAAGGCAGGGCCCTCCCAAGAGCATTTTCAGAAGTATGCATCACATTATTTACATGGAAACACACAGTTTCCCCATCCATTATTAGAATCACCTCATATTTTCTCACCATTTCAGGAATAGTCATCTATGGGGTCTACTGTTCCTTAGAGCAAAACCAGCTAGTATTACAGAAGCTGCAATGAACAGAGGTCCCTAGAACCCTGATCTGAGCTGGAAAAATGGTACCTTGTGACCCGGCAGCATACACTCAGGAAGTGTGGATGCGTGGGTAGTTACAAATTTAACACAATTGCTTGGAAGAACAAAAGTAAAATGATACTTCTGGGAGTCGTGTCTAGACAACATTGCTTCCCAGGCAGATCTTACTTCTTATACCCAACAGAGATCTTATAAATAAAAGCCTACCCAAGACAGGAGGGCATGGTTTTCATCTAGTTCTCTCTTATTAACTCCGTAACTATTGCCAATTTTTCTTCCTGTATGGACCTACAAATTGTATAGCATGACTCATTTTGAAACACTACTTTCTATTTTTCTAAGCCTATAAAGTAGTTTTATTATCCCTGTGGTTATTTTGTCCAATTCACAATTTCAGTACTTTGGGCACTGATGTCTTATTGGAGAGTCTAGATCATTATATGGTAGGTGAACATTGCGTGGATCATGCATTGTGAGCCATGGCTACAAATTCCCATGATCAACCCCCCCTCCTGCCAACCGTGACCTCTCAAGCTGAGTTGGTTGCTTCCCCCAGGAATCCTGCATGTCTACATGGTGTCTTATTTTAGTTCAACACTGCTCTCTCTTGCATGGAATTTTTAATGCTTGGATAGCTTCAGAGCAATTTGGGGATGTTTTATCTACCCCAGAGCAATGTGGGTCCACAGGGAGACTTAAAATGCTCCTTCCTTCTACCTCATATCCTTTACAGTTCTACTCCCAAAAGGGCTCAAAAGGTTGTGCCCTCCTCTATGAGGGATTCCAATTATATCAGACAGGTTCATTACCCCAGACTGAGGTATAGACAGTAATTTCTTGGAGGCTTCCACCACTTAGAGTACCAGTGAACTCTTAGTGAATATCCTTTCATGTGAATACAGGTCTCAGTTTAAATATGTAGTCACTACTTATATTCCAGGGTACTTTTTAAAAATCTGTTTGCATATCAATCAGCTAAAGTTTGTCATGTGTTGTATTTGACATAGTAATTATTATTAGCATACCGACAACCCACTGAATACCTTTTCCATTTAATCAAATAGAACAATATGATTTTGTGGTCGACAGTTCCAGTGTTTATACATATCTGGTTCCTTTCTCCTTCCAGGCACAGAATAATGTTACATTTCCTTACTGCCTTGTAGTTATTTGACTAGGACCATGTGTCTAGTTTTGGCCAATGGGTTGTGAGTGGAAGTGCTATGCATTATGTCTGAGATGAAATATTTATTTATTTATTTATTTATTCATTTATTTATGTATAAATGTTTATTTTTGAGAGAAAGAGAGAGTGCTAGCAGGGGAGGGACAGAGAAAAGGGGGAGCAGAGGATCCGAGGTGGGCTTTCTGCTCACAGCAGGGAGCCCAATGTGGGGCACAAACTTACAAACTGTGAGATCATGACCTGAGCTGAAGTCTAATGCTTAATTGACTAAGCCACCCAGACACCCCTGAGATGAAATATTTAATGGCCACAGCCCATTTTGCATTCCTTTACCTGCCTCATTGTCCATGAAGGCCATGAGTTCCAGATGACCAGATGTAGTATGGTGGAGCCTCCACCAGCCTGTATCACTGAGTCATTACTTGGAGAATATTTGGTCTGGAGAGTCAGCTGGAGTTTCCATGAGTGAGAAATACACCTGGGTTTTTGCTAAACCACTGAGATTTTGGATTTATCACTGTGGTATAATCTACCTTTTCTTACCAATAAAGGTTTCTTCCATAATTGAGCATAATGCCACATGGTCCTACTTCCATTTACAGTTAGTGTTTAAGGTAAAAACGGGTGTCATTAAGGTTTAGAGTTCTTGGCTGGTCTCTGTATCTGTGCCACCCAGTCTGTCACAAGCAACTACATGAGGTTCTACCACTGATACTGTAAATCACTTCTCTTCCTATAGTCCAAGTTCTGTGCCTGCAACAGGCTAGAGCACTTCGTGTGAAGTGAACATCACCTTGAACAATATGTAGTTCTCATCAGGAATAACAGGTGTTTGGAGATACAGTAGCCAAGTATTACAGCGATAACGTTGCCTAAAATCTTGGTGGTTTTATAGCAAAATCATTTACCATCCTGAATCTTTCACTCACTAGTTTATGAGTTGCCCACAGAGATGGGGACACTCTACCTCAGGTTGTGTGTCATTCATGTCATAAGCTGCATTATGGTCCCAGAAGCTTTCCAGGGCATCATCTTCTCATGGAGAACAACAAAGGCATAAGGGACTGAGACAAATAGAGCAGGAACATTTAAAGCCTCTGTTCATGGCATATCTGTTAACATATCATTGGCCAAAGTAAGCCGGATGGCCAAGCCTAAAGTGAATGGGGCTGGGGTTGAGTGGGATATCTACTCCACCTGTTCTACCTATAGGCACTTCAACACCACATAGAAAAAGGGCTCGAGTATATTATTCTATTAAAGTGAAGGATTGAAAAAGCAAAACAAAAATCATTCTACCAGAGAAGTCAGAGTGGAACAAGAAAATTTAGCTAAAGGTCTTTTTTTTCCAAGTGACTATGAAATCTTAAATTATCTTTCCCCATGATATCATTCAGCTACATTTTCAGTATTTCCTGATCCTGAAATACGTGTGCTTGTTATTTATTTATGTATTAATCTATTTATTTGTTTTTGATTATTTATTTATGGCTTTTTGGTTCTTGGCCACCCACTAGCTAATCCTTATCTTGCCTCCTTCTCTTTTGGCAAAGGGAATTTTCATTTCACCGTATACTTAATTCTTTTTGATAAATTATAAAATGAAATATAACCCCCGATTTAATCAGAGGGTTGTCATAATATTGCTCCCTTGAATTGTGTGAGCAAAAGTATATATTCAACACAATATACTTCTTATTTCCCAGTTTATAGTTGTTGGCGGTTTTTATTTAGCAATATAAAATACTGATTGATTAAATAAGTCACCTCTACCTCAACTTTTTTCCATTGTGATTTAACAAAGAAAAATTCAGGATTCCTTACTTGTTTGTCATCAGACACATTTCTGGGGCCTGCCACAGTGAATGGCCATACTAATACTTGTATTCCGTCTTTATTATCCGTCCCTTGGTCCTATACATCATGAAGGCATGTGCTTGGACACACAGGCCGTAAAGTGACTAATGGGAAGATAAACAGATAATGATAGAACCATCAACTATCCTGCTGAAATTTCAGCTGTTGAAGTTTTGAGCTGGGACTTGAAGTGACTTTTGCATGGCTCTACTCCAGGCGCTATTTGAGATTGAGAGGTCAGATAGAAAAACCATTTGATATTCAACATATGAGTCTATTCTTGGAGCACATGTGCTGTGAATGAAGTTATCTGACTCAAACATAGAAAATATTTATTTAACATCCATGTTTCAGGCACTGTTCTAAGCTCATGGGATATAGCAATTCAGACAAAATCCCTGCCTTTCTGGTGCTAACATTTTAATGGGATCCTAAGGAATCAGGAAATAAATTTTTAATAGCTTTCAAAGGAAGACTTACAGAAAAAACCTCAATGACTGCTTTTACTTGGAAAACTGCCTCATAATCAGACTGTGGGGAAAAAAGTGAGGACTCATTCCATTTTTATTTAAATATTCGTGGGGCGCCTGTACGACTCTGTTAGTAGAGCATCTGACTCTTGATCCCAGGGTTGTGAATTCAAGCCCCATGTTGGGTGTGGATCCTACTTTAAAAATATATATATATTCATTCATATATGAAATATATTCATAGTAAGGGTGGCCCCAACAGGGTGAAGTACTTTGAGACATTGGAAGGCTGCTATTGGAAACATAGAAAATGTAATAATGAGTGTGCTTTATTTTCCAAGCTTTCCTGATTATAAGAATATATATCTCTAGGTTCCTCCCCTAGAGAAATTGATTCAGTATGCTTTGGGTGGACCCTGAATCAGGATGGTTAACAGCAAATGGCTCAGGGATTCTTACGAGCAGCCATGTTTGAAAAACACTGCAGTAGGAGTAATGAGAGCGTAGGCTCTGAACCTTCTTTTCTTTAATCATCACATCAGCCTTGCAGTGTAGATATCTTTGTCTTTCTTTTCGGGCAACAAGAGTACAGTCTCCAAGATGACAAAGTTAATAAGCAGATCTAAAATTGAAACCCAAAGACCAAAGTCTTTTTCTAAGATTCATATTTTTTCTATCACACCACACTGTCTTTTTATTTGCTCATTCATTCATTTATTCCATTTTTCTTTCAACAGATATTTATTGAGTGTTAGTCCTTGAGGTAGATGATATGGGGTAAGGAGAATGGACATTTGAATAAGACCCAAAGAGCTTAACGTCCAGAAAGTATCACATTTGCACGAAGTCCACAGGACATGTCATGGGAACTCAGAGGAGAGAAAGGTCAGCTACAGATGAGAGATCCTTCACAGAGGAGGTGGCATCTCAAGAGTGTGCATAGATAGGTCAGAGGGACAAGAATTCTTGGCATGGGAAGCAGCATGAAGAAAATCCAAGGGTCAGAAAACAGCAGATCATAGAAAATTGTAGAACAAAAGAAGAGAGGTTTCCATAGCCACATACCTAATTTTAGGACATTTGGAGCAGTATTTAAGATTGACTGATTTCACATATATATCAGAATCCTTTTGAAAGTTTGGAATTTGTAGTAGTACATGGCCATCTTTCCCCCTGGATACACTCTGCAGAAACAAATATCTGCCTCTTTCATAAGCAGTGTCTACTCTACTTTTCTTTCCTGAGATACATATTTATATCATCTGCTCGGCCACTGTGTGCATTTGAGTTCAACCCATAGAGTAGAAGACATAAAGTAAGTGACAACAGATGAAGCTAGAAGGAGAGGTTGAGGCATTGGCAGGTTCCTTGCCTTAGGGGATCAGTTGATGGAAAAGTCAGCTAAGGGTACTGAGCCTGTCTGGTGTTAGCTGTTTAAATAAGCTTTTAGCACTTCCCTGTGTGGGGAGATAGAGCCGGGTGCAGTGACAGCCTGGGACAAGTCCACTCCTGCCCAGGAATTTACAGTCTGCAAAGCCTGCTGTGCAGAGCATTCTCTAGATGGAAAGTAGGCATTTGGGAGGGGTAGAGGGCTTCGGAATTATGGACCTGGTCAAACAGCCTTTTCTTAAAAGGTGAAACTAGTCAGTGATTAGTGAAGTCCTACTTCTCCGTTATTACCTCGGGGCCTGTTCTGTGACTTAAATGTTAGCTTTATTTAGCCAGCCGGGGAAACGGTAATGGCTCAGTGAAGGGGGGAGACCCACTGAATTTCTAAGATTGGCTTGGCATTTTCTTAACCTAGAGATAAATGCTGGGACACATGTTGAGGGAAGAGGGAGAAAGGGAGAGAGAGGGAGAGAGAAACAGACACAGAGAGAGACAACTACCAGCAGAGAAGAATTCAACAAATATGTTTGAGCATCTACTATGTGCCATGCATCTTTCCTAGTGGTCAAACTGGGGACCATATGGTGGAGAACGTGCTAGACATGATTTTTTTTCCGTAGAAGACAAATACTGTAGAAGTTATTTATCTGAATACAAAACTACACCAATGTCAAGGCTCTGGGTCAGTGAAGCCTGGAGCAGATGGAAACTCAGTGACAGGAAGCAGCCAGTTGTGTGCTGTGTAAGTGCATCTGAAGACTGACTCTCCTAAGAAATAGGTAAAGGAACAGTGACTCACATCAGAGAAGTTAGCGGCATGGCAGAGCACGCATATTGGAGTTCAGGACTTCACAGTTTGAACTGTGTTCTGTCACTTACAAGCTCGGCAGTAACTAGCAAGTTTCCTCGAGCCTCAGTTTCCTCTTCTATAAAAAAGGAATCATAACGTTTTCATCATAGAGTTTGGCTGAGGATTAAGTGATATTATATCTCCGGACACCCAGGAGGCACTTTATAAATAAGAAATCACATTCCATCTTCAGCTTTCTTAGTGACATGGTCCAAGTCATTAGCCATCCCAACTAGTTTTATTCGTGCTGGAGGACAGGAGACAAAAGATATTCAGGTCCCAGAACCTCTAAATGAAAGCTAATGAAAAATACATGTTCTCTCACTTCCTTATTTGGCTGCCTGCAAATTATGTCTCTTGATGCATGCTGGTTCCTCTGCAATTCCATGACTTCAGACACTGAACTTTGAGTCTTTGTCACATCAGCAGCACCAAGTAATTCTCTACAGAAGTCTGACATTTCCAGTTGAAAAAAATAAATTGATTAAAATTCAAAAGGCATGTAGCGTTCGGCATTTAAAGGTCGAGGAATCTAGGGAACTATCAACTGTAAGATAATTCAACATTTAACGTGGGTGGGGGCAACGAGGATATGTTTCCTTCCCTCATTGCCCCAGCATTTGACTGCTGGGAACATAATTGTGGCAAATGTAATTACAGCCTCACGATGGGCCATCCATCTTTGGGGGTCCTTAAGCAGTTAGACTTCCCCAGAGTAGGGAAAGATTGATTTGACTTAACATGGATTATGTCTTTACCTTTGTTAGGTAAGAAAGAATCTTTGTTTTATTTTTCCTTTTGGAATTCCCAGGATGACTGCAAGCCAATTGGTCTTTACTTAAAGAGAGAGAGAGAGCAGAAGATCTCTAGACCATAAGCTCTAGGATTTGACTTATTATGCTCTGTGCTTGACTTATTACACTGGTGTGGTGGAGGTCCCATTCATCATTACATAACAAAGGCCTAGCATAGGACTGGCATATAGTATGTAAGCCTACCATAAATATGTGTTTATTGAATGAATTAAAAGATCATGTGCAGGCTCTTTCAGCTACTATTAGATCCATGGCAAGTTACTCACCTGCTCTGGTCTTCTATGTCCACCTTGGTAAAATAGGGAGAAGAATGCCTACTTCACGGTCCTTAGGTCATTTGTCACTTGTCTGTTGGCTTTATGCTTCCTCCACCGGACTGTGCTCTTCTTTAATGCAGGCACTGTTGTTGTTGTTGTTGTTTTTAGGTCAACACATTTCCCTGTGATGGGGCCTAACTATTGTCAAACTAAGGTTGTTTTTCCCTCTAGTAAAGCATTAAGACAGTAGGGAGTTCCTGGACTTTAGGCTATTGGTAAGATTGCTCTTCGTTTTGTAATTGTACTAAGATATTTATAAACTGATGGAGACCCTTATCAGTTTACCATTTGTTTTCTGCCCTTTCCTTTGTTCTTGGGCAGCCAGAAGTGCTTGAGGAATATCACACAGATCCCACCTGGGGGCAGGGGGCTGTTGCTAGCTTGTGCTTTGCCCTCAGCTTGCCTTATGGTCCACCATCACCTGTTCCTGACGGTGCCCAGCACATTGCCTTGGAAAGGGTAGATTTTCATTGGTATGAAATGAATTAGAATGTGTGCCATGTGAATGCAGGAAACCAATGGTCTAAATCTCTATCCTGCCACCAATGTGTGATGTGACCTCTAGGTCTTAATTTGTTCATCTGTCAGATGAGGAATTTATGTTCAAAAATCTCCAAAGTCCCATTGACTTCTGATATTCTTTGGTCCTTACTCCTGTTTTATCAGGACTTGATTCATTCAAGATCATTTATTGAGTCTTAGTAGGGACTTAAAATTATAGCAAATAAAAAAGATGTCTTGTGAAAACATAAGATAACTAGTGGATGACATGATTGCTCTCTGCAAATGTCTAAGGAGTTTTTATGATGGGACCGCTGATCACTTGTTCTCATTTTTACTAAGAGGAACAGGCTTAGGTTATTGCAGGCAAGGATGCAATTAGACATACGGAGAGATTTCTTGATTACTACAGGGATAAAATGATGCTTACTTTCAGGCTCCTGTACAGGTGAGAGCTAGCATCCCCAATGAGTCAATCAATGCATCAACAAATATTTGCTAAGCCTGCTTGCTGCTCATTTTCCTCTTCCCAACATTTTACTCAAAGTGTGGATCATGAACCACCTGCATCAGAATCACCTGGAGCTCATGTTAAAAATGTAGATTCTCAGACGCACTCCTACTGAATCTAACTCTCTGGGGCTAATGTCTAGAATCTGTGTTTTAATAAGCTCCCCAAGTGACATTTCTATGTATCCTAAAGTTAGGCAAATGCTGTTCCTGAATTTAATAGTCTTAAGCAATATTTTCTCACAACCAAGTAGCTGCTAAAATTATAACAATGACAGATACTATTTGTTGAGCACCAACCATGAACCAAACATTTCACCTGTGTCATTTACAACAGTCACACTCACCGCACTAAGTAGGCATTATCCCGCCTAAGAGATGAATAAAACAGACACTGAGTGACAAAGTGATTCAACCAGGAAGTGGCAGGACCAGGGCTTGAACTCAAGTCTTCTGACCTTCAATCCATGAAGCCACAGCTGCTGTCCTGACGTGCTAGCCTCTGGGAAGGGCAGTCTGGGAGACTCACGTTCTGTAGCCATGTACTTGCTCATATCTGAAAGGGGAGAAGAGGCAAAAAAAAGGTCACGGAGTTGCAGACTCATCCATATTCAGCTTGGTCTGTTAGTTTCAGAGAGACTGAGCAGGAGATGGGTCTCTAGCTCCCTGCAGAGATCCTGAAGTATGGTTTCTCAGAAAATTCTTTTCTTAAGGAGAATGTGTGATCCTACTGTGACCCCTGAAGGTCACTCAAAGCAGAATAAACTGACAACCTTCATCACAGATCTATCTCAGTCCAAAGGAAGGACTCCAGGGAGCCACTTTCAATTGGCCCTATTTGCATTACCCCTTGTAATTGCAAAATAAAATCTCCCTTTGGATTCTCAGCTTCTGGAGGTCAGCAAAAATCATGGAGGACCTGTCCCCTCCTTGCTTTAGACAAAGAAGGCTCATAGATTATTAATTGGCAGAACTAAATTTTACAGTGAAACAATCAAATAACCATTTATGTCCATTATCAATGATTACCTGGTAGGTGTGTCAGAAGTGGAAGGCAAGTTTGAGACAAGTAAAGTGAGCCAGTGGTATACAAATGCAGATGATTTTAGGAGACTTCCTTAGTCTTTCCGGAACATCTAAATATTTGGGATACAGTCTCAGAACTTCAATGAGTTTGTAACTGAATTCTTTAAAGGTTAAAAAGTAACCAACTCATCTGGAATAGTTAAGAGAAAGCATTGAAGAAGCAGGGGAATGCTTGAAATTACTTTATTTCTCACTGAGGTTCATTCATTCAACTTGCCTTGATTGTCAGGCTAAGTGGACAGGGGGCTGCAAAAATAATCAAGTCACAGTCTCATTTTTGAAGAGCTTATGGTCTTGTGTTTCATTTGCTCTGTTAGGAAGAAAAACAAAATAACCTACCACTGGGGAATTCTCAATTTAAAAGAGATGTCAGGGCAGGATTAACTCAAGAAAATCAGATAAAATTAAGGTCATAAGGAGTGGGTGAAAGGCATGGCCACAAAATTGCTTGGGTGCCCTTGGGTAAGTCACTTAACCTTTCTGGCCCCTGGTTTCCTTATCTCAAATGTAAGGGAGTTGGATTAGGTGATCTCAGTGGTCCTGTGTGACTCTAAGAGACTATGATTCTACTTCTGTTTTTATAAATTTATAAGCTACTGAACTAAGACGCATGACTTATCCAGAAATACTAAGTCCATTAAAATAAATTCCCCCACTGCTCAAAAAAAACAAAATCCACCTTAGAATCTCAGGCTCCTTAGTGAAAACCTAGACTAACCCTATCAATTTAGACACGAAAGTCCAGAGAAGGAAAGGAACTTAACCAAGGTCACATGCAAATTAGGGTCTGAAACTCTTAAAAGGTAGGCTTCCACAGTCATAGTTAAGAAGGAAGCCCATCTTGGGGCACCTGGGTGGCTCAGTCAGTTAAGCCTCTGACTTCGGCTCAGGTCATGATCTCGTAGTTCAAGAGTTTGAGCTCCGGGTCTGGCTGTCCTGACAGCTCAGAGCCTGGAGCCTGCTTTGGATTCTGTGTCTTCCTCTCTCTCTTGCCCCTCCCCTACTCATGCGCTCTCTCTCTCTCTCTCTCTCTCTCTCTCTCAAAAATAAATAAAAACATTAAAAAGAAGAAGGAGGAGGAGGAGGAAGAGGAGGAGGAGGAAGCCCATCCAGTGTACTTCCCACCCCACCACTTTGTTGCCTGTATACATAGTACTGAGTATTTTTTAGAAGTTTTTTCAGATATAAAATCATTTTATTAGTTTTGGAACATAAAATGCATTATGCATATCCAAGATTGCTTTTACACTAACAGTTTAACTGTTATGAAAGATGCAGGAAAAATAGGAGGATTTTTTTTTTCAAAATGCCAAAAATATTAACAGAAAATATCTCCTTACCATGTTTCTGTACTTCTTTCCTTCATATCTATAATTTGATCTCCAATTAAGGATTCCAGAGTTGTTGTAGAGGCAGTCATTGAAATGGTAGCAGTTATGGAATTAGTGATATTTGTTTTGATGAAGTTAGTGAAGGTCATTAGTTTGATTATATAATTTTAGATGGGTTTTGTAGTTAAACAAATGCAGACGTAGAAAGGAAAGGAAATTTATTGCATCCAATATACAAGGCAAGCTTGAGGTCAGGATTGATCCAATAGAGAAACAGCGTCAATAAGAAAAAATACCAAGTGCTTTTCTGTCTCCTCTTTCTAACTTCAGCATGCTTTCATCCTAAGGGTGGTTCCCATTATAGTCACAAGGTGCTTTCCTGCAATATCCTGGGCTACATATTTCCTTATGTATGTCCAATAAGAGATGAGTCATCTTTTCCTTCTGACTGACCCGGAGTTATGAACCTGACTTTCACTGGACAGACTTGCATCACTTATTCTTCCTGAATCAATAAGTATCATGATATACAGTAACTATTCTCATGGTAACCTGTTTGTTGGCTTACTGAAATCACTTAAAACTCCTTTAGCTGAGAGGGGAGAATTTAATTTCTTCTCAAACTCCTGTGTTCTACACAGTAGTTAAGAGGAAAAATAGATTTGGAGAGAATACCATAATTTACAATGTTTGGATTAAATGTGATGCTGATGGTGGTACAGATGATGAAGATGACTAAGTCATAAAGAATAAGGATGATGGAGGTGGTTATGCTGATGAAGTGGTAAAGCCATCAAGACAATAAAGATGGTGCTGATAATGGTGGTGGCAACAATGGTAGAGAGATGTTAAAAGTGAAGGTGATGGGAATAATGAGGTTAATAATAAGGAGAAAAGCAATAGGTCAACATTCAGTTAACATAAGTGTAGTGAATTTGCATGCTTTTCTCATGCACTCTTACATAATTTACCTCTGGCCACCATTCTTGTTTTTCCCTTGTAATAATGCTAGCACACCCCCTTTTCCTGGCCACTGTTGTTGGCCCAAGATTGGACACCTGATCCAGGAAAACCAATCCACAGTTTGGGCTATCCTAAATGAATTGGAAGTCAAGAATTTTCATCATGACACCAGTTGTAGCCAGATGATGATGGCCTCTTAATTTTGTTTAACATTTATTCGTTTTTGAGAGACAGAGAGAGTGCAAGTGGGGGAAGGGCAGAGAGAGAGGGAGATACAGAATCCAAAGCAGGCTCCAGGCTCTGAGCTGTCAGCACAGAGCCCAATGTGAGGGCTTGAACCACTGAGCCATGAGACCATGACCTGAGCCGAAGTCAGATGCTCAACCTACTGAACCACCCAGGCACCTCAATGATGGCCTCTTAAAATGGCAAGTTCAATATCATTTACTGTTGTATGTTATCTGTTCATAATGATTTGTTCCCACTTCACCCCTGCCATGCTTCCCAGACCCCTTTCCTTGAGGCTTTACCATGTGACATATCCCAACCAATGTGATACAAGCAAACATGATTCTACTGTCACATGAACAGAAGCTTTCAATTTGATTGCATGGCTTGCCTGAGTTCTCCTATCCTGGGCCACCTTTCTGAAAACAACATATCCCCAGTAGTCGCTTTTTCTTCAGCCTGGGTTGCAGAATAAGAAAACATGTGGAATCAAGCTAAGTCTAACAGGGCTGTAGTTGACCCAAAACCTTCAAAAAATGTAAAAATTAAATATGTATTGATAGGCTTTTGAGATTATTTGTTATCCAGCATAACCTAGATAAAAACTGACACATTTACACTCAGGCCTGCTAAGAACAGAGTTTGCAAAGTTACATCCACATGTAGGTAAGAGGAAAGAGGACACAGAGAACCTGTAAGAAATCAAAGGAAGCTGGTCTACTGAAGTAATTAAGGAATATCTCAACATTTCTGTCCTCGGAAGAACTGAAAGAAAAGAGTTGCGGGGGGAGGAGGGGAGGCATGCAGGTGGACCAGTCAGATGATCATCCAACTTCAGCTCAGGTCATGATTTCATGGTTTGTGAGTTCCAGCCCTGCACCGGACTTGTTGCTGTCAGTGCAGAACCCGCTTTGAATCCTCTGTGCCCCTCTCCCTGCCCTTTCCCAACTTGTGCTCTCTCAAAAGTGAAATAAAATACTTAAAAAAGAAAAATAAGAAAAGAGTTGGATCTTAGGATACCACAGTGGCAATATGAGTGCAGTACCAGATGCAATAGCCCCAGGTTACAAAGATCAGACCTTGTTACCTCATCCCTACCCTTGTTGTCAGAGCAGAAGCAGTTCCACATTGGGCCTTCTCCCTGAGGCCCTTATAGTGGAAGTGAGGGGCTCATTTCTCATTGGCTTATTTCCTCTGAAGACCACGTGAAGGAGGAGGCATCTTACTATAATTGATTCAACTCCTTTCTCTTACCGAGGATGATATTTCCAATAAATCAAACATTCTTCAGCCTGGATCTTGTTTTCTAAAAGTTAACCTTTTGACTTGGTTACAATTTTTGTTAAAACATGAACATTCAGTGAACACAGTGGCATTTTCTCTATTCCTACAAGAGAGAATTTCTGAAGTTAAACTTTCCCATAAACAATTTGAAGCCTGCCTTATTTTTTTAAGTCACATAAATATTAGATACTCACAAGCAGACATTTCAGAGATTATCTCCATAGAATCTCAATTTCTTCATCTGTAAAAAGGAAATAATTATATGTATACCTTGGGGACCATGTGAGTATTATGCAAGAGAAAGCGTGAAGGGTGTCTGACACACAGAAAATACAAATGACAACTATTATTAATATTGAGGGAAAGGACAGGGTGGGATAGCTGCAAGAAAAGGAAGTGAAAAGAATTTGTGAATTAAATAACAAACATAGAGACTCATAAGGGGCTGTTTGGGGAAAAGGCAGAGAACAAGTTATGCAAACAGCAAACCTGTCCAAAGTTAACAGGAAAGGAAACCCAGAGTGAATTCCATCTGCTTTCCGCCTGCACCTGCTATTTATTTACTTTTCAGCTTCATCAATAGAGGCCAAATTGTTATATTTTAAATCCGAAAACATAAGGAGAAAAGAGAGAGATGTGGAGAGAGAGAAAGAAGGAAGGAAAAAGAATAAGACCATAATAGCTAACATGTTTTGAGTTCCTACTATGAGCCAGGCACTGTTTTAAGAACCCTGCATGAATTAATACATTTACTATTCACAGTCCTCAATAGGGAGGTTACTCTTGTTGTCCGTATTTTACAAGTAAGGACCAAAGTGTAGAGATAATAGCTGGTAAAAGGGAGAGTCAGCATTTAACCCAGCCAATCTGGCTATTTAAGTCCCATTAAATAGCCTGAGCTAGTATGGAATGGAGAAATATACTAGGAGAGGGAGGAAGAGGAAAAAGAATATCATCTTCTCCCTGTGGTTGGGTAGATCTTTATACATGAGATGGAAAGCAGTCTGATTTAGGAGCAGTACAGTTTGGGACCCATTCCAGATTCTTTTCACTTTGCAGGTGCCATTTGGTTTATGACTTTTGGTGGTTCAGTAAATGTCTGAACCTGTTTCTTCATTTGCAAAATCCCATAGCTTTCCAGCTCATCTGTGTGCGTAAAATAATAATAGGACAACACTTATCTGTTGTAAAAATTAAATCATGTAATTTAGGTAAAATAATTAGTGCATGGCAACTGCTCAATAAATGATAGCTATTATCATGATAATTATATGTTAGTATTAAGTTAGTTGGAGAGGAAGAATCAAGAAATTCTCCATGAAAAAAAAAAAAAGGTATTTCAGCAGCTTTTGGTGGATGCGAGGATTTTTACAGGTAGAAATCAGATAGATTGTCCTAGCAGAAGGAAGAACATGAACAAGGCTTAGTCATAGGAACACACAAAATTGATGTTCTGAATTCACTATTTCAAGAATCAAGGAAGCATGTAATACATTTTGGAAATGTACTACTCTACAAAATTGTTGAAAAGCAACCCTTAGGAGCTTAATGTGGCAGACCCTCAGTCATCTAGGAACTTTTACTGAGGGGAAAAACAGTCCCAGAGGGATCCCCATACTGGAAATTCTACTGCCACAAGACACAAAGACCCGTGATCAGCAGCATTGCCAAAGAATGTCCTTTGGAGATCATCTCCTCCCAGAAATAGTTGGCTTCTCCCTTTTTTCTCCTGCAGCTTTTGGAAGAAACACTGACCAAAGCCATTATGGGATCAGACTCCAATTCCAGAATCTTATTATTTAAGTCAAGTCCAGATGTGGTTGAGGCCTCTCAGATACGTCTCCTTATGTATCACTCTCCTTTATCCAAAATTCTGTGACCTAAAAAGGCACCATCCATCACTGACTCACCATCACCATTCCATCAATGAATCAACATGTTATGAGTAGAAACTGGATGGCCATAAAAGACAATTCCATTTAAAAAGGGGAGAAATGTAAGTGCCATAGCTGTCACAATTCTGGTTACATGTTGTCAGTTCCCTCCTAATTTAGGGGCAGGTAATGTCCTTTGAATAGGGTCTGGATCTACTCCTTGGAAATGGCTCCCAAGGTCGTTTTTATCTTTAGCTTTTCACTCTGCCCTCGGGAATCTTGACTCTACCCTCTGAGATGTTTTTTGCTATTTTATAAGAAATGTCCCCGTTTACAAGTAAGTAAATTTCTTAGGCTATTTCCTGCCTAAAGGAAGCTGGGGGCTTAGCGTCTTTTCAGAAACATGAACGTTCTCAGTCTCTTCTAGTGCGAGCTGGTAGTACGTTGGTGATCCAACTCAAAAGCTTTCTGGGCTTTCAGCATATCAGTGTAGAAATGCAGAACCACTAGACAGAAGCAACAGCTACAATTCTTTTGACATGCCTCTCTGCTTTGTCCATGTGCTGTTTCTTACACTGCTGTAGGACAAATGCCCTTTAAATTCTCAGAAGCCCTTTGTGAAGGTTTACTGGGTACAACTTTAAATCTTTCTGGTATCTTAAACCCATAATTTTGGTACCATCCAGCAATTTCTTACTTTATGAATTATTTAAAATTTTAGTTAAGGCCAGATTTTGGCCAAAAATGAGTCTTTTATTCATGATTTTTCACATATCATTTCAGTGCAAAACGACAACGGTTTTTGCCAATTTTTATCTATATTTAAGCATCTTGGCCTATGTATCCTAGTTATTATTATGTTTTGGTATATTTTGGCCTTTAAAACTTTTTCTCAAACCAGTATTGCTCCCAAATAATAGCCAATTATAATATTTTCTTGACCATATTTTATTTTCTAATTTAACTCTACAATTACCTTCATGAAATAGGGTTAAAATTTACATTTTACAGTTTAAAAAAAGGCTCAGAGAGGTTAATTTTCATTCCAAAATTACATTGCTATTAGCATAGCTGGCACTTAAGCTTCAATTTGTCTGTCTTCAAAGCTAGAAAATTGACCAATTTCACTCCACTGTGTTTCATCATAATAATCTCACCCTCTGGCACTACACTTTACAGTTTACCAAGCATGATCTCATTTGATCTCATTTAATCCAAGCCTAAGCAATTTGAAAAGGAAGATTCTCTGTCTTGGCCAAATGGAGGGCTAAACTGTAATATAAAACCCTCCTCTTCTCTCATCTTCACCAACAAGACAAAGAATAAGTAATTTCAAAACAACTTCCCTTCTTCCCTGTGGCCAAAAAACAACAACAAAAAAAAAATGTTTTCCCTAGTCATTTTCAATCAAGCTACTCTAGATTTCCTGGTAAACTTAGCAATTGTTGGTGATGTCCCCCTGTTCTCTTTCCTTCCATTGAGTTGGGTTGATTTGTGCGGTAGGAAAGATGGATGTGCAGTTGAGGAGAGATGTCAGACTGAACATTATTTGTACAAATTGTGGCTGCTACCCTTCGTGGACATGGTCACCATGTCTCTCCCATGGAGAGTATGGTAATCTGGTTGATGCACAGGGCTTAGGAGGACCCAGAATTAGAAACCCATGGAAGCAATATTCTACACCCATTTTTAAACTTGACTTGACAGTATAAAGGACTGAATTTGGACTTCTGTGCGTTTGCTGATGATTCAACATTTTGAGCTACCACCTAGTGGCACTGCATGCCAGCCAACGGTTCAGAGTGGACAGCTTTGCCGTGTTCTCTGTATAGCAGGGTGTGCTTGTCCAAGTGATTGCTTTTTTTATTGTATTTTGACCTTCCTGTCTTGTAATTGTGAATGGAAAGTAGAAAATGCAAGTGCTGCTACTTGCAGCAGAAGCGGAGCTATAATAAGCTTAATATAATCAAGGAAAACGTGGCAATCACCCCAGCATAATGCTTTCGTATGTGTGTGGGTTCTGAATGCAGGGCTTTCTGCTTTGAACTTAGGCTCCATCACTTATCACTGGATGACCTTAGGCAAAATGCTTTCGTATCTTCGATAAAATGGGGATTCTAATAAAATTCCTTTCTCATACATCGTGTGAAGATTAAATCACATAATCATGAAAGATGTTATTTAGAGACCCTACAAGGCAGTGGTTTTCAAAGTAGGATTTTCTGACCAGCAGCATCAGCATCGCCTGGGAGCTCTTTTGAAGGACAAATTCTCTAGTGCCACTCTAGTCTTAGAAACCCTGGGAGTGGGGGTGCAACACCAAGCCATCCAGGTGATTCTGATGCCCTGATGCTGCTGCTGTTTCTATCAATTGTGATGGAGAAGAGCAGGCTCAGAGGTTAAATGATCTGGATTTAAATTCCTGTTCTGCCTCTTATTTCATGCTTTGGGGGTGAACTGTACAGCCTTGAGCGCCTCGGTTTTCTCATCTGCAAGTTTAGAACAATGATATATTTATTCTGGACTTGTAATGAAAAATTAAAAACATATCTGTCATATACCAAGTCTTCAATACATGACACCTAGGCGTTTGTGTGGTTCTGATGATTGTTTTATTACTTCTGGATTTAACTGTGCTTAATCCAAATGGCTTTATAATTCATAGAGAATCAATTTAAAATCAAAATTAAAGAGCATGTCTGAAATATTGAAAAAATATCATAGAAGGTTTTTTTTTCTAAAATTGGAGGCAACTATGAATTTTATTTGTTTTCTAGCTAATTGAAAAAAGACACTCTTCTACAACATGGTGGTTTATAGCTTGAATTCTGTATTTTTGCTATCATACACTTTTTTAAAGTTTATTTATTTATTTTGAGAGAGAGCACAAGTGGGGAAGGGCAGAGACAGAGAATCCCAAGCAGACTCTGTGATGTCAGCACAGAGCCTGATTCAGGGTTCAAACTCACAAACTGTGAATCCATGATCCGAGTCAAAATCAAGAGTTAGACGCTTAACCGACTGAGCCATCCAGGTGCCCCCACTATTATCTATTTGTTAAGGAATATATTAATTCAAAATGTATTGTCCTACCAGAACACCACTGTCCCAGAGCTGGATTCTCTCAACAGGGACTTCCTGGTCTGCCAAGATGGACAGAGCCTACCAGTCAAGACGCTGAAGGCCAGTTCCTCTCAGTACAGGGCTGGCATTTGCTTTGGGCAGAGGCTTGCTCCAAGAAGTACCACTGGAAAGCGAGCTCCATGCCCCATCTCCCAGGTACAATCTGAGCAGATATGACGAGCAGACCCTCTGTTGGTCTCTGTACCTGCTGGCAGGTAGGCATAGCACAGAAACCAAAGACACAGGAAACAAGAGAGAAAGCAACTATCGGCCAAGCCACAGGGAGCCCCAGAGGTTCTGGGCTGTGCCAGGCCAGGACACAGAGCAGAAGCAACTTTCCTCCTATAGAGGAAGAGAGAAAGAGCACAATCATGCTCCCAGACATTTTTCTGCCACTAACTCATTATCAGACTCCAGACACGTCTCTGTCCCTTCTGGGTTCCCCTATCTGAAAAACAAAGTGAATACAGCTATAAAAACCCAGGATCTCAATGATTTGTATGTAAGTCAAAAAACTACCCATGATGAGTGTGTTTTCTAAGAATGTCCTTGACCATGATGCTAAGTCTTCTGCCAACCCCAGTAACCACCCTACCCCAGTGCTGGTGCATATCTTTCCATGCACCATTGCTGTTGGAACAGCAACGCTGGCATCCCCACAGTCCTGACCCCAGGTCTTACATCTACAGGATGGGGTTCTTGGATGGCTGTGTCTTCCCTGTCCCCGATGTTTGGTCTGGTAACAGCCATTGTCATGGATGACCTAGACATGACTTTAGCCATAAGACTTAAGGCCACTTCTGACTCCCTAGCATTTCTTTCCAGAAGAAAGGGGCTTTCATTTTCCTTAATCCCCTTCCTCTGCATTCTCTTTCTTTCCCTTCACTCTTATCTCCTCTAAGATTGGCTTTTTCTAGAGGATAAATATTACTTGGGTTACAGTTGGACTTTATCATGTTGCATGTCTTTGCTGAGCCTCTATTTCCTCATCTGTGTAACCAGGATAGCAGCATAGACCTCATACTATCACAAGGAAGATTAAACAAGAGAATACATATAATGTGCTCAGCACGTGGCCTGGTCCAGACAGTAAGCTCTCAAAAAATAAGCACTAATTTTATCATCACCATCATCTTCATCACATCATGAGCTTATGGCAGTTATCTCTGGACTTATCTACTTATGTCAAGAGGAATCCTGTTTTGCTCACTACTAGTTATTAACCCAGAGGCTGGTACATAAAATAGGTTGAAAATGTTTGTGAAGTGAATGTTGGAAGACAGAAGATAGACAAGGACTTTTACAGTATGGGGTGTGATGTGTGTGTGTGTGTGTGTGTGTGTGTGTGAGTATGTGTATGCATGAGTGTGTATGTGTGAATGTGTGTGGAAGTGTGTGTGTGTGTGTGTGTGTGTGTGTGTGTGTGTGTGTGTACTACAGTCCTGACTGGGTTAGCTCTCTCTCCTCTACTGCACCTGTAGCTCTGCCTCACACTCAGACCCTAATTGGTTGGATGGCTCTGTGGGGATTCCCTAGTGCCACTCTGTTTCAGTCTGTCCCCCAAGCCACTTGGCCCACCTGCCCTCATCCCTGGGGAGCCACAAGATCAGAGCGAGAGGCATTAAGTACATGTTCCTACTAACTGGTGTGAAAGATGGTGGCTAAAATTTGAGGAAAATAACCAGCTTATCCATAGTTAATGTTTTCGAAACAAGAACAGAGAATAAAGACCATTTACCTGATATTTAGAACCCCAAAACACACTCAGAGAAATAGGCACCTAGATAGACTCCTTTTGCCTCAGCCATACTGTCGATCTACTAACAAACATGGCCTAAGAATGTGCACCAAGCACCATGCTAAGTACTGTGGTTATGGAGGAAAAAATATAAGTCTCTGTTGGTAAGGGAAGGAGAAGGAACCAGAAAAAAAGTGAACAGAATTATAATACAATACGGTAAATAGGACTATACTGGAAACACAGAGGACTGTAAAAGTCACCACTTTCAGCTAGATGAAGTCAAGGAAATTTTTCCAGAGGGAGCAGCATCCATGCTAGCTTTCCAAGAGAGTGTTACAGTTAAGCAAATGAAGGAAAGATATATGTGGATGCATGGGGCCAGGGAGGGGTGGGGTGAGAACATGATGCTTGCTGGGAAATCCAAGTGGTTCAATGAGAGTGCTGATAATGACCGCAATAGTAGGAATAATAATGGCAGGAATATACCAGCTAACACTTCTACAGTACTTGCCATGTGTCAGACGCTGTTCTGAGCATTTTACATATTGTGACTCTTTGCACAACTGGAACTTAAGGGTCCAGGACTTAAAAGGAGTTGAGAGAGGCCAGGTTCAGAAATACATGGTTCCAAATCTCAATAGTTTTGTGAATAGGCTTTGGGGTTATGGTTTGACTACAGGATGATGTTGGTTATAGAAGGGCATGATATGTCTTGATCAAGTATATGTTTTAGAATGATTATTCTCAATACATCCTGGTGGGTGGAGGGTGGATAGGGGTGACTGTAGATAGGAGGCTGGGAGAGCAGTGGACAGGCTGGTGGAGCCATCCAGATGAAAGCTTGGAGTCCCTGAATCAAGAAGCAGTGTTGGGAACAGTCACTATAGATTGACTTGCTGAGGGCCATTCCAGCTAGATTCAGAACTCGTTTTGTTTGTTTGTTTTTTTCCAGCTTTATCGACATATACTAAATACACAAAATGCTTCTAGTATTTAATGTGTGCATTATGATGAGTTTGGACAGATGCATACTGTCTCTAAGTCTACAGTCTTTCCTGGATCACAGTGTCTCTCAGATGCCAGATGACTTGGGGTATCACTGACCCCACCCTCTGGGCTTTACCACTTACTAGCTGGGTTATCTTGCAAGCCACTCTATTTCTCTCAGCCTCCATTTTCTCATATGCTAAATGATGGTTATAAGACCTCTGCTTGCGTGCATTTGTGGCTTACAAATATTAAACTGTGATGTAACGCTTTATTGTGTGGATACTGCAGAGAAAGCTCAAGATGGGGATGATGAGGACCCGGCTTTCCAGAAATCATTTCCCTTTGGTTTCTCAGACCAAGCTCTATCCATTTATTTAATCCCTCTCAGTATCGCCCTGACCCTTTCTCCCCTTCCAGAAAGAAATAATGTCGCTTTTCTTGTCCCATTAAAACCGTGTTCACAACTCAGCCTTTATATCAGAAAGACCACAACCTTTAAATAATGACAAATTCTGGGTAAATGATTGTTGATGTCTGGTTTAAGACTTGAACTCCCCCAATGTTCAGAGACCATGAGAACAACTATATATATATATATATATATATATATATATATATATACATACATATATATATATATATATATATACATACATATATATATACACACATATATACACATATATATGTATATATATATGTGTATATATGTGTGTATATATATACACACACATGTGTATATTTTAAAAATATATATATACTTATATGTAAATATATATATACACACATATATATACTTAAACACACACACACACACACACACACCCTTATGTTTAGAGTTGAAAACCAGAGCCTTTTTGTTGCTGCGTTATTTAATTATTCAGAATAGAAGTTGCCAGCTACAGGAAATGACTGCTCGCAACATGTAATTTGCCTCCCAAACAAGCTCATTTGGGCTCTGACATTTGACAGAGAAAGGTCTGGGAAGATGAGCTGTTCAGAAAGGGTGTCTGTGCATCTGACACCGCCTGAACTTTGGTAGGTTGATTTTTACAATCGCCAGATCATCAAAGGTTAAACTCATTTAAATTCTCCCTTTACTAGCGAAGAAAGAAAACAAAATGCCACAAGCTGCCTTAACCTGCTGTCCTCAACTGCATGCACTAGCTGGGGACTCAGGAAATTCTTCATGCCTGCAAAAGGTGGTGCCAAGTTGGTAAAGTTAATCTACCACCACCCCGTTACACTTTCTGCATCTCTGCCCCTCTTTGGAAATCTAGAGGCCTCCTGCTCTGTTGAATCTGATGTATATAAATCCGCTCTTCCATCAACACTCATCCAATCCTCCATTTCTTCCCTTTCCAAATATCCTTAGGTTTTTGGTGTTGGGAATAGAGCTGGGGACTGGGCACCTAGAGTGGAGTGTTTGTCTTTTGCCCAGGTTCTGTCCCAATCTCTCCCATGATGCTGCAAGAATCTTCTGACTGGTGTCCCTTCACCATTTAACCCTTGTTGCACCTCCATAGGCACACCGGAACACTTTGATATGGGACTAATGGGACTGTTTCCCTCCAGTGACTGCAAAAATTGCCATCATACATCTGAGTCCTGGACACAGGGCCTTTGTCTTATTAATTCACTTTACAAATAATTATTTAATACCCAGTGTATGCCAGGCATTGTGTACAAGGTATCTGGGAGGTATAGCAGTGATTAAAACAGGCAATGTCCTTTGCTCTCACAGCTGATAAATAAGTAAACAAAGAACACAAAAAATAAATATATAACTTCAAACTATCTGGTTAAAAAACAAATACTACTAGAAGAGAAAATAAGAGCTTAGGTTGGTATGAGGAGACCAAGGGAAGTCTGTGGAGTCTGATGGTCTAAGTAAAGTCTGGAGCATGAGTAGGATGTGAGAAACATCACGTCATACTCAAGAAGGACAGTGTGACCAGAGCCTAATACTCGAGGGAGATGTGAAAGTGGACAGGTAGGCCAGGCTCTGGCCGCACAATACCTGACAGGATGAGAGTCCTCAGCCCTGATGTTCAATGCTGGGGAGGTTTTAAAAACTACAGATGCCTGTTCCTTACCCCCACTCAATTCACTTTGGATCTTATGGAAGGGGCCTGAGCCCCCATCGTTTTGTAAAGCTCTCCAGGTATTGCAAATGTGCAGCCAGGATTGAGGATACCTTCTGTAGAGTCTCTACAAGTTGGCCAAACTTTCCTCTTTGGTTTTACCACTGTCTTGCCCATCAATTCCCTAACACTATTCCCCAACATCCTTTCGCCCCCATATATACTAACCACTTCATGCATTGTCATTTCTACTCGTTTGGTTTCCTTGGCATAAAATTCAACTCCCCTTTCCCTACATGGGTTAAGGATGTTTTTGGTTGCAAGTAACCCAAACCCTGACTAAGTATAGCTTAAATAAACAGATTCTTGTGTTTCTCATATTACAAATGTCAAGTAGGTGTCACCTACGATTGGTTCAAAAACCAATGCCAGGGCCTTCCATACAGAAAGAAGGAAAGAAAGATGGGCCCCTGGTCCCTTTCATCAGAAAAACAAGTTTTCCTAGAAGCCCCACTCTGGTGACTTCCCTTCTGTCTCAATCGCCATATTTGTATGACAGGCCAACCTTAGCTGCAAGAGAGTTTGGGAGAGTAAAGGGTGGATTTGAAGTGATTAACTTAGATAGACCATGTCCCACAGCCTTGGGCTTGGTGCTGGCATTCTGTCAAAAGGAAAAAGGGGGAAGTAGTTATTGTTCAGACAACAGAAACTGTCTACCATATATGCTCTTAATCTGCTCAATGAACTCCTACCGCCTCTCACTAAATGCAAAATTGTGGTCCGGACAAGAAATGTTACCTACCCAAGGTGACTTGTGCTAGAGACAATGAGAGACAAAATGAAGCAGCAGGGGTTCTTGCCCCTAAAGTGTTTATGCTCTAGTTTTAAGTTGGAGAATTTTGGTGAGTATGAGTGGTATGGGGGACTTGGAGACAAGGTAAAGGACACAGGCACTGTGATGTTCTATAAAATTTAAGGACTTCAGAGAAGTAACAGAACAGTGTGGGGTTGAGGGAAAGACCGCCTCTTGAATGACCCTAGAAAATATGGAATCTAATAGGTTTTCTTAGGTAGATAGAGGGAGAAAAGAATCCAGATTGCAAAGAACACAGCTCCAGTCCCACTACCAGTATCTCCATGAGTTTAGGAAGAGGATGAATGTGCAGAAAGAGATGATCCAAAGCTCTGCCAGGACCAGGGGTTAAAATTGTTCTGGATATTTTCAGCCTCCTCTGTGATCAGTACACATACATATTTCAGGAATGGACTGCTTCCTCCAAATGACTCCTTCTGGACCACATGCTTATATTTGGACCCTATCCTCATATGTCTCTGACAATAAAAAAAACTATTTTAAATTATTTTTTTCTGCTGTGAGTAGTGGAATAGACAATGAGTCTCACCCCCAGGGAGAGGGGTATGCTTTGCTGCATCTACTTTCAGACCCTGACCCTAGACTCATATGTGGATGGAAACCCATACCATCTTTGGATAATTCTAACTACAATAATAACTGCCATTGTATGCATTATCATTAAACATTCATAACCTGAAGAGGTGGGCTTCATTATTATCCCCACTTTTCAGATGAGGAACTGGAGGCACAGAGAGGTGAGGCAGTCTAATTGGAGCGGTCAGGATTAGCATCTAGCCAGTCTGGCTCCAGAGTCTGTGCTGTAAAGTGGTATTCAGCTTCCTTTCATGACTCCATTATAGTGTATTGCTTACCAATTAGGAATTTCTTCTTAATACCACCTGGAATTGGAATTTTTGGTGCCCACTCTAAACCCAAGACTATCAATCCTGTCCTACCCGCTATGCAATGAGAGGCCACCAAAGTGAGCCACCATGACCCATGAACAGCCTTAAGAACCAGTCGTTGCTTCTCCTTCCTACCCCTTCATCTCACATTCTCTCTGTGCTCTTGTTCACCCCCACCCCTTGGCTCTGCCTCCAGCCCCATGCTTGCCTCTGAAATTGGCCTCAATTTGGCTTTCACAGTTTTAATCCACTATGCTTTAAAAGATAGCGCTGGTCAGGCTTTTCCACTCTGTCCTTGAACCAGATCTCTGGGAAGTTTGGGGTAATTTTATGGAGCCAGTCCAAGCCCCCGTGACCCCAGTTTCAGTGCCAACTATGTCTGCCGCAGCCCCTTCAGGAAGGGGTGCCATCTGCCTTCTAGTTTTGCTGTTGTTAATGTCGGTGTTTATTGTCGGTATCCATGGAGCTCTTGCTTTGTACTGAACACTGAGGTAAGCACTTGATGTGGTTTGTCTCACTTAATCTACCTCTTCCCAATCCTGTAGGGTCCCTGTTATCATTACCTCTATGGTACAGACAAAAAAAAAGGAGCACTGAAAAGTTTTGATCACTTGCATAAGGTCACGCTACTACTCTAAGTGGAGAAGTAGAGCTCGGATCCATGTCTGACTGAGACCAAATTTCTCTTTTCTAGAGCTTCACAGGATAAGCCCAGATCTTCCTTCATATGTCAACCCTTCAAGTATTCATGGGCACTTCTTCCATTTTCCAGAGTCCCCTCTAGTTTCAACAGCCACAGTTTCAGCCACTGTTCTTCTTTTGCCATGATTTCATCTTCATCTCTCATCATCCACATCTCTGCCCAGCATGTCCAATGTTAATCTGCTTTTACAATTGGGGTAGACCTGTATTCACTCCTCCAGGTGTGGTCTGGTTAACACAACATATACAGTTGGCCTATCACCTCCTTCATCGTTTATGGTCTATTTCTGGCAATGAAGTCATACATTATTTTGGCAGCCTCTACAACCCCAATCAACAGAATGACTCCAGAGGGAAATTGCTTCTGAATGTATCTACTGTTAACTGTGAAAATAGCCAAAGTGAAGGGAAGTAGAGGAGATACTTGGAGAAACGATGCCGAGGGGGGAAGATTGTTAGAAGACATTGTGTTGGGAGTGGGGGGCTTGTTGACCATGGATGTATTGGCTCATAGGTAAAATATTACTCCACACCTAGCTGCCAATGACCCAGTCTTTTCCTGGGAATTCCCCAGATGGAAAGGCCATCTCGAGGCCATCTGATCTGCTTATCTTTGTGTTCTGCTCAGCAGTTAGTGTTTTTGATGCTGGGGCCCCTTGGTCCTTGTGGTCCTGTGACATAATGGAATCAAATTAAAGGCCCATTTACCAGCTTTATTGTCGATTATTTATAATACTCTGGTTTCAAAGTGCTTCTTTATAGAGTGCTTAAGCTGCCATCACTGGATAGAGCTTGCCATAAATGCCTTCACATGCACAGCACATTATGTTCCTTAGCCGCAGCAAAAAGGGAAAAGATTATTCTCAATTATTTCATATAGTCTATTTTATTGTTTTATTGTAATAAACTGCCATACCTTACACCACTTTAAAATCAATAGTTTGCATTAAAAATAATGAAACGTGGCTATTAATCTTGGATAGCATTTCTGCTATTACTTTCTGATAGTGAATCTGTAATATAGAGAAGGCAATAATTATTCACTTCCAATCAATAGGAACATTTTCAAATGCTCCTATGTGTCCCACTGCTATTGCATCAATGGGAGCTGATGACAATAGGGGTATAGATTTAGAGACTCCTAGTTTGCATGAGGTTCTTCATGCCCTCCCTGAACCTGTCTCCACCTTCCCTGACTCTCAGACCATCCTTTTTAATTCCTTGAGACAATATGATACACTTATTAAATGCCCAGGTTAGGGAGTCAAAAGCCAGGGCTCAATTCTTAATTCCAAAACTCACCAGTGCTATTTGACCTTGGGCATGCTATTTAACCATTCCATGCCTCAGTCTCCTCAGCTACAAACAACGAATAATAATGCCTACTTTGCAAGACTGTGAACATCATGTGCAACACTTCACAGGACATGCTTATCCCGGTGTCTAAATTGTCATACGCATACTAGGAATGATAGCTACTATTATTATGCTCTGTATATTTGACATTAATGAATGGCCCAATAGATAGCTGTTGTTTCCGGAAGAGTCATTAGTGAAAGCACGGGTGAAATGGCTGGTTCCATTCTATCCTTTTGCTTCTTCATTTCAATCTGACATAAGTTCCAGCTGTGCTTTGTGGTGGTAGTCAGCATCTGGACTTGAAGCCCTGACAGAAGAAATTGAGCCATCAATTTGGCTGTGATGCAAGAGGCCTTTTAACTCCCAACCCTTTGCTTTTGAGCAAAGTCTCTGTGGAGACAGAACTGGAATGAATACATGGTTTTGTCAGTAAATACTCTTTGATCAACACTCAAGTCAAATATAAGAAGAGTAGAGATGGTGATGCTTAAGGCCGTAATTGATGGCATGGCTTTTCCTATCCTGTTTAATTTAATTCAATAACTGTTTATTGAACAGCTAACATGTGCCAGAAGAAAGCCTAGGTGTTGAATGGTAAAGAGATATTCAAAGATTAATAAAGCATAATATTTGCTGTTGAAATATGTTGAAACCTAGGCAAAGAGACACATGTCGCCTGAATAACGTGAATCCAAAGTACAGAAAGAAAGATTGATTCTCTCTAGTAGGGAGACCGTATTTCAACTAAAACACAAGTGAGTAAACCTTCACAGGGAAAATAGAGGAAAAAGAATATTCAAGGGAGAGGGAACAACAAAGGCAAATGCCAAAAGGTGAGCAAGCATACGTCTTAATATAACTCTACAAGCATGAAATCATTCGAGTTTCCCTGCTGCCTACAACACATCTCAGGGCTCTACAGGCTCTTTGCCAGAGCTTCTACTCCATTCACTATACTTTCCTATACCCCAGCCTCCCAAAATGACACTACAAAATATGTGTGCCTTTTGAACATGATGACCTCTCTTTCATGCCTCTATAAGCCTGCATTTGCTGTCTCTTGAACTCAAATTGATTTATCCACCTTAAAAGCCATTCTCCTAGAAGACTGAGATCAAATATTACCTCCTCTATGAAGTCTTTCCTGATATTCTCAGATCCTGTCACACTGTGTCACAATTCTTTGTTTGCGTGTCTGATGCCATCTTTCTTGAAAGAATGAATGAATGAATGAATGAACGTGTGAATGAAAGAATGGATGAGTGGAATATAATATATATTATATTATATATACATATATATGAACATAATATATTCAGAAGATGGCAAGTCTGGAGGGATTAGGATACAGCCTATTTGGGGGCACAGAGAGCTGGAGGCTAAGGAATTTATTGGGTATAAGGTTATGTAAATAACCAGAACCATCAAGGGCATGCAGAAAATTTTGGCAGCAAAGAAATTAGCAGCAGAGAGATCACTCTAGATTGTTAGATACTAAAATTAAGTAGTTATAGCTGAAATGAAGAGAAGAAAGTGGGTAATATTTCAGAGGAGGAACACAGAATGGCAATGGATTGATTCATCGAGGGAACAGGAGTAAATCTCATATTCTTCTAATTGCAAATGCTGTTGGGAAGGGATTCCTGTCCCTACCCTACCTTGCTTTAAAGAAAGAGTTACTAATCTCTTTAGGTGATACTCCAGGACAGAAATAGGGAGAATGTACCCCAGGGCAGGGCTACTGGGTTATTCTCAAAATTGTCATGTTCTATTCTTTCTATTTCAACCAGATCAATAAGTCAGCAGATCAAACTTGCAACTTCCTCTTCTCTCTCCTGTCAGGAACCCTGGGACCTTGGCACACAAAGCACAGTCCCTGAGCCACCAGGAGCAGGGACAGGGAGCTTGAAGAAATGCACATTCCCAGGTCCCACTCCAGGGTTACCAAATCAGAGATGTATTTTGACAAGCTCCTAGGTGATCCCTATGCACATTAGAGTTTCAGAAGTACTACTCTAGGAAATCGTCTCTTCAGTGTCTGACAGCCAGAAATTAGGGCTCTTAACCTGGGCTGCATACTAGAATCACCTAGAGAACTTTTAAGCCTCCTGATTCTCCAGGCTGCATCCCGGACCAATTAAAAAAAAAATCTTCAGGTGTAGGACCCATGCAGTGAAAGCTACCCAGGTGATTCCAATATGCAGTCAAGGTTGAAAATCACTAGGCTAAAGATAAGATTTAGACTTGGAGGCATGCCTTGGTGGCTCAGTGGGTTAAGCATCTGAATCTTGATTTCAGTTCAGGTCATGACCTCATGGTTCATGGGTTTGACTCCCTGCACAGTCAGCATAGAATCTGCTTGAGATTCTCTCTCTCTCTCCCTCTCTCTTCCCCTCTCTGCTCCTCCCCATTCATGTGCAGCCTCTCTCTCTCTCTCTCTCTCTCTCTCTCCAAATACATAAATAAACTTAAAATTTTTCAATTTGGACATTATGAGAGAAATAATCTCATTTTCTCCTCCCCCACTTAGCCTTTAGTTCTAGTCCAATTTACCAAAGAGATTATATATGGGTTTCTGGCATATGCTCTGCCAAAAAGAAAGTGGAAGTTTGATTTCCGACTTGATGCCATTGTTTATGTGCTTATTGCCCTTGAGAATTCTTGCAAAGAAAAGGAATAGATGGAGTAAGACAGGATTCAGGTATTCCATCTGTCTCCTGGCCAAACACTATTTAGTAGCGCTTCAACATTTAACCATTATCAAGATGCAGTTTGGACCTCCATGGTAGTGAGGATAGAAATGCCATTAACTCAAACAGATGACACAGAACAGCTTAGATTAAAGAGAAAACTTTAAATGGAGCACTCTGTCTCCTTGCTTTGTGAACACACATCAAACATTCTCCCCTGATTATTCCACACTGTAGCGTTCACCTATTGATCTCAATGGTTAAGCCACCCCCACCCCCTTCAATACTTCAATACTGTAGAAGAAACTATCTGACCAGAGGGTTGATTTAGTCCATATTTCATACAATGAAGCAGTAATGAAAAAAAAAGAACATTAGTTCTCTGTGATGATATCATCATGAAAGGGAGAAAAAAATATTATTCTATGGTGTTGGTTTTATTGTAATAATACAGGCCAAGCATTTATCTGAGTCAGGGCGTGCAGCTGCTGGTTATAAACCACTGTGATAATGAAGACCAGATTGAATTATCTTCAGCCATGATTAAAGATCAAAGAAGATTTTTTTTAATAAACCCAGTCTTGTTTTTCATTGTCAAAAATGGTTTAGGTTAAGTTAAATGGCTAAACAGAGGGATGGAAAACTGAAGGCCTTTTCAACAAAGGAGCTGAGCAGGAGAAAATACAGAAGTAGGCAAATGTGGGTGGTGGGTGGCTAGGTGGATGGGTATCTAGATAAAAGAAGAACAGAGTCTTTGATACACAGAACATTTTGAAGGGCAAAATGGGGACATGACCAGGTCCCTTGCTTCTGGAAATCATATATAAATGAGGCCTAATAAGTGGTAAAAATCCCAAGTATGAGTTTCTCATAGGTCAAAGGAGTGCACACAGCTGAGTCACTTGGACAGTTGTATAGATAATAAGAAAGCCTTTGTTGAAGTTACAACTCTTAAAGATTCTGCACATAAGACCTGAGGCACACGAAGTAATGGAATGATTCCCTTATAGACTTGATCAAAAGAATTTCCTCAGGAAAAGTATATTATAACAAAGTTGTGAGAAAAGGAAAAGAATGTGATAGTCTGAGCAATAGCGTGAAGACTTTCCATGTTACAGATGGAGAAACTGGCCCCAGAAAAGTTGAATGACTTGTTTAAGGCCACATATTCAGTTGTAGAACCACCTAAATGTTTTCTACCTACTAACTTATAGGGATCCAAATGGAGTTCATGGGCCAGTCTCCAAACACCATTCGGCTCATGGAAAAATCCCTGAAAATTACTTTAGCATATATAGGGTGAACTGATGTTAGTCTAACTCTCCAATATACATATGAGGAATATGCCAAATTGCTTGACTTGGGTTGCTCACTCCTGACTGCACTCAATGCACAACACAGTGATCCCCTTAAAATGCTTTGGTTACTGCTCTGAAAAACAAAGAAAGAAAAAGAAAGAAGAAAGGAAAAGAAAAGTCATAATGATAATGTCAGCTATCACTTCTGAATACCTACTATTGAATTAGATGTTCTAAATATTTATTTAGCTTATTTGATTATCTGACTTAAAGAATAACCTTGCAGGGCAACAAAGGAGTCTAAGGAGTAGAGATGTTTACTAATTTGTTCAAAAAATGTGTAGAGCTAGAGTTTAAATCCCTCTTACTGTCAAAAACCTATGGCTCTTTTCACAGTACACTCTATTCCTTCCAACTAATGTAGTGATTCTAAACACTGGCATGGTGGGGGAATGGATGCTTTACACATCCCTTTGTGACTATGAGATACTCTTTCCAGAAAAAAAATGCATTTTCTTCCATATAAAAAATTTGATGAAATTTCAGGGAGTATCTTGACCCCCTAAATCCACATAGAGTTCCAAATTAAGAAGCCCATCCCCAAAGACTTAAAGAAGTAATAAGTAGGACTGAGAAGGAAAGAGGACAAACAAGAAAAAGCAATGTCTTGGACCTGCACTGTTTGGAGCAACTGTATTTCTGGAATTTGATTCTCTTAAAATTGGTTTTTAAATTAACATGTAATATGCATATATTTGCATAATTATAAGTTAATGCTTAACATCCGTCACCAGCCAAACCTATCTGAAAAAAAAAAAAAAAAAAAAGAAAGAAAGAAAGAAAAAAGCCATTCTCTCGGCCACTTAGACTTCTGTGATGTCATGGTTATTGTCCATTAAAACCCACACCATGTTGTGGCTGTGAAGTGGCCTGAGCCATACTGACATCAACACAGGTCATTTCCTGCCCATAAGATCGTACTGTCATCACACTCTGCTTTGTAATGGGGCATGCTTTATTACAGTGGAATGGTTTTGTTTTTGATGGGTGCTCACTGAAAATAGTGCCTTTTAAAATGTGCTAGTGTCTAGTGTCCTACATTTCTCTTGATTAATTTGAAATAAGGCAGTCTTTCATGTACATACAATCGGCCTATAATGTATAATGGCCCTTCCCACCATCAGCACATGGCATTGACTTTCTCTGATTTCATGTGTGTTCAACATGCACATAGCCCTCTGTGACTTCTCTTTAACCATTCTGCTCTGCTCTACCCATTCTATTCAATTTTTTTTTTTTTTTAATCTCAAGGATGTCTTTCATTTTCATCTTATTCGGATATCATTTGGAGTAATTCAATCAATTTATAATTGAGTAAATTTTCACTTGATGTGGACTCAATGGCCCTATGGACAGCTGGCAAAGGGGGTTCTTTTAGTCACTGTTGGGGATTTAAGCCATAATAGGCATAAATATAGGAAAAGGGAAAGTGTTGGCTTGGAATTTTGGAATTACACTTTGTACTATTTGGGGGATATTTTGATTCGTGACATTTGTCTGACTTGATCTTTATATTATCAAAAGACATTAATGCATTCAACTGACATATTAATTAAGATTTTACTATGTGCTTAGTCCTACAGAGCATAGCCCATGGTGCACAGCCCCAGATAAGATCATTAACGTTAGTTGAATGAGTCAAAGAATACCCAAGATCACTTAAATATGAATGGCTAGAACAAGAATATTTTGATATCATATTCAGTGTTTTTCTCAATAAATCTTTCTGCCCCTGACTTTTGTGTCCACATATGGTCTTGGGACAAAAATTTGCATATGAGATAAGAGAACTTTCATTCTCAGGGGGTTGATGTTCAATCATAGCCAGGTTCAATCAAACACCACAATAAAAATAGATGACATAGGGGCGCCTGGGTGGCTCAGTCGGTTGAGCACCGACTTCGGCTCAGGTCACGATCTCGCGGTCCATGAGTTCGAGCCCCGCGTCGGGCCCCTGTGCTGACAGCTCAGAGCCCAGAGCCTGTTTCAATTCTGTGTCTCCCTCTCTCTGACCCTCCCCCATTCATGCTCTGTCTCTCTCTGGCTCAAAAGTAAATAAACGTTAAAAAAAAAATAGATGACATAACCAAATTGGGTTAAAAAGGAACTTTTTAAAAAAATTAATGTTTATTTTTGAGAGTGAGAGACAGAATGTGAGCAGGGGAGGTGCAAAGAGAGAGGGAGACACAGAATTCAAAGCAGGCTCCAGGTTCTGAGCTATCAGCACAGAGCCCGGTGCAGGGCTGGAACTCACAGACCACGAGATCATGACCTGTACAGAAGTTGGATGCTTAACTGAATGAGCCACCCAGGTGCCCCAAAAAGGGACTTTTTAATGCCTCTGGAATAAGGGTAGGACATATATCTCATTCTAGCTAATCAGCAATGATCTCACACTTTGGCTACAGTTATTATATAAACATGTGGTGAAATTCAGGCCAGCAGGAAGGAGCCATTGGTAGAGTGTTTCTGGACAAGGCTGCTGTACTTCTCAGAGACAGTCTCTAGATAGGGGCAAAGAAGTAGGTAGTCCTGGACATTCCAATAGTTTATGATTAAGAAATAGGGCCAGCGTTAGGATAAAGTCAACATTATAGAAGGTGAAGCAAATTAACAGGAAGAAATCAGGGCCTTGGTGACACCATAGAGCCAATAAATCAAACCAAGCTGAAGTCTGCCCTACTTCTACCAACTTGCTGGCCAATGTGATTGAGTTCTGTGTCCCTCACAAAAAAGCCTCATCCCAAGGATATACCAATTCTGTGCTATTCCTTGAATCATGACTCCCAAATTGGTTCTGCTTATGTTCAGAGACTTTTTAAATCCTGCTCAAGTACTATTTCTTTAGTTTTTGTGGGTTTTTTTGTCCTATCTCAGAGGTGTTTGAACAAAGTCCACCAGTGTATGATGAGGTAATGACCATTCCGTTGCCATTTTTCTGATCCCTCTCTTAATATCCCAGAGTCTCCTTTCTTGTGCTTCAGCCAAACTAAATGTTCCTATGAACAGTAATTCATATAAATAGATGCCCACTTTATATGCTTACTATAATGTATCTCTAATAAGTATCTGTCACCCTGGATTGAGTCCCCTGGTTGTGTTAGACCTCTAAGTTCCAAAGACATGGCTGGAAAAGGAGCCTCTGGTCCTTGCTCCCTAAAAATAACATTTTTGAAGAGTTTGTCTAAGAACATGGGCTTTACTGTCACACAAATCATGATTTTCATCTTGATTTTGACACTATGTAACCCTGGATAAGTTGCTTAGCCTCATGGTTCTCAGCTCCCCCATCTGTAAAATGGGTATGGGTGTTGTAATCCACACTTAACTAAAACTTGTGGATATTAAATGAGATCATGTAAATTAAGGGATTATCAGAATTCCAGGCACTTCAGAGACACTCAATAAACAGTAGTTATGATGGGTATCTTTCAAATGATTTCTGCTTCCTGGTATTCAACTCCTTACATAATTCCCTCCCTTAGTGAATCGCTTTTAGAAAATAGAATACAGCAAATATGATAGAATTTCACTTCTATGGTTATGTTATGAAAGGCTGTGAGTTCTATTTTGCTGGGTTCTCTCTACTGCCTTCTCATCTTACATACACTGATGAAGCCAGCTGCCATGTTGGAGAGGTTCATGGAACAAGGAACTGAGGCCTTCAATCCAACATCCTCTAAAGAAGTGAATTCTATCAATAACCACTGAGTGATCTTGGGAGGAGATCCTTCCCCAATCAGGCCTTCAAATGAGACTACCACCGCAGTCAATATTGTCAGCACAGCCTGTGGGAATGAAGCGGAGAACCGTCAAGGCACATCCTGATTCCTAACCTACCTAAACTGTGAAGTAATAAATGTGTGTTGCTTTGAGCCATTAATTTTGGGGATCATTTGTTATGCATCAATAGATAATGAATACAGTAGCTTTGAGGCTATTACCACTATACTCTTCCTTCTGCTACTGTTTCTACTGCTGCTGCTGCATTTGCTAACAACAGACAAAAGACGAAAAGCCTATCCCCAGGGTTTCAGAACATACTTGAAGAGATTATAGAGAACATCTATAATCTCAACATTGTAATCAAATCTTCTGTTTGTCATAAATTCACTCAAAATTTCAACATTTGCTTTCTACTCTTTAATATGTGCATACTTCTTAAAAAATACCTACCAATTGGGGCGCCTGGGTGGCGCAGTCGGTTAAGCGTCTGACTTCAGCCAGGTCACGATCTCGCGGTCTGTGAGTTCGAGCCCCGCGTCAGGCTCTGGGCTGATGGCTCGGAGCCTGTTTCCGATTCTGTGTCTCCCTCTCTCTCTGCCCCTCCCCCGTTCATGCTCTGTCTCTCTCTGTCCCAAAAATTAAAAAAAAAAAAAAATACCTACCAATTAAATTTATTACTCTCCCCCACCTAAAATATTCAGATAAGATAGTTGATTTAGGACCTTGTGTCTTATTCATTTTTAGGCATCCTTCACCCCTAACATATTACTTGTCATTCACCTCAAACAGATACATCTTTGAATTTTTTTTTACATGTATTTATTTTTGAGAGACAGAGACAGAGCGCGAGTGCGGGAGGGTCAAACAGAGAAGGAGACACAGAGTCCAAAGGAGGCTCCAGGCTCTGAGCAAGCTGTCAGCACAGAGCCCGACACGGGGCTCACACTCACAAACCATGAGATCATGGCCTGAGCCAAAGTTAGACGCTCAACCGACTAAGGCACCCAGGTGCCCCAAACAGATGTATCTTTGAATGGTTCCAATCTACACTGAAAACTTGCTTTGGTGGTATGACCAGAGGCTGAACATATTGCCTTCATCTATAAAGTGGGGATAATTTCCCTATTCTCAGAGAGTTGTCTTGAGGCTAGAGTGAGAGAATATTTATCAAGTATCTGAGCAGTAAGTGTCAACAAATGTATCTTTTATTTCAAATCTCTCTTATGCATGAATCACAGTATCTTGGAACATTATGGATCTTAATCTGCCATAGGAAATTACACTGAGAAATAACAAAACTATATCAAAAGTGAAAAAGGAAAATAAGTGACTATAAATTCATAACAAACTCTTTTTTTTAGGTTATCATGGGACTTCGTTTCCGCAGGATACCTATCTGTGTATTCTTTTTCCTCAAGGGGAAATAGAACAGCCTCCTCCTCTGAGAGTCTAGGGTGGTCACACGTTGAGATGTTTGGACAAAATCTGTCTAACATCTGCTTGGATTTCATGGCCTCAGACTGAATGGAAGGAAGTAAAGGAAAATGCAGGAGCAGCTGGGACATTGGATCCAGTAAGGGGAACAGACCAGTCAATACAAAGTGCCCAGTGTCCTCAGGAAACTCAGACCTTAGGTTTCCCACCCAGTAGGCAGGATAAGTCAAGTTACCCAGTTACCCGCATCAAAGCCAGCCTCCTTTGCACAGTGTGACCACAATAAGTGGTCTTGTTTTCTGGAAAAAGGGAAGGGTTGGAGCTAGCTAGTGTTGTGTCTCATGGTGCTCCTCTAACTTCAATACATGCATCAGTCACCTGGAGATTTTGTTAAATTTCAGATTCAGATTCAGTAGGTCTGGAGTGGGCCTGAGGTACCTACACTCCTGAAACACTTCTAGGCTTCCAGGTGATGCTGAGTAGCTGGTCCATGGATCACATTTTGAATAGCGAGAGTGTAGTGGAAAGAGCATGGACTTTGGAACCAGACAGACATGAGTTTGAGATCCAGGTCAACCATTACTAGCCCAAGTAATCAGGCAAATTACTTGATCACTCTGAACCTATTCCCTCACCTAGAAAATGATTTGATTTATCCCCCCAGGACTTTTTTGAACATCAAAGGGAAAACAAATATGTTCATAGATGCTTAGTAAAATGTTCTAGCATGGTAAAATGTAGGGAAAGGAGAACTTCTACCAAACCTCCTATGCTTCCATCTGTCAGCTCCTTTAGTAGCCAATCTGATTGGCTGTGTTCTTGTTCAGGGTTACTTCCTGATCCTATGGAATAAGGACTTCTTGGTACTTTTTGTCTCCTTGAAGAAAGACGAGCCAAGTCTATATATCTACCCCACTTCACGCGTTCCTGTAGCTGAGTAACTCAGACCATAACTTCCTCTGAAGACTCAGCCACCTCAAATTTAAGGAGAGGAGTTAAATAGACCAAATTAGATTTCTAAGCCTCTTGCTGCAAGCAGGCTTTTACCACAGCTCATCATTGGAGGTTACTGCGTATTGGCTCAGCTATTAATAACGAAGAGCTTTGTCTCTCATATGGATATTTTCCCTATGTACATAGTCACCTCAGTTGAGAGTCAGTGGGGTGTGTGAGCGGTAGGCCAGGCTTTGAGAATTTATTCAATTCTTGGTTTAATACATTTCAATTTTGCAAAACCTCACTCTGATCCCTTAACTGTAGCTGCCATCATTCCACTACCACCATACTCCTGTTATCATCATCATCATCATCATCATCATCATCATCATCTGCCCCAGCAAGATTCAAACCCGAATTTGTTCAGTTCAATTGGAACTGAATTTACTGAATGTCTGCAGTGTGCCATATGTTGTGATCTTGTCCTCTGCATTCATGTTGGATGGATCAGATCTGTTTGAATGGTCTGAGTGCATTGGGCATATTGATATTAGGTACCGGGGATGAAGGGATGTCAGGAACCGCTTCACTCAGGCATCGGAGCAAACTTGAGTCTCAAGTGATAATTTCCATTAGTGAACTCAGCTTTAGGAAACAATGGCGGGGGCGGGGGTGGGGGCGGGTGGGGGGCGGGCAAGCTTGAGTACACCTTCATCTCAATGAGGTCTCCCTTAGGTTAGAGTTGGGGTCTGGGAGGGGGATGCTGCTGCCATAGACACAGGCAGCACCAGAAGTTCTGCTCACGCTACCAATGGGCTTCTTATCGAGTCTGGACATTATCTGAAATTAAAATCATACCTGACATATGAGGCTGTGGAAAGAATGCATCGTGCTCTCCCACCTGAGATTATCTCAGTCTAGTTCCTGTGCAGTGAGAAGGACTGACAGAATGCTCAATTGCCCTTTCTGGCAGGAAAACGGTCTTTCTCCAGGCCATGGCTGTTGAAGAAAATTCTCCTGAGAGTGGCTTTCCTGGAGAGACAGTGAAGCACTGACTTTTGCCTGGAAGATCACATCTGTGTCTGCATAAGTGTCATCCTGCCCTGCTTCCCAAGCTTCACACAGAACTACTACCACGCTAGTTATTTACAACCACATTTTCTCATTCCATGTTGCCAAAACCTGTAATACAGACAGAATGTGTAATCCCATTCTACAGCTGAGAACACTGCATCTCAGATGGTGCAGGAACTTTTAAATACGTGCAAACTTTGCATACTAACTCGTATACTTTGACGCCATCCCGATGCCCTTTTTTCTAGGACCAAAGAGTAAATATTTCGGGCTTTGTGGTCTACCAGTCTCTATAGCAACTACTCCATCTCTGTTGTGACAGCGTGAACACAGCCATAGCAAATGCATAAACAAATGAATATAGCTATATTCCAACACTGAATTGGCTGTGTTCATTTACAAAACAGGCAGCTAGCCCACAGGCAATAATTGTGTGACCTCTGTTCTAGAATGCTCTCTGGATTCCCACCCCTGATACCTGGTGATAAGCCAGGTAAACAGGAAAATAAACATTAATGGCCTCTGAGTTCCCATTCTGTCCAATAAATACCTTGTGACCCAGGCCCGGTCCCAGGTCCTAAATCTCATGCTGTGGTATTTTTTTGTGTCAGATATGGCCCACATCAATCATTAACTATGCCATATCCTTTCATTGGGGCATGTACATCATGGTAGAACACAGCCCACATGCTCCTTATCAGCTTCATGGTGTGGCCCATTATTTAGTTTTAGGACTTCTTCTGTAATATAAATAGGGACTTTGAAGTCCATTGAGTTAAATAGTGGATCCAATCTTCAATCACAGTTTCGGAAAAATACAGACATGCTTTTTTCTTCTGGGCAGTTTTCTTATCGACCCTTCGTAAAGGCAAAGAGCAAAATATTAAGTCGTAACTCAGGGAAAACATTTCTGCCATGGGCTGAGATAATGTGACTCAGGTATTTCCCTTCCAGTGGAGACTGGAGATGAATGGATAGTTAGCATGTCTATTAGACTTTCTCTATCAAACATCAGATATCGTAAACGAGCTTCTGAGAAGTGCTGGCTCTCATTCGATTCACAATAAAATCCTCTAACAAGAACTTAGAGTGCAGATAATCTCCATTGTGGATTAAAGTAAAACCCATAGATTCGGCCGCTATGTGATATAGAGAGGTAAAGATGCCATCCTTCTGGGAACACTTAAGAATGGATCATTTACTGCCTTCTGAGAGGAACAGCCAGACCACTTCAGTACAAATATGAACAGAATAGTATCCTCTCAGTGGATGTCTTGGCTTGGGGTTGGCGGAGACCATCCTCAACAGAAGCTAGTGGGTGCGACAATCGAGAAAGAATGAAGATCCGAGAGTTGAATAGGAAGCCCAGTCAAGAGGAAGAAGGAGAAGGACTGAGAAAATGCCTGGAATTAATTATTGTAGTAACTTTGTCAACTTTCCTGTTGAGAGACAATCCCAAGAATCAGGAATCCAGCCACCTGGTCATTCATTCACAGGCTCATGCATGCATGTTTTTACTCATTTATGCATGTGAGCATTCATCTATTCCTGGGATAATTTGCATAGTAGGCTCCTATAGTATATTTGAATGCGTAAGTACACAAATTCATTAATCCATCCATGCACAAAGTCATTTATTCATGCATCCATGCAAGTTTGATTCACTCCTTCATTTATGGGTTCTTAAAAGCATTCATTAATCTGTTCAACAAATTGCCATTTAAAATTCACCATATAAAAAGCACTGAACTAAACCATGCTGACTCCCATCTTCATGGAATGCACACTTAAGGGGAAAAAACATGAGCATAAAAAAAACTAAATATTAGATCAATTAAAAATATATATGCTGCAAGTAAAGCATGGTGGACGTTCATGAGCAAGGAAGATTTACTTTGCTTTGTAGCAGAGATATAGGGGGTGAGAGGTAGATCATTCAAAAGAAGGTAGTCTTTGGGGCGCCTGGGTGGCTCAGTCAGTTAAGCACCTGACTTCAGCTCAGGTCATGATCTCACAGGTTCATGAGTTCAAGCCCTGCATCAGGCTCTGTGCTGACACCTCAGAGCCTGAAGCCTGCTTTGGATTCTATGTCTCTCTCTCTCTCTGTTCCTGCCTGTTCTCTCTCTCTCTCTCTCTCTCAAAAATAAAGATTAAAAAATGTTTTTAAGAAATATTTAAAAAAATAAAAAAAGGAAGTGGCCTTTAGGCTGATGCATGATGAGTAGACAGAATCTGGATGGGATCAGCGAGGTCAAGGGAACGATATGAGCACATGAGACGAGCTGAGAAAAGACGCGGGGTATGAAGAAGCTGCTGAGGAGTAATGGGATCCGTACGGCTGGAGCACAGGACATTGACAGAAGCCTGACAGGCAAGAGAGAGCCGCATCTTGAAGGACCTTGAATGCCAAGCTAAGGATTTAGGACTTGATCCTGTAGGTGGTAGTGAGCTGCTGAAGGATTTTAGAGAGAAATTATACCATCAGAAATGGGCTTCAGGAAGTTTACTTTGGCTGTCTTGCATAGAGAGGCAGGGAGAACAGCTAAGAAGCTGTTAAGGGGAAAGATATTGAGGGCCAGACCTGGAGCTAGGAGAAAAGAGGTGTGTGTCTTTGTGAGTGTGTGTGTGTGAGAGAGAAAGAGTATGAGTGTGTGAGAGTGTGTGAGTGTATGAGTGTGGGAGAATGTGAGTGTGTGAGGCTAAGTGGGTATGAGTATGAGTGTGAGACAGAATGTGAGTGTGTGTGATTGTGTGTGTGTGATTGTGTGTGTGTGTGTGTGTGTGTGTGGAGAGAGAGACAGGGAGGCAGGGAGAGAGAGAATGGAGGCAGAAGGGGAGAGAGGTGGAAGATGTTTGATAGAATTGAAAACTGGCGGGGGAAGGAGAGGCAAGAACAGGTGCCTGTGCGTTCTGAGCAGACGTCCACGAGATGCTGGTACTTTGAACCATGAGGAGGATGCGGAGAAAGAGGAGCAGCCGGAAGGAAGGAAGCCCAGGAGGTGGAGCTCGGCCTGCGCTTACCAGGATCCTCTCCTGGGTCCTGGGCATGCTGGCAAACGTCCTTGACACCAGAGGCATGCACAGGGGGCCGCGTGAGCCCGCACAAAGGAGAGCCCCTGCCTCCTCCCCCACCCCAGCCTCAGCTCCGCTCCAGGGAAGTACCCAGGAGATAATCACGAAAGGCCACTCATTGTTAGAGAGAATGGCCTGGGGTGGGGGGAGGGAAGGGAGAAGAATTACGCACAAAGTGACTTCTGGAGCTCGCCTGTTTCTAACGCGCGTCTTCTCAACCTTGGCCTGAGCTAATGAACCTCAGAGAGCAAAGCTGTCTTTTGTTTGTTTGTCATTTTGAGGTTTTCTGGTTGATTAAGATCTAAGCCAGCAGGAGGGTTTGAAATCACCAGCAATTCTTAGTTTGAGGATCACAGGGCATTTTCATCCCCTCCTGACAAAATGCTGAACTTAATGTAAAAATGCTGTCCCATCCACTTTAGATGAGAGAAACTGTTAAAAGGATTTTTCTTTTACTGTTTTTTCCATTTGAATTGTTATTTTTTTCCCTCCTCTTATCATTTTCTGCTTTGTTTCACACCCCCTGTAAATCAGGTTTCTTTTAAGAGAGCAAAAATTGAATTCTTAGTTACAGACAAAAACTACAAATGAATCTCACTTTGAATGAGGCCAAAGGAAGGGAAAAAAAAATGGTTAGTGGGTGACACTTTGAGGTTTATTTTTTCTCATCAAACCCTGGTCTTTTTTCTTCAGGGACCATTTTGTCACCCTCCCACCAACGCCTAACCTGCATCCTTGAAACCCCAAACTCTTGCTGGAAAAAGAATGCAGCCGTCAGAGCTCCTGTTTTCTGGGGGAATGTAATTATCTAACCTGGCATGAATCCAGAATTCAGCTACCCCTGAAAAGAATTTCTTATGAAAGATTAAGTGGTAACACATATGTCAACAACACTCCCAGCTCTGGAGTAATTCTGAGCAAACAAGAAAATGGCAACAGTTCCTGATTCTAATCTGGAAACTCTCCCTGGGTCTTTTTCTACCCCAGGTGGTATAAAGCTCTTGGATTTGTTCTGGTGTTGTATATTGGGAGCCAGTAGACAGATGAGGGGGACGACAGGTTTATCCACAGTGGAGCCTTAAGGGGATGGGAGCCTGGGAAGCAGCTGGCCAGCAGGCAGCCCTATGAGGCTGGTTTGTTTTAGGGAGGCTGCACAGGCCACTGGGTCTGTTTAGCCAGGGCCCCCATCCTGTTTTCTGTAGCCCTTGGCCTTGGCCGGCATGGCAACACTGCCCTCTGCTGGAACAGTGCAGTCATCGCGCCCCACCTGAGCTCTGATAGTCAAGGACAATGGCTGGGAATATGGTGGGGACAAGAAAGGCTGGACAGCAAAGCAACCTCCAGAGTCAGCTTTTATGTGGCTCGCTTGCCAAGCGCCCCCATTTCTGATGTCACCCTTGACCCAGGGATTTGGAATCAGACAGACAGCACTGTCATGCATTTGCAATATGACCCTGGACATGTTACACCTTTCTGAGATGCAGAACAAAGAAAGTCACCTACATTTGGGGGCTACGGTAAATGCAAAATGAATGATACCTCTTCAGTGAGTGCGACCACACATCCCAGTTTGCCCAGGATGGTCTAAGTTCATCCTGTGGTCTTGACGTAATTATTCACAGCACCCCTATTCATTTTTTGGATGATAAATGATATGGTCATGCTACCCAAAGCACTAGGGCATACTACTGCTGGGCATAGTAGTTCCTCAGTGAATCCTGGCTTCTCTCTCCTTTATTAGGTGGCCGATATTCTACTGTGAATGGATATATCCATTTTTAAAGAGGCGATACGGTGTCCTTTCCCTTTCTTTCTATGGGACAGACTGGAGACTAGCTTTCCTGCATCCAACCAAGAAAATAATACAGCACCATCAGGAAGAATCAGTGGTGAAGGAGTAGGAGACAAAGAAAGACAAAGCAGGCCAACAACTTTCAGGGATATCCTAAGAAAGCCCCTTCAACCTTTCTGCTGCCTCTCAAAGAAGCTATGTTTTGCCTTCTTTGTAGGACTGTGGCAAGGCCCCAATGCAGCAGGATGAAAACGCAGTACTAGACATTATCTCATTTTCAACGGATACCAAGCATCCGCCGTTGGAAAAAATACTTCTAAGAAAGAAAATGCAAAATTTCAGCATGTATAGGCACATAGCTACCTAATATGCATTCATTTCTTCCAAGCCTGAAAAATGTGGGGAATGATTGAAATGTCTACCACTTTGATAGCTCACATCCGCGACAATGGCCAAATTTTGTTGCATCAACATCCCTGATGGGAAGCTGGCACCAATGCCAGGGTAGCAGCTGATCTGCATGTCTATTTACATAAATTTGCATTGGTGTGATGCTACAAAATAAATGCTGATATTAAGGAAAGTGGGTTCCCCCCAGTGTTAGTCATCTCATCAGAGCACAGCAGTGATAGCACGGCCACGGGCTTTGAAAACTGGCCTCTTACCTTCTATTTGTATGACCTTGAATCTGAGTTATGACCTTATTGTACTGTTTCCTTATCTAGAAATGGGCATAGTGATAATACCACCTACTAAAGAGGGCTGGTGCAAGGATTAAATGAGTTAATGCGGATGAAGGATTTAGAGCATCGTCTGGCCTATAAGTGCTCAGATATTAGCTACTATTATTATTCCAGGGCTTGTCCATTGTTTCCCATTATCAACTTTTGTTAACGAGGCCTCTGCTTTCTTCCTTCTATAAAATGTAAAAGTTGGAAATTTGGAGCCGGGAGAGATCTCAGAACATCTAATCAGTCACTTTCAAACTTTTATTTTATTCCTTTTAAAATAACCATGGAACACTTTTTGAAAATGAAAGCTTATGTGGAAACCCAGCATGGGGGGCCATGTAGCATTGTGGTTGAGAAAAATGGGCTTTGCAGACAGACAGGTCTGATTTCTAGTTCTGGCAAAGCTGCCTATTAGCCTTGTGACTCAGGGCAAATGATTTACCTTGGCTTTAGGCCTCTATTTCGTAAAGTACAAAATAGCGATAGTAATTGTAAATTTTTCATAGCGTTGTTATGAAACTAAATGATTTCACACCCATTGAGTGTTTAGTGTCATGGCTGGTACCTAATAAGGACCCAATTATGTTAACTCTTGAGGTTTTAGTATGTGAGGTAGACACCAGCACAGGCATTGCAGATGGGCAGGGCAGAAAACCAGAACTGCACGGCGACGGGGTGCTCCAAGTGAACCCCTAGGACACTGTGTAATGCAATTTAAAGGCTCCTGATTTAAGACAGCATGTGGAGACCACGTTCCAGAAAGTGTCCAGCCCCTGACCACACCTAACAAGAAGCTTCCATAAGCACCTTTCTCCACCCTTAGCCCGGGTTCTAATTCCGTCACTGTCACTGGCTGTGTTTCTGCCCTTCCTTTCCCTTGCCCTTAAAGCCACAACACTGAGACAGCCTTTTCAGTTTAAACACCTTTTTCCAGGGCCTATTAAACTGAGAAAAAGTGTATGACATCCCCTGTTTAGCTCCCAATGGGGCCAAAGTGTCCTGAACTTACACTTCTAACATCTCCCGCTCCCTTCCTGAGCCCTCAACAGCTCACAGCCGGAGGGGGAATGAGTCATTTCGTTAAAAATAAAAACACTACCATCTTCTCTCTAATGGCTTTGTTCATGATCACTGCAGGCTGGCACCGATATGCATCCCAAGCAGCCAGGGACAGCCAGTGGGCAGCCCAGGAGGCCGGCCTCCCTGAAGCCACAGCTTTGTCATCGTATCTGCTTTGCTGAACTACGGGGATCCAGCCATCCCTAGGCTGGCTGCGTTGTAGGTGACGTTGTGGCCCGAATGGCCACATTCCAGAGGAGAAGGGTGGTGTGGACCCAGGAGTCGCTTAGTTAAGGGACAGAGGATAAGATTCATAACCCACAAAGTGCTAGTCTAATCTCTTATTTTACTGAAAACCAGAAATGGTGGGTAATGAAGTGATCACTTCGCCGAGGATGGGAGAAGCAAGATAAGAATTCAGGGTTCCTGTATACAATTGTAATGACTTCTGCACCTACGGTGCTCCCTTTCACCTGCTGTTCCCTGCGCCATGCTGAGCCCTTTATGTTCAGCACCTCATTCGGTACTCAAATCAGTCCTCTGAGGGAGGCACTATTATTGTTGCCATTTTACAGATGAGGAAACTGAAGCTCAGAGAGGTTAAACTGCTTTCCTAAGCTCCACCAGCTAGTATGCAGCAAAGGAGTGTATGAACTTAGTTCACTTGAATCCAGAGCTTGGATTCTCAAGCACTGAATCCTCCAAGTTTGGGTGGTGGAGAGTGTGTTTATTTGCAGGGACCCTGTCTTGTTCGTGATTGACTCCCTGGTGCTTGGCACGGTGCCTGAAGAGGGACAGCCATCCCATAAATGTCCACTGAGTTCATGTGTGCTGACCATGACTGTTTACTCCGCTAGGGCCTGTTTTTTTTTTCCCCTCCAGTTGATGGTATGAGTGACCGCTATACAACTTTGGTCAGGACAACTTTCTCTGGCCATTTTGAGGTGGCATCTCTCCTCTATCCTCATAAGACACTGTCTCCATACCTGACTTATGCTCAGGTGCATGAGAGGCTCCTGATAAATGTTAGGGCTTGACCAGAAGCTAAGGAAACATGGCAACATTCCACTGTCCACCTTGGAGAAGTCACCCGTCTTCACTGGACCTGGATTAACTCAGCTGGAAGGAAACCAGATGGTTTCCAAGGACCCCATCCAACAAGAGCTTCAGTTAGGCATGGCAGAAGCAGGGTTTCTCAACCTCAGCGTGATGGACATTTTCAGCTGAATCAATGCCTTGCTGGGGAGGCCTGTCCTGCACATTGCAGAAGGCTTAGAAGCATTCTCAGCCTCTACCCATCAGATGCCAGTAGCACCTTCCCCAGTTGTGACAAGTGAAAATGTCTTCAGAAATTGTCAGATATCTCCTGGGGAAGGAGGGGAAAAAAGACCCTGGTATGTAGTAACCTAGATTTTGCCCTGACACTGACCTCCTCTGTCTCAGTGTCCTTAGGTAGGTCCCTTGTCCTCTCTGGGCCTGACCCCTCACCTGTAAAAGGAGGGCATTGTCCTATTTGTCCAGGATGATTGAGCCATGAATGTGCTCAATCACCTACCTGTGCCATGGGTGGAAGTAACCATTCGTTGAGAGAATTGGTCTTAAGTGCTTTGATACAGATATGTAACTGTCAGAATCCATCATGTGGATAGAGTATTATGTTCACTGGATTTGTAAAACCTCACAATAATGTTTACAACTCAAGGAAAATTGTGTTAGCCTCACTTCAAGCCTGTCCCCAGCTCCAGATGTCCACACTCCAAGTTCCTGACCGTCACACTCACAATTTTCATGACCTGACACCCGTCCACCCTTGGTTCTCGAGTTCACTCTCTATGCTAGGGCCATCTTGTTGCTTTAGAAAGGTGTTACCTCTGACAGGAATACCCTTCTCTCCATCATGTAGGATAAACTCCAGATTCATCCATGCAAACCTGGGTTCACCTCCTCCAAGAAGTCTCCCCAACCCTCCTGTACGCACACTGAACCTCTAGGTCTCTTTTGTATGGCACAGTGGCCACCACGTGTCAGACGCAGATAAGTAGCCTCACCCCCGGGATGCTTCAGGATTTTCACTCATGAGATCAGTCTGTTTGTCTGGAGGATGCTGACTGACGTGAGATGTTAATCATCCTCACCATCCTGACCGTGCTGTGCGCACGACATGCAGTCAAACATGCATGGGAGACACCCTGCTAGACTCCAGGTTTATAACGATCCGACATCACTCCTCAGTGAGAATCAGATGCCCCTTGTACCTCTTTCTCTCTGTAACCACAAGTTTGTCTCAGGAAGTGAGCATAAAATGCCACCCCCACCCACCCCTGCCTCCGAGGGAGCTAAGAGGTGCAGGAGCCCTCTGCAAAGTCGGAAGTCACACCATCCTCATAAGGGATTGTTACTTATGGTAGAATCAGGAAGAGTATTGCCAGCTCTGTAGACATTGAGCGCTCCAGAGCCAGGTTTTGGCTGTTTGGTCCACTGCTATGTGCATCTTGGCCCAAGCGGGGCCTTATTGGATGAATAAATCAAAGGCCTTACTGTTCTGGTCACTGGCTCGGGATGACAGGATAATTTCTCTCCATGTTCACATTGAACACAGTGATAAATATCCCATCACATGAACAAATCCAAACCTGGAGAATGAGTTCTCTATGAATCCTTCTGGAGCAATTGTTTTCGGATTTCCTTTGAGCGGCCGGGCACCCTGTCTCTTCTTCTACTCTTTTTCTAACGTTTCTTGAAAACCTTACATCTCTGGAGAATACAATTTGAAAAGAATTGGCCATAAATATTCTGAATAAAAGTTTAGGGTAGTTGAAAGAACACTGTACCAGGAGTCTGAGGTTTCAGCTTGGCCTGATTTCTGCCTCTGACTCACTGGGAGACATCTGGGCAGGCACCTCCCTTCTCTTTACCTCGTTTTCCAATCTGCAAAGTGGGAGAGATGGAATAATATTGGATGGTTCAACCCGACGTGATAGTCTAGAACCAATGAAGGAGGCACTCACACAATCGGTCTGTTTCTCTCTCCTTTTGCAACATTCCCTTTTTTCTTACTTGTTTGTCCCATCTTCTCCTTCCTGAAGAAAGCAAGGGCCCAGTGGGGACCCGGTGGCATGTATCCAGATGATGGAACATCAGCTGTACCTGAGCACCTTTATGGGGTTACTGTGGCAACCTCAGCTCTCGAGTGGTACAATCAGGTGTCCACATGACCTGATTAGAAATGACAAGGGAAACAACAAAAGACCCAAAGTTGTGGCAGCAGCTGGGACCCCACGTTTGGCTCAAGCAGGATGGAGGCACAGCGCCAGGGCCGTGTTCCAGGCAGTTAAAAGAAATATCAGCATCTATTTGCCAACTAATTACAGAATATCATTCACATCATCCGGCCAGAACCTGCTCTCTGGTCCTCACAGGGCCCTGGCCGAGATCAGTTTTCTTTTCCCTCTTCTCATTACCCCACTAATGTCAGATGAGCATCTTATAACTTCTCTTGGCATAAGCTTGTCTATGGTAGGACTTGCTTTCGCAAGATGCTCTCTTCTGCCGCAAAAAATGTACACATCTCTGTGCATCATGTTTTGACGCCAAGGTTCCCACTTCTTGCTTTTCCCTGCGTCCTACCAGGTGTCAGGGAGGCAGATAGCCTAACTTCATTTCTTCTTGGCTCCATTTCCTCTTGGAGCCATCTTGGACACCTCCTCTGAGTCTTGGTTTTCATTTCCAATTTGCCTTCTCCGTCAGGTTCCCAGGTTTATGAGATAATCAAACTATCCTATGCATTTTAAAGTGCATTACAAATTATGAAAATACCACATGAATTTTCATATTTTGGGGGTCTAAATGGCTATTTGCATCTTACAAAACCTCTTTACTTCCACAGATTTCCCAGATTGGGTGCCAGGAAAGTCTCCTTCTGTGAAATGATAATAAATGTTCTCTAGGGAAAAAAATTTTTTTTAAACCGTTCATAGAAAAATGAAATTGAGTTGTCAATTATGCAAATTTCTTTATGCAGACATCCTCAGTGCCTTTAAGCTAAAAATGTTATCTGACCCACAGAAGCTTTTGCTGTCCCTCAGGAATCAGTTATTACCATATCCTAGAAATAGTCTAGCAGGAAATAAAATTTGAGAATTACTGAACTACACTCCCTTCTATTAAGACAAGAGCATTATAACAACTGCTTCAAAACGGGGGGAAAAATGAGGTAGGGAAGTCTAAGAAAGTAAGAGAAATTAGATCGTTTCGTTTCTTCCTATATTCTGTGGTTGTTTCCCTTTGTATGTTTCTTTTCTTTTCTTCCTCCCTCCCCCACCCCACCCTTTTTAGAATCATTTGGTCACTTGCCATAAATACAAATTTTCATGACCCTCCCTAGATCTACTGAATCACAAACAAGACCTGCAAGGTGATTCTGATGCACACTGAAGTTTCACTTTAAATCACTGATTTAGTTATTTATTAACTGTGCCTTCTTTCAATGCTAAAAGGTCCCCATTTGGATAGTAAATTGTATGGTCACCCTAAGTATAGCTATGGTGGCTAAAATATTTTGTGAAACAATTCCATTCCTTTTGGCAAACAGCAGCTGCACACGTACATGCACATGCACACACGCGCGTACACACACACACACACACACACACACACCACACACCTGGATGCCCAGCCTCTGCCCCGGGAAACAGTGCATAAATAGATAATTCGGTTACTGAAGAATTATTGCCAGGCACAGCAGAGCGGCCCAGACTCTCTCCCCAACTGTCTCCCACCCCCAGACTGGGTGCTGTCCGAAGGATCAGTGCCTGTATTACGACAATTAAATGCTAAGTGTGTCAAGAGTTTAGCACAGTATCTGCTATACAGGAAGAATTCAATAAATGGCTGCTATTTATATTCATTTTCCACTTTTACTGACACTGTCTCTATGTCAGAAACCGTGGTAGGTTCTGGGCAGTAAAAAGTGAAGCAGGTAGACACGACCTCTCCCCTCGGAGCTTATGTTCTGAATGGAGATGCTGCAAACATCTGATGCTATAGTAGGGACAAGTGGGAGCAGTAGGGAGCCCAGAGCAGGGCCATGCAGCTAGCCTTGGCCATGGCAGGTGGAAATGCGGTGGAGACGTAGGCAGTCTCTAGGTAAAAGCAATGGCATGTGGGAAAGCCCAGGAGAGGAGAAAGACCCGATGCACTGGGGAGGCTCCAAGCACCTTAGGTTGGCTGGAGTTTATAGTCATGGAGAAAATGGGGAAGAATCATGATGGGAAGAGATGAGTCTAACGATGTTGGCAGGGCCTACTCATCAAGAGTGTTTTGAGCCATGTTGGAAAGTTTGAAAATTATTTGCAGGATAATGGGGAGCCATGGAAAAGTTTTCAGCAGAGACGTAGCATGTTTCCATGAGTGTTTTATGAATTCATTCTGGCTATTGTGTGGCTGTGTATGACTGAATGAGAGAAGGCCGGAGCTATGAACTGACCCTAGTAATAACTGGTGGGGTCTTGGATGACGGAAGTGGAGGGGGTGCGGGATGATGTATCTACAACCACATTTACTGACTTTGGCTTCCAAGTTATCAGATAAAACATTATTATTTTCTCTCTCACCACATCATTAGACTTTGTTTTAGTGAAGCAAATGGTAGCACAATTACCTGGGCATTTGGACACCTAAGTGAGCTCCTGTTTTTGTTATCTTTGTTGCCTTGACCTTAAGCCTCAGGGTAGACTCCTAACAAATGGAATATTTATTAGCCTATCTAAATATTGAATATTCGGGCGCCTGGGTGGCTTGGTCGGTTAAGCGTCCAACTTCGGCTCAGGTCATGATCTCACGGTCCGTGAGTTCGAGCCCCGCGTCGGGCTCTGTGCTGACCGCTCAGAGCCTGGAGCCTGCTTTGGATTCTGTGTCTCCCTCTCTCTCTGCCCCATCCCCACTCATGCTCTGTCTCTCTCTATCTCAAAAATAAATAAACGTTAAAAAAATAAAAAAAAATATTGAATATTCATATATTATATTACTGCAATAAAGTTACTGCATTACTGTGATTCATAAGAAATATATATTTGGTCACTCAGATGACCAAAATATCTTTTTCGTTTATATTTAGGCTTAGTCCACTGTTCCTGGCTCACAGCTCTGAAAAGTCTTGGAATTTCTTGAGGGATAAGAGCAATGGGAACATCCTTTATTCTGTTTGGTCTCTCTTTCTAGTTCCTGAAATGTTTCAGAGACATAAGTGTGAAATGGGTGTCTTGTTATTCATAACAAGCCTCTTTCCACCACAAGTGGGTTTATGTTAATGAGGAGATTTGGGGAAGCACCTAAGGATTTGGGAAGCACCTGGTTACAGGGGAACCATCCCTGTAATTAGAGGTTTGGAACTTTCGGTCCCACCCTCTGATTTCTAGAGGGCGAGTCAATCACCGATGGCCAATGGTTTACTCAATCATGCCCATGTAATGAAGCCTCCATAAAAAAACCAAAAGGATGGGGTGCAGAGAGCTGCTGGGTTGATGCCCACATGGCATTTGGGGAGAGTTGTGCACTGGGAGCTTGCTCTACGCCTCTTCCATCAGACTGTTCCGGAGTCACATCCTTTTATAATAAACCAGTGATCTAATGAGTAAGATGTTTCTCTGAGATACATGAGCCACTCTAGCAAATTAACTGAACCCAAGGAGTGGGTTGTTAGAAGCTCCAACCTACAGCCGGTCAGTCAGAAGCACAGGTGAGAACCTGAACTTGAGGTTGCGATCTGAAGTGGAGGGCTGTCTTCTGGGACTGAGCCCTTAACCTATGGAATCTGATGCTATCTCCAGGTAGATCTGTCAGAACTGAGTTGAATTATAAGACACCCGGCTGGTGTCCCAGAATTACTTGTCATTGTAGAGGAGGTGCCACCTCACACCCCCGTGCACCTGTGTGTGTGTGCATACACACACACACACACACACACACACACACACACACACTGGAATTGGGGAGAGGAATCTTAGTTATGTTGCTTCTCACTTAATCAGCAATATAAATCTGGGAGTTAGCCAGCTAAAATTTGAAACTGAGGCTTGGAGAACGCTGACAGTGTTCACAGAGATGGCCAGTGTCCGGTCTTTTGTCTCCAAACGCCATGCTCTTCCACATCAATGCACTGCCTCTCACTCATGCATCAGTGTGTCAGCGGGACCTCGGGAGAGCCAAGGTGTGACAGGTGGAGGCTTGTGTGCAGGTTTGAAATGAGTCACCAGGCTCTGCCCACACTTCTGAGCTCAGGACAGGAGATACCAGAAATGAAAAGAAAGAAGGATAGAGAGCGAGAGGGAGAAGGAGAAATGCAGGTCACCTTCCAATATTCCTAGAGCAGCAAAAGGTGGCACTAGAGGGCTCATTCCCCCCAGAGCCACAGATCCTGCACGGGCTTGGAGCCGCCTTGAGCTGTCCCAAAGCCAGCTACAATTTTTTTTTTTTCTGAAGATGACATTTATTTACACAACCTCCTTCTCTCTGAGCTTCTGATTCCCCGTCTGTAAATGAGGGCTTTAATAATCTGTACCTCTTAGGGTTCTGGGGAGGATTTTTGAAAGGATTAAATGAAATAATGCCTGCAATGTTCTCCCGTAGCTGCCTAGCTCCCTGCCACCCTTCAGACCTTTGCTCTGATCTTTTCTGTCCGTCCCCATTGAAATTGCAACGCTCCTCCCTCTTGTCCTTCCCCTACTCTTCCTTGCCTTACTTTCCCCCACAGAACACGGCCAGTGTTGGCCGACAGTGCATAGCAGGGAACATACCTCCGTCGGACATGGCAAATATTTTCCTCGTTTTTTTCCTCTGGTTTCCACCTTTCACAGGAAAGCAAAGGTGGGTTGTCCTGTTCCTTTATCTGCAGTCCCTGGCACAAAACAGGCATGCAGCAGGTACTAGTTGAATGAAGGATGGATGAATAAACAAATAAATGAGAATATTTCCTTTGTTGGCTCTGCATTTCCACAACTATGTGTTATGCTATCAGAGCTGCATATAAGCCAAATTTATTTCTTAGTATATAATACAGAAACACTGTCTCATGCAAAAGACATAATCACTACAGGAATAAAAAATAACAATAAACAAATAATAATAGCAAAGGAAAAGCCCTCCTTCAACATCCTTGTCATACTTCTTCCTCCCCACAGTTAACCACCATTGGATCTTTCAAATCCATCCTATCGAGTCACAGGTGTCTAAATGCTTAGAAACAGTAATAGGGCGCCTGGGTGGCTCAGCTGGTTAAGCGTCTGACTCTTGGTTTTTGGCTCAGGTCATGATCTCACAGTCCGTGGGTTCCACCCCTGTGTCGGGCTCTACGTTGGCAACGTGGAGTCTGCTTGGGATTGGGATTGGGAGTCTCTGTCTCCCTCTCTCTCTCTGGCCCTCCCCTGCTCTCTCTCTCAAAAATAAATAAGCTTTTAAAAATATTAAAAATAGGAGTGCCTGGGTAGCTCGGTCAGTTGAGCGTCCGATTCTTGATTTCGGCTCAAGTCATGATCTCACGTTTTGTGAGTTCGAGACCGGTGTTGGGCTCCATGCTGACGGCAGGGAGCCTGCTTAAATAAAAACACTTAATTTTTTTTTTAATATTAAAATTAAAAAAACAAAGTGGTAAATACGAGAGCAAACATCCTCACGGTTTGCTCTACATGTGAGTCATGGCTCTAAACACTTCTATACTTGAACTCTTTGAATCTGCACAACATCGTAAGATAGGTGCTGTTTTTACCCCCATTTGCCAATAAGGTTGCTGAAGCTGAGTTACTATCTCTTTAATACGTAAATGGGATCATACAGACCTATTAGCCCACAATGTGCTTTTTGTCCATTTAAAATGTGTCACAGTTAGGTGCACCTTGATATTGAAACTCACTCCCCATCTGTTCCTCCCATCACCGGTTCAGATTAGTATAGGGCTTTCAGGTCACTATAGCCACTCCCAGGTTTCTTAATCTTGTCCTCTGTCACCTCCCACTTGGGGGCTGAACTGAGAGCCTGCAAAGGCCTTTCTATAATGGTCCGTGCTTTCACTGTGCCAACGTCTCCCCCCTCTGCGCACTCTCTGCCCTTCCCTCTGGGACCAGGTGCAGAGGGATATCACCTTCCACTCATGAACTTGACCCCTTTGAACTTCCCATGAGCACCACCCTTTGATTCCTTGCTCCTTTGCACCAAGAAATGAATCCTTCCCGCTAAGTGGGAATGGCCGAAGGTGGAGAGAGGAAAGCTTCAAACATTCTTTAAAATCAGCAGATGCCCAAGGAAGTCAAGCAGGGGGAGCCATGGATGCTATTTTCACTGATTTGCTGACATTTTAAAACCTATCACTCAACCTGTTTGAGCCTCTGGTTTCTCCTGTGTTAGTTAAATCATGGGGTTTCACCTTACTACCTCTTGTGTCTGAAGTCTCCCATTTGGGGAGAATCTACCTAATCATAATGAGTTGTAATGATCCCTCACACTTACAGACTGATTTACAACTTACCAAGTACTTGTTGAAGAGGGGATTATTTCCCAGACTCATAAAATTTCAGAGGTGAACCTTACCGGTGAACACATCCAGTGGTTTGCTCACTCTCTGCCCCACACTCCCTGGCAAGAAAAGTCCAGAAGATATAATGGCAGTCCATGATCTCCTTTCAATATTTCAAAAATGCTAACGGGAATCATATATTTCCCCAATAAAATCAGACTTTAATTGCTTTTGGTGGGAATTTTATCAACTAAAATCAGTACTTATTGGAAAGCTAATTATCCCTCAATAAATGTAACTTAATAGACATAACCTCTTGAAACATTGGGGGTCTATGGAAGGAAAAGTTCTGGATGAAAAAGTTACGAGTGAAGTGATGAAGGATTTGGACGACAGAGATCCCCACATTTTCTAGATGAGGAAAGGGGGAGCCCAAAGGAGCAAGTTATACGTCTTCTTCACCACCCCTGCCTTAGATTATGCCTTGTCTCTCCTCTCTTGGACAAACACACTAGTGCCAGCTGGTCCTAGTCTCTACTGCCCCCTCCCATCGCCCTTCAAACTGCAAATCAAGTGGTCTTTTTGGTATATAAGCCTCTTACCCTATGAGGGATTAGCATTCTCTGATGTCTCCCCATTGCTGTTAGGATGGAGGCACACCCAGCGGGGCACCTGGGTGGCTTAGTCAGTTAAGTGTGCGACTCTTGATTTTGGTTCAAGTCATAACCTCATGGTTCGTGAGTTCAAGCCCCACGTCAGGCGCTGTGCTGATAGCATGTAGCCTGCTTAGGATTCTCTCCATCTCTCTCTGCACCTCTCCCTCTCCCTCCCTCTCTCTCTCAAAATAAATAAATAAACCTAGAAAAAATTTAAAGGATAGACGCACACTTTTCTCTTGGCATTTACAAGGTCCCTCATCACCTGGCCTCACCATCCCTTAAGAGTCACCCCATGCTCTAGCCATACCTCATGGTTTGGGGTTGCTCAATGTACCAGGCCCAGACCTTCTTATTGTCCCTCTGTGCCTTTGAACCAACTATTCCCTCTGCAGAATGCCCTTCTTCCACCTGTTTACCTGCCAACTTTAACTCGCCCATCAAGGGTCAGCTTCATCATACCTCCTCCGGGGAACCTTCACTGCCTGCACCCCTTCACTCCAGAATCGACTGAGTGCCTGCTCTGGGCATTTCAGCACCCCAGGCCTTCATGTAGCATACACTCCTCTTGCTGCATTTCCATGTCCTTTTTAGATGGGATTGTTAAGTGGACATGGCTTCCCCAAGATCTCATGGCAGAGGCAGGAGGCCAGTATAGGTCTCCTCCTAGCTCAAGAGCTCTGTTTGCTGTGGGACGTCACAAGGCCTTTGAAGACCTCAAGCATTTGGCTTGTCCCTCCATAGATCACCCATTTCAAAGAAAAAGAAATGTTCAACATGGAATTTACTAAGGAATAATTTTAGGACTACCAGAGAGGAAAGAAGGAGTGCCTTTCGGGACCTTAGCAATTGGATTCTATTCCCCCAGACTGGACACACACAGGTGAGATTTAAGAGCAAAACTCAAAGCGGAAGCTCCTTCTAGACAGAGGCACGTAGAGCGGCTTTGCCGCAAACACTGTGTACGTGCAAACGAGGCCACAGAGACCCCGTCACTTATGTGGGAGGGGATTCAGATAATGAGTTGGGGGGTCCCATTAGGCCAGGTTCACTCAAAGAGCATTTTCCTCTGGCCTGTCTGCTTTCTGAGACCCGGTAAGTACAACGTCAGACAGAGAAACCAGCATCCATTCTCACCTGCCCAAACATACAGAACCATCACTCAACAAGGCCTTGGCATTTAAAGAACACTGATCCAGGGGCGCCTGGGTGGCTTGGTCGGTTGGGCGTCTGACTTCGGCTCAGGTCATGATCTCACGGTCCGTGAGTTCGAGCCCCACGTCGGGCTCTGTGCTGACAGCTCAGAGCCCGGAGCCTGTTTCGGATTCTGTGTCTCCCTCTCTCTCTGCCCCTCCCCCGTTCATGCTCTGTCTCTCTCTGTCTCAAAAATAAATAAACGTTAAAAAAAAATTTTAAAATAAAGAACACTGATCCATTTTCAGAAGCTCCAGGCCCTGGCCTCTAGCTGCTGCTTTAAGGAACAAAAAATCCGGTACCAAGTAGGAGGATCCCCAGGTTTATAATCAGAAGCCTCAGGGATTGCAAAAATGAGAGACTCTATACTTAATTCACAATGTACTTTAATCTGCATTATTCAGACTTGAACAACCCTGGATGACTGGCAAGCCAAGGACATCTATTATGGCTCGTTTTTCAAATAAGCAAAACCAAACCTAAAAAAAAAAAGAAAAAAGTGAATTGGCTTTCCTGAGATCTGATTCAAGTATCAGGGTCTCTGTGTACAAACATAGCAAGCAATCTGAAAATATCAAGCTTTACCTTGACCTTGCTGTGCAATTTTGGGGAAGTTACTCAACCTCTCTGATCTTCACTTTCCTCGTCCATGAAAGGGAGATTAAACTATCACTCTCTCATGGTTGTTGTGAGATGAAGTGAGATAAAGTATCTGGTACAATAATGGACACACTCTGATACTTGATACCTAGAACGTTCGGACCCTCGTCTTCCCACTCCAAATCTCCATATTCTTTCTGATCATCCTGCCTCAAACATGCTCTGGGGCTACAATTTTCCCATCAATAAAGGAGGTTCCAGTGACCTTACATAACCTCTCTGAATCTCTGTTCCCAACGCTAAATTGGGAGGAATAATTACAGCTTCTCCCTTATAGGGTTATTCTGAGGAGTGAAGTAGATAATGCTTAGAAAGCACTTAAGACCATGCCTGGCACACAGCCAACACTAAATGTAAATTAACTATTATCACTGCGGTTGTTGCTAATGTTAATATTATTGGTCCCTCCCATTATAAAATGGAATATATACCCTCTCGCTCAGTAAAGGGATCAAAACTCAGTTCTGTTTGGATCCAAAGAAGATAAGAAAGTTCCTGCATTTTCACTACCAAAGCCCCCCTCCCTTTTTTTCCTTCAGCTGATTATAAAGAATCCTAGACTCTAATGCCTAGAAAGGTTTTCAGCGGCCCTCCACTGGACTTATTCTCCAGTGTTTGTGTTCTCTCTAGAACATCTCCACCGGGAGGCATATATTTGAAGACGTCTGGTGATAGGGACCTCCCCACCTGTACGATAGCTCACTCTGTACACAGTTCTGTGTGCTAAACTCTCTTACAGTAGGCCAAAACGCAAGTCACGGTAGCTTCTTGCCACCATAGCTTTTATCCCACTGCTACCCTTCATCTCTAGCTGGATCCCGAGAAGTCACAGAGAATTTGCAGAAGCCTAGCTTCAACAACATTTTTCTCCAAACTATAACAAACTCGAATCACATTTGTTGATCATTTTTCTCCTCCTCCTTCTGAAAAAAAGTCTTAAGCACATTTCACCATTCAAAAGGCCTTTTTTTCTCCCCGTCTGCTGGTTCCCACTGGGATGAAAAGCAATAAAAAGTCAGAAAGAAGTATAGGTTTGCCTTCTGGCTTTGTCACTTAGACGAATAGCACCGTAAAAAACGGTGAATGCTATCGGTTAAAGCGAACTCCTCTCTCTCCCTCAATACATTTCACCGAGTTCTGATGCAAGGGGTTTGGACAGGGAAACCTTTTTTCTGGAGATGAATAAGTTGGTGAGTTAAAGATTTTGCATTAAAAACAGATCCTGGTTATAATATCTTCCTGGCAGTTGCATTTTGCTCCCCATGTTTTGTGAGTCATATAAATAAATCTCAGGGGGCTCAGCTGTTTGAGGGGGGATATCTGGGAACATTGCAAGGTACCTGCCAATCACAGTGTGATAAGGGAGAGCTGTTCCAAGCCAGTCCCTGCAGTCACCAAGGGGTCTGTCTGCATTCTTCCTCCTTCTCCACCCTCAGCGTCATTGTACCTTCTCCTCTTTTTAACGTCTTTTGTATTTCCAATCAGCTTCCCAATCTGGCACTGGCTTCAGGAAGTCGTGTGAATAGACAACATGAGAGGATCTTGTAATATTTCACACTTTGCGATGAAAAATATGCTGGTTGGGAATGTTAATATTTAATCACAGATAAACTGTCTGAAAAGTTGCAGGACAATTTTCCATTAAGATATGGAGATACTCAGAAAGTATACTCACCTTGTTGGAAAACCTTATCAGGCAAGTAGACAACATAGGGTGTTAGGAAAAGATGCTGGGACAGCACCCGTGGGACTAAATGTCTCATCCTGCTGAGGGTTAAACATGAATTGTGAGTCCAGAGTAGACACAACCAGAGAAAGTACTCCCAGATTCAGTGTGCATCTCTGACCAGCACAAGCAAATTGAAGAACCGAGAGTGAACGCTGGGCCTCAGGTATGTGTGGGAGAGGTAGAGACTGGATGTCAAGATGACTTTGAACTTTTCTCTTGTGAGAATGGTAGCCCCAGGGACACAGTCGTAAACCATCGGCTGAAAGTGATCTGTGTTGCAATATATAAGTTATAAAGTGGATTCTCACCTATTGTCCCATTGGACACTCCATTATGGATGAATGATAGGAATTCCCTTTTGTGGAGGAGGGTATTCAGACTCAAAGGGGTGAAGTCGTTTGCCCAAAGTCATACAGTAGATGTATGGTTGGGCTTTGGATGTAGGTCTTCTGACTCCAAATCTGGTGCTCTTTTTTTTTTTTTTCCACCAAAGCACATTTTCTTTCAACAGGAAAAAGAGGAGCAGGTTTATTGTAGGAAAGATGATAGTAATGACAATGACCACAAAGATGCCGCTGATAGATGAACACTTATGTTTGCTTCATGTGTCAAACCCTACTAAGTGCTAAGCCCTATCTTAGATGCTTTTTGTGAAATCTCTCATTTAAACCTTATAACATCCATACAATGCATCATTCTCATTGTTGTCGTTGTTGTTATGTCTTATTACAAATGAACAAATAGGCTCAGAGAGGTAAAATGACTTACCCAAGGTCACATAAGGGATCATTCCAACCTAGCTCTGAATAGATTTAAAAGTTCGATACTTCCATTAAACAACAGAAAAAGGAAAAGAGTGGGAGGTGGACAAAGAGAGTTTGGGACTGGGACAGGCAGAGTTCAGAGTCAGTTGGGAAGATTGGTTTACATAACCAATAATCCTTCCAGAACTTCATTCAGTTAGGGGTACTCATGAGGCAGCTAGAAACGAACAGAGGCCTGGAGTTGAGGAAGGATACTGGGGGGGGCAGACTTGCAGAGACAAGTAAGTCCTAGGCCTGCTTTGAGCACCTAGTGCATGCAGTTCCAATATGCACAAGGGCAAGTGGGATGATACCCTTAAAACAAGCCTCGAACTTTTGTGACGAATTTTTAAAAAATTCGCCAAGGTATAGCCTTGGTGAACACCACCACGTCAGCTGAGCACAGGAGGCTGGATTACAATCAGTGCTGGTATCATAGTGAGAAGTGAGGAAGGGCAGGTAACAGCATTAGCCTTGGAGAAATTTGTGGTCCAGAGGAGAACAGTGACAAAATGACTTGAAGGGATCATCAAAGTCAAGGACTATTTCCCCACTTCTTTTAAGATAAGAATTGGACATTGTCATGGGCTACAGGCTTTGGTGGAGAAGGAGGGATCAAGGATAAAAGCTGTGGTTGGATCCAAGGCGATGTCAGAGGATGGCACTTTGGAAATGGGGGTCACCTTCCTCTAAGGCTCTGGGCATTCTATAGACCTGGACCCACAGATGGCACCATCAGATTGCTGAGGTAAGTCTCAGGGTATGAGCAAGGGAGACCTGGGTCCAAATCCGATTTCTGTCACTTTCTAACTCTCTGATCTTAAATCAATTAACCTCTCTGAGCCTGAGTTTCTGCATCTGTGAAAAAAGATGCAAAACAGAGATGTCATTACCCGACTCTTTGAATTGTTCCCAAAGACTCCCAAACATGCCTGATTCACATATTGGTTAGTGTCTAAGTGACTTTTCACAGGACTTCTAGGCCAAAAGAAATACCCAGCAGTTCCATTTATTGAGAAGTTAGGGTCAAGCAATATAAGAAGTATGAATGTTCTATCATCTTATACACACAATTTGAAAGAAAGATGATGTTATCATTTCATTTGAAATTTTTTTTTCATGTTTATTTATTTATTTTGAGAGAGAGAAAGACAGAGACAGAGAGAGAGAGTTGGGTGGGGGACAGAGAGAGAGGGAGAGAAAGAATTCCAAGCAGGCTCTGTGCTGCCAGCGGAGACCCCAACATGGGGCTCAATCTCCTGAACCGCAAAATCATGACCTGAGCTGAAATCAACAGCCAGATGCTGAACCGACTGAGCCACCCAGGTCCCCCTGTCATTTTGCTTTCAAATAAATGCAGTCACTTATATGTGGATTGCATGGGACTTTGGACACTGCACAGCTTCTCAAAACTTGGAATCAGATTGAACACCACCACCGCCATTTCTTGTTCCACATTGATCTTTGCATGGTACTTGCTTTTAATTTAGAGCAACCCTCTGAAACCCAGCACCACATACATACACTATCATTGATGGAATTGTAGCGTGATCTGCTGTTGAGATGGTGAATCCCCCCTCTTTAGTAGTTTCAGGGATTCAGCAGATGTTAAATGTCACTGAGTTTCTCCCTAAAGTGTTTACTACCTCTTGGTGTCCCTCTAAGTTTTCTGTGGCCCCCTGGGCATCTTGATGCATCATGCTAAAGATTAAATTATGTATGTACATTATGCATACTATACAAAAAACCCTACCAAATGGATAAGAAAATGTGGAGCATCCCAGGAGGGGGAAAGAAAAATGGAACATCCTCATGGGAAAAGACAAAGAATGTGACAGGGAAATATCAGAAGATATTGGATGGCTCAATCTGTTGGGCATCCGATTTCAGCTCCGATCATGATCTTGTGGTCCAGTCTGTGGTTTTGAACCCTGCATCGGGCTCTGTGCTGAGAGCTCAGAGCCTGGAGCCTGCTTCAGATTCTATGTCTCTCTCTCTCTTTCTCTCTCTCTCTCTCTGTCTGCCTCTCTCTGTCTCTCAAAAATAAATAAAAAATGCATTAAAAAAAAAGAAATATCAGAAGAGAAAACCCTAATGGCCAATACAAGTTCAAAATAGGATTAGTCTCCCCTAGTTGTTAGAGACAGACAAATCAAAACAACAATGAAATAACATTTTTTCCCGTCTAATGCATGAAAATTAAAGATTGATTCCATCTAGTTGCTGATGAGGGGTTAGGAAAATAAAATTGTCTCATATTGCTGGTGAGACTATAAATTGCTATAACATTTTAAAAAATTAAGCTGGAAGGATCTAATAAATTTTAAAAACTATAAACCTTTACCATAGCTTTACCATATTGCTTTACCATAGCAATCCCACTTGGAGGAGTCCAGCATATAGAAATAAAAACACCCATTTTTATATGAATAGATAGCCAAGGATCTTTATTAGATCATTGTTTATCGTAACATAAAGCATAGTCTGGAAACAACCTGAATGTCCATCAATAGTAGAATAATTCTCATGCATCTACTCTGTGGAGAGTTGTTTAGTTATTAAAAGAATGAGTTAGATCTATGTGTATTGACAGAAAGGGATGTCTACAATATATGGTTAGTGAAAAAGGCAAAATACAGAGTCAGTGAGTATAGAATATTGGTTTTTTTTAAAATAAAGCAATAGAGGAAAAAGAAGCCTATGTTTATACAAGCATATGAAAAGCCCAAGTAAGACAAAAGCTAACACACTTAATTGTTGATATTTATTACAAAGTGTGTGGGGATAGGTGTGCCCAGGGAAGAGGGAGATGACTGGTTTTATGTGTGTTCACATCTGAGTTGTTTGGCAAGTATCCACCTGTCAACCAGCATTTATTGCCCTTTGTAATTTGAAGAGAAAACCCAATGAACTGTCCCCCCATCAAAATAGTAGTAATAATGTATTTGATACACCTAGCGCCATGCTGGGCACATAAGAGGGATTCTACATGCTTTAGTGTTCTGTCACTGGCTTGCTTTCTGTATGCTTCTCTATGACTCTTGCTTGCTGAATTTCTCTCCGTATATCTATATATCTATATCTATATCTATATCTATATCTATATCTATGTTTGTATCCATAGATATCTCCATCTCCCTTCTCTCTCTCTCCCTCCCTCTTCCTTTTATGCCAGATCATGGGGACACAGACAAGGAATGAGGCAGGGTACCTTCCCTTGAGGAGCTTACAATCTGCTGGGCTGAAGATCAACACATTTTCAGAGAGAGAGAGGGAGGAAGTAGCGGGAGATCGCGCCAGATGGGCTTAATTTCAGTAAAGAACAGGGTAAGTCATCTACTTAGCAAGGAGGAAGCTGAGCACTTATGGGGAATCCAAGTAGCTGAGACTGCAGGACGGAGTCACCAGGAGATGAATGGGGGTTTATCGTTCAGCCATCCTCCCTGGGTGGTTTTGAAATTCATCTTTCTGAAGCCATGAGTCTGGGCTCAAGCACCTCTGAAAGACTCTTCAGGATCTGATTCCTTCATTTTTCAGGTCTGTGTCTAAGATGTATGGGCAGACAGATCCCTTCCCCTACCCGATGCTTAATCTTTTCTATGTTGGCTGTGCTCAGAGGCCAACTGTTCTTACCCGTTCCCTCCAAATTCTGCCTCAGCAATAGAGCGAAACATCAGACTCTAACCAACTGTACCATCCTGGCTGCCTGACCCTCCTCCCCCCACCTCACCCTGTACGCCATCCTCCCTCTTCACCACCCAGCAGATCAATGTTCCTAGGCCAGTTCTGCCTCTGTCTCCCCAGACAATCGTCCTGGCAGAGACAGAAGGGTCAGGTGGTAGGGCCGCTGGGCTGGGATCCCACAAGCTGTGTCCTAATTTTCCAGGGAAGCTGTTAGGAGTTGCCTCAGTGCAGTCTCCTCTCCCCAGATCCCTTTTCTGAGTCTGAAGAAATGGCTTTGCCAGCCCCAGGAGAAACCTCCTGCCCAGGGAGAGCCAGGCCGGAGAGGCTGCCATCAGACCCCATTGTCTGTGTCCTGGGACACCTGCCAAGGCTCAGGCATCTTGGCTGGGGATGTGGAAGGGCCCTGTTCTGATCCCATCTGTTCCGACTGGGGGAGAGAAGCCAGATCTCCTCCCATTTCCCTCTCCCCCAAACCCCAAGCTCTACGGATGAGTGGCTTTTCAGAGATGAAAAACCAGAGCCCTGTCAAACAAGTCTTCTTGCCTGACAAAGATAGAATCTAAATATAGAAAGGTACAGCTAAACTTTACTAGGGAGCGATCAACCCCATCTGGCACATAGATTCTGGGGGATTCCTCCCCTGCCATGGCATCGATCCCAGTGCCCAGGACATAGCAGAGGGTCAGCGAAGGTTTTGTTGAACTGACCTGCTGAATCCTGTCTAATACCCACCCCCAGCAGCAAATGTCTCCTGTGCAAACGTCTTCATAAGACCCAATGACACTGCCCTGACCTGCACCCCTCACTTTCCACTCCCTCTCCTTGGCACCTCTCCTACTGGGAATGTCCTTGCAAATATGCTACACCTTCAAAAACAAACAAACAAAAACTTCCCTAGAGTGAAGGTGAAGGACCAATGCACATATTTTGCTTTTCCATGGGTCAGATATTACATATCCACTATTTTATTCAGTCCTCACAATTTCAAGAATACAGCTACTCCAGGGGCACCTGGGTGGCTCAGTCGGTTAAGCGTCTGACTTCAGCTCAGGTCAGGATCTCAGGGTTCGTGAGTTCGAGCCCTGCCTCAGGCTCTGTCCTGACAGCTCAGAGCCTGGGGCCTGCTTCTGATTCTGTGTCTCCCCCTCTCTCTGCCCCTCCCCATTCATGCTCCGTCTCTCTCTGTCTCAGAAATAAATAAACATTTAAAAAAATAAAATAAATAAATAAACATAAAAAATTTAAGGATACAGCTACTCCCATTTTATAGATTTGAACATTGAGGCCAAGAGGTTAACTGACTCATCTAAGACCACTCAGTTGGAAAGCTCAGGTCCATTCTCCCTGCTCCAGAGAACGCCACATGAAGATGAAGGAGGGAGTCATGCTGTTAGACCCCATTTAGTAACGGTGGCTTCCCACAGACCATTTACTGCAGGAACTCCACAGTCTTTGGTTTAATTAAGAATCATAAAATCATACTTCTTGGAGCCAAAAGGAACTCCGTGGGAGCATGAAGCCTTGTCTCCTGTTTTCAAGGAGAAAACTTGGTTCTCAAATGGTATATTCATATCCTAGGGCCGCCATAACTAATTACCGCATATTGGGTGGCTTGAAACAGAAGTTTGTTCTCCCACAGGTCTGGAAATGAGAGGTCTAAAATCAAGTTGTTGGTAGGGCCGTGCTCCAAAAAGGTCCTAGAGAAGAATCCTTCCTTGCCTCTTTCTAGCACATGGTGGTTACCAGCCATCCTTGGAATTCCTTGGCTTATGGCTGCATCTTTCCAATTTCCGCTTCTGTCTTCACATGGCCGTCTTCCTTCTTTGTGTGTCTATGTTTATGTGTCCACTTCTTCCTCTCCTTTCTCTTATGTATAGACACCAGTCGTTGGATTTAGGGTCTACCCTATTTCAAGATGATCTCATCTTACCCAGATTCCAGATTATATCTGCAAAGATATTATTTCTAGGTAAGGTCACGCTCTGAGGTTCTAGGCAGACATGAACTTTGGGAGGGACACGATTCAAATCAGTACAGGCGGAGTAGCATGCTGCCTAGGATTGTGGACTCAGGCGTCAGGCTGCCTGGGACTTGAATCTCAGACCCGCCATTTTCCCACTGTGTGACCTAGAAAATCCCTTAACCTTTCTGAATGACAGTGTCCTCATCTATAAGATAGAGAAAATAAAAGTACCTACCCCATAGGCTGGTTGGAAGGAGCCACTAAGATAATCTACGCACAGAGTTTAGCTCAATGCTTGGCACACAATAAGTACTCAAACATTAGTCCCTCTCCCTATATAATGGTGGTTAAGGGTACAGGGTGTGCAGTCACACTGCTGGGGTAAAATTCTGGATCTATCGCTTACACTTGTGGGCAGACGGACAAGTTACTGAACTTCTCTGAGCCTTAATTTCTTCATGTATAGAACAGAGATAATAAGGGGCACCTGGGTAGCTCAGTCCGTAAAGCATAGGACTTCAGCTCAGGTCATGATCTCATGGCTTGTGAGTTTGAGCCCTGCATTGGGCTCTGTGCTGACAGCTCAGAGCCTAGAACCTGCTTCAGATTCTGTGTCTCCCTCTCTCTGCCCCTCTCCTGCTCGTGGTCTCTCTGTCTCTCTCTCTCTCCCTCTCAAAAATAAACATTAAAAAGAATTTGGAACAGAGATAATAATTGTATCTTGCAGATAGCAAGTTCCCAGTAAATGGTATGCTGACATTGATGTTCCTAATTTGGATTCATGTGATAGTATAATCCTATCATGAAGTAGGAACAGGCTTAGCAGAGGGGTCCTAGGATTCTGGCAGAGAAAGACCAGAGCCTGGTGGGCATCAGGTTGTTCAGAAGGGAGGGAGCCACAAGGCCTCAGGCACCGAGGCCAGGCTTGTCTGTCCTTAGCAGTGGTCCGAGGGGCTACACCCCTCTCCTCTGAGGTTGGCTCACACCCAGTAGATACACAGGGGCCCTGGGGGGCATCTAGCTGCTGGGCCACACACCCACATACACACACTCCCACCAGTCTCCAGCTGCCAGATGAAGGTGACTTAGGAGATGTGGGGGTGGAGAATGGCTGGGGAGCCAGGGGCAGAGAAGCAGAATGAAGCTCATTAGTAACTGACTACTCTGGTGGAACAGACCTCTCTTGGGGGCCATAACTCTGTCCCTGGAAGAAATAATGATGACAGGGGGGTGGCTGAGGCCCCTGCAGCCCACATCTGGGGCTGGGCATCGGGAGCAAAGCTGAATCCCTGCCTCCTCTAAATCCCCAGCATAATACTTTTTCAAGTATTGAAAAAGAAGAGCTTTGGCGTGAAAAACGAAGGATGGAGGGATCAAAGGAGGCTGAAGAGCATTCTACGGGGCTTCCTTTACTTATGCAGCAGCTGTACTGACATGCTGCCCAAACTTTCACCAGCAAGGGTACATTCTCAGTCTGGAAGAGGCAGCGTGGTACAGGGGGGAAATGGTGAGCTCTGGAGCCAGGCTCCCTTAGACTTTGTTGGGTCGCCACACTCGTGGGTAATCTTGGATAAAACAATCTCTTTGGATCTCAGGTTCTACCTTCGTAAAATAAAAATGTCTATTTTTGAGAGTCGTCATAAAGTTAAATCACATGATTTGACTTATAGCCACCTAATTCATTCTGGATCATCAAGTTCAGCTCAGCTGTCCTCTCTCCCAGGACATCGTCCCCAACAAGGCTGAGTTAAGTGACCCTGCTCAGTGCCCTGCCAGGCCCTTTTACATCCCTCTGCCGCACACAGATCCTTTGTGGCTGAATTATAATTTCATGTTTACTTGTCTGTCTCCCACACTGGGCTATGAGCTCCCTTAGGGCAGAGAATGCCTTGTTCATTTTGTCGTTCCAGTGCCCAGCATAATTCCTGGCACAAGCTGAGAGAATGGATGAATGAACGAGTCTAGTTAGGCAGGTTTTGAGGCAGCTATTCTAACTAAAGCACTCTGGACCACACAACTAGAGAGATATATTGATGAATGATTTTATTTCTCTCCTAGGCTCACTTTAATAGAGGTATAGTAAGGAAAGTTTGCGATGGTAAGAAACCCAATGAATGGGGAAATGCTACGATGTGCCAGGCACTATATGCCCTGCATTTTACACAATTCATGAACTTATCACCAACCAGCTGTTATAATCCTTTTGTGCACTTAAGGAAACTGAGGCTCAGAGACCTCAATTAACTTGCCCAGGATCCCAAAGCTGGTAAGTAGCAAAGACATAGAGTAGAGCCCTAATGTGTCTGACTACCCAGCTTATGTCCTTTTCTTCAGGTCCCTTCTGATGTAAAACTGAAGCTGTTGGAAAACAGGTAGTTCCCAAAAATGGAGGCGAGGGGAAGCAGGAGGTGAATTTTTCCAGGGCTTGTTAGATTTCTACTCTGCATAGCATCTTGCCTTTTCTTCCTTATCCATGTGTCAGCCAAGAAAATGCCATATAAAGCATTTTGGACACTAGGGTACTGGGAGGGGGGGACGGAGGGCTGGTGAATTAAAACCCTGTTTGTCAAGGATAGATATTCTTCTAGTCTTGATTGTAATGGAAGTGACTTTGTGATCACAGGAGTCTCAGAAGGGCCTGAGGCTTTGAGGATGCAGAAGGAGGAAGAAGGAGAAAAATGTCTTTTTTGCTTTTCTCAGAAGGAAAATATTGCCTGGTTATAATAAATTGCCCAAAGGTGAGGGCGCAGGGGATGCCTTGAGGTGGGCTAGAGAAAGATTTAAGCATCACTCACGTGGAGGCCATCCATTGTTTATGGAGCCTGTGTCAGGTGTAGGAAGATGTCCATGTATTTTTTTCTTTTAGTTTTCACGAGACAACCCCATTTTACAGATGGAGATAATGAGTCACGCTGCTGGCGTGTGGCATAACAGATTAATAGCCAAGAGTACTGACTACAAAGGGCACAGCAGTTGGAATGTTTGCCACCAGAATAAGGCAGATGTGTAGACACTGAGACTCAAAGTCTAACCTAGCATAAATACAAGTTTTGTTTTGTTTTGTTGTACTCTGAACCGCCTTACCTCCTAGCCTCCATCTCGCTCTCCCCTGGGGCCTGAGAACAGTGCTGGTTTTAAGTTCCTCCCTGATGCGAAACAACCTAAGCCACAATGACAAATAACACATCACCCGAAGGACATAATTGAAAACACACATAAAGACTTAATTACAAGGATGCTCATCCCCAAACTATTTATAATATAAAAATAAATAAATAAATAAAATAAAGCTCCCCAAACACCCGAAGTAAGCGATTGAACTAATAAACTATGGCACAATCATTATAAGTCGAATGTTATGCAGCAGTTAGAAATTATTTGTGTGACAATATTTAGGCGCACAAACATGATCGTGCGTTTACAAGATACCTGTTAGTTTCTGAAAGCAGATTGTAAAACTTTATGACTATTGACATTATAGACGGTTTTTAATTCTTTCTGAATGTTAGCATTTTATCAAATTTCTATAGTGAAGATCTGTTGTTTTTGTAAGAAAAAGGAAAACTTCTGAACAGTTATTTATGACATCATAATAAATATTTCAGCCTCCAGTCTCTTTCTATCGTAATAATAAAAGGACCAGTTTGCACAAATGCAAAAGATGGATGAGAAGTCCAAAGCCTGCAGAGAAATCTGACTAAATAATCAACATCTTTGTTCAGGGAAAGGGGAGCATCTGGTTTCTGTCTCCCTGGGCGGGGGGGGGGGGGACATGTTTGAAAGACAGCAGGCTAGATTTGGGTTAGTATAAGGAAGGACTTTCTTAATGCAACAGCCATCCAGATATACCACAGACATCTACCCAGTGGAGGTGGATAATCAGGATAACCAACCCAAGAAGAGCCGTGTGATAATGAGAATGGCAGCCATAGCCACATATGGTATATGTGCCACATGCCTTATATAATTCAGCTGTCATCATTACATGATGCCCAATTAACATGTGAGGAAATAAAGGTTAAATTAGATGCTCAGCAGCACACATCCCCGAAGTAGCAGGGTGGACCTCAGAACCCATGAGTCTAGCATTAATGCCCCACATCCATGCGCTGCGTTGATTTCCTTGGCTGCTTCTTCCACCTATAAAATATTCGTCTCACCAACCTTGTTGCAGTTCCCAGCATTTTTTTTTTAGGTTAACTTCTAAAATTTTAGAATACTTTTGGATTTATACAAAAACTGTAAAGATCGTACAGGGTTCCTTTATCACCCACACCCATCTTTCCCTATTATTAGCATCTCACATTAGCATGGCACAATTAATGCGTTAATACTAACATATTGTTAATTAATATCCATGTATTTTTCAGGTTTTCTAAGTTTTTACCTAATATCCTATTTCTGGTTCCATATTGCATCCATTCATCAGGTCTCCTTAGGTTCTTCTTCACTGAGGTATTTCTCAGACTTTCCTTATTCCTGACAGTCTTGAGGAGTACTCTTCAGGTATTTCATAGCATGTCCCTCAATTGGGATTTGTCTGATCTTCTCATGATTGAACTGGGCGTATGTGTTTTGGAGAGGAAGATCACAGAGATGAAATGTCATTTTGATCACCTCGTATCAGGGGCACGTTATCAACATGACTTATCACTGATAATGTTCAGTTTGATTACATGGCTGAGATAGTGCTTTTCATGTTTCTCCACTCCACAGTTAACTTTCCCCTCTTTCCAGACTTTTCTCCCTTTCCCCCTTCTCACACCCTTTCCATACATAATTTTCCACCAAAATTACTTGGGATTCTTCTGTACAGATTTTTCTACCTTCCCCCATACATTTATCTACTTAAATCATGTCTTTCAATTTCTTTAAATCATTGTGGACTCATAGATAGTTATTTTACACTTTAGGCTATAATTCAATACCACATAAAATTTCTTGTATTGCTCAAATTGTTCCAGCATTTGCCATTGGGAGCTCTTACAAATGGCTCCTGTATCAGTCCCTGTGGGTGTGTGTGTGTAAGTGTGTGTGTGTGTGTGTGTGTGTGTGGTTTCATCTCTAGCTCTATGAGACTTCACCTTGTACATTTCCTGCCACAGTCTTCAAATCTGATTTTTCTCCAAGGATCCCTGCTTACTGTTACTAGAGAATGGTATTAGAAACAAATTTATGGGCACTACACATGCTTGATACTAGTGGGGTTTCATCTTATAGAGCCCCTCAGTTGGCATAGCAAGGAAACGTGTGTGTACTAACCCTTGTATGTGCACACATCTATAAATAGTTCCGTGTAACCACATGCATCCATATTAAGCAAAACATGAGTTCATCCTGATGTTACTAACCCTGGTCCACGTGGATCATTACAGCCTCTTCTTGCTGGTCTATAATCTCCTCCTCCAACACTGAGAAACCTGACTCCTACCATCTGCCATCATTTACTTAATTTTTCAGTGTCAGTGTTCAGAATAGTGGCTTCAGAATAGTTAACTTGTACCTCCATGGGAAATCACGTTTTCAACTAGAATACGTTGCTTATGTACAGTTCCTTTTGTCCTTAGTCTTACGGACGCCACTCATTTCCAAGGTTACCTAGGTCAGCACCTTTCCTACACCCCACTCCCTTCAGTGAGGTTGTATGTGTAATGCAATCACATACAATTAGAGTCTCATGTGATATTCTGCATTTCGTCCTGGGAGTCTCTGGACTCCCACATTATTTTTTAAATTTGCATGCATTAAGGTTCATGCAAATTCACTACTGTGTGCTGTAAAGTTCTATGTGTTCTGACAAATACCTGATGTCCTATACCCACCCTTAGAGTATCCTATAGATCAGTTTCACTGTCCCAATACATACCCCGTGCTTCACTTGTCTCTCTCCTAATTCGAGTCTCTGGCAAACACTTATCTGTTTACCATTTCTGTAGATTTGCCTTTCCCAGAATAGTTTATACATGGAATGATACAACATGTAGCCTTTTTTTTAATATGAAATATATTTCATCGTCAAATTGGTTTCCACACAACATCCAGTGCTCATCCCAACAGGTGCCCTCCTCAATGCCCATCACCCACTTTCCCCTCTCTCCCACCCCCCCATCGACCCTCAGTTTGTTCTCAGTATTTAAGAGTCTTTTATGGTTTTCCTCCCTCCGTCTCTGTAACTTTTTTTCCCTCCTTCGTGTCCCCCATGGTCTTCTTTTAAGTTTCTCAGGATCCACATATGAGTGAAAACATATGGTTTCTGTCTTTCTCTGCCTGACTTATTTCCCTTAGCGTAATACCCTCCAGTTCCATCCACATGGAGCCTTTTTTTGAATGGCTTCCTTCACTTAGCAGTATTAAGATTCATCCACATGTTTGGCCAGAAAAGTACATTCTCTTTGACTGCTGAATAGTATTCCACTACACGGATGTACCGTAATTTGTTTATGCATTTACATACTGAAAGACATCTTGGTTGATATCAGGGGTTTTTTTTGGCAATTATCAATAAAGCTGTTATAAATATTTAAATGCTAGTTATTGTGTGGCATAAGTTTTCAGATCAGTTGAGTAAATACCAGGAGTGAGATTGCTGAAGCGTATGGTAAGACTATGTTTAGCTTTTGTAAGAAACTGCCAACTGGTCTTCCAAAGTGGTTGTATTATTTAGCATTTCTACCAACAATGAATGAGAGCCCCTGTTGCACAGCATTCTTGCCAGAAATTGGTATTGTCAGCTTTTTGGATTGTAGCCACTCTGATAGGTGTGTAGTGTTTTCTCATTTTAATTTGCATTTTCCTAATGAAAAATTATGTGGAACATCTTTTCATATGCTTACTTGCCATCTGTATATCTTCTCTGGTGAGGCATGTTCTGATATTTTTTTCCTAAATTGATTTGTTTGTTTTCTTATTGCCCCAGTTTTTGAGAGTTCTTTGTATATTTGGATACAAGTTCAGATATGTGTTTTGCAAATATTTTCTCCCAGGCTGTGGTTTGTCTTTTCGTTCTCTTAGGAATGTGTTACAAAGAGGAGAAATTTTTAATTTTAATGAGGTCTAACATCAATTTTCTTCTTCTACGGATCATTCTTTTGTTAGGATATCTGAAAACTCACCTTCAAATCCAAGATCATGTAGATTTTCTCTTGCTTCTAGAAGTTTTCTAATTTTACATTTAAATTTAGGTATATAATCCATTTTGAGTTAATTTTTGTGGAGGGTCTGTGCCTAGATTCTTGCTTGTTTTGTTTTGTTTTGTTTTTGTTTTGTTTTAACATATGGATGTACACTTGATCCAGCATCATTTGTTGAAAAGAAAAGTCTTTATTTCTTCACTAAATTACCTATGCATTTTTTTCAAAGATGAGTTGATTATATTCCTGTGGGTCTGTCTTGGGGATCTTTTTTTCTGCTGCTCAATCTATGTTCTCCCACCCATACCACACTGTCTTGATTACTGTAGGTTCATAATAAGACTTGAAATCGGGAAGCAGAGTCATCCAAGTTTATTCTTCATCAGTATTGTATTCTAGGTCTTTTGCCTTTCTGCATAAACTTTACAACGAGTTTGTAATATCTACAGAATACTCTGTTGGGATTTTGGTTGTGACTGCTTTGAATCTATAGATCAAGTTGGGAAAAACTGACGTGTTAACAATACTGACTCTTCTAGTCTATGAATATGAATTATCTCTTCATTTGTTTGATTCTGCCTTTATTTCTTTCATAAGTGTTCTGTAGTTTCCACATACAGATATTATAATATATTTCACTGCATTTACACTTAATATTTCATTTTGTGGGTGCTATTATAAATGGTATTTTTATAGTAAAATTCATTAGTGGGGTATAGGAAAGCAGTTGGTTTTGTATATTATTCTTGTATCCTGAAACCTCGCTATCATCACATACTAGTTTCAGGACCTTTTTTTAATTGATCATTTGGGATTTTCTACATAGATAATCATGCCATCAGAGGATAAAGATTGTTTCACTTTGTCCTTCCCAATCTGTGTACTCTTTATGGCTCTTTCTTTTCTGATCGCACTAGGTAGGAATTTCATTATGATGCTGAATTGAAGTGGTGAGAAAGACATTCTTGCCTTGTTCCCAATCTTAAGAGGAAAGTGCCCTGCAACATTAAGTATGATGCTGTAGGATTTTTGTAGCTGTTCTTTATCAAACTGAGGAAATGCTTCTCTATTCCTAATGTTCTGAGTGTTTTTATCATGAATTAGTGTTGGATTTTTTCAAATGCTTTTTTAGTGTCAATTGATCTAATACTATGATTTTTCTTCTTTAGCCTATTTATATATACGGTTGGTTACATTTATTTCAATGGTTGAAGAACACTTAACACACCTGGAATTAATCCCATTGGGTCATAGTATATAATTCTCTTTATACGGTGTTGGAATTTATTTACTAATATTTGGTTGAGAATTTTCATATCTATGATCATGAGAGATACCGGTCTGTAATTATCTCTTCTCATAATGTAATTTTTCAGTTTTAGTATTAAGGTAATGCTGGCCTGCTAGAATTAGTTTGAAAATGTTCCCCCCTCACCCCCTTCGATTTCTCTTTACTGTAGAGGTGGTTGAGAATTGATGTTACTTCTTCCTGGAATATTTAGTAGAATTCACCAGTGAAACCATTTGGGCCTGGTGTTTTATTTTTCAGAAGGCTCTTTGTTATTGATTCAGTTTCTTTATTAGATACAGTGATATTCAGGTTATATATTTCTCTTTGTGTGTGTATTTTTATCCTTCAAGGAATTGGTCCATTTGTTCTCAGTTATTAAATTTTGGCTATAATTACTCTTCATAATATTCCTTTAGACTCCGCTTCATGTTCTTGTGATCAATATTCCTGACCTCCCCTTCACTTCTAACACTGGTAAATTATATCTTCTCTCTGTTTTTATTGGTTAGCCTGGCTAGAGGTTTCTCAATTTGATTGGTCATTTCAAAAAAAATAGCTTTAGATTATGTGGATTTTCTCCATTTTTTTTCTGTTTTCAATTTCATTGATTTCTGCCCCAATTTTTATTATTCTTTTTCTTCTACTTGCCTTAGCCTTAAAACTCTTTGTCTAGTTTCCATCTCTCTAGTTACATTACTCATCTGTTTTTGCATGTTCTGTACCTTTTTCCATTTGATCCTTAACATATTCACCTGGGTTATTTTAAATGCCTTGTCTTATAGTTCAAATAGGTATGTCATATCTGAGTCTATTCTGATGCTAGCTTTGTCACTTAAGACTATGCTTTTTGTTACCTTTTGGCATGTCTGATCATTTTTTTGTTGAAAGGTAGACATGTATCAAATAACAAGAACTGTGTTTAATAGGCTCCTCATGTGAGGATTTATGGTGGTCTGGCTAGGAATTGGGCTGTGTTTAGTGTAACTTTAGGTTTCAGAAGCTTCACATGCTTCTTGCGTCCCCTCTTGTTTTTGTCTCCCCTCTTGAATTAGGGCTTCCTCAAGTGCTACTCAGAAGGAGTCTGCGTCTCTCAGCTGCTTCAAGTGCAGCCCACCATCATTACACTGTAATCCTGTTGGTGTGATAGTAAGGTGTAGGGGAGGGGAAGCTGTATTAATATCTTACTGCTGCTGCAATAAATTAACAGAGACTTAGACGCTTAAAACAACATAGATGTATTCTCTTATGGTCCTGAGGGTCAGATGCTTGAAATCTATGTCAAATGAGCAAGATGTCAGCAAGGCTGGTTTCTTCTGGAGCCTGTAAGGGAGAACCCATTCATTCGACTTTTAGCTTCTGGAGGCTGCATGCATTTCTTGGCTGGTGACCCTTTCCTTGAATTACTCCAACCTCTTACTTCTCTTTCCACATCTTCTTCTTTTTGCTTTGACCTTTTCCCTCCTTCTCATAAGGGCTCTTATGGTTTAATTTAAGACCCACTAGGGAGACCCAGGATAATTTCCTACCTCAAGATTATTTAACTTCATTCATATCTTGCAGGTCCCTTTTTACCATGTAAGATAACATAGTCACAGGCTCTGGGGATTAAGATGTGGTTATTTTAGCAGTGGTATGCCACGAGTCATACACCACAGGAGCATTCTGAACTCTTCTCATTAAATTTCAGTGTTTTACCTAGGTTTTATCTTAGGGCTATGACCTCCACAGGTGCCTCCCCAGTGCTATAACTTTTTTTTCCCCCTACTTGCCACCTATTTCCTTCCCTGGCTGAAGCATTCTCCATCAATTTCCTTGAATCCCAGATCCCTATGGACTATGCCATTCTTCCTTCTCTGCCCTTAGATGAGACGGGAATGCTAGGAGGGCCGGAGCATAGGAATGCCCTTCCCCTGGGGTGCCTGGGTGGCTCATTTGGTTTAGGCGTCCTAATTTGGCTCAGGTCATGATCTCACAGTTTGTGAGTTCGAGCCCCACGTCGGGTTCTGTACTGACAGCTCAGAGCCTGAAGCCTGCTAAAGATTCTGTGTCTCCCTCTCTCTCTCTCTGCCTCTCCCCCACTCACCCTCTGTCTGTCTGTCTGCCTGCCTCTCTCTCAAAAAATAAATAAATGTTAAAAAAAAATTTTTTTAAAGAATGCCCTTCCCCTTCCCGCAACAAAGAATGATGGACCAATCTCGCCTGTAGTGTAGACATTTGTTATGGAGAGCTTCTGGGAGTATTTTATAATGATTACTCATCCCTTCCCATCTTCCTGCCAGGGACACAAGGGTTCTTCTCAGGTCTTCAAAATGACAATCTGGTGGGGTTCCTGGAGGTAAAGCCCATGAAAGGGTGGGGGGTGCCCTAAGATCAAAGTCCCTGGCATTTTCACTCCAATACTAGGCCAGACTCAGCGGCCATAAATTCTTCAAAATGATCATTGCAGTGTTCCTTCCAGTATATGGCTCCAGCAGCTTTTACAGGAAGTCTAGCTGTGTCTTTATGGACGAAGTTGTTTCTCCAGATTTCAGAGTGGCAGTTTGCCTGCCCCACAGACTCAGTTCTCTAGTGGGCCCAAGAAAAATCATTGATTTTCAGTTTGTCTGGGGTTTTTTTATTGTTAGAACTGAAGTGATTACTCTGTACGTGTGGTGCTGAAATCCAGTGTCCAAGATTCTCACCATTAGAATGTCATTGCTTTGAGTTAAGTCATCGGTATCCATTTAGCTATTGTATCAGTCATATATGACCTGGGGATAAAAATGAGGAAACCGATTTCACATCAAATAATAGAGAAATGGAAGAGAACTTGGCCCCAAAATTTTGCTTTTCAAACAAGAAAATTGGCCATCAATGAAGAGAAGAGAGTTAAGGTGAATATACACAGAGAGTTTCATCTGCATTGGTCCTTGAGGTAAACTTAAAATGGCCTAACTTCTAGGGATATTTCAAAGCAGATTTTCAAAGAATAATTCACTAAAAATGAAATGTCAAACATTCCGTAGTTGACTTTACATCCTAGCACCTACCAAGATTTCAGACACAGAGCAGGTACCCAGAAAGGTGTTTTGTTTTTTAAATGAATCAAGAGATAAATAGGTCATTCCATGGCCTCTTTCATTCAGCTCTATAGGTGGTCAAGATCTTTTCTACTATGAACAATAAAACTGCAATTAGAAATTTTATCACAATTTAAACATTTTAAAACTACAACTAGAGAGTAGATAAATCTGGTTGCTGGTAAACTCATGCTAGGTTAGTATTTTTTTCCCTTTACTGTTGTCTTCCTTTTATAAAGTCACAAAAATGTTCCTTTTGAAGATCTCCATTGTGCATTTATATGAGTTAGCAACCGTTGCCTAACAAACTACCTCAAACTTAATGGCCTAAAACTACAAACATTATTATTACTCTTGAGTTTGTGTATCAACAGAGTGGTTCATCTTGTCTTAACTTGCCTACTTGTACATCTGCTGTCAGCTCTGTGTCAGTCAGTGCTGCTGACTATAAATAGCTCTTAGATCGCTTCAGCCGGGTTCTCTTCTGTAGGGGTCTGATCCTCCAGAAGGTTAGCCAGGGCTTTTGAGATGGCCAATGGTTAGGTTCCCAAAGAAAGTGAGCAAAAGCACCGCATGAAGCCTAGGCTTAGAACCATTGCGCTGTCACTCCCACCATATTCTCTTAGCCAATTTAAGTCACAAGGCCACACTCAAGGGACAGGGGACCAGACTCCGTCTTAATGTAGGGAATACACAAGTTGCACTGCAAAGGCTGTGGACAGAGGGAAACGTGAAGAATTGTAGCCAATTTTGCATTCACCCTACAAGTTTCTAACTTTGGAACCATGTTTCCCAAATGTCCAAAATACTACTTGACATTACATTGAATGGATGCTGAATTTAGAATAAATGACAAAGAAAAAGTGGAGCCACTTCTCTGGTCAAATTAGGTTCAAGAAAGGTATTCAATAACAAGCTTCCTGTAAGCAAGTTACCAAGTTACTGGAGTCTCTGTGGCACTGAGGAGGGAGATCTGCTGAGTAGCTCTCATTATTCCTAGGGAGATAATGTTGGCCCAGGATGATGGTGTCTTGGCTGGGTGGCCTGATTTCTGAGCATTATAGACATCACTCTGGAGCAGCAACTTCCAACACTCGATCCAGATCATTCCTCTAACTTTATAACTCACTATGAACCTATTAATAAAGCATATAATTTGTCTTTGTATTTAGGATTCAAAGTCTTTACTTTCCCTTTCTGACCACCTTTGCAAACTGAGCTAATGACAACAGGACTTTCATACACATCAAAACAGCCTTGCAAACTGAACGAGGACTATCATCCCTGTCTTGCAGGTCAGATCACGTAGACGGTACAACTTAGCGAAACTCATAGACTGGTCAATCGTGGGGCCAGAGGTCCATCTGCAGTTTCCAACTAAGAGGCTCATATTTCCTGGGGGTTATCTTTGCCTCAAGCACTTCCTTCTGGATTTCAGAAGATAGCTAAGTTTTGGTGTGAACCAATGCTTCCCTGATGAGCCACTGTCTCAAATATCATGTGTTGAAGCTGCCCTCACTGTGGGCTTTAAAATGTGTTTTTACAGACTAACTCATTTACTCCATTATTCCAAGTGGGCCTCAGGGAATTTTAAGGGAGAGATAAAGAAACACAAAAACAGGCAACAAATCCAAATCCAGTTACATTTGGTATGAAGAAAAGAATTAATTTTCCTTTCTTCCTACCCTATAAAGATTTAAAGCTACAAAGAACCCTCATTAACCTTATGTCTTATCCCTATTAATTATCAATAATAATAATCAGAGCTGGTAGTTCAATGCTTTGTGGGTTAAATTATGAAGCCAACGCTGATGATGTTATTATTGTTCATAATAATCACGGTGTGATTAGATGCTTTTACATTTTCACCTCCCATCTCAAGCCTCCACTGATTAATTCTCATAATACACCCTATTTAATTAAGTGTCTTTGCCCTTATTTTGCAAATGGTAAATTAAGGTACACAGAGGTTAAATCCCTTTCTCAGTACTACTGGGAGAGGTCATTTTCTGGATTGTGACATCTGAGCCCTGTACCCTGGGAAGCCTGGAGAAATGAAAAGGGCATGGTTTTTAAAATAGGATAAACCAGGGTGTGAAGTCACTTACTAGCTCATTGATTTTAAGACAGAGAGTGATTCTCCGAGCCTCAGTTTCCACTTGTGTAAACGACCTGGCAGGAGTATGGTCAAAAAGTTCCCGGCACTCAAGGAATTTGACTGAGTGGGAGATAATCAGTCATATTTAATTTCCTTCCCAATTCGTTCCTATGATTCTCTTCAGATAGAAAACTTGCCAAGAAGACTAACTGTTGAATTTGCCAACACCTTAGTCTACTCTTGCATTAATTCAGCATTCATCTACTGCATACACTTTGTATGCAAGATATAATTTTCAGTGTCACGAAGAGTTTCTGTAAATGTGGCCTTTAGACTTGCAATAGGATTGCCTAGGATGATTGCTTATAAAATAGATTCCTGGATGCCATCTGAGATCTAATGAATCAGAATCTCCATAGGTAGAGATCGGCTATCTGCATTAGCACTCCAAGTGATTCATCTCCATCATGAAGTTTTAGATCTACTATAACACCTATAAGTTTTCTATCCTATAAAAAAAATAAAGATTAAAAAGAAATATAATTCACATGTGTAAATTCATATAGCAAAATGTATGAAACTATTAAGTACTCTAAAGAATGTTCAAACACATCACTAGGAAATTTGGGGCAAAAGGGATCACTTACTGCCAAAAGTGATCAGTGAATTCTCCAAGCAAAAGGTGATACAAGTTTCCCATGAAAGTGTGGCCATGGTAAAGATTCAACTCTTCCCTGCACCTTTGGCCAGAGCTCGACCTTCCAGAACCCTAGGTAGTTGTGTTTACCGTAATGTGGCCTCTGGCATCATGACAGCAACAAATCTTGGACCTTATATTTATAGTGTCCAGAATCCTGAAATACAAAATTATTTTCTTTTTAACCATGGTTAAAGCTATAAGTTCCAAAATCTCACTCTGAACCTCAAAGACTGAGGATTGATTTCTTTTGTTACCCACACTCTACTGGGACAGTGCTTCCCAGAGAATATGAAGGTAGAATGTCCTTGTTCCTGGTTCCAAGGAAGAGCCAAACTATGTAAAGCAATGTAAGAACATGTTACTAATTCAAAACATTAACCCACTCTATTGATTATTAAGGAGCAATTTCCCCATTGCATCATTTGTAACCCTCCCTCATTTCAGTTGCCGCAACACCATAACATAGTGTGATGAACTCCACAAACATGATAATAATCAATCAACATTCGCATCTTCATGATTCATCTCATGTTTCAAATATATCAACTCATCTCCTTGTTAATTAATTGGAGCATTGAGAAAATGTTCAGGAGCGGTAGAGAAGCAAGACTGTAAGGGTCCACGGCTTCCAGTTCAGAGATGTTTGTACTCAAAGGTCTTATCCAGAAAGTTTGCTTCTCCTTGTGACTCTTGGCATCTTGTAATTTAAAACACCCATGAGAAGTTCTGGGGGAATCCCATAATCTTGCTGCAAATGGTACCCATCTGGTCCTTGCTCATATCTTGCATCAGTAGGTTAAAAATTGAATAAAAATATCTAAATCCTACATACCATCAGGAAATAAATCAAGTAAGATAATCTAAGAAAAAATGAGGGTGGCTTCCCAACAAGTATCTTGTTTAATAAATATATTAAATGGAAGATGTTATAAATCTGGAAATCATTCTTCCCATTTCTGGTGAATAAAGAAAAAGAAAAATGAGTATGAGCCAAGGTTGATATTCCCTTAGGTCCTTACCAGCAGTGTGGACCCCAGTACCACTCCTCTATCTTTAAGTGTATATTTCCTTACTCCTGTGCGGACAGTCAGGAGGATGGATATAACTTGAAAACCTGGAAATGTAAGAAGGGAGGATATTCCAAAAGGAGGGAACAATTTGGGTGGACACAGTCATCAACACCTCCGACAGCATCAGTGTTTTCAACTTCCCTTTACTGGGTTTTGCTACATTTCAGACAATACAATCTTATTTATCTACACACAAAACCTGTGGATGGCTACAATAAAAAAATACTTTTTTAAAAAAATAAATTTATTTCTTTTTTAAAAGTCTATTCATTGAGAGAAAGAGAGAGAGAGAAAGCACACGCAAGCAGGGGAGGGGTAGAGAGAGAGATCCAAGCAGGCTCCATGCAAGCAGCAGTATCAGCAAGGAGCCCAATGTGGGGCTTGAATTAGGAACCGTGAGACTATGACCTAAGCCAAAATCAAGAGTTGGATGCATAACCAATGGAGCTACCCAGGTAGCCCTAAAAGAATTATTAATGAAAAGGAAAATAACAAGGGTTGGCAAGGATGTGGAGAAATTGGAACCCTTGTACATTGCTGATGGTGATATAATACCATCTGTGTATAATACCAGCTGCTGTGGAATACAGTTTGGTGGCTTCTCAAAGAGCTAAACATAAAATTACCATATGACCCAGCAATTCGACTTTCCAGGTATATACGCCAAGTAATTGAATATCGGGACTCAAATATATATGGTACACCAGTGTTCACTGCAGCACTGTTGGAGGAAGTAATCAAGAGGACATGCCTGCCAGTTGACCCTCAAGCTGGTCCTAGGCAATCAGAGGCTCCTCACCTGCTCCCCTGTCCTTAGAATGTACTGTCCGTTGTTCACAGCAGAAGCTGTTTTCAAGGACACAGCCTTGAGAGAGCAACGTATTGTTAAGACCATCTAGACAGTATATGTGTGACTGCATCCAGTTAAGACCTCTACATGAACTTAAGATTCTGGGGGGTGGGTGTCAAGATATGCTTATCTTGTGGCCATCCCAAACAAGCCTTGTGTATAAGTTCCCTTGCTTATTAAAACTACCATCTACAAATCTGAGTGGTCTCTTTCTCAGGTCTCTCCTTACCTTCCATGTATGGTGCCCCGTTTCAGATTTCACCCAAGAAGATTCTAAGGTTTCAAACCAACAAGCATTATTCACAGTAGCCAAAAGGAAGAAACAACCCAATTGTCCATCAACAGATAAATGGCTAATCAAAATGTGGTATATTCATGTAGTGGAATATTATTAAGTCTTTAAAAAGAATGAAATTCTAATACATGCTACAACATGGATATACCTTGAAAACATATACTAAGTGACATAAGCCAGACATAAAAGGACAAATATTGATTGTATGGTTTCACTTATATGAAAAAAAGGCAAATTCATGAGACAGGAGATTAGAAGTTACTAGGAACTGAGGGAGAAGATTAATGAGGGGTTATAGTTTAATGGGTAAAGAGTTTCTGTTTGGGGTGATAAAATTGTTTGGAAATAAATAGTAGTGATGATTATACAATACTATGAGTATAATTAATACAAATGAATTGTACTCTTAAAATGGTCAAAGCGGCTATTGGGGTGACTGGGTGGCTCAATCCATTAAGCTTCTGACTCTTGATTTCAGCTTAGGTCACGATCTCTCAGTCATGAGATCGAGCCCTGTGAGTTCTTGACAAACTCACACAGGAAATAAGTAGCAGAGTTGAGAGGCAAAACCCTATCTGTCTAAATCAGCTCCCTTAAATACCAGATTGTTCTATCTTTTATACTCCCAAGTTGAGGGAAATTGCAGAGTGCAATGGACACACCTTTATTTTGTGTAAAAAGGATCTTTTTATTCTCACTCTTGCTTTTTTTGTCTCCTCCCCCCAGCAACTTAGAACAAATCATCATCATCTACAGTCTTGGATCTTGTGGTTTAAGAATCTTAACCCCCACTCCCCCATCACCCCAACTGTTAAAAATAGCAAAGCTTGAATGTGTTTTTATTCATATCAAGGACTTAGACGACAAAACACATTGTACCGTCATGAAGTTTCTATTTTCAACTTTTTGTTTGTTTGTTTCAGCAGTAGAATTTAGTGATTCATCACTCACATATAACACCCACTGTTCACCACAAGTGTCCTCCTTAATGGCCATCACCCATTGAGTCAACATTTATTTTTTAAAAAGTGGGGGGTTGGGGGTCAACTAGTCCTGATTCTGTGGAAGGAGGTTTCAATGCCATGGTGTCTGCCAGAGTTAAAACAATAGCATCATTTGAATGTATTCTTTGTATTTGTATTTCACGGGAATAAAATACAAACTTGTCAGGCTTTTCTATATGATCCTTTCTTACTTTGGTATTTAAAGGATAAAAATAGTAGCAACTGGGAAACCTAGGTTCTGGCCTCTGTTCTCCCACTGACTGGTGAGGGTACCTTGGAAAAGTGACTGGCACATAATCAGTGTTAAATAAATACTAGTTGTTGATTATTATTATTACTACTACTTAATGTCAGAGATGCCCTAGTCACTGTATCAATAAACTGAAGGAGTTTGATTTCATAACTTCTAAGTTTCCCTTTCTGCACATATTTTCTAGAATTCTAATTTTTTTAGGAGAAAATCAATCTGCAAATCTGTCTCTCCCACCTCTCTGGTTCCTCACTGGGCAAACTTTTTTTTTTCCTTAACTTCCAAAATTTGCTCTTGTTGTTAACTATAGCTTATTGTTTTCCCACACTTGGGCAGATTTTTCTTCCCTGGTCCCATTACCCCTCAGGTGAAATTGACACTTTCATGGCTTGGTGAGTGGAGTGTGAAATAATTAAATGTGACAAGCCTATTGCTTTCAGATTGAGTCCAACTCCCAAATAGTGGGATTGATTTTCCTGCAACTTATGACAAGAAATGGGTCTGACAAGTTACCACCCAAAAGGAGGCTTTCCAAAGAATTTCAAGCAGGTGAAATTTGGACTCACAGTGAAAACTGTCCTTCGTGCAATGATGTAGCTCACACGAGTTAACTCTATAACTCATCTACATAGAGCCAGACCTGTCATTTGTACTAATTAAGGGAAGGCCAGTCTAAACTCCAGGAGTGCATGCTTTAGAATTCCATTCAAGTCCCTCTGGGGATATGCTGATGGGAATAGAAAAATACTCATTGAAAACTAGGATCTGACATGCTAGTTATAACGCAGTGCTTGAAAAAGGAGTCTGGATCATTCTGGGTAGGCTAGATCGTCGTGTTTACTTACCGGACCAACTTTGTAGATAACGCACAGAACTTTATATGCTCTGAATTAGTGGACCCCCGAAATAACAGTTTAGGGGAATCACTTATGCTAAGCTTCTCACGTGTTCATGTGAAGGAACTTCCATTAGCAAAATATTCCTGGCCTCCTGATGCCCCCAGAGGAGGAAAAGTAGCATCTGATTGGTGGCTTCTGCCAAAAGAAATGGGCATGCAAAGCTTAATGTGCAAGTTTGTTTGGTTCAGGTCTGCCTCTCTGTATGAAGGCATGTTCTCAGCTTCCCTGTGCCATGTTCTAAGCTTAGTTGGGCAGGTTCTCTCTCTGCGATGGAGGCCTCTGTAGCAGCGACTGGCAGGTGGGCCAAACTTACTCAGGGGTGAAGTTCTGGCAAGCCCACCTGAGCAATAGAACCAACGCAACATAATCTAAGAGCGTTAACAACAACAATGGTGATGGTCTGATTTTCTCCTTTGGCTCCTGTGTCTATCTTTCAAATGGTTCTAAACACAGGCAGAAAAATAAGGTATTACTTATCGGGACGGGCATTATGTTCCACGGCGGTATCCAGGGCATGAGCCTAAAGTCAGTTCATCGTGTTTCTGTGCGCTCTGGGAGAGACCAAATATGTGTATTCTGTACGCATTCATGTAAAGGTCACAAGATTGAGGGTTAGAGATCCAACTTCAAGTTGAAGTTCTAACTGAGATGGGAGGCAGCATGGATTCAAGAGCCAGATCTGCCTGGAATAGCATCTTAGACCTGCCAAGTAGTAGCTTTACTAACTTTGGACACGTTCCATAACTCACTTGCACCTCCTTTTCCTCTGTGTAAACGGGAGAGAATAATGCACACCACGCGAGGCTGCAGGAAGGATCAGATGTGACGGTATGTGGAGAGAACTGACCATGGCCACGCTGCCTGCATATAGTAAAGGCTCGATGCACTGTGCCAGGAGAATGGTTTCAATCTCCTGACAGAAATTGACTGTTCCTCTGACAGCCTCTTGTTTCTTCATTTTCAAAAAATAAGGGACAAGACTCAGATGTTTATAAAGTCTCTACAGACCTGACGGTCCATGGTCCTGGCTTGCAGGCTCTGAGAGTAAAAACGCAGTACGTGTGAATTTGTGTATGAATGTGGGGTTTACATCTGTGTCCCACAGATTGTTGCTTCCTTTCTAGATCTCCAAAATTTTACCATTACTGGAAAACACCAACAGAGGGCATCAGGATTTAATTCTGGTTGAGCTGATCCTGGAGGCTGAGGTTCCGGTAGTCTGACAAGTCTCTAAGTGAAGCTCTTTCCCCCACAGGCGTGCTAAAGATTTCTTTCCCTTGACATTGCATTAACCTCAGCCTCTTCCTTCCCGTCTGGCACTGGGGTGCATGCTTTGGCTTCTGTTTCTAGAGTTTCTCCCCAGGGGGGTCTGTCTTTGCCTGGGATGGGAGATGACAGCATTTATGGAAACAGAACAGTGATTAATGACATCTGAGCTCCCTCTGCAGAGGGCTGAACTAAGGCATGGGGGTTAGAAATCCCGATCTACCCAAGGGCTGTTCTCAGGTTTCAGGTGACACCAGGGAACCTTCCAGCAGGCATACAGAGTGGGGCAGCCAATGCAAACATGACCGATGGCGAGCAGGGAGCCCAGCCTCTACCTAATGCTACCACAACTCCCTATAAGATGATGGTGGCAGACAGCTGGATGGCTCTGTGCCTCAGGCTAGACTTTGGCTAGAGGTACCATTGCATTTCACTCCAGGGACACTTGAACATCACCCTGAAGGAAACGGCTACGTTTGGAGCCCAGTGTCCTGGTATGATCTCCATCACCCACTAAGTGTGTCTTCTGCAAGAAACAAATTCCGGGAGTCTTGTTGTGTGAGTCTGCAAAATGGGATTAATCCCACTGCAACTTCCTTGTTGGGTGGTGTTGAGAGGAGGTGGGGCATATGCATGAAAAAACATCTGGAAAAGTGTTGCCACGTCTGCATAGAGGGCAGCTCATCGTCAGCACCTGTGGTCCTGGCAGACGTTCTGGCGGTGGCAGCAGAGTTGTCGGTCACGTCTGTGGGGTCAGGACAGCGACCAGAGGGGCTGGGCAGGGCTGCTGTTGAGAGCACCAGCTGTGGAGTTCAATGGTCTCAGTTCACATCCTACCTTTTACCTTGCGAGCCCCTTACAGTCTACAAAATGAGAATAATAGTGGCAACAGTGACCCCACATTTTGTGAGAAACATGCCAGATGTTTCATGTAAAGCACTCGGTGCGGGTCGTGGAATTAAGCGGATGCTTAATAAATTGTAGTTGTCATTGTTATAATTGTTGTTTCTTCCTAGTCACAGGAGGCATTCGTGAAGGGTGTTCTATTGCCTCACATCTGGAGAGCCTCTCCGGAAGACTGTGACTCCCAGAGGTCCCCCTTTTTCCTAAATTACCTTACCACTTAACTTCAGTGTCACCATCTTATGTGGCCTGGGCCATATGAGTAGAAGCCTTGTATAAATTCTGTCTTCCATGGCATCCTGGGCCCTGCATACCGGACACCGAACCCCTTGCCTCCAGCACCCAAAATATTTATATTCTCATCTAGCATTGTAGAGTTGTCAGGGCCCTGATGTGAGGACAGTAAGGACCAGAAAGGGGGAGGGACTGGTCCAAGTCATAGCCGATCATAAAGGACAAAACACCAAATCAGTCTATTTTGGTAATTTCTTCTTTCTACTGCACTGCATTGACTCTTAAAAGGAAGTGAATGGCATCAGTCAACTCCTAACAGGGCTTGAAGTTTGCAAACAATGCTAGAAACCATCTAGAATCCTCCTGTCTTCAAGTTGGTCTTTCTTGGCACCCATCCCAGACCTAGGCAATTTGGCCAACATGACTAGTAAAGTTCTTTGAAAGGTAATCCTCCACTGTGTCCCTGAAGGAAGGAATGCAAAGAGGGAAGGAAGGACTAAAGGAAGGAAGGGAGAGAGGGAAGCAGGGAGGAGGAAGGAGAAAAAGAGGGAAGGAGGGAATGAAGAGGAGAAGGAAGGAAGGAAGGAAGGAAGGAAGGAAGGAAGGAAGGAAGGAAGGAGAAAGAGAAGGGTGGGGGAGGGAGGGGAAGGAAGGAAGGAAGGAAGGAAGGAAGGAAGGAAGGAAGGAAGGAGAAAGAGAAGGGTGGGGGAGGGAGGGGAAGGAAGGAAAGAAGGAAGGAAAGAAGGTAGAAGGGATTTATTAAATTCTTCTGTAACAGGTACCATGCTCGGCACTGAACATCATATGGCATTTTATTTAACCTTCCACATAATCTTATTAACTAGAAATTGACATCCCTGACTTACAGACAAAGACATTGTTGCCCAGAGAGGCAAAGCTGGTTGTGTTAGGATTCTCATCGAAGTTTGTGTAACTATAAAATCTGTAGGACTGTCATAATGATGCCACCTCAAAAGAAGGTGCAGATATTTCCAGGGACATGGATTAACAGCTCCTGGCTTTAGACTTTGGATTAACAGAACTTTCCCTTGGCTTCCACTTGAGACATTTCTGTTTCACTCATTCGCTCTGTCATTATTCACTCCTTCTATCCTCCATTCATCTGTTTAATAAACATGTGGCACATACCTATGGCCATGGAAGATGTGTAAGCCTCCGGGCCTTTTCTCTCCACCCAGTCTCAGTGTGGTAGATTTGTCTGTTCCATGCCTGCAAATATTGGTGCACACACATGTGTACACATAGAAACCCAAAGCACCTTCCTCCCCTCACAGACATGCAGATACACCCAGACCTACACACTCACACTGGCCAGCTGTCTGCATTCAGAGTCTTTCCAGAGAGGGGACCGGGGAGTTTAAGCTGGAGATGCCCTGGGGCCACGCCTTGGGCCGATGTCTCTGGGAATTATCTGTGTTCTTGCTGCTCTGTGGACTGTGGGATGGGCCTATTCTCTCAGATGCTCTGCTCCAGAGGGACTCTGATGGCAGGTCAGGCCATGGGGTCTCTTTGGGTATTTGCAGGCTGACCTGGTGAGAGAGGAAAAGTCAGAGAACAGAAGAAGATCTATGTTGCAGCGAGGGAGTTCACCTGCACAGATACATATGGGGGTGGGTGAGGATCAGCTTATGGTTTGGGGATGATTTCTTCTAGCAGGGTACAAAGGAAAGCATGGTAAGCAGCGTGGAATCTCATAAAAAATACATAAGAAAAGAAACGGCGACAATGATAACAATGATTGAAAAATAATTTATCCGACTAGATACAATTATTTATTTCATTCATCTGCTCTCCCACTACTAGTTAATAAGCACATTTACTTCATCAGTCGCTGAGCTAAGAACTTTCCTATCTTCCAACAGTGCTATAAAATAAGCTGTTATGTCTATGTTGGTTTTTAAAACTTTTTTAAGTTTATTCATTTTTGACAGAGAAACAGACAGAGCGAAGGGGAGGGGCACAGAGCGAGAGAGGGAGACAGAGAATCCCAAGCAGGCTTCCTACCGTCAGCACTAAGCCCACTGCAGGACTCGAACCCACAAACCGTGAGATCATGAGATCACGACCCGAGCTGAAACCAAGAGTGGGACACCCAACCGGCTGAGCCGGCCAGGCACCCCTGTCTATGTTTATAAATATGAGAACACTGGAGCTTGGGAAGTTTCAGTGCCTTTCCTTAAGCTACAAAGCAAGCACATGGCAGAGTTCAGGCTTAAACCATTTTCTTAGGCTGCTTGTCCCCTCCCCTCCTGCGTTTCTGCTTTCTCACTTGTAAAATGTGACTATCGTTCTGTTAGATTAGATCAGAGACTCTTCCACCTGGCTGATGAGCAGCGTCCCTTAAGGGACTATTGGAAACTGCTCACACCCAGACCTCTGGGGGCTTAAATGGGACTCACAGCGTGTGTTTTTCACAAGGCCCCCACATAATTGTGAGGAGCGGCTAGGTCCTTATCTCAGGGGGTCCCAGAAAACACGGCCAGGCTTAAGATTCCATTTTTTAGTGTCCCTTAACCTGTCATCTGGAAGGTAAGAAAAGGGGGGATGGTCCACAGGTGGAGAGAGCTGAAATGGGGCCTGGAGCCAGTCTCAACTCTCCCCCCATAGGCCTGTCCATAAATCTCTGCTTTTTGGGACGGGAGCCAATGCAGATCAGAAGCATTTCGCCTCAGAGCATCTAATGTCTGGGTATGTCAGGTAAACGGGCAGCAAGTCTCTACAGGTTTTGCCAGCTTTGGAAGACAGCAGATTGTCCAAGCTGACAAGACATCGGTTCCCAGCCTTGCAAACTCTCTGTGCAGAAATCATGTTCTCTGAGCACTGATATTTAGCCCACCTAGAGAGCCAGTGGCCGGTATCCCCTTCCTCCCCCCGCGCCTACCCCCAATCTACTTGGGTCAGCCTTATCTTCCTAGACTTGTTCTCCCAGAGCGAGGTGATCATCTGGGATGCGCTGAGGGATCTGGAAGCTGGTTCCAGCCCTGTCATTCACTGTCTGAGCCATCCACACAAGCTTCTTTTCTTTCCTCACTCTTAGATCCTCACTTGGCTTCTTGAACTTCGAAAGGGAAAAGAAAACTAGCACCTGTTTACTCAGCTGAGATGTTGTCTCAAGTCACTATAACCTAGTGTTTAATAAGGACAGAGTCTCTGAAATTAGGCAGGCTCGAGTTCATATCTCCCTTTTGCTGCTGACTTGGTTGTGCAGGCTTATGCTGGTCACTTTACCTCTCTGGGCTTTAATTCATGTAGCTTTGGAGTTATCCCCAGCCCAATCCCACTAGTTTTCTTTTCATCCCTGGCACACGCCCAAACCGTCCATCTCAAGGTCATTATGCAGCTGTTCTCCCACTGCCCAGCTCCTACTTGCCACCAGGTAAGCCCTGCTCATTCTCCATCTCACCTGACACTGCACCCCTCAGGCCTGTTTCTGTCCTCCTCTACTGTCCCCAGTTTCCCAATTCTCTGTGCATAGACTTGCACCTACCTCTTGAATCCACCGGAAGTCCTTGATATGGAGCTCACCTGATGATGAGCTTGTCTATTTCTTTAGATTAGACTGCCTGTATTTTATTTCTGGCTCTGCTGGGTAACTGTCCATCTCTATTCTGATCCTAACCACCTTTTCCAGGACACCTGGTACCCACACACATGTGCTCTGGGGCTTACGCATTCTAGGGGACACCACAGCTGACAATTCCCCCGAATTTGAGAATGATAAAAGGCACTTGGAACATTAAAAAAAAAAAAACTTTTTTAAAAAAGCAGGGGGCGCCTGGGTGGCTCAGTCGGTTAAGCATCCGACTTCGGCTCAGGTCATGATCTCGCAGTTTGTGAGTTCGAGCCCCGTGTGAGGCTCTGTGCTGACAGCTTACTCAGAGCCTGGAGCCTGCTTCAGATTCTGGCTCCTTTTCTCTCTGCCCCTCCCTCGCTCACACTCTGTCTCTGTCTCTCTCAAAAATAAATAAACGTTAAAAAAAATTTTTTTTAAAGGCACTTGGAAAGAATCTTCCTTTGTGCATTTATTTAATCAGTAAATATTTATTCCGGCATCACAATAAGAACCAGGATATCACTAGGAAGAAGGCACACCTGGTCCCAGCCCTCAAGACATTGATGGATACAGAGGAGGACAGATGTCTAAGTAGACGAACGTATAAGGTACAGTGAAAGGGAGGTCAGGTGCCATCAGGGCATAGAGGAGGGGGTGCTGCCTCAGTAAGAGTTCTTAGCCGAAAAAACTCTCTTAAGCAATCTAAGCAGAAAAGGAGCTGATGAAAGGAATAGATTGAAATGGCTCATAGACAGCCAGGCGTAATAATATCCAAACTACAGTGTGCGAATGTGGCAGCAAATCCCAGCCTGCTGCTCTCTGCCCAAAGATGTCAGAACATGCCGCTGGCCCTGGGTGTGGGACTCTAGAACCTCCACCTCCTGTGGCCTGAACACCGGATGCTTCTACCGTCAGCTTCACCAGAAGGAGATTTTGTGCACGTCTCCTTCTTCATGTACCTGACTTTCTATTCAAGGTCTAACATGGGTGTGCCTGATTGGTCAGGCTGGGGCTGTAACCGATCACATTGGAATAAGACAGGACATTGCTAACCAGAGAGAGAATGTGTGTGTGTGTGTGTGTGTGTGTGTGTGTGTGTGTGTCCAAAAGCTGCTGAGTAGGCGAAAAAGCGAGGCAAGTATCCATTACAGATCTCCACAGGAGAATTTAGGGGGATGGATAGTAGAATGGAGTGTGACAAGGTCCTCAGCATTGATGTCTCCGCTGAGCCCTGAAACAAGGCAAGAAGTCAGCCAGGTAAAGACAGGTTGCAGGGAGTGTTCATGACAAACAGAACAGCAGGTTCGTAAGCTTGTGGATGGAAAATGGCAACAGTTCCATGTAGCTGGAATAGATTTGGAAGGGGGATGGCCAACGTTGGGGTGGGAGTGAGTAGAGCCAAGACCCTGAAACCTTAAATCCCCTCCACTGAGAAGCCAAAGCAAAAACTAGACAGCCAATGTTCTCCAGAGAGACAAAAAAAAAAAAAAAAAAAAAAAGAAGAAGAAGAAGAAAGAAAGAGATGGTTACACATTCCAAGACCGTTCCTATAAGTGTCTCTGATGTTTCATTTCTTCTTTTATTGAAGACACATCATTGCAGCTCACTTTAAAACTCTCTGTAAGTAGAAATCCCTCACCATTATGGAGAATCTCTCCCATAAAATCACACAGGCGTGGGCTGTTTATGGAAGCATGAAACATTCCTTGCAGAAGACATCATTTCGTATTCATGATGGAAACCTCATCAGACTCTCTTTGGAAATTAGCACAAGAACTGCATTTCTCTGCCTCTCAAGTCTGCAGGGTTCCCCTCACACCTCTTGACCTGTGTAAGGTGCAGCTCATATCCCTCCTCCTGCATAGAGACGCCCTCAGCTGTGCAGATCCCCACGAACGCCTTCCTAATAGGACTTCCTCTGGCCAGGAGTCCCTCACACGCTTCCTGTTCTCAGGTGCAAACACTGCCTCTTATTACACCCTCTTGCAATGAAAAGGGAGGGCAGCTCTCAACACTTTTCACATGTAAAGATTCATTTTTGTAAGCTCTCTCCAGAGGGGGAAGCTGGAACATGATCTGCGTATTTAGCAATACCTAAGCAGAACTCCTTTGCACGCAGAGGTCTCAGTCTCCATGCCAAATTAATGTGCAAGCCAATTCGGGGCCCCTCAAGGAAGTGTCCTCTCCCTGAGACAGGATTCACACCAGTAAGTAGGGTAGGGGTGTGTCACCTGTCCGGGTATCCATGGGAAATCATGGGAGCCAGAAGGGCGAGATCATTGTTCCAAAGCTAAGTGAATTTCTTTCATTCTTGAACCTGAGTGAACCGGCATCTACAGAAGGCAGTTTTCTTAGTTCTGTCCCTATGTGATACGAGAGAGAGAGAGAGAGAGAGAGCATTATCCCTTTAAAGCATAATAAGAGTGTGTGCAAGCCAAATTCTCTCAGTCATTTCTTTGCCTTTAAAATGAAGATATAAAAAGGAAAATACGCCATCACCTCCATGGGACACTGCTTCTTAAGACTTTGAGTCCATGGGGCATCTCGGTGGCTCAGTTGGTTAAGAGTCTGACTTCGGCTCTGGTCATGATCTTGCAGTTTGTGGGTTTGAGCCCCACGTCGGGCTCTGTGCTGACAGTTCCGAGCCTGGAGCCTGCTTCGGATTCTGTGTCTTCCTCTCTCTCTCTGCTCCTCCCCCACTTGCGCTCTGTCTCTCTCTGTCTCTCAAAGACAAATAAATGTTAAAAAAATGTTTAAGACTGAATCCTGAATCCTTTCCTTCTAGGTAAATATCCTAACATCTGGACAGGTGATCATTTAATGACTTTCTGAAGGTGCTTTTGTGTGGGGACCATTTGGGGTACATTTTAGATTGGCGTAAATCAAGGCATCTGAAATTTCATGGAGACCTGGCAATTCAGATTTGGCTTCAAGTCTGCGGAGAAGAGGCACTGAGTAGCCACCAGGACCTGAAACTGCTTTCTCATTTATGTTTTTTGTTTGTTTGTTTCTCTGCTTCTTTTTTTTTCCCCCAAATGTGTTTATTTATTTTTGAGAGAGAGAGAGAGAGCACAAGCAGGGGAGGGGCAGAGAGAGAGGGAGACACAGAATCCAAAGCAGGCTCCAGGCTCTGAACTGTCATCACAGAGCCCGACATGGGGCTTGAACCCACAGACAGTGAGATCATGACCTGAGCCAAAGTCAGATGCCTAACCAACTGAGCCACCCAGGCGCCCCTTCTCTGCTTCTGTCTTGCCTCTTGTCCTTCTCTCTTGGTCATGAGCATCTTCTGCCTTCTGCCCGTCCCTGGCCTATGCTGGCTGACAAAACACCCAACCCTCCATTCCTTTTTCAGAAGCAGTGCCCACTGGGTTCTGACTCAGTCTTTCAGTTCCCCAAACCCAAGCTCCTGAATGAGGAGGCCAGTCATGTCTGTGCCTGGCTGTCTGTTCCATTGTGCTATGGTCAGGCTCAGGAGGTCGCTGGGTACATAGCACAGTTGTGCTCATTCATTAAGAGTTATTTTAGGGTGGCTTCCCTGAGATAGGTTATGGGCAGAGCAGGATTTTAAAGCTATATTAGTCACCTATTTCTACCTAACAAATTGCCCCAGAATTTAAAATTGTAGTAAACATTTATTATCTCACAGTTTATGTGGGTCAGGAATTTGGTAGCAGTCCAGGTATCTAGCTCATAATCTCTCATACGGTTGCAGTCAAATGTCAGCAGGGGCTACAGTCATCTGCAGGCTTGACTGAGGCTGGAGGATCCATTTCCAATGTTGACTCACTCATGTGCCTGCAAGTTGATGCTAGCTTTTTCCAGAAGGCCTCAGTTCCTTCCGGTACAGTCCTCTTCATGGGCTTCCCAAGTATCTTCATGACATGGCCACTGGTTCCCCCTGAGCAAGCAGTCCAAGAGAGATGAATTAGAAGTCACAGTTGTTGGGTTTTTTTTTTTTTTTTAATGACTTAGCCTCGGAAGTTACACGCCATCATCTCTATAATTTCCCATTGACTCCAAGTTCAGTCGTGGTCACGTTGGGAGGGGGCTATGCAATGGCATGAATGCCAGCTGGTGAGGATCATCGGGGGCCACCTAGAAGGCTGGCTGCCGCAAGAGCTGGCACTAGTATTGTTCCAGGGACAAAGATGCAACATCGTCCTTGAGTGGCTCATGCCAGTATCTTTCCCCTGGGTGATCAGGAGGTTCTCTTTTAGATACGTCCTCAGTATCTGCTGTTTTAAATTCAAAATTAAAACTAACTTTTGTGCCTTAGAGTGAGAGATGCTGTACAGCTGGTTAACTACATAGTCATGATTTGTGGGACATCATCCACCCAAGAGATCTGTTCTCATTTCCCTGGAAATGTGTCGCACAGCCCCTGCAGAGAGCCGTGCCTAGCTCAGTGTGAAGTGAGGAGTGGGTTCCCATATGTATTCACTGACGGCAAAGATTGATGGGTCGTTGAGCGTAGGAAATCCTCTTAAAAGGAGGTAGGGTAGAAGCAAAGAAACTCATGATTTCTATGTAGGAGAGATGAACATTCAATTGCTTTGACTTCTACAATGTTGGCCACCCTTTCAGAACCCGGAATTGGCAGAGGAAACAGGAGCTAAGTAGAAAATAATAAAAGCAAATTCTATGTGCTTATTGCCAAGGAGGAATGATTCTAGGGAAAAGGTTAAATCCGGAAGCCTGGGCTGACAAAATAACATGTTCTTGAAACCTCTTAAAAGTGCAGAGAAATGTTTCGTGGCAAGGCCAGAAGGCTGGAGATCTGGCGCCTAATCCTCAAATCGGATGCACTGCCTTTGGATTGATTCTCCCGTGCAGGGTAGATCAGGACTAAAAGCTGAATTTTGAATTTTGATTTACTTGTACAGAGTCATTAACAAAGAACTTCGCCACTTGATAACAGTGCAACCTTAAATAAGAATTGCCATCTCTCTGAGCCTCTGTTTTTTCTCTGTTAAAAAAAAAAAGAAGAGTAACCACCTTCCCTACTTCCTGATGCTGTTTCAAGTATCAAATCCTGGAAAGCACATGTAGATTTGAAAAAGTTCAAGGAAGCCTCTTACTGGCCCAGGAAGGTTTGGGGACCCTTGCAAGGTTTTTACTTTAAAATGCAGCCGCTCCTACTTCGGGCGTGCGAGTATCGTTGGGCAAAGAAGCTGTTCAAAGCACCAGACACAGAAATCAATAGAGTTATGGACAACAGGGTCCTTAGTGATAACAAAAAATAATATTCACTTTCATTCTGGGCTTTGTGGCCATATTAGGAGCAAATATCGGGTAAAGTCTCTCTTTGGATCCAAGTGTATGAGAAACACAGCTCCGAACCTGTGGGTATGAGCATGTCTTCTGCCGATGCAACTGCAGGTTGTTGCTCTGCAGACAGACCCAGTGAAGACAGCAGGAGCCAGAGACAGTCGAAAGAAGTAAGGAAGAGTGGGGCGCCTGGGTGGCTCAGTGGGTTGAACGCCCGACTCTTGATTTCGACTCAGGTCATGGTCTCACAGTCGTGGGATCAGGCCCCATGTCGGGCTCCGCCCTGGGTGTGAAGCCTGCTTGAAGTTCTCCCTCTCCCTCCCTCCCGTTTGTGCTGTCTCTCTCTCAAAAATAAATAAATAAATAAATAAACATAAAAATAAGGAAGAGAGGGGCGCCTGGGTGGCTCAGTCGGTTAAGCGTCCGACTTCGGCTCAGGTCATGATCTCACGGTTCATGAGTTCGAGCCCCACATCCGGCTCTGTGCTGACAGCTCAGAGCCTGGAGCTTGCTTCAGATTCTATGTCTCCCTCTCTCTCTGTCTCTCCCTCAAAAATAAATACTAAAAACAATTTTTTTAAAAAATAAGGAAGAGAGACCAGGAGAAAATCCTGATGCTTTTCTAGCTCCTACTTCCACGTGTTCCTCATATCCAGCTGCACTCCTGCCCTTGGCTTTCTAAAGACTCATCCCCTACCCACCCCTTATAATGAGTTTCCTTTTTTGCATAAGTTAAGTGAGGGTCTGATTTCTGTTGTTCAGAATCAAAATAACTCTAAATAATATCATTCCTATAAAATGAATGATTTGTTTCAATTTATGATTCCGCTAGAATTGACATTGGCGTGGCTGCAGTAAGAAGCTATCGTATTATTGTGAGACATAGGAACACGATGATTAAGAATGTGGACCCAGGATCCAGACCACCCGGGCTCAGTCAAGTACCGGGGAAAATCTCTTAACCTCTCTGTGATTCAGTTTCTTTATCTACTGAATGCTGACAATGATAATGATACCTGCCTGGGAGGATTTTTGTAAGGATTAAATGAGTTGTTAACATGATCCGGGTCACTTACGACTGCTTCATCTTATGGGGCAAGAAAGTTACTGAGGTCCCAGCCCTGGCTCCAATCTGGACTTCTCAAGAACCTACTTATCGTTATACACATACAGAGGGAAAATGCCTTTGAGTGCTGACAAGAGTCATTGTTCCTTGTGATAATGTGATGAATTCTAAGTAATCAAAATTCCATGGTGAAATCAGCTACCACTGCCATGGGGAAGACAGCCGGGACCCTGAGCCTCTGATGGGAAGCCCCAAATGAAAATTTACGTCCATGCTCAAAAATCATGGAGCTAGGGGTTGATAATTGAGATTCTGGCTGAAGCAGAGTGAACAAAGATGCTCCAATTAAATTCTGCACAGGAGCTAATTAACCCATTTATGTGTTTTCTTCCTTTGTGCAATAGGGAAGCACATTATCGCCGTTCATATATTTGCAACCCATCAGTATGTTGTGTGTGATTTTCCCCCTTGAGTAACGTGGGAGGGGTGAGCTGTCCTCCACAGGATCTCCAAGCCACAAGTCATCTGTCCGAGGCTTCTGCTCAGTTGTGACATGAGCTCTGGGAAGCTGACACATGCTTTGCTCTTCAAGCAAATCACAGGAATCATCCAGGAGGGCTCCTACCACTAATCAGTTCCATCTCCCAACACAGGGTCCTTCAGACCATCCGGAGCTGGTCGCTGGAGTCACCTTGAGGAAAGGGCCTCCATGCCGTGGCCGGTCCAGCAACCCTCTTGACCACTCAACGTTCCCAGAGGCTCTCCCTGCCGGCGTGCTAAGTGATTGACATGCAGGGTGCAGGACAAGGCGTCTTCCCGCCCACTGCAGCCATGTGGCAAAGGTATTTGCTTCCTTGGGAAGGAAGTGATTTATCTGTGGGAGAACACTGTTTCGACAAAGTTTGCGTAGGAACAGCCTCTGTCTCTGCAAGCATGTGGGTATGGGAGTGCACGCAGAAAGCAGTGAGAGGAAAAGATAAAGACAATGTGAATGCCATAAAAAGCCACTTCTTTATATGAATGCTTGAAAACATACGGTGTTGAAAAACTTCGGATCACAGGAATGAATCTGTGCCTAATTCAGCACAGCTACACTTCTTTTTTCTTCAGAATTAGTGAGCCTGCATTATCATTGGCTTTCTTATGTAAACCTTCACAGAGAGAAAACAGTCTTAGAAAGAAACAGGTGGGAGAAAAGAAGAGAAAGGGGGAAAAAATAAAAAGATTGATGGGAGGGGTATGGAAAAGGGAACAAAAGAGAATGCATTTGCTTCAAGCTTGAGTTGAAAGGTTTTATGAGAACTTTATGCATTAGTATAACTACTTACAATTGCATATGTATATAGGCTTTTCCTTTAGCCAGAGTATCTCAACAATAACCTTCTGGTTACTTGGCCTGATGTTCAAATTCAGGGATGAAACAATTTCCTTGAAGGATTTTGATCCCTACTGATTAACCTCAGTTTTTTTTTCAATAGAGGATGGGTACGTAACCAAACGCTTTTAACTTCAGATGCATATAAGTCCATGTTATTACCAATCATTCATTTGTTTCTAAAATTCACCATGTCACGTATTACTGAAACATAGGAATACACATTTTAGGGGTGCCTGGGTGGCGTCCAACTTCGTCTTAGGTCATGAACTCACGGTTCGTGAGTTCTGTGCTGTCAGCCCAGAACCTGCTTCGGATCTTCTGTCCCCCTCTCTCTCTGCCCCTACCCTGCTGTTTCTCTCTCTCTCTCTCTCTCTCTCTCTCTCTCTCTCTCTCTCTCTCTCTCAAAATAAATAAATAAATATACTTTAAAAGAAAGAATACATGGGGTGCCTGGTGGCTCAGTCGGTTAAGCATCCGACTTTGGCTCAGGTCATGATCTCACAGTTCATGGGTTCGAGCCCCACGTGGGGCTCTGTGCTGACAGCTCAGAGCCTGGAGTTTGCTTTGGATTCTGTGTCTCCCCCTCTCTCTGCCCCTCCTCTGCTCATGCTCTGTCTCTCTCAAAATAAATAAACATTACAAATTATTTTAAAAAAGAATACACATTTTATAATTAAAGACATTATTTTTGGGGTCAGTCAGGAAGATACAACTGTTTAACTGAAGATCATTCACATATCTAATGATCGTACGTTAAGCCTCCACTAAACATTCCACAGCAGGTTGAGCCAATGGCAGCTGTTGTTTTCGAGAACATGTTTGAACATATTTTCTCACAGTCTAGAGAGTTCACCTACAGTGGGTTGGACAGATTTGATTAATTGGCAACTAAGAGGCGTGGGTCCCCTCCCTGGTAGTATCACATCACATCACGATAGCTGTGTGGCCTTGAACGAGGTGCTAACCTCTTGGCACCCCTGGTTTCTCCTCTGTAAAGGGAGAACCATGGCGTCTTTATCTACCTTATATTATTGCCCAGCAGAAGAAATGAGGTTCTAGTTGTAGAAATTCTTTGAAAAGTTAAGCCTCTGAACAAAACACAAGTTTTCATGGATCCATACACACACATACACTATTCATGATCATGAATACATAATGTATGCCGTGTTGAATATGCTGTAGGTGTTTTGTGCTTTGAAAGCAAGAGCCTGGAGATCACAGCCTGTAGAAGCATATAATAGGTGTCCTCTGTGGGATGTAACCTAGGTGACACTCTGCACATTAAGCCACACCTGTGCTCTGACAGAGACGATAGTGTGTAGAGAATTTGCAGATCAACATATACCGAGGCAGAGAACACGACCGTGCAATAGCAGAGACAAGCTTGTCCATCAGTCAAGGCCATGCTAAGATACCACTTGAACCACATAGCTTTCCAGGACTGCTCTTTCCCCTGGGGAAAAAAAAATATCTCAAATATATGCACTTGTTTCACTTTTCTTGGTGTAGCCCTGAACTTTAAGCACCCATGCTGATCCCCTCCCCCAGCATCCACCTGGCACCAAATAAATAGGATTCCCAAACCCCTGTGAGTTTGAAGCCTCAGTTCTGAACTCCGATCCTGACCATGACCTTGAGTCATTCCTCAGATTAGATTCTACCTTGTTTGTGTTCTTCTGGCTTCCACCTGCAAATCAGGTCAATACATAGTTAGCAAACATCTGCTCTTTGCTAGGGTTGTGCTAAGTAATGGGATACAGCAGTGGGCAATTCATGCCCCTTGTCCTCATGGAGGTTATGATCTAATGGGGTGCAAGACCATAAAACAAGTCCAGTCTTTAGACCGGGGAAATCCATGGAGAAATTCCCAGAAAAGGTGGTGTCCAATCTGAGACCCAAAGGCTGAGAAGGTGTTAATTGGAGGAAGGTACAGTTGAGAAGGAAGGGAAGGCAGAATGTTCCAAGTAGCACAACTGGGAGGCAAGAGAGAATCTGCTGCATTTAAGAAATTGAAAGATGGGACAAAGGTAAACAGGAAGCAAAAGCCAACTTCTTTATTTACAGTTCCCAACTTTGGCTCCCATCCCTCCCCCACAGTCTATGAATCACCTCCCCAGTTTGGGCCAGCACTGTGATCCCTTCTTCTGTTTGATCTCAAAAGGGACTTGCTATGGACTGAATGTTTGCGTCCCCTCACGTTTCATACATTAAAGCCCTAATTCCCAGTGGGATGATATTTGGAAGTGGGGCCTTTGGGAGACACTTGGGTTTGGATAAATTCTGGGGGTAGAGCCCCCCCATGAGGAGATTGGTGCCCTTGTAAGAGGATGAAGAGAACTTTTCTCTTTCTCTCTCTCTCTGACAAGTGAGGACACAGCGAGAAGACAGACATTCACAAAGCAAGAAGAGGAACCTCACCAGACACAGAATCTGCCAGCACCTTGATCTTGACCTTCTAGCATAGTGAGTGCTGACTGTTGTTTAAGTCACCCAGTGCATGGTGTTCTGTTAGGGCAGCCCAAACTAAGACAGGACTGATTTCCCCTGACCTTGTAAATGAAAACCAATCCATCCCAAGTCTTCTTTTACATGTGCTTAGTATTGTAAGTCTCTGATCTCATTTTATTTTCCCCATCAGATTGTCAAGGTATGGGCAATCTTTGTATTTTCTCCCAAGTACCCAGGACAGCGTCTGGCAATGCATTTTTCTATGATAAATCTGTATGATGTAACTTTTTGGTTTAAAACCCTTCAGTGACTCTGCAATGATTTTCAGATAAAATCCTATTCCTAAACACTGCTCACGAGTCCCAGCCCCTGTTAGCCTGCTAGCCTCCTCTGTGCAACCTTTTTTCTTCTCATTCTCCCTTCCAGCTACACAGCCGCTCCTCACTCTCCTGTCTTGGAGCTCTCACATGCTTTTCCTTCTTCTTGCCCTGCCCAGCCCTGGTCCCCACCCGGCCTGCACTCTCACTCCTCTTTAAAGTCTCAGCTTATATACCACTTGTGCAGGGAGGCTTTCTCTGACGATCACTTGCTTGCTCCTGCTAGGACATGGCACTTATTATGCTTTATTGAAATTGCTTGTTGAAATGTTTTTCTCTCCCGCCGTCTCAGCCTCGGCGCTATTGATATTTTGGACTGGATAAGTCTGTTGTGGGGGCTGTCCTGTGCATGGTAGGGTGTCCAGCAGCAGACCCGGTCTTTACCCACTATGTACCAGTATCCCTTCCCCCAGTTGTGACAACGACGAAGCATGTCTCCAGACATTGCCAAATAAATATCCCCTGGGGCACAAAACACCATTTGAGAACCTATGCGCCCAACTCTTTAGAAGGTAGGGACTGTGTTGTATTCACAACTGCTTCCCTAACCTGGCGTGTAGTAGAAAGCCACTAATCAAATGTTGCATAAATGAATAGACGTTCCTGCTATAAACTCCTGTGTCAGGAGCATTGGTAGGTCTGAGTTTTGCGTTGCTCTTTGATGAATGGGTGAAGCTTGCATGAACGTGGTGGTCTTCTCACTTTGGAACCCATCCCCTCCCTGCCTGTTACAGCTGTCCTGGTAGCAGTAGGGGACTCATCCCCTGCCGTCCCCACACATACCTCTTTGGGCTGCCCTGTCCACCCATTTCCCCTCTCTAAAACAGAAAAAAGGTTCCGACTCCCCGAGCTTCCCGCATCAAAGACATTTAAGCTTTTAATGCGAATCCTGATTAATTAACAAGGGCGCAGGACTTACATACATTTTCAAGTTGCTTTTATCTCTGGAAGAAAAGACGCCTTTTGGCAGATACTTTCTGTTCACTGTCTAGTTCAGCATTTCAAAGGGCATGCTTTGATGGGCTGAACGGGTTACCACTTTTTGTGTGTGAAGGGCAATGACTAGTAATTAAGGGACAGACCCCTTTATGTCAGTTCCAGGGGAAAAAAAAATCAAATTCAACATCAGCTTCATCCCAAACTGGCTTCTATTGAAGCTGGAGGGCTCTGGCTGGTGTTGCAGGGCAAATGCGAGAAGGGGAAGAGCATGCGTAATGTGGGAATGGCTGCATCCCTTTGCCTCCAATAAAGAAGCTAACATTTGTTGATCACCTATTGTATACCATATCAGCTCTCCCACAAACTCTATGAAAGACTCAATATCATTTCATTGGACAGATTGAAGATGTTAAGTTTTGGAGCTGGTGAGTAATTTGTCCAAAATATAACAGGTGGGCCAGCCATGTTTAGAATACCATGAGTCTGGCCATATTCTTTTCTCCAAACTTACCTTCCCTCAGCACCCCTGTATCTCCCCCTTGCTCATTTATTCCTACTAGAATGGAACCAAAGAAGGGCTTATTTTATAGCTTTATGCGAATAATTCATTTTTTCCATCAGGCCGTCCAAGTCTCATCCAGTCAGGGCTCCTGCAGTACCCTGTATCATCCTGTTGTAGCCTCCATCACAAACTTTTTGTAAGTAATGTTTACTTCGTCTTCCCATCTAAAGCATAAACTCATAGTAAGTAGGGACGTGAGCTTTCTTGTTGACTTAGGTGTCCTTGTTTCACACGGGGACTGGCATGGAGCAGGTTTCAAGGAATGGTTGTTGAATATTTACTGAGGACCTGCTATGACAAGTTGGCTGGTTGCTTGCAACACCTGCCCATCCCTTCTTCCTTAATAACATAATTCTCATTTTTACCTGGAAGGCCACACCTCCAACTAAATGGCTAAAAAGACATCCCCAGCTGCTTTGCAGTTAGAAGTGACTGTGTAATTAAGTCTGGTCCCTAAGATATAAGCAGGATTGCTGTGTTTGAACTTCCACGGAGTCTCCTCTTACTCTGTCATACTACTTAGATCATGCATATGATGGCAGAGAGAGTTCAGGCAGCCCTTTTGGACCATGAAGAACAGAGCCACACCTTAGGGATTACAAAGGAAAACTGTGGAAGTGATCTGGATTCCTGATGACTCTGGAACTGTTAGAATAGTTCTGCACTCTATCTCCAGACTTATTTTATGAGAGAGGGAGAATTAGATTTCTATCCTATTTAACTCACCATTTTGGGGTTTTTATTACTTTCCCCTGAACCAAATCCCACCTGATACAATGACTAAGTTCAGAGCACTGTTCCAGGCACTGTGAGGCATGCCACATGCCCACACACCTATTCCATGCCTGTGTGGACCTCACAGCCCGTGGGAGAGCTTCTATGCATCCATATATGATGATTATATACTCCAGTCATATTAATTTTCCTTTTAGCTTCCAAATGGTAATCACCGCAAGAAAAGGTAGGATAAAATGCTCAGTGGGATATGAATTGGGAGGTACCACTTACAGCAGCGGGCACCATGCTGTAAGGAGAAGACGCCCCTCAAACTTGGCCGTGAATATTCATGAGAATTGGGATCTGCAGAGAATGGGATGAGGTTGAACACCCCAGGAACAGAAAACATAGGACATGTTTGGGAGAAAGCCAGAGATTCTGCCTCATGGAGGGCAAGAAGAAAAGAGTAGCCTGTAACGTTTATGTGTATGGACTCTGTAGTTAGTTTTCTTGGGTTCGAGTTCCAGCTTGACTATCTACTAGGTATATGACCTTCGCTGAGCCACTTTACTTTCATGAGCCCTATGTTTTTCATCTGTACAATGAGGAAAGTCACTGCTACCTTCTCAGGTTGTTGTTAGAGTTGAGTGAGTTTGTACGCACCGAAGACTCAGAAGAGTGGCTATCTCAAATAAGCATGCCCTAAATGTTCGCTATGACTGTCATCTCAAAAGACAAGGAGGGCTCGTTGAAACCACAGCAGACAGAGCCATGAATGTCAAGTTAAGAACTTCATCCCCTTATTATGAAGGTACCAAAAAGCTGCTGAAGGTTTGTAAGCAAACTTGCGGGTGACATAATGAGAGTTATATTTTGAGAAGCCTTAATGTGTCAACATTTACCGTCTTATTAGGCTTTCTCTCCCACACTCACCCCATCAGCCTACTGACCTGGCTGCCCCCTCTTCCCGGTACACACCTGCACTTAGCAATTCCCCAAGGCCTCTCTCCTGTCTCTGGGGCTCTTTACCTGATTGCTGACTTAGGCAAACCTGGCTGCTTCTCAGAGACCTGGCAGAGGAAGCCCTCTGGCTCACAGCTCCTGGGCCCCGTTGTTCCCATGGGATTTACTGAAGCCTGTGATTCGTGTCTCACTCCTCCACTTCCTCCACCCTCTCTGGAGTGATGTTATCAATGCTGACATTCTGACTCTCATCCTTGAAATATAGGCCAGTGATTACATCATGACTGGGTAATATGAGCCCTTTTTTCTTCCTTGGTGACAGTGGGAGCCATACAACCTTCGCAAATGCCTGCAGAGAAGGTTGTCCGTACCGTATGCTATGGACTGAACTGTGTCTCCCTGTCAAAAATTTATATATTGAAGCCCTAACCCCCAAACATGATGGTATTTGGAGATAGAACCTTTAGGGGCTAATTAAGGTTGAATGAGGTCAAGAGGGTGGGGCCCTAATCAGATAGGATTGGTGGCCTCATAAGAAGAAGGGATGGGGCACCTGCCTGGCTTAGTCAGTAGAGTGTGTGACTCTTGATCTCAGGGTTGTGAGTTCAAGCCCTGTGTTGGGTGTAGAAATTACTCAAAAATAAAATTTTAAAAAAGAAGGGATCTCTCTATTTCCCTCTCTCTCACCCTGCCTGTACCCACACACCAAGGAAAGGCTATGTGAGGATACAGAGAAAAGACAGCCATCTGCAATCCAAAGACAGAGCTCTCACCAGACACTAATCCAGCTGGCACTTTGATCTTGGACTCCAGTCTCTAGAACTGTGAGAAAATAAATTACTGTTGTTGTTTTTTGTTTGTTTGTTTGTTTGTTTGTTTTAAGCCATCCAGTTTGTGGAATTTTGTTATGGCAGCCTGAGCAGACTGATACATTTTACATGCATTTACCATGCCTCGGGATGAGTGCTGCCTCACAGGTGCTCTTCTGAGCTTGGGGACCAATTGAAGACCACTTCAGACAGCCAGGTGCCTCCCCCCATCCCGGTGATAGCTAGTGATAGCTTAGCGGTAACCTCCCGATTTCTGTGCCAGTTGATAAAAGATCCATTGGATTCCTTTGTCCAGAGTCCTGGCTGCCAGACTCACAGTGATCTTCCGCCTGTGACCACTTAGCAGCCACAAAAAGAGGAGTTTCAGCTTGATTCCAGAGCCCCCTTCTTTATAACTTACATTTTATTGACATGTTTAGCATCTTACACGTCAGACATCTGCACGTGGCCACCCCAGTGAGACTCAAATCACAGCTACAAAGAATATTAGAATACAGGCACTATCAAACCAGGGGTCTGCCTGGATCCAGGTAAAAATAGAATAGGAGAATTAAAAAAAGGAAAAGAAAAGAAAAGAATAACAGCTTACAGGCACATTAGTGTTCCACCCAATTTTTATTCCTTCGAAAGATAACATGGAGATGAATATTCATGGTGAGAAATGTGAGGCTTCGGCCTTGGAAGCGTAATTATTGTTGTTATTTCGAATTTCATTAGCACTTTATATGGGTAGAGCCCGTGCTGGTGAGGCAGTTTGTTCCTTTCCTCCCCTGCCTTCTCCTCCATGGCCCCATCCCTCCCTAAACTCCCTGCCTTCTTCCAAGAGCTAAATCAGAGACTGTCCTTTTTAGAGCAATGAGAAATCAGGAGTGGAGAGGGGCCACCGGCTTTGACGCAGAAATCACCACCTGTGGCAATGGAAGCAAGGATTCTGGGAAGCTTGCTGTGAGGCTGTCGGGCCATCCTTGTGCTGATGGTGGAGCTGTCTGCTTCCCCGGTAGGAGGTCCACGTGGTGTCCAGGCACTTCCCCACCTCCTAGATGCGCCAAAGGGGAAGCACGGGTATCTGCTGTCCCTCGGCTGGCTCCCTCCACCTAACGTAACTGGGGGACTTCAACTGGAAGGAACTGAGACTTTTCTGCTTGATCAAGAAGGTATGAAAGGGAACCACTCTTTATTCAAGTGCTGTGTTCCTGGGTAGAAGTAGGCAGGATCATTCCCTACCCTGGTTTACCTGTTTTTGCATAACAAAGTACCCCCAAAGTTCAGTGGCTTAAAACAATGATTTATCATTATAGCCTAGGAATCAGAGGGCTGATGGGAGGTCAGCCACCTAGGCGAGACTCATCACCGGGTCTGCGAGTCAGCTAAGATTTAGCTCTCAGCTGAGTTTGGTTGCAAAAACGTAGCTACGACATCTGCTCCATGGGCTTGCCATCCTGCCTCTGAGGCCCGTAGGCTAGCCCAGGCATGTGCTTCCCCTATGACTGCCGAAGCAAGGGATGGAAAGCAGAAATACACAAGGCTCAAAACTGGTCTGTCCTCACTTCTGCCTCAGTCAGTTGGTCAAAACAAGTCACAGAGCCAGGCTTTGATTCAAGGGGAGGGGAAATAGGCCTGTTTAGTAAGAGCAAAGTAACTGTAAAGATGCCTGGCAAAGGTTGCACAAACTGGGGGAGGTAAAAAAAAAATAAAAAATAAAAATGGCCCATGATATAATTCACACTGCATTGCACTTTTCAGATGACTCAGTGGGGATCTTGTGTAGGCTACCATACGGTGAAGTCAGACGTAAGCATTTTGGACTTCACAGAGCCTTCCCTTCCTTTTACCTCTCTCCTACAGTTTGGCCCCAAAGGCCACCTTTAAACTTGCATCCTTGCTTTTGAATCAGTAGTTTCTTTCAGTAGGAACATTCCAGGAAAGTACCCTCATGTAGTGACTTTTTTTGTTAGCGTATCTAATAATTATTACGATAAAGCAAATGATGATGATGATGATGATGTTAGCTTTGATTTATTGTATGTCTACTCTTGATTTTTGAGGGGGAATATGGAGGAGTGGTTGTGACCGGAGCTCTGGAATAAGGCTGCCTGAGTTCGAATCCTGATCCCACCGCATACTTGCAGTGTGACTCTGGAAAAGGAATTTTACCTCTCTGTGCTCTAGTTTCCTCATAGGTCAAATGGCAATACTAACCGTTCCTAGCTCTTACAGTTATTGAAAGAGCGAATTGAAATGAGCCCTTCACAGCATGTAGCATACTTCATGGTATATTGTGTGTACTCAATAAATGTTGCTATTATTTTTTGTGGGTTTTTTTTTTGCCATATATTAAATCGTGAACTACATGCTGCATATGTATTATCACATTTAGATCGCACAATGATTAGAAAATAGATCTCTGTGGATAGTTGTCTACCTGACCTAAAAGTTTATTTTTTTTATGCCCACTATACCCATTAGGTATCATGTCAACGTGTCATTGATTGAAGGTAGTAAAATCTCTCAACTTATTCTTTCAAGCTGAGAGGTGCTAGTTTTGGAAATAGTCATGCATTTCCTTTTGGAGTGTCATCCTTCAAGCCCTGCAAAAGTTGCCTTTTCTCTCTCAGTCCATCTGTCCTAGCCACCTGCTCTTTCAAAACATAGAGGCCAACACAAAACCTTAGGTGATATTAATGCACAAGCTGGATGAATTTTCCCTCTCAGTGGCTGGTACCCAAAGCAAGGGGAACTGGCCTTCAGCTTTGGCTCTGGTCAAGACCTCACAATTTAGGAATTCCAGATCTGCTCTGCATTCCTGGAGCCCCTTCCATTGTGACATGGAAGTCATCAGCCACAAGCTGCCGTAGCCACACCTCTGGAGTGAGCAGGTGGGCTAGGCAGGAAAGTGTGACAGAAATGCTTCATGATCAGAAATGCTCTCAGAAAAGGGCATTGAGGTTAGACTGTCATGAATCCAGGTTTTTGATTTACAGATGGTAACAGCATTTAGGCTCAGCATACCGACAGCCTCTCCACGATAGTGGAAAGGGACAGAGGTGTCATTCAGCAATCAGAAAATGACCAATACCTATCCCTATAAATTTCAGTTTTACCCCTTGGGTCAGCTTCTACTACTCATTTTCTTCAAATGGATGCAAATTCCTTCCATCTGTCTGGGGATTTGCTCTTAACCTGAGATAATGGGAATCAGCAGTGAGCGAGGGATCTTCTGCTCTTTTCTATCCATTATCACTTCTCTGATTATTTTGGTGCCCTCGCATGTGATTCAAGGATAATCAGAGTTTGCACGTTGACTGCATTATGAATCCCCGGTTCTCAAGCTTTCCCAAGCCACCAAGGAGCATCCAGAAGTCAAGTCTGGTTTGTTTAGCACTGAATACTGTTTTTCTAACACAATGCCTGATGCAAAATTAGTATTTGGTAAATTCTTGTTGAACTAATGAATACATTAGTCTCCTTAATTCTTAAATCTCTCACTACAGCTCTTTATTCACTTATCCGTTCATTTGTTCAGCAAATACATATTCGGATTGTGCCTTGGAATTTTCCATGAGTAAAAAAAAGATGATTCAGACTGTCTCTATCTAGCTTCAAGATATTCAGAGTGTAGGATAGGAGCTAAGACTTTGTATCAGTCAGTTATTACCACAATAATGCTGTGTAATAAAACCACTCTAAAACTCAATGGCTTAAAAGGGCAATCATAGATTCTGACTCAAACATCTGAAGGTTGCCTTGGGGAGTCTGCTGATGTAGGCTGGTTTGGCCAGGCTTGTCTCCAAACTGTGGCCTAGGTCCAGCTCTGATCCCATATCTGCCACCCTACTTGGACCAGTGGGCTAGATAGGGCATTTTCCTCTCATGCCATAGGCAGAAGTGCAAAGAGGCAGTCCCACTGTTATACCCTTGGCACGCGCTGTGACTGCCTATATCTCACTAACCAGCATGGCCAAGTTCAATACTAATGGATTGTAGCCTTAAATACAAATAGTATATGCGATAAAAAAAAAAAAATAGAGAGTTATAAATAAGCTATACAAAGAATAAGGACACGTAAAGGAAAAAATAACTATTATATATAAAGAATGTGAGGAGAATCAGAAATGGCCCTGATGGACGGATGCCATATGTGTGTGCAGAGTGCTAGTTAGGGAAAAATAATCTAGACAGAGATAACAGGAAATCTGGAGTGTGCACAAGGAATAGTGAGGACGGCTGTTTTGATGAGGGCATAGGTTATAGGAAGAAAAACTAGTGAGAGAGATCAGAAGAATTGTCTTGGAGCTTAAATATCATGCTAATGGATTACATAAGACCCAGGGCAACAGAAATTAATTAGAGAGTAAGGTGAGAAAGCTAACCACAAGAAAAAGGAGTACAGAGAGCGTTGCAAGGTAGGCTTTAAACAATCTATTAGCTCCTAAGGATCTCCATAGATGTTGGGGAGAATGAACTACCAGTAGACCAAGGTGATGAATACTAGACATTACACTTTTTTCAAGTATTATTTTTTCTCAGTGAATCTTAGCAGGCATCTCAAACCTCAGGCTTAATGCCACAAGTGCAGTATTTCTCCCCTGTAAAGCGTCCTCCTGCTTTTCCATCCTGTCCCCTTGGAAATGATGCCACCATGGGGATGGTGGTGAATGGGGGAGTCCTTTAGAGTAGGGAGTCACAAAAGTCCTCTCTCCAGGGATGACATCGCCACGGAGACCCAAACAACAAGAAAGAAAAAGTGAGCACGCCCTCTCTGCCAGCCATGCAAGCTGGATGCAGGATTCAACCTCCCTTGCCTCAGTTTACTGATTGAGGGGATGATAGTACCCCTCCTTCCTAGGGTTCATATCAAGATTAAAGACATTATTACTTGCAAAGTGCTTAGAACAGTACCTGGCACATCCAGTAACTCCAGTCTAGAGGTGAAGACAGATGAGCAGATACTGTTAATGTTTATTTCTGTTAATGTTTATTTATTTTTGAGAGGGGGAAGACACAGAATCAGAAGCAGGCCCCAGGCTCTGAGCTGTCAGCACAGAGCCCAACGCGGGGCTCGAACTCACGGACCGTGAGATCGTGACCTGAGCTGAAGTCGGACGCTTAACCGACTGAGCCACCCAGGCACCCGGATGAGCAGATACTTTTAAAGCATCGTGATCTGTGCTGTGTTCCAGGTAGTTACAAGGTGGTAAGGGCAAAGAAAGGAGAATGACTAACACTGCCTGGGGCATCAGGAAAGTCTTTCTTTCCTGGAGGAAATGTTAAAGCAGAAAGGAGATAAATTACTATTTGTCGGATACTAATTCTCAATGCTAGGTGATTTCTCTTACTATTTAGAGAATTTACTTTTATAAACAACTCTGTGAGCTAGGTATGATTACACCCATTTTACAGATGAACCAGGTCACTGATTAGCTACCTTATCATGACATATGGCAGAGTTAATATTCTAAACTAGGATACCTGGTACTAAACTCACTGCAATCTCTATTTTGCCAGTGTTGCTTTTGGTCAAGTAGGTTCTAGGATGCTATAATAGCTAACATTTATTATTAATATAGGCTTGACACAGTGCTTCATGCTTTTAATCTATTAGCTCCTTTAATCCTCGTCCAACTCTCTGAGGTAGGTATTTTTGTTTTTCTCAGATAAAGAAACTGAAGTTCAGAGACTTTAAGTAATTTCCCCAAGGTCGCACAGTAAGTATCAGAGTCGGTGTCTGAACTCCGACACTCTGATACCAGAGTGTAGGAGCTTATCCTCTGTCTGTGCTGACTCTTGCTCTGAGGTGACAAGGGGCCTGGAGTTGGAGTTGTAGGACTTGATTCAGGACTCAGTTCTTCCAACTTGTCTCCCAACCTTGTGTAAATCATGTCTTTGAATTGTATTTTTGCCACTTGTAAATGAAGCTAAAAATTCCTGTACTGCTGGCTCACAATGTCATAGAAGTCAAATGTTATGTTGATGAACAGACACACGTTCAGTAAAATGGAAGTTGTTAATTATTATTATTGTTTGTATTTTAATCTCAGGCAGAGAATGGCGGAGGTAGCCAACAGCGACAGCCATTCCTTGAAGGAGAAGAAATGGTAGATGCCTTCAGATACCTGGAGAATTTTCGCGAAACTTGCCCCATATAGCTTCCCCCAAATTTTGGAATTTGAATCAGTAAGTGGTAGATTCAACAAGAAAAATACAAATCAGGACATTCTGTGGGTCAGGGCCAACCAAAACTAGAACTCGTTTTCAATAGAGATAACAGGTTCCCCAGGATCAGTGTCTTCATGCTACAGCACCCCATGGTGTGGGGACATGGTAATGCAAAAGCCTGCCCTGCTAGAGAGGTTTACACCTGGATGCCCTGAGAGAGTCCCTACTCCACTCTTGCTCTCCTCCCCTGCGCTATACAAATCCACTTTCCCCCCACCGCCAAAGTAGCACTTTCAAAATGTGTATCTGACTATGCCATCCTCGTACGTAAAATTGCCCATGGCTTTCCATTTAAATTAGAATTAAATCCACACTCCTTACCATGGCCTACATACAGCTGAATAATTTAAGCCATACTAACTTTCCGAGACTCGTTTCATCCTTTTCTACTCTTCGCTCTCAGCTCTCTAGCCACATAGCTTGAAACGTTTGGCTCCTTGAATTTACCAAGTTCTTCCTCAAGGACTTTTTTGCTTGCCGCTCCCTGTGCCTGGAAACCTCCTGACCCCCTTTGCTGGTCCAATTCCCATGCGTCTGTCCCTGTTTCGAAAGAAGTGCCACATTTTTAGAGCTGTATCGCCTAGTCCTCAAATATAAATTAATAACTCTTTCATTATTCCACTTCACAGAACCATATTCTTTTCCATATCCCAGAACATTTAAACACTTTCAGTCATGTAGTCTCTCTCTTTTTTATTGTGGTAAGAACAGTTAGCATGAGATCTACCCTCCTAATAAATTTTTATGTATACCATACAGTATTGTTAACTATAGGCACAGCAGATGTTGTACAGAACATCTCTAGAACTTAATTATCTGTCATAGATGAAACTTTATACCAGTTGAATAGCAATTCCCCATTTCCTCCTCCCATATATTCATTATTTATTTATTTTTGTCTGTCTCTTGACTAGACTGTAAGCCCCATGAGCACAGGGACCATTTTAGTCTTGCTAATTGTTGTGTCCCCATTCCTGGTGCATAGTATTTCATGAAGGAGAGATGATAGGAGGAAGGGAAGGAGGAAGGGCTCTCTGAGTCTAATTTTTTTTAAATGATTATTTATTTTTAAAAGAGAGAGAAAGAGCACAAGCAGGGGAGGGGCAGTGAGAGAAGGAAACACAGAATCCAAACCGGCTCCAGACTCTGAGCTGTCAGCACAGAGCCCGCTTCAGGGGTCAAACCCACAAACTGAAAGATCATGACCTGAGCCGAAGTTGGATGCTCAACCGACTGAACCACCCAGGCACCTCAGGGCTCTCTGAATTTAAATATTGTTTTTCCTTGTCCATCTGTAGACCAGAGCCTCAGTAAACAAACAAACAAACAAACAAACAAATAAACAAATTATAGATCTGTGATATATAGTGCCCAGAGCTGGGAAGAGTGACTTCCAACAGATTTTGCTGGAAGCCTCTCTAGCATGACATGGAGTACAGCTGGACCTTCAGGAGACACAGGGAGCCTGCAGAGTCCCAGTCTTGCTGAGTCTGCAGATTATCATACAATAGTCATCAAATATAGCTTGGTAAGTAGGTCAGGAGTGGGGGACGTCCTCTGCCTCTCTGAGATACATCTGGGCTAGGTCTTGGGAGTTCTGTTTGTGGGAGCTCCTAAGGACAGCGAGAGAAGCAGTGAAAGGGGGCTGTGGAGTCAGGAGTCAGACCAGTGAGACCTCTACTGTCATGAAATGTGCATGAAACCTGGCAGTCTTGGGGTTTCACCCCAGATCATCAACCAAACTAGCTCTTGCCCCTGGGTGTGATAGAGACATTGTATCATTCCCATGTTAGAGATGAAGATGTTGGAAGAGATAAGTAACTTGCCCAAGGCATCCAAGCTAGCAAGCGGAGAGCTGGGTTTGGAACCCTAGTTTGTCCTCCGAAGATTGTTAAACAATATCACTTAAAAATCAAAAACAACCATGCTTCAACAAATGTAAACATATAGACTGTGAGACTCTATCTGCCCTCTTTCTCCTATGCTCAAGGTCACACAGGTATTAAATGGCAGAGGCAGAGCTGAAATTCAAAACCAATGTTGTCTTATGCAAGAGATTGTGCTTTTAATATTCATTCATTCATTCATTCATTCATTCAACAAAACATCAGTGATGGCCTAACACATACCAGGTAGCAGGGACCAAGATTGGCAGGATTTCTGCCTTCATGGTAACTATAATGTAGCAGGGAAGACAAATATTAAATAACACTCCTGCAAAGTGGTTGTTATCATCCCTGTTACAAAAGTATGGGAACTCTTAGCCTTTACACTATGCTGTGTTGTTGGAGGAGGTCATCCTGAGGACATGCCCAGCAGTTGACCATGAGGAGCTGATCTGGGGCAATCAGAGACTCCTCACCTCCTCCCCAGCCCATGAAATATACATTCTGCCCACTATTCCCTTAGCCAAAATTCTCTCAAGGATGCAACCTTCAGAGAACAATGGCTTGTTGAGATCATGTGATGGTATATGTGACTGAATGCAGTTAGGGCCTCCATGGAAACTTTTAAGATTCTGGCAGGCGGGTGAGGAAATTCACTTATTTTGTGGCATCACGAGGCAAGCCTCAAATTTGAGTTCCCTTGCTTATTAACACTGCCAGCTACCAATCTGGATCTTTCTTCAGTCTCTCCTCACCCTCTGCATACGGGGGCCAATTTTGAATTTCTACCCAAAGAAGTTGGAAAGACTTTATTACGTATCAGTTGCCCAGCCTATATGAGGCCATACATTTTCCATGTATTCTCAATTCTACCCATGTGAAGCGGGGGGTTAAAACCCCCCACTTCACAGGCGGTTGTGAGAATTACATGAAAAAAAATGTATCGTATGCCTTCCTCAGACTAGGCACTCAGATGATGTTGTAGAAACAGTCACTCTATGCTGACATCACCTTCACCAATTCAAATGTAATCGTAAAAATAATGTGCTGCAGAAAAGGGAAATGACCTAGGATTCTATAGCAGAGAATAAAGCTTATTCTTTTCATTAGTAATAGACATTCTAATGCACCAGGTTAGAAGTTCAGCTTGAATAAATATAGATTATATACTGCAAAGTGTTTGTTGCTGTGGTTGTTTTTGTTTTGTTTTGTTTTGTTTTGTTTTCCAAGTAGGCTCCCAGAGAGAAAAGATTCCAGACAAGAATTGCCAACAAGACCTGGAAAGAGGATTCTGATAATACACCAATAGTAAGATTTGTAACAAACGAGACCCAAAGCAATATCACCCATTAATGTGTGTTAATGATGAAAGATGACACACATAACAAAGGAGGAAGGGAACACGAATAGGTTAAATGATTAAGTAGGCAATGAGACACAGAGACTGGGCATAAGCAAATGAATGATGGGGGTGAATTAAGATGAGGGGATGTGAAAAAGAAAATGCAAGAGGAAGGAGGAAAGAGACGGAGACTCTCAGTGAGGATTGGGAGGTTTTCGACTGAATGGTGCAAGAAGGGTAGGAAATGACTGCAGTAAATCACAGAACAAGAAGGGGTTGATTTAGAGGACTGAGGACAGAGGAAGCGGGAGGTAGTGAAAGGTATGAGCTGGAGAAAAAAGATAACAAATTTGAGAATTGTTAAGGGAAAGAGTCAGAGAAGTACTGGGTTGAAGCAGAAATCAGTCAAACAAATGCAAGCAGAAATGAAGAAAGACAACGGTGATTAAAATATTCTTTCATTTTTCACGAAAGAGAAGTTAGAGACAATGGTAAAAGTTTGCTCTAAATGAGATATAGTGGAAATGTTCTGAAAAGGGAAATGAGAAATGGAAGGTCGGAAGCAAAGAGACAGAAGTAACAGAAGGACCAAATAAATAAGACATGTGTAGTGGAAACAAGCTACTGTTACTGGAGGACCTACTATGTGCCCAAGAGCACTGGGGGCTTCCATTTATACCTGCTGGCTCATTCAACCTTCCCATGACCCCAACATTAAGGCTCACAGAGGTAAATCATTAGAAATTAGCCAGAGAGTAAGTGGTCTACAAAAGAATTTGAACTTACATCAAAGAGAGGTATCTGCGTTGAAGAAGCAGCAGTGATAGGCATATTTACAATGATCTATTTTGGATACAACAACAATAGAAGGGAAAGATACAAGATTGACCTTAATCTTGTAAGTGACCCTATACCCTATTGATGGAGCTGGGCTCTGTTCAAGGGGCTGGCAGGGCTGCAACCAAGAGTGTCTGGGGGAGGTGGTGAGAGGATAGGAAAGGAAACAACATGCCAGGTGATGAGTGGAGTCAACGTGCTGCAGTGAGAAGGCAGGACTAAAGGGACAGTGTGAGTTACAGAGACGGCCATGATTGAAGCGAGAGAAAACAAATGGTGGAGATTTGTGGGTTCCAAGAGGATGGATGGGACATGGAGCTTAGATAGAGCAGAGATGAAGCGGGAGATAGCAAACTCCTCCTGAGCTGGAGTTTGTGTCCTAGAGATCATCTCAAGGCTTAAGGAAGAAAGACATAAAAAAAAAAAAAAAAAAAAAAAAAAATTCTTGAATCATGGTAAGCTGGGAGAGAAGGAAGGAAGGAAAGGAGGGAGGGAGGGAAGAGAATGTACTCATTGTAGAAAGCCAGAAGGATGGCTTGTTTTCTTAACTGCAGAGTTAAGGCTAGTGCCTACTACAATACCTGTGTGAGAGTAAAAAGTCAGTAAGTACATGATTATTCACTGACAAAGTACTTGTTTTACATCTCTATATTAGTGCTAGCTCAGGCTAGTTTAGACTAGGTGGTTAGTCATCTTAGGAAAAGTGTTTTATTAGCTGACACTTACAGGTTAGTGAAAGTAACAAGGTGAAGTCTGGAGGGAGATCTCTCCGGGCAGAGGGAAGAGCCTGTGTGAAAACACTGGGGCAGCAAGGAACTTGGAACCTTCTGGGAATAGAAAGGAGACACATAAGGCTAGAATAGAGTGGCGGTGGTGAGGATCTTGTTACATGGGGCTGAAGAGGAAAATAGTGAATGCGATGATGTCAAATGCTTAGATTCACTTAGAACATTACGGAGAACCTAATATAAGCTAGACATTTTTCATACATGTGATCTCATTTAATTCCCACGGTCCTGAAAAGTGGTACTGCTTTCCTTATTTCGCAAGTGAGAAAATGAAAGATCGAGTAGGGGCGCTTATTAACTGACTTGACCCAGGAGATAAATAGCAAAGATGATATCCAGACCAAAGCCTGTCTGCCACCCCAGTCCCTGCTTTTCCAACTATGCTAAGCTGCCTCGGTCAGGTGGTATGGATATAAGGAAGGAAGGAAGGAAGGAAGGAAGGAAGGAAGGAAGGAAGGAAGGAAGGAAGAAAGAAAGAAAGAAAGAAAGAAAGAAAGAAAGAAAGAAAGAAAGAAAGAAAGAAAGAATAGAGTATGGGGTAGGAGGAGGAGAAAAGGAAAAATTGTGCTGTGGTAGGATGTCAGGGAGTGAGAAGTCAGACCTGAGTTTTACCACTTGATAACTACAGGATCAAAGTCAAGTTCCTTAGCTACCCTGAGCCTCAAACTCGCCATCTATTAAATGGGGATAACAAGATTGACTCCAGATATCGCTGGGATGACATATCAAAGCAGCAGTTATAATTTATTGAGCACCTAGAATGTTAAGCACTTTGCATAATTATTTCCCAAGCCTCACCACCACCAGAAGGCAGGAATTGTCATCGTTCACTGATACACCACACAAAGTTGTGAAGTCGCAGTTTGTGTTCAGAAATACGAGTTCTTTTCCTGTGGTTATTCCAGATTCGACACTACCTACTAGATAAAGTTGGTCCTCTTCAAGACGAACAGCAAACTCCTTGCCCGCCTTTTCTGTCTTGTCTTCAATTACTCCCTCTCCCCCCTTCACCGAACTTCCCCCTTTTCCTTTTGTAAGCTCTGCCCTCTCTGCCCTCCATCTGTTTCCAATTTCTGTGTTCTCAGGCAGGTGTCTTAGTTGCAAGCAACAGATACCAATTCTGGATAATTTAAGCAGAAACAGAATTCAGTAAAGTGATATTGGATTACTTAGAATCTCCAGGAGGGCACGGGATCGGGGCGTAGAGTCCATGAAGTCAAGAGCACGGATCCAAATCACAGCACAGAACTGGCTGGTGGAGACACTATTCCTGAAGTTGCTGTCAGGCATAAATAGGGCAATTCACACTGTTGACATCAGTGACACCGTGCTCCAAGCCAGTGCTGTTAAAACCATTCCCTCTAGCAATCAAATCTGGATGTAACCGAACCAAGTAGTGCCACTTTGGTACCCAGGGGGATTCTGCCTGATTCCAGCTTCCTTTCCAGCCTCTGGGAGGGGTGAATCTGATTGGTGAGTTCTGAGTCACATGCCCAAGTCCTAGCTGCTGTGGAGGCTGAGAAGGTATCTGGAAATTTCAGCCTCTTCATGGGACGTGGGCTGTGCCTCAGAGAGCGAAGCACCCTCTGGCACAGGAGAGGGATTCGTTCAGATGCCAAACAGTTGCAAAAATGCCAAATGCCAGCTTTAACCCAGAATGTCTACCCCCCGCTTCGAGTCCTTCATGTTTCAACTCCAGTGCCTCCTCCTCTGGGAAGCTTTCTTTGATTTCTCCAAGCATAAGTTTCAAAACACCTCATAAAAAGACACATGTCCTTGTGCCTGCCTGGTATCTGAGATATTTCTGTGCTCATCTCATCCCCACACCTTGTGCCCCCATCATTATAAACTCTTCAAGGGCAGGAGCTGTGTTTATCCCTCTCTGCATCCCCATACAGTGCCTGGGAGGAGCCCTGGGTATTGAGTGGTGAATGAATGAATGGAAGCGTTGGTTGCATTCGACAGGCCTTTGTACCAGAGGTCCACGAAGGACTTGCACAGACTCTGCCTTACATAAGGGAGCCCTTTTTTCCTGGTGTGCACTTCTATAAATGGACTATGTCAGCATATTTGAAGAAAGGGGCATAGAGAATCAGAAAGCCCCATTGCAGAGGATAGTGGCGGATTGTAAGGGTACAAAGGAGAGACTGAGGGAGGCAGGACGACATATTTTGGAGGAGTAAATGAACTGGAGCAGGCATTAGAGAGGCAGGAGATGGTTTAGAATCAGAGGACTTGAAAGGCCAGATTCCACCTCCCCCCCCTCCTTGGGTTCACAAGATTAGTAAACTGAGACAGGAGAAACCTATCTTACAAACCTCAGAGCTGAAACGGACCCAAACACACTCATGCAGATGTGCCTTTCGCATCTTCGATAGGTGGGTTTTTCCAAGGTCACTGAGGACAGTATGATTTAATAGAAACAGCAAAGGCTTTGGAGCCTGCAGTTTAGATCTCAGCTTTTTTGCTCACTAGATGTGTGACCTTGGGAAGTCCCTTCACCTCCCTGACCTCCTGATCTCAGTTTCTTCATCTGAAAAATGGGAATCATAATACCCATCCCCATGGAGTATGCTTACGTATAAAAGCTAACATATATACTTGCCTAGCATTTGGAGTGCTTAACAAGCAGTATTACGTCCAAGGTCACAACATAGGTTTTGATTCCTCCTTCTTTTCAGTCTTCTGCCTTTATCCAAAGTCATAACAGAGTAAATAAAATGTGACGGTAGAGGGGAAAGGGCAATGCGTGCGAAGAGTTAAAGACAGAAAGGAGAGAAGAGGCAGAAGAGGGAAGAGCTAAGAGGAGACAAGTTGGCACACAGAGACTCCACGAAAAAGTGCAGATGGGTAAAGCAATAGAGAGAGATGGGAGATGTCTCACAAATTATAGGGAGGAAGCATTTATATGATTAAAGTCAAGAAGAGGAGGAATGACACGAGTAGAGATGAAAGAGAAAACAGAGAGCAGAGGTGAGGAGAAGTAAGGGGAGTGGGGAAGGGGAGCTGCCCAAGCACTAGATCCCCCAGGATGCCAGCGATGGCTCCCCTGAAGGATCTGAGGTCGTGGGGGTCACAGAGAACCAGCCCAAGGCCAAAGGGCACAGGGCCCTCAGACACAGGGCCTAGGTTCCCAGCTCAACTTGAATCTGGAAGGACTGGGGTGGGGAAAAGAAGTGGTGAACAGACCCCTCCTCTGGGAATGGGGGAGACGACGTAGGAGCCCATGGGAGCCAGAAGCAGACAGAGTAGCAGGTCTCTCTACCTCATACCCTTTTCAGGAATTTCACGCAGAGAACAGAAGCAGCCAAGTAGAGCTGCTCCAAGCTGGGAGTAGGGATCCAAAACACAAGCGCGAGAGTGGGCGGGCTTGCAGGGCGGGCGGCAGCTTAGGGGGCCAGAGCTTCCAGGCCCGAGTCAATTTGGGGGCTAGAGGGTGGGGTATGACACCCCTCCGTCTGTAAGCATTTAATGCAACCCCGGAGGCCTGGGAGGAGGAGAGAGGTGGGATCCTGGTGTCTGGAGACTGAATACGCGAGTTGCGGGAAAGGGGGTGAGGAGGGGGGCTCAATTATTTCAGGGACTAGAAGAGGGTCCAGGACTTGTTACTGGGCTCCTGGGGGGACAAAGTTAAGTCTTGGCCATCAAGAGGCGCCCCCTACCCCCTAGAGGGCGGGGCTTGGAGCCAGGCTGGGCCGAGGCGCGCCCCCAGGTGCAGCCCGAGGGTCGAGCCAGGGGTGGGGGTGAAGCTGGGCGAGCTGGGCTGAGCCGGGAGGAATTAGAGGAGGCGCGAGGGGTCCTTAAGTGTCAAGAATCTGGAGAGGGGTGGTGTGGCTAAAGACCATCGTGAGGGTGGCATTGGGGGATCCTGGGAAAGGAGAGGGGGCGACTGGGATTTGCACGAGGCCGGGCGGGGCCTCCGGAACGCTCGGGGTCTGCTGGGGGGAGCCAGGAAGGGGGGGGGGGGCGGGCGGCGGGGCCCGGGGAGGCGGCGCGGGGGGGCGGTCCAGGGCCGATCGGGAGGCGGAGCCGGGAGCTGGGGGCTGCTGGCGCGCGGCTCCCACGGCTCCTTAGCTCCGGCGTCCTGGTTAGCTCCGGCGTCCGCCGCCGCCGCCGCCGCTTCCTCCGCTTCCTCCTTCTTCGCCGCCGCCGCCGCCGCCGCCGCTCGCAGCACCGCAGCCCCTCCCGCCATGGCGGCCGCCGGCGCCCGGCGCAGCCCCGGCCCCGGCTCGGGGCTCCGGGGGCGGCTGAGGCTCGGCTTCCACCCGGCGCCGCCGCCGCCGCTGCTGCTGCTGTTCCTGTTCCTGCTGCCGCCGCGGCCGCTGCTGGCCGGCGCCACCGCCGCCGCCTCGCGGGAGCCCGACAGCCCGTGCCGGCTCAAGACCGTCACGGTGTCCACGCTGCCCGCCCTGCGGGAGAGCGACATCGGCTGGAGCGGCGCCCGCGCCGGGGCCGGGGCCGGGACCGGGACCGGGACCGGGACCCGGGCCGCCGCCGCCGCCGCCGCCGCGTCCTCGGGCTCCGCCGGCTCCGCGGGCACCGCCGCCGAGTCGCGCCTCCTGCTCTTTGTGCGTAACGAGCTGCCGGGGCGCATCGCCGTGCAAGACGACCTGGACAACACCGAGCTGCCCTTCTTCACCCTGGGTAAGGCTGGGCGCCGGCACGCGCGGGATCCCGAGGAGCCCCGAGCCCCTAAGTGAAGCCGGACGGGTGGGGGCGCCCTGGGGATCCCCGCCCCGGGCTGCCCCGAGCGGGGTTGGGAGAGGGCGGCCGCGGGGCCCGGAGGACGTACAGGTGGTTGGAGAGCAGGACGGGCAGGAGGTCCCCGAGAGCGCGTGGCGGGAGCTCGGGGGCGTGCCGACACTCCCGCAGTGGGGACCTGTGTCCCCCGCTCTCTCAGCCCAGGCGTCGAGCTCTGCCGCGAGCCATCCCCGACGCCGGAGAACCCAGATGGCGGAGTGTGTTGGAGCTGGGGACCCGGGTCGTCCAGCCGCTCGCCGCTCCTCCGGGCACTGTCCCTGGCCGCTCGCGGTTACCGCCCCCTCACTCTCACCTCGGAGTTGGAGGCAAGGCTCTTCCAGATAGATTTTCTCGAGAATCGGAGCAGAGAAGCTCCATGTGGGATCACCCAGCCCGCGTAAACTCGGTCTCCGTGTGGGTTGTGTGACCTTGGCCAAGTCGCTTCCCCTCCCCGCGCCTCAGTTTTGGCCATCTGTGAAATGGGGCAGGGGAGGGTTGAGTGATTTCTGAGGTCGCCACGTCCAGGTTCTCTGATTCTCCCCCCCCACCGTCCTTGTCGCAGTCGGATTTCTATCCCCCTTCCAGGGGACAGCAGGTTGGTCCTCACGACGCACTCGCTGGACCGATAATAACAACTCAAAGGCCAGAAAACGGCAGGGAAGGGGAAAAGGGTGGGGGTGGGGTGGGGGCTCAAATGGAAAAGTTAATCCGAAAGTTCGCCAGCAGCTCGCTGCCTGCTGGTTCCCAGCGCCAATCCCGGAGGAGTCGGCCCTTCCGAGGAGCTGTGGGAAGCGCGGCTGATTTCCCACCCGGGTAATTGATAGCTTAATTATCTCGGAGAGCGTTTACAAAAACGTTCCCCCTTAGCTCTCCCGCGCTCGCGGATCGCTCGCTCTCCTCCCCTTTCGGGGGCGCAGGGCGCGATTGGCTGTCGGAGTCTGGCCAACGACAGCGCCTGGAAGGCGCCGGGGGCTCGCCGGGAGACTCCCGAGCCCTTCTTCCCCGGATCCGTGCCTTCCCGGGATCCGGCTCGGCCCTGGCGTCTCGCCGGTGAAGCGCTTTCGGGATCCCGGCTTGAACCTCCGAGGTTAACTCTTCGCTTGCCCGAGAAGCCCTAAAGACGAATCCGGAGACTAGAATGCTCTCTCCTGGGAGCCATAATATTTTAAAATGTGTTTTTGTGACCCCCGCCCCCCTTCCCTTTCACGCTGGCCGCCTCTGGAGATTTGAGGGAGTGCCAGGCCCGCTCGCGGTCGGTGCTCCAGCCTCGGGCGTCTGGCCCCGGGGCTCTCCCCAGCTGGCTGTAACCTGAGCTTTGCTGAGCTTTCTGGGAGGCGCGGCGGGAGTGCGCCTTGCAGGTTCCCTGGGGACTTCCCGCGGCGGCGCGTCTAGCGTGCGACACACACACACACACACTCAAGCATACACACACGCACCGACACACACATGCACACACACCAATAGCTCTTCCCACGTGCACCTGTGGGCCTGTCCATTTCATAGGAAGGGGTGAGGGTGGAGATAGGGGTTCTTCGGGTGAAAAGCTAACCCAGGGCTCAGGGCTGACTCGTGCCGCCTCCTCGCAGGGAAGGGTCCTTCTAGCGACCCGAAGGGTGTGCCTTCAGCATCACTTACTGTTTCACATTTCTTCCATCCTCGTGATCTCTCTACTCTAGGGTGTCCTGAGAGGTCATGAGTGGGAGGCTTCCTAAATGGCTGTTCAAGTAAGTGCGTAGAGGGGGACATTCTAGGGTATGGCATGACTTGGAAGCGAAGACCCCAGGGCATTCCAGTTCCCCAAGGATGTGGAGGACCCGGTCCAGCCAGCTGTCGGAGTCCCCGAAGAATTCCTGAAGCTGGCAATCTCTGCCTTTTGAAACTTAGGCTTTCAAGAGGGAGTGGGTGCTTGGGAGCTGGGGCAAGCTGAGTGAAGAGCTGCGTGGGGAGCTGGAAGTCTTGAATCCCCCAGGACCCCAGCATCGGCTGGAGAGTCTCCAGGCGCCCTCTGCTTGGAGACTTCCGCCTTCTCTGACGCAAGGCAGCTGAGCCTGGCGGCTGGGGACTGCCTGGTGAGGAGTGGGGGGTTGCTGTCCTTCCCGGCAGCTCTGAGCCCTTAGGATGCATGTGGGGAATTGTGTCTTGCCTCCTTCTTCTCCCCCCAGCGCCCTGGACTGGCAGCTCAGGCGCTCCCTCCGGGGGATTTGGCTAGCGAGGTAGTCACCAGATGGCCGAGTGTAGCAGGAGCTGTGTAGGGAGACGTGGGTTTTTTATTTGTGTTGGTCTTCCACTGTTTGCATGTAAACATGGAGTGCACAATGAGCTCTGGGAGGGCCAGGCTGGCTGGAAACGAGGGCCGGTGTGTGTGTATGTGTGTGTGTGTCTGGGGGTGGGGGGCACTGAGTCATTTATGGCCTTATCTTCCCTAAGGTCCCAAGGTAGCTCCATCCCATCATTTCATCCCCAGACCTTTCAAACATCCTTGCTTAGTGTTTTGTCTCTGGTGTGCGGGGCGAGTCTTTCACCACTTCCTGGACAGTTCAAGGGATTTGGAGACGATATACGCCACAATTGCCTACGCAGTCCGCAAATGCCAAATCCTGCCAATAGTGGGGTGTGTGGAGCCACCACTAGGGGGTGATAGTGTCCGCAGAAGCCCTCGGGCCATGCTGTGGGTTGTGGGCTCAGAGTTGGTGGTGGGAAAATGTCCTTGGCGTTAAAGGGGGCGAACAAACAAATAAAAGGTGCAGTTCCCATTTTACTGTTAGTTGGTGGACTTCAGGGTGCATACATTGCCTACCATCCCCAGTCACCAAAGCCCCCTGCATATCTGGCCCTGTCTCCCTCCGTTCTGCTTCTCTTGTTCCAGTTATTGGCTCTATTATCGGTAATGCCTCTCCATAGCTCTTCTCTCCCATCATGTTCTAGTCTGCTTTATATAGATGGAAGTTTGCCTCAGACTTGAAGTTTCCCCCCAATTTTCAGTGTCTGGGCCTCTTCTTTAGAATCTGATTATATAAGTCACTGGCACTGACAAAGTGAATTTCCTTGAAAGTGATCAAGAAATAGCAAATAGTTATTGAATCCTTAATGAGGTGCTAAGAACTTCACGTTTACCGTTTATTTTTAACCCACATAAAACATATGAAGTGGCATTGCAGTTATTACCATTTCACGGATCAGGAAGCATTTTTGGAGAGGTCAGGTATCTAGTCCAAGGTCGCAGTGCGGGTAAATGGCAGACCTGGAACCAGAATCTCATTCTACCAGACACCTACCTTCTTGGTAGTTGTGTATTGGCAAAGATGTGTTCAGGGGTTGGTTACATTTACGGAGGGCCTGGGGCAGGGTCTTGGAGAGAAATACACCAATCATCAACATGACAGCAACATTTCTCAGAGGAACTTCAGCTACACTAGGGTGCCAAAGTATGAGAGTTTGAAAGTAAGGCATGACCTTTGTTGACCCTGCCAGCTCAAAGTTCCATGATTCATGGGATATCAGAGGGCATTCTATTTAATGGTGCCAATGAGTGACAGAGATTACACGTTCTATAACATCAGGGAGGGAACACATCTCTGTAGATTCAGAGAAGCCTGGGGAAACTTCCAGAAAGGGGGGAAAAAATGCATGAGGCCTTTGTGGGGGGAGAGGTTGGAGGAGAAGTTGGAAGCTTCCGTGCAGCTTGGGAGCTTAGTGTTGGTTAAGATCTGGAAATCTCAGCTGTGGCCCACTGTGACCTTGAACAAGTCATTTATCCCCAGAGCTTCAGTGCTTTGTGTGGTAATATGAGTGGGTAGAGAAGCCCTAAAATAATCCTTCAGTGTAGAGACGCTATGAACTTGAAGTGCCCTGATGCACTCTGTTACTCTGACTAGCTCATCTGGCTTCTCACTGTCTCCTTTCTTTTGCTGGTAACACAGGGTGTTGGGAAGGACTGATTGAAAAGAAAAGAATTTAAACAGGAGCAAGTGCCAGTGCAGGGCTTCAGAGGTGAACTTGCACATCACTCAGTCCTCATTTGCCCCCAGGCAGCCCTGGAGTCCGCTTGTGGATTTAGCTTTCATGCCCACAGGTAGGGAAATGGCATCCTTCTTCCTGTACCTGACAGTAGCTGGACTGGGCTGTTTACCACCAGCCTTGATTCAGCAAATGGGGAAAAAGATAAAATTGAGGAAGCCCTCGTTGTCAACATGTCTTACTAAGCTGCCTTGGTATAGAAATGGCATAGCTGAGGAGTGTACTCTCTATTTGGGGGAGGGTACGTAGAAAGGAAAGCCTGTCTGTCAGTATGTCTGAATGTACCTGTATGAGTACATCTGGCAAGTGTCCTGAAGTTCTGCCCCAAAAGGATGCTCTTTGCAGGAAGCTGATTGGCCTGGTCTGCAAAGATTCATGAAAACAGAGACAAAAATGGATACCAAAAGAGAAAAGCCTCTGGAAGGAATTAGGACCCAGGCACCAAATCAGAAAGGTTGCTAGAAGCAGAGAATTTAGCCTAACAAGGACAGTTCATAAAGGGCCGGAGGAACTTGCTTCACATGTCAACAGGGAATGAGGAATGTGCTTTTTTCTGTGCAAGGTGCAAATACTAGGGGGCTGGTTCCCAGGAAGCTGTCCAGAACTCAGCATCCTGACCTCTAATGATTATAGGATCCATATTGAAGAAAGCCTGGAAGCAGAGACTATACAGCTATCTGGCAGGCATTTGGACACAGAACCGAAGTCCTAGGAGACAATGAGACTCTCTGCCCTTTTTGGTTTCCGGCTTAATTCTGAAGGTTGATGCCAGTTATTAATAGGGAGAAAAAAACATACAAGTAGTAGTAATCTGGGTCTTCTGTAGGGATTTCTGTCCACAGACTACTCATTAAAATCAGTTCCAGTGTTCTTTTCCTTATGGGTCAGAGAGAGAAATTCTGGGGTGGACAAGATGGCGAATGTGATATCTTCCAACAAAGCTAGGTTTAAAAATACATATGTGCCTTTCTCAATTGGGCACCAGGTCCTTAGCACCAAATAAAGTATCAGAGTAGTCACACTCCAGGCCCCATCCTGCTGTGATGGTCCAGCTTCCTGGGATGTTGTAAATGAGGGTCGCAGTTAGGGGCGTGTTCAGTGGTCTGTGATCTGAATCTTCTTCCTCTTTCCACTTGCTTCCCTCCCCCATCCCCAGCCTTTTACCAGCTTGAATCTGATGAAATATATTTAATAATCAGGGCAGATAGAGATGTATTATCTGCCCTCAGAACGTACCAAGTTCTTGAGAAGGCAGTGGGTCAGGGAGAGAGGTGGATTCGCTTCAGCTGTGTTACAGAGGCTCAAGTCCGGTCAGGGCCAGCCGGATTTGCTGTTTCGGGGGGTCAGTGACACCAACTGAGATAGCACTGCTCTGTAGGCTTTGGTGTGACCCACAGCTTGATAGGTTTCCTGAACTGGGCCCTCAGGCTGCAAGAGTATTCTGTAATTTTAATTTCTAGCAAGTTCGGCAGGTTTGCAATGGCCTCTGGCAAGCAAAATCTGTTTCTCTCATCCTTGCTTTGCTGTAAATTAGGCCTTGGCTGCCATAGGACAGTGTGAACACATGTGCTTCAGGGAGAGAAGGGTGGAGAGTGACAGTGACGTCCTTGGGTGAATTCATGAAAACTTTTAGCATGACCGTCAACGCTGATGGGCTCAGAGTACACAGAGTTTATATGGCAACATGGGCGTTCAGACTGGGGAAGAAACCTTCTTGAGGACTGGCAGTTCAGACTTTAACCCAGTGGTCTTGGGTCCCACTCTGTGTTTCTTTCCATCACACTGGACCTTGAACACATGACTGTGTGTTTATATATGTCCCAGTGTCTGAAACTCAGTTGAACAAACTCTCCTCCCCGCAAAAGAAAACCCCCAAAACAAAAAACCACAAAAAACCACACGCACAAAATACCTGAAAAACCAAAATCTAGGGAGAAAAATATCCCTAGGGAAACTGAATTTGTTCTCCTGCCCAAGTATCCAGCTGGTTGGCTCCAATCTCTCCCGAGAACCAGAGCTGATAGGTTTTGTTCTGGGGGAGGAGGAAGCCTCATTGCTTTTTACTCTAGCTGCTTTTCGGGGTGAGCAGAAGCAGCCTGCTCTTTTCCAGGAAAGGAAAGAAAGTTGGATTTAACCTTGCGGTAGAGCAGCATTACGGGGTTGCTTCCTTTACAGAGCTCATGCTTTCCCAAGTTCTCTCACTGACCAGCTAGTGGCAACAGAAGATTAACTATAATGAGAGAGAGAGAGAGCTGGTGTCTCTCCTTTCCGGGAGAGCTTGCAGCCTTTCTGCCCTGGAAGGAGGCAGACAGCAGTGCTTGGAGGGACAGGATCTGTTCTCCCTTGCCAGCGCTCTCCTTCCTCTGGCTTTTTGCTGCTGTCTGTAGTTCTCCTGGACAACAGTCCCCATAAAGACGTCCCTTTGGATTGGAAGGGGGATGGATGGGGACTACACAATGTAAGATCCAGGACTGAAACCTTTGTAGCTTCCCTACTGGTGTGCTAGAACATGCACATGCAAGCAGAGACAGAGCCCAACACGGGGATCGAACCCACAGACCGCAAGATCAAGACCTGAGCCAAAGTCGGATGCCTAACTGACTGAGCCACCCAGGCACCCCTATGCAAGCAGTCCAGTCTGTGAGTGAAGCATCGACGGGGTTGCTGTGTGGTGTAAACTGTTAGGGTTTTCACCTGACGAGAAACCGTTTCTCCATCCCCATTGTCAAAGGGGGAGGCTCACACCTCAAGGCTTCTCTCCACTACAATTTTAGAAGTCAACCCCATGGTCTCTTTGCCTCTAATCTACCCTCTGTACTTGCCGACAGCGTGACTGCATTAAAAGCCCAAATCTAATCGTGGCTGTTCTCTTCTAAAGCACTTCACTCAGGGCGCCTGGGTGGCTCAGTCAGTTAAGCGTCCGACTTCAGCTCAGGTCGCGATCTCGTGGTCCGTGAGTTCGAGCCCCGCGTCGGGCTCTGTGCTGACAGCTCGGAGCCTGGAGCCTGCTTCCGATTCTGTGTCTCCCTCTCTCTCTGCCCCTCCCTCGTTCATGCTCTGTCTCTCTCTGTCTCAAAAATAAATAAACGTTAAAAAATATATAAAAAAAAAATAAAGCACTTCACTGCTTCCCCACAGTTCTTAGTATGAAGTTCAAGCTCCTTATTGTGGTATAAGGTCCGTGACCTGACTGTCCAGAGTGCCCTATGGTAAGAACCCTCCCTTCTTGTTTTGTGACTCCCCCCCTGGGAAAATTCCTTCTTACCTTTGAGACTGAATTTAAATATCACCACATCTTTGCAGCCTCTCTTGACCTCACATTGGAGTTGCACACTGGAGCCTTGACGCCCACTATCAATATAAAAGAGTAGTATAGGGGTGCCTGGGTGGCTCAGTCAGTTAGGCATCCGACTTTGGCTCAGGTCTTGATCTTGCGGTCTGTGGGTTCGATCCCCGTGTTGGGCTCTGTCTCTCTCTCGCTCTTGCAAAAATAAATACATAAACAAATAAACATTAAAAAAGAGTACTATAATTATGACTAGTCCCTTAACTATTGAGCACCTATACTGTGCTAGGCACTGTTGCAGGTGCTTACGATACAACAGACAACAAAAGACAGAGCACTCTTCTATTCAGAGAGCTCATATATAGAAGTGAGCGAGTGAGGGTGTGGGTGGGTGTGTGGCAAGGAGAGGGCGCTAATGATGCACATAATAAATAAAATTAGGTAGTATGTGAGAAGGTGATAAATTCTATGAACAAAAGGAAATTAAGTAAAAGGGAAATTTTGGAGATGAGGAGATGGGTTTTCATGTTGCATAGAGCAGAGAGAGAGGAGCTCATTGAGAATGTAGGATTAGAACCAAGACTTGAAGGTGATGAAGGAGTTGGCCAAGCAGCAATCTACGAAGGGAACATTCCAGGCAGAGAACTGTTCCAGCAGAGACCTGACTGGGGAGCACGCCTGGGATGCCCAAGGCTTAGCAAGAAGGCCAGTGCATCCAGAGTGGAGTGAGCAAAGGAGGACAGGACAGGAGAGGAAGTAGAGAGCCAGGGAGGATTTTAAGCAAAAGAGTATCAACATCTGACGTATGCTTGGTAAGAATTACTTAGGCTTCTGTGTACAGGAGCAAAGACAGAAGCCGGAAGGCCTATAGGAGTCTGTTCAGGTGAGGCATGATGGTGGCCTAGAATGGGCATCCGTACTGGGCAAAACTGGAGAGGTGTTGGAATTGCACTCATCAGTCTTAACATCTGAGCTGGAATGCCGCCCCTCCCATAGAGACTTCTCTCTTTGAGCTCTCCTAGCCATTTCCTCTACCTTCTCCTATCTCCCTAATATTCTGAGGGTGTTTATAGGACTCAGAATGAGGTCAGTTTGGAGGAAAGTGTGCTGGGTTTAGGGAAGATGTTCTTTTGCAAATCATGGAAGCCAGATAAGGGATTGGAACTTTTTGCATCGTGGCAAACAGAGAAGCATTGAATGTTTTGGGGAAGATGATACACCATGGTTTTGGAATCACCAAATGTAGTAATTTAGGACATTATCTAAACAAAACGCTTCTGTGTAAAGATGGGGAAGTCGAGGTCACGTAGCAAGACGGTGATGAAGCCAGAACCAGATCTCAGTCTACTGACCCTTCCTCTGATGTGTCTTCCTCCCGCCTGGGGGAGGGGCAACTGGGCCACTAGGGGTGGGGGGACCGGGTGTTCCAGACTTTATCATTCTGGCATGAAGCAGGCTATGTGAGGACATTCATTGAACATTTACTGTGCCCCAGATGCCATGCTGGTGTATCTGTTCTCTCATTTCGTCCTCTCTACGGGCCTGAAAGACCAGATTCGGGCCATGTTTTAGGTGAACTCTGAGGCTCAGAGAGGTTAAGGGACATGCCCAAGAGCACACAGTGATTATACGGCCGGGCTGGCTCCAAACCCAGGCAGGTCTGTCTGGGTCTAAACCCCCTGCTCTCTCCCTTAGTATGCTGCACACAAGTAAGAGTGCTCTTCAGTTTCCATCTCTTTGACAACCTCTCTTATTTTTTATCTCTTCCTGCTCTCATTACCAAGAAGTTGCAGACGTTTCTATACAAGAACTTCAGGTGTGACAGCCTCACAGGCCCAAGGGACTGAACACCTTGTTTCTGGGCTGCCGGGAGCTGACTCAGCATCTCCCCAGGCCCTTCCGCTCTGTGCGGTGGTTCGCCAAGAGAGCACGAGGCCTGGTCTCATTTTCTCTAGATGCCACTCATTATCCCCGAGTACTCCACAGGCGAATTCCTACACTTCCATGCCTTCTCCACTCTCTCCCTTCCCTCTTTCCTCACCCCCTCTTTGCTTTCTGCTCTCCCTTCTTCCTTTTCCACTTTCCTCTTCTCTCGGTGCTTAGGGAAATCCCTCCTTGTGCTAGGCATAGTGTCATCCTGGGGGACCTGTCCTTTCAGGCACATGGAGAAGCTCTCTCTTCTCTTTGTAGAAATTGCCAGGACGTCCCTTGTCAGAGATCCAGCCCCCTTTTGACCAGGTGCTCTCCTCTCCACCCCATGTTGAGTTTTGTCCACTGAACGCTTCTTTGCAGCATCGTGCACTTTTAATGTTCCCGCCTTGAGAATGGAATTTATATTACATTATCTATACATATGGGATATATATACGAATCTATAACATTTAGATATAATGCTGTAAAAATCCAAATAAATGTATACCTTTCGTAGAATATTAGAACTGGGTAAAATCCTGTGACTTCCAGCCCAACTCCCTCATTTACCTGGCAAAGCAGAATACATTTTCCAAGATCCCAGAGCTAATCCAGGCTCCAGCCCAGCTCTGCCGATTGAGAGGCAGTGTTCTGGGGTGGAACACGCACCAGCTCTGAGGACCAAAAGCCCTGGGATCAAATCCCAGATGCTCTATGTCTTAACTGCCGACTTCTGTGGGCCACCTCTCTGAGCCTGTTTGCTCATCGGTAAAGTGAAGACGACATAATGATCACTTTTTGGGGTTGCTGTGACCATTATTTTTGGAGAGCTCTCCCTCCGTAAACTAGATTTTCATGAGTGCCTAGCACTGTGCTCGGTTTTTACTTACACGAAGCCCAGGATCCTTACAGAGATGTTACGTGCAAAGCACCCAGTACTGCGTCTGGCAAGGTTTGCGCTCCAAGCCTCTTAGCCACCTGGAATCCTCTTTTGGAAAGAGGTGGAGGTTTCAATAAATAATGAATGCAAATTACTTTTTCCTTCCCCCTCCTTCCTCTCCAGCACGCTATCCTTACAACTTCCCCCTCCCTTTCCTTCTCCCCCAGGCCAGGCAAAAAGGGATGCAATTGACCACTGATCTCTGCTCCTTCTCCAGAAGCAGGGGGAAGCAGGGGACTCCAGGGTTGTCTGAGGACAGTTTGGACAGAGAAGCTCTTAGAGCCTGAGTCTGAGGCAGGTGGGTGTTGTAGGAGGCAATCGGGGCAGAATTCTCTCCCTTCTGGTGGTGGCTGGCTGACAAAGCCTTGCTCTCAAGCACCCAGGAAAGTCACGAGTGGCTTTGCAAGCAGCCGAAAAGGGAAGGAACATTTCCATTAGCAGAATCAGCAGTAAAGAGATTTCCAGTCACAGTAATAGCTGCATTTGGGGGAATCATTTCAGTGGTGACTGTGGGCGGAGGACAGAAGGGGGTGGGGTGGCAAGGAAAGTCACAGAGACGTCTGGTTCACTTGCACTGAGTCGAGAGCGCCCAAGGAGAGCCAGGTGCCAGACTCAGAGTGACTGTTGGGGAGTTGGGTGGGTGCGTGAACGTTCTGGACCTTCTGCTTCCCTGCGAATGGACAGAGCTTCCTCCTCAGGGGTCCGTCCCCACGGGAGGCTGTACGCTCACACTATAGTGCCTTTGCTCTGATTACTTGGGTTACTCCTTTCAAGTTTTAGAGGCAGCAGCAACTTCCTAGGCTCTTGGGATTTGTAGGAGGGAAAGCTCCCAGTTTCCCCTAAAGTTCCCTACTCATGAGAATCACTTTGGAACCCAGTCTCTCATTCCTAGACTTGCTGAGGTACCCAGAGGGGCCTGGGAATCTATACCTTAAGAAGTGTACCAACTCTGTAACATATCCATCAGGGACCTGCATGGATGGCCCCTGGATACTTCTTCAACCTGCCTCCTGCCATTCTCCTTGGTGCTTCATGCTCTAGCCTTACTGACATCTTGCAGATTTATGAGGGCACCGGAACATTCTCCCCACTTGATCCTGAATGGAAATGCTATTCTCTCTGGTTAGAATGCTTTTCCCATCCCTGATTCACCTGGCCAACTCCTAGCCTTAACTCAGCTAGGACCTCCTCTGAGGAATCTTCTCTTTCTCCTCCAAGGCTTAGATAAAGATTTTTCCCCCCAAATGCTCATCCCCCTCCCCTTAGGATTGCCATACTTTGTGAATAAAAATAGATGCAAAAAATAAAATACAGGATGCCCAGTTAAACTTGAATTTTGGACAATGAATACTTAGTAGAATTATGTCCAGTGCAATATTTGGGACTTAGTTGTACTTAAAATGACTCTCTAATGATCGGAAATTAAAATTTAACCAGACATCCTGTATTTTACCTGGCAAGCCCCAGGGACTCTGTTTCTCTGTCTCCTGTCATTGACCACACTGGCAACATGTGATTTGCTCCCCAAACCTGCTCTTCCCACATCTCCCCTATTGCAGGAGATTGGGCTTCTATCCACCCAATTACTCAAGCAAAGGAGTCATTCTTGAAATGTCCTTTCTCTTGTCCCCCATTCTTTCATTCAGCCAACCTTATTGGTTTTACTTCTAGAATGACTCTCAGTATCCCTCGCTTGTAATCTCCTACTGCCATAACCTTCATTCAAGCTTCATCCTTGCTTACGTGGGCTGTTGTATCAGTTTCCCGTCTTCTGGCTGTGTCTCTGTCCCCATCCTTTCTTTCTAGTCTTTATTCAGCATACGGGCCAAATCCAGCTTACTGTCCACTTTTGTACGGCCTGTAAACTTCATTCATTCATTCATTCATTCCTTCATTCCTTCATTCATATGGGCGAAAAGAATCCCGCGAAAAGTAACACTTCAGGATAGTGACAATTACATGACATTCAAACATCCGTATCCACAAATAAAGATTTATTGCAATGCAGCCATGCTCCTACACTGGTGTATCAGTTGTCAATGGTTGTTTCCTGTTTACAACAGCAAAGTTGAGTAGTAGCAACAGTGAGTATCTGGCCCACAATGCTTAAAATGTTTACCGACTGCCCCTTTACAGAAAGTTTGCCATCCTTGCTGTATTCAGTGGCCAGAGTGATCTTTTCCAAAAGAAGCAAATTGGATCTTGTCATTCTCTCCTGTTTACAACCTTTGTTTTTCGGGACGCCTGGGTGGCTTAGTCGGTTGAGCATCCGACTCTTGATTTCGGCTCAAGTCATGATCCCAGGGTCTTGGGATAGAGTCCTGTGTTGGACTCCATACTGAGTGTGACGCCTGCTTAAGTTTTTCTCTCTCTCCTTCTGCCCCTCTCCCCAACTCCAGCTGTATGTAAAGTAAAAAAAAAACAAAAACAAAATGCTTTTGTTTTCCATTTCTCTTAAAAAAATTCCATTTCAGAGCCTAAAAATCCCAAAAATGCACCTTCTTCTGTGAATTCATTTTCCATTTTCTCCCTTGTTCGTGAAACTTAAATATCACTTCCTCCAAGAAGTCCTCCCTCACCCTGGTATACAGTCCCTTCATAGCTTTCTGTCCCGTTCATTTTCAAACCTTTACCTAATGGCCCCTCGAAGGTAGGGAATGTGCCTTGTTCATCTTTTTGCTCTCTGAACCACGAAGTGCAGGACACAGAGTATAGTGGGTGCTGAGTGGAGGTTTTCTGACCAAATGAATGCAACATGGACAACCTCAGGAGCAATAGTTTGTGAACAGCACCGTAGAGGGTACCCACCTCATTGGGGTTTTGCGTCGCTTACTTGGGAGATTGTTAGGGTTTCAAGAACTAATGTTTGCCTGCCCCTCAGCAGATGGTACCTTGGTGTTCGTTAAGTGAACAAAAATAAATAGGCCTGTACCTTCATCCCTAGGACCTGCCCCTTCCCCACTTTCTTTGTAGTTGGAGGGACTTAAGCCAATTCAAAGGGAGTCTTGGGAGTAAAGACCTTCTGGAACCCAGGGGGCAGGGTGATCTGGTGGCCAGGACTATGAGCCAGGAATCCTGGGGTTTGGTCTCAGTTCTGCTGGGTGTCTGTGGTTCCATCCCTTCTGCATTTTGGGCTTCCCACCCCCCCACCCCCCCACCCACCCCATTTCTGTTGTGGTTAGATTAAACCCTGTGATCTGTGAGGTTCTTCTCGGCCCAGCCAGCTCAGCAGGAGCCCGGGAGGGAGAAAAGGGCTCCCTCGAGGAGTCTGTGAGGCTGGAAGCTGCTGCAGAGGAGTAAGACCTCCCTCCCTCCCTTCCTCCCTCTCTGCATCCTTCCTGGGGCCTCTGAAGATCAAACCCTCAGCTCTGAATCCAGGTGCAACTCAAAATTTCAAGCCCAGTCTCACACTAATTTGTTAGGGAACCTTCTTCAATTACTTTCTTTCTAGTCTCCCCCAGGGAGGGAGACTGGAGAACTGACTGCCCAAAGTAACCAATTACTTGTCTGCCAATAGGTGACTTCCCTGTCCCTCCTTCCCTGCTTTTCTCTCTCCACTTTATTCTCCTGGCCTCTCAGAGCCACCTCTCCAAACTGTAGATGCCTCTAAGGGAGGGGTCCCCCTTTCACCTGGCTCCCTGTTCCCAGCCGGGGAATAGATAGCCAAAGGGGACAGCAAATGGGAAGGCTGGTGGCTGAGAAAGGGCAGAGCTGCAAACCTTGGGAAACCAAACAGGTTTACAAGTATGCTAAATAGCAGACTGTACTGCATTGGGAGGCCAACGCCTTCGATTTTGGTCCTGTGTCTGCCTTTCCTTTGCTAGAGGACCTCGAATAAAGGACAGTTCGTCTTGCAGCCTCAGATAAGATTGAGGAATATTGTTGGAGCCAGCTCTCCTTCAAGAAGCTGGGGAAGGTGGGGCTGGATACAGTCCTCCACAAGAATGGAGGAATCTTCCAGTCTTGTCCACCTACTGGGATCCCAGGTGCCTAGAGCCACGCCCATCGCGTAGTAGGCACTCAGTAAATATTTGCTGAACGAAGATCCGCACAAGTGGGAAATACTTGTGATCAGACATTGCCAGTCAGCAACTTCATTGGCTTTAGATCACTTCTCAGATGCAGTGTCCTCAGCAGCCGCTGCTATCAGCTGGGGTTTGCATGGGAGATGAATCCTATTCACATTTTCTAGACAAAACTGAATCCCCTACAACAACCCCTGGTTTACCTTAAGCTCCCCTTGCCTGGAGCTAAGCCCCTTAGTCATTATTCAGTGATTCTTCCATCCCAGTTGTGTGCCCAGTCCCTGGGGGCCCAGAAATGCAAGGAGTTCATAGTCTATGGTGATAACACTTGTACTTTCTGATTTAAAGAAAAAAAAAAACACCTCCTTTTCATGGGTATTTTTAGTATCTCCATATTACAGATGAAGACATGGCCATTCAGAGAGATCAGGCCAATTGTACAAGGTCACATAATAAATGGGATTAGCTGCATTTTTTTTAAAAAAGGAATCTTTGTATCACTATCACAAATGGAACACTAGAATAACTTGCTATAAATAGAAGATGGCCTGTAAGAGTAACTATGTAACTATTAAAGGAAACATATCTATATACAAATAGCTACATACATGCACAAATAGATGAATGTATATATGTAATATTAACAGGACCTCTAAATTTATCCCTCATACCATACTTTGGGAGCACATAGATCCAGCCCAACCACTGAGACAAAAATATTCATTTAAAATTTAAATTTTGCCCACAGGGGTGCCTGTGTACCTCAGTCGGTTAGGCGTCCGACTTCGACTCAGGTCACGATCTCGCAGTTTGTGAGTTCGAGCCCCGCGTTGGGCTCTGTGCTGACAGCTCAGAGCCTGGAGTCTGTTTCTGATTCTGTGTCTCCCTCTCTCTCTCTGCCCCTCTCCCACTCATACTCTGTCTCTCTGTCTCTCTCAAAAATAAATAAACATTAAAAAAACTAAAAACAATAAAATTTAAAAATCGCCCACTTAATTGTCAGATTTCCTCTAATATATGCATTAAAAAAATACCTTTCCTGCCTCATAGCTACTACCTATCTTTTAAGATCCAGCTCGGATGTACTTTAACTGCTTCCAAGATGACTCTCCTGGCATCACCAAGAACAGTTCTCTCCCAAGCCCTTGGTGTATTCATTGAAGTTCTTTGTTTCATGGAAATACTGTTATTGGCTAATTGTCTGCCTCTCTTCCTAGTCTTTAACCTTCCTAAGCTAAACACCTTGTCTCTTTCACATCTGTAACTCCAGCAGCTAGTGCATGCATGCTTAGTAAATTTTAATTTAATTTTAACGAAAAGCATACCAGCTTGCTGTACCAAATGCAGACCGTGCAGGGATATTATAAAGGAAACATTGAATGCCTTTCCCTTGCCCTGTCTCAGTCCCCAGAAATGATCATGATGAAGAATTTGCTGGGAGTCTTGTGGAATAAATACGCGCCTGAACAGCCACATTTGGTGAGAGAAAGTGACTTGTCCTGTGTCTCTCTGCAAGTTTCTTACAAGCAACTCAGATATATTAATAAAGATTCCACAGCTTTAAAATATGTTGTGCAAGCACAGTGCTATGGGTAGACCACAGCATCATCCTCTGTGCCCCATGTACAATATATTAGGAAGGAGATGGGTAATGTTCCTGCCATAATATTTTATGGAGGTACTGTGATTGGAGAAAGCTCATTGACCTTCTTATATTCAATATTAAGCCAACTTTACAAAGCTGCTCCATGCATGCTCAGGCCCCAGAATCTGCCTCCAAGATATACTTCAGTCCTCAGGCAGGGAGCCCCCTTCTTTACTGACCACTGCTTGAAAAAAATGTATACCTGTAAAACATATGTATGTATATATAAACATGTGCATGTTGTATGTGTTTATACATAATACACACATCCTTGTATATATCCTACACACACACACACACACACACACACACACACGTTATACATACAGACCGATACATATGCGAGAGGGAAAATATGATAATGACTTTTCCTGCTGGGGAACTAAAAGAAACTGGACCCAGCAAGGGAGTCATTTATCACAATGAGTTGGGGGTGAATGTGTTCCTTCTGACATGGTATCCGACTTGCCTGATAAAGCAGCTCTTCTTTTCCTACCTGAAACCTTTTCCTCACTTGAATGAGGAGACAGACTCTTCAGGAAAGGGTTGCCTCGGTTTAGGTTGAGTCGTTTACTTTAGAAACCCTCATTTGTGAGGCCATGTGGATTGGTGGCTGGTCAGTTCATAGAAAAAGTCTTCTAAAGCAAGGAATCATAAAAAATAATGATGCACCTTAAACATTTCCTTGTAACTTAAGATATGTAGAAGTATGTATGTTTGCCGGTTATTTGATGTAGACTCCAGAATTCTTGGAGTCTGGGTCAGCTGAGTGGAGTTTCATGTCATCTTTCTTGTGTAAACCATGCTCATAATGGACCAAATATGGTCTCCAATGTTGGTTTCATTAAAGGGGACTGAGAACGTAAGTGCTTGCCAAGTAATTCTGCTAGAGTTTTATGATTCCTTTCTAAATTTTTATAGTTGTCGCACCTGACCTAGCTCAATAGCAATATTTAAGTGACTTTCGTAATTTTTATGGTAAAGTCAACTTTGTCCTCCTAGAAGCCACTTCCTTGTGATGCTCATAAATTTTTTTTAACGTGCATAATAACATTCCATTAAATTTTCAAATGGCAAAACACATAACAGGCATCCACAGGTTTGGGAAACAAATTGGTCCTCTGTTAAAAATGCAACTGATTTGATAGTGACATGTCCTAAGGATGCTGGAGAGGAATTACCTTATTGGTGTGAGCATTCAGGGCTTGTGAGCCTCAGGATGTTTTAGGGATATAATAGAGAACACTGGTTAACCTGCCAGTCACCGGAGAGAAGGCCAGCGAAAAGCTTTTGGAATATATACATGTTTCAGGTTGACGGAGACATTAAGCCGCAGAATTTTAGGGGTTGAACCTTTAGAGAGCATTTTTGTCCCCAACGCTGAGTTAAAGGAGAGGAAAAGGGAACCCATTGGCCTTCTTGGTGGAAATGTAAATTGTTGTCGTCACTCTGGAAAATGGTATGGAGGTTCCTCAACAATTTGAAAATAGAATTACCATGTAATACAGCAGTTCCACACAAAGTATGTACTTTCGTGGTCACTGAAGCATTATTCACAACAGCCAAGATAAGGACGCAAACCTGTGTCGGTCAACGGATGAATGGAAAAAGAAGGTGTGGTGTTCCACGCAATGGAATATTATTGAGCCATGAGAAATAAGGAAATCTTCCAGTTGTGACAATGTGGATAAATCTTGAGGGCATTGTGCTGAGTGAAATAAATCCGAGAAAGGCGGATGCTATGTGGTATCACTTCTACGCGGAATTCCAAAAAGCCAAACTCCTAGAAACCGAGGCTATAAGGGTGGTTACTGGGGTGTGTGGGAAATGGGGAGGTGCTGGTCAAAGAGTACAGACCTCCAGTTATGAGGTGAGTAAGTTCTAGGAATCCAATGCTGATTACAGTTAACAGTGATGTCATGCACTTGGAAGGTGCTAAGAGAGTAGATCTTAAACGTCCTCACTATAAACACAAAAATGGTAATTATGTGATGTGATGGAGGTGTTAGCAAATGCTACTTTGGTTATTATTTAGCAATGTATAAGTGTGTCAAATCAACACATTGTACACCTTAAATTTACACAATGTTATATGTCAATTATAGCTCAATAAAGTGGGAAAAAAAACAATAAAGAGAAGGAAGCAATAGCAGAGATGAGCCCGGGAGCACAAGTCGTTGGACTCTTGGAGTTCAGGGCCCCTCCTGGGACTCCGCAGCACGTGTCCCTAATGTCCTTTCCCTTTTGGGTGGCCTTTTAAAAATTGATTAATAACTAGCATACAATACTCGTTTTAGGTGCGCAACATAGTGACTCAGTGATTTTTGTACGTTATGAAATGATTACCTGCATAGATCCAGTTACCATCTGTTACTGTAGAAAGCGACAATATATTAATTGTTTTCCCTGTGTTCTCCGTTACATTCTCGCGGCTGACACCCAAGACGTTTTCCCTTTTGCAGATGAGGAAACTGGTTTAGAGAGTGAGCTGACCTCGCACCGGGGACAGAGCTGCAGTTTAGTTCCCAGGTCATGTTGACTTCCTGAATGCCATCGCAAGTACTATGTCTTTGCCCAGTATTAAAAATAATAATAATAAATAAACATTATCAAAGACTGTCTGCCATTACGACCACACCACACCTGATCTTTCTTTCCATCACCTTGTGAAGGAATTAAAGCAAGTCCTCTTTGCTCGCACCACACAGCCCCTCCCATCCACATGCACGGCTGTAAGGGGCCCCCTAACTGCGCCCACCCACACTGCAACCCTCCAGGCCCTCCTAGCTTAGAACTCAGGGCCCCCGGGCCTATCCAGAGCAGCCCTCTCCTTGCACAGCCGGAGAACAAGGCCTTGAGAAGGCCGGTCCCTTGCACCTAAACTCAAAAGGCTGGGGCTGCATCTGAATGTAGATCCCAGTTCACCTTATCCCGTGTTCTCTTGCCTCCATTGGGTTACCTGCACCATTCTGGGTCTCCCGGCAAGCCTTCCTGCCGGGAGGATTGGGCAGGTAATGACAGGGCAGTGTGTGTGAGCGGGCTGCCAAGAGTGCCTGTGCTTTATGAGGTGCAGAGTATAATTCAAAACCCATTTTGGGGATGTCTCGCTCCATAAAATCTCCAGCAGGAATGGCTGGGATTTTGTTTGGACTTTCCCAGCACGTGTTTTTTAAATACCTCTCCTCTCCCTCTCATTTTCCTCTTTCCTTTGCTTCCTTTTTTTCTACCAGATTCTCATTGGATGATGAGCCCTTGGTGGCTTATGAGGTGGCTTATGAGGGTGGGCCTGGGGGGAAGGGATCCTGCAGTATAGGTTAATGGGCTGGCAAGTGGTTGTGAAAAAGATCACCTTTCTTGGATGATTCTTCCTCTGCAAAGACATTGGCTCAGAAGATGATTTCAGGGAACTGCCTGCCACAATTGTAGTTAGACTTACACATGCCATCCTTTTTGGGGCCAAAATAAGGCTTCCAGACAGCCCTCTGTCTTTGTTATTGTTTTTAAGTTTATTTATTTATTTATTTATTTATTTATTTATTTATTTATTTATAGAGGGAGAGAAAGAGAGGGAGCAGGGAAGTGGCAGAGAGAGAGAGAGGGAGAGAGAGAATCCCAAGCAGGCTCCGTGCTGTCAGTGCAGAGCCCGATGCAGGGCTTGAACCCACAAACTGTGAGATCATGACCTGAGCCAAAATCAAGCGTCAGACGCTCAACTGACTAAGCCACCCGGGTGCACCAGACAGCCTTGCATCTTAAAATTCAACAGCAACCACTCCTTCCTGGTCTCCTTCACCCTTCTTCATGTTATGTCATCTCTCTCCCAGTTGTCTCTTGATAGACTGCTCCATTTTCTTCCTTCGAGCAGATATGCAGCCTGGGGGACCATTCCCAAAGGTGATTTCTCCCTTGCTGAGAATCCTCAGTGACCACCTCCTCTCCACCCCACCCCCCTCCCCCTTTACAGGACCAATAGCAAACTCCTTGGCATCTGAGCCCTCTACCTAATGGCTGAATCCACCTGTAATTCCCTTCTCTCTTACTGCTCTCTGGCTACACTTCAGATCCCAGAAAAGTCCATCCTTCCTGCTTCGTCCTCTTTCCTTCCTCCCCTGATTCAGATTTGAATACCGTTATTCAGAAAAGTTAATACATATTCCTTGTAGACCACTTCCTTTATATTAAATATATATATATATATATATATATATATATATATATATATATATATATTCATGTCTTACCTCATTTTCCACCTGCATAGGCCGATACAGTGGCCCCTGGCCACACGTGGCTGTTGAGACTTGAAGTACGACTTGCATGACTGAGGGACTGAATGTTAAATTGTATTTAATTTTAGTTAATTTAAATAAAGCTACATGTGGCTAGTGGCTACTCTATTGAACAGCACAGATATAGAACAGGTCTGCCACTGCAGAACATTCTGTTAGCACTGCTTATGAACCCTTGACGGGGAAGGATGGAGTCCTGTCTTTTCTGTACCCTATTCCTGCTATGGGGCCTGTTAGTGAATAGGTGTCAGTGAATGTTAGTAGAACTGGCCTTTGGGCAAGACTGTATAACCACTGACCTCAACGAGCTCTAGTGTTGAGAAGGAAATTTACAGCAACTTACTTTCGAATACACCAAGGTTTGTTAATGGAAATGTTGCTTCGTAAACTTTCATTTTGCAAAATCTGGTGCATCTAGTCCAGGGTGTCTAACCTTAATCCATTAATGACACTTAGTGGTAGGAATTCCCAGTCCCTGTGGGGGTCATTTCTCAGCCATACCTTTTCTTCCCATCTGGCTGTTGGGCAAATATGGCCTCACCCTGCCCAGGTGAGGTCCACTGCATGGGGGGGGGGGGGGGGGGGGCTATAGGAAGAGGAACCCTGGGCGTTCTCATCCTGTGGAGACGGGTATGCATGGAACCACCCAGCAGACACCCAGGCTTGAGTTTCTGTGGTGGTTTCATGGAGGATTCATGAGTGTTTCTTTGAGAGAGAACTCCTCCTGAAAATCCCCCTGTGATGGATGGAGTGGGAGTAGAATGCAGGACAGGACTCTCCTCTCCTCCCCCCTCCCCCCCCCTACTTATCTTGTTCTTCTCTTTTCCTCCTGTTTCCCCTTTTCCCTCTTTCTGTGTATTCCTTTTCTCTGTCCTCCCTGTTCCTTCCCTGTCTTTCTTTTCTTTTTTTCTCTTTACTCTTGATGTGCCTCTTTTTTTTTTTTTTTTTTTTTTTGTCTTTCTACTTGGCTGTGTGTATCTGTCCGTCTTCTTCCCTGTCTTTCTCCCTCCCTCTCTCTTCATCAGCTCCCACAGCCTTGAATTCTCTTTACAGTCCCTGAGCACTGTCTGCCCACCCTGACCAGAAAAGCCAGCCCAAGCACCTTGTGACCATTATGGCCCCATGCACCACTCGGAGCTCGCTGCTTCTACTCAGTACTTAGAGCAAAGGAGGGAAGAGGTGAGCAGGGCCTTGCAGGGTGCAGCTCTCTCTACCCAGCTTCTTCCGTCAGGGCCTCCATGCACCTGGCCTTGCTGGATGTGATTCGAAATGTCCCAAATGACTTTGGAGGCCTCCGGGACCACTTGATTCATCTTGTATAGAGCTATCTGCCACCTTGATTGTCAGCACGAGATGGATTTTTGAGAGCGGCTGGTAAAAAGAATCTGGATGCCTTATTCCTGTTTTGCTAACTATCCAAAGCTCTTTTTTGGTGACCCTGGTGGGTTCCTCGTCCTCAAATCTCCTCTGCTGCTCTTGCGCTATTCAGCAGCGGCTCTGTATTAAAGCTTTTTTTCTTCACGGCATCAGGAACGTCTGCTGGAGAGTTTCAGAAGAAAAGTTGCAAGAATGATAAACCTTAAGGGATCATCCCTTCTGAAATTTCAATTTTTGGCTACAAGGGACAAAGAGTGGCATCTGAGTCAAGTTACCTTGTCCCCAAAATATCATGCACCATTTTGAATTTGACCTTCAAGGAAGATGCTCAGTTAGCTTGCAAGGGTTTAGTAAGTAGTGCTTTAAAATAGCAAGTGGTCTTGAGTCAAGAGGATTTCTTACTTCAAACAAACAAGAAAACAAATCAAAGATGGAGAGGTAGGAGAGGAAGAATAGGAGGAAGAGAATGGGGAAGACAAAAGAAAATAGGCTGGTGACCTTTTTTTTTTTTAACGTTTATTTTTGAGACAGAGAATCTGAGTGGGGGAGGGGCAGAGAGAGAGGGAGATGCAGAATCCAAAGAAGGCTCCAGGCTCTGAGCTTTCAGCGCAGAGCCCAACATGGGGCTCAAACCCACAAACCGTGAGATCATGACCTGAGCCAAAGTTGGACACTCAACTGACTGAGCCACCCAGGCACCCCCAGGCTGATGACCTTTTGTGCTTCTTTGCAGGGTAGACTGAAACTTGCTTCTAGAACACAATGGGAAATATCTGTTGTTATCCTTGGATTTCTCTCTTCATTTTTTGCCCACTTCAATATTGAACCAATAGCCAGAGCTCATTAATTTTCTCTAACATGCCTTTCGAATCCACCCCTTTCTTTCCATCCCTGCTCTGGTATGAATAACCTGTCATCACTGACCTCTAATTCAGTAGACTTCTGACTGGTCCCTCGTGTTCACTCTTGCTCTTACAGCCTCCCCAGTCCTTCCCCACCCATCCTCACATGCTACCAGAATGACTTTGTGAGACTGTATGTCAAAGCATGCCTCTTCTTTGTTTAAGTTCAGGAGTTTCCATTGTTCTTATAATGAAATACATGGTCCTTAACCAAGTCCTACAAGATATTAAACCTGAGGTTTACATCAGAATATTTGGGAAAGTTTTGTTTTTGTTTTTTTTTTTTTTTTTTTTTTTTTTTTTTTTTTTTTTTAATGCTGGGACCTGGAATTTACTGTAGGCTAATGACATCATTATAACTGGGAGTTAGATAATTTGGCAGTTTCTTGCAAAACTAACTATACTCTTAATGTAAGATCCAGCAGTCACATTTCCTTGGTATTTTACTCAAATGAGTCGAAAAGTTGTTTCCATGCAAAATCCTGCACATGAATGTTTTCAGCAGCTTAATTTAAACTGCCAAAAACTTGGAAGCCACCAAGATGTCCCTGAATAGAAGAAAGGATAAATAAACTGGGATGCATCCAGACAATGGAATATTATTCAGTGATAAAAAGAAATGAGCTATCAAGCCATGAAAAGACATGGAGAGACCTTAAAATCATATTTTGCTAAGTGAGGGAAGCCAATGTGAAAAGGCTGTGGACTGCATGATACCAAATATATGACATTCTGGAAAAGGTAGAACTCTGGAGACAAAAAAGGATCAGTTGTCAGGGGTTTGGGGAGGAGGAGGAAGAGACAAACAGGTGGGTTTTACAGCAGTGAAACTATTCTGTATGATGCAGTAACGATGGATACATGTTATTATACATTTGTAGAAACTCATAGAATGCACAGCACAAAGAGGGAGCTTTGGACTTCAATTAATAACAATGTATTTAAATTGGTTCATCAGCTTTAACAGATGCGCCATACTAATATATAAGTAATAAGGGAAACCCTGTGTGTGTGTGTGTGTGTGTGTGTGTTTGTGCAGAGTTGCATATGGGAGGTCTGTACTTTCCCATCAATATTTCCATTAACCTGAAACTGCTCTTAAATTAAAAAAAAAAGTCAGGTCCTGGGCCCTACTGTAGGCCGATTAAATCAGAACAACTGAGCATTACTGTTCTGTTTCATAATCTTTCCAGGAGACTTAGGGATTCTAATATACAGCTGGGTTTGAGGGCTACCATGCAGAGAGGCCCTATCCACCTTCACCTTTACCCATGCTGTGTTTTTCTTTTTTAAAGATTGAATGTTTTTAGTGTTTGTTTATTTTTGAGAGTGAGAGACACAGAGTGCAAGCAGGTGAGGGACAGAGAGAGAGAGAGGGAGACAGAATCTGAAGCTGGCTCCAGGCTCCAAGCTGTCAGCACAGAGCGTGACGTGGGGTTTGAACCCATGAACCATGAGATCGTGACCTGAGCTGAAGTCAGACGTTTAACTGACTGAACCACCCAGGTGCCCCCCACCCCCATGCTCTGTTTTTCTTTTGCTTGCCAGAGGTCTCCTAGAAGCCTTCCCTGACCATCTAATCTCAATTGTACCTTGGTCTCTGTTTGTCCGTGTTGGTTGTCTATCGGCTCCCCTAGACTACAAACTTTTTGAGGACAGGGACTGTGTTCAGCACTGCTTCCCAAAGCATTTGCTTCATAATTAGTACTCAGTAAATATTTATTGAGTGAATGAACAAATGAGTGGACGGGTCACACAGTTGAATAGGCTCTTCCTTCTTGCCCTCATACTGGCAAGTCAGGGGAGACTGGGTCAGGGGGGAATGGTGGGTGGCTAAAGCTAGGTAAGACAAAGCATATGCATACCAGCTTCTACTCCTAATGGGGGCTACAGAACAGAGCAGAATAATTTTTTTTAAATGTTGATTTATTTATTTTGAGAGGGAGTGAGAGGAGCAGAGAGAAAGGGAGAGAGAGAGAATCCCAATCAGGCTCCACACTGTCAGCTTGGAGCCCAATGCAGGGCTTGATCCCACAAACCATGAGAACATGAGCTGAGCCGAAATCAAGAGCCGGACGCCTTAACCCGCTGAGCCACCCAGGCGCCCCAGAGAAATAATTTTCTTGACCATTCATGAGCGTTTCTGTCTGTTCCCTTCCCTCAAGCTGGAGGGCTGAATCCTGAGTTTAAGTTAGGGAATAGATGGGTTAAATTTGCCTCTGTCATTTCCATTTTCTTTCTGTGCAATAAAGTTAGTGATCGCTTGGTCAAACTGCAGTATAATGCAATTAGGCTCATGTGTTTCCATCTCCTTCAAGTGCCTTGGGAGCAACTTCTGCTACTGTTGGAAACAGCTCTGTAGTCAATGAGCAAGCTGAAAGAAGAGAAACCAAGCGCCCTCCCTGCCACCCCCCAGTGCCAGCCTCCTTTGCTGCATCTTTCATATAGGAAATTAAATTGCCTTTAGATTGTGAGCAAAGGGAAGAGTGATGTAGAAACAGGATATTCGCAGGTGCCTTCTGAAGCAGGGAAAATTGCGAAAAATTTCTTTAAGCTTCGCTGGGGTGGGAGAGACAGGCACGCACATACTGGTGTAGCGTAGTAAGGAAGCAGTTAAGAATTTATCTTGTTTTTGTTTGGCTTGGATCCAGCTCCTGGCATAATATCTGTACTTGTTTCTCTGTACTTTCAATAAATTATTTTATGGCCAATGAGGAGTGGCTGATGTCAGATTTATGGTGAAGGACCCCAAGGGCAGGATTGCCTGTGAGTTCTGTTGGAGGATACGGAAAGGAAGAGAGGCGGCTGTATTTCTTCGTCCCCAAGAGACTTAGGAAGAGACTAGGAGGACAAGGCAGAAGACTAGGGATGAAGGACCAAGTGAACATGGAGCCGGAAATAGTCACCAGCCAGGGCAGCCCCAGGCTGTGGCTGAAGAGCTTGGGTTTCTAATCTTGGGCACGCGTCTAGCTCGGAATGCCCTGAGCAAGTCCAGACATTCTTGAGCTATAGGAGAGGGTTGCAAGCAACAGAAACCAGCTGTATTATTTAAGCAAAGGGACTTTAGGGAAGGATTTGAGGTGGCTCAGTGAAGGATGCAAGAGGTGAAGAAGCAGGTTCAGAACGTGCAGCTCTGGGGATCCGAGCACCTCCACCAGGATGGAGGGGCTCCAGGAGTTTGTCCATCATTTACCCCTCTCCCTTCAGCAATCATTGGCTCAACATGGCCGCGTACTTACCCTCGTCTGGGGAAGAAGTGGATTGACATCCCCTCCAGGCTGCCCATGGTTGGAGGGAGGGCAACATTTTACTTATTTATTTTTGAGACAGAAAGAGACAGAGTATGAGCAGGGGAAGGGCAGAGAGAGAAGGAGACACCGAATCCGAAGCAGGCTCCAGGCTCTGAGCTGTCAGCACAGAGCCCGACGCGGGGCTCGAACCCACAAACTGTGAGATCACGACTTGAGCCGAAGTCGGATGCCTAACCGACTGAGCCACCCAGGTGCCCCATGGGAGGGTGGTATTTTAAAAGGTGAGTCTGGGGGCTGATACTAAATGGCTGCTCAGTAGCAACAGAAACATGTCTTCATCAGGGGCCTCAGTGTTCTCATCTGTAGGGAGATAGTGGTGTTCCAGATCCTCCTGTAGCATCAGACGTTTTCTTTCAAACGGAATCTTGGGCAGCCCACTGGAAAAGTCTGGGGGAGACAAGGCTGCTCCACCTGAGGTGGGGGTGTGAGGGCCCTCCAGGACTTCCCCTCCCCCTCCCCACAGGCTCCTTAAAATATCTCTTCAGATCCTGAAAGTCCGTGAAGTGTACTTAGCTACCACTGGGCTACATCATCTGCGGGGCCCTTTCCAGGTTGGCCTTTGCAGCAAAACAGAGCATCTCAGATAAGGGCTCTATTTAGATCTGTGTGGAGGGGAGGCTGATTCATGGAAGTGGCTGCGGGGTTGAAGAGCCTGATTTGCCTGGCTAATCAGACCGGGACCTTCGCATGGCCCTGCTGCACTCATGCCCCGACCCATGTCCAGAAGGGGCAGGACTCAGCCTGTCCTCCAGAAAGAAAGGGAAATGATGGTAGCAAGTGTGTGGCCCTCTGGTTCGAGTACTGTGTACGTTTCCTGCCTCACATTCTGCCATTCTCCCTGTTGTTCTCTGCTTTTCCATTGCCACTGGGCTTTTATCAGTTGTTCTGAGGTGACATCCCCTTGCTGCCCCTGGGCCTTTGCACAGGCTGTTTTCTTTGCCTAGAAAGGTCTTGCCTCCACCTTTTTTGTTTTTGTTTGTTTGTTTCGTTTGGCTGACTCCTGCTGACTTTTCAGATCCTAAATTAGTGTCACTCCCTTAGAGAAGCCTTTCCTGACTTCTCAGGTTAGATCTGGTCTCCCTGGTTTATAGATACTAGGTTTTAAATATATATGTACATGTATTTATGTTTATCTTTTCCACTATGTCATAATCTTAGCATAGGCAGAAATCATGTCTTTATTAGGTGCTAAAAGATGTGGAGTGAAGAAATAAATATAGAACATGGTACGATTCTCAAAGTGTTGATTCAGTTCAGTGAGCATTTATTGAACACCTTTTGTATACCAGGTCCTGTCCTTGAGGCTGGGATGGATCTCTGAATAGGATACAGATCTAGCCCCAAGATACTTATTTTCTTGGGTAGCAGAATTTTTCTCTTTTCTTCATATAATTTTTAACCTATCCCAGGAGGTCCACAGGGTGTGGACTGTGAGTCTCAGAGAGGTCAAAGGACTTAACCAAGGTCACACAGTGAGTTGGTGGCTGTGCCAGGATTAATGCCTGAGCTTCCTGACTCCTGGCACAGTGCTATTATGCTTCTCCCATTCTTTTTTTTTTAGTTTTTATTATTAATTAATTAACTAACTAATTAATCAATTAAGAGAGGGAGGGAGAGAGAGGATCCCAACCCAAGCATTCTCATTGCAGGGGTTGAACTCATGAACCATGCGATCATGACATGAGCCAAAGTTGGCCGCTTAACTGAGCCACACAGGCTCCCCTTTGCTTCTCTCCCTCTTGCAGAGATAATGCAGTTGTTGAAAATGGACTTCCTTGCTCGCAACACAATGGTGCTGTTCTTCCTTCAAGGAGTCTTGGTTAGAGAAGGATGAGGTGTGCAAGTGCAGAGAAGGGGGAGGTTAAGGGGGGGGGCACTTAGCAAAGGAGTGTGTGCAGCACACGTAAGTTTCCACAGTTCAGGATACTCCTGGGGGTGGCCCGACACGGCTGAAGAATGGAGCTGGCATCCTGGTCCTCAGAGTTTTGATCCCCCAATGGTGGGTCTTGACGAGGTACAGAGGCAGTCTCAGCCTAATTTAGCCCTGCTGGCTACAAAGGGCACCTCATTTCTGGGTCGCTGAGACTTACCAGAGCACGGCAGCAAAATGGACACAGATCTCTGTTCCTCCCCCCACCCCATGTAGTCTTGCTGGAGGCTGTCAGCTGCTCCCTGTGGATGCAAAGTGGCTGCTCATTTCCAGCTCTCTCCCAGCTAGTGACAGGATGGTCCCGGTGAAGGCACAGTCTTCTTTGACTGCAGGCAGAGTTTCTACGACTGTTGAATTAGCTTTATCATTTTCTTCTTGTCTAAGAGTATGAAATGTCTGCTTTCGTTTTTTTCCCCCCCCTCCCCCCTGATCTTCGTCAGAATGACAGCTTCTCTAATTAGGCAGTTCAGAAGGTAACCTTAGCAACTTAAAGCTGGCAGTGGAGAAAGAGACAGGGTTCCAGGTGCCCCACTGGTCTGAGCGCTGGGCTCCCTGGGCAAGGCGCCGTGGCCCCTCCATGCATTAGCACCCCCCGCCCCAGCTGGGGCTGGCTCCAGAGATGCCCCGGTTCTCTGCTGTCACAGAGAGTACAGTCTCAGCCTCAGCCCCTTCCAGTCAGGATTCAGACTCCTGGATGTGGAGGATTCTCTGTCTCTGCCTGTCTGTGGAGCTCTCCTTTCACTTCTGTCCCTCTTTACCACATCTCTTTTCTTTCTCCTGCCCGCTCTGTCTTTCCTAGGGCAGGCGAGAGGCTAGAGATGGGTGTACTCTCAGCAGGCACTTCTCTCACCGAGCCACCACCCCCATCCTACTGGGACCCTCTGGCCCCCTTGGCCTTTGTCAGCCATTTGTCAGTATCCCCTGTCCTCCGACCACTGCACCCCCGCACTCTGCTCTGTGTTCACCCCTGCCAGATGCCTTCCCACCTTCCGAAGCTCTTCTCTGGGAAAGCTCTTCCGTTTACACCTCCCTCCACCTCCACTCCTCTGCCTTCTCCATTCACAGATTTCTCTCTGCTTAAAACTTCTCACTCAGTGCTTATTGTCTGGACCACATAATCGAGAAATATTTTCTTTTAAAATTTTATTTATTTATTTTTAAGTTTATGTTTATTTTGAGAGAGAGAGAGAGAGAGAGAGAGCGAGCGCGCACGCAGGTAGGGCAGAGAGAGGACAAGAAGACCAAGCATGCTCTGCACTGTCAGCACACAGCCCAACGCGGGGCTGGAGCTCACGAACCTTGAGACCATGATCTGAGCCCAAACCAAGAGTTGGACACAACCAACAGAGCCACCCAGGTGCCCCTTCTTTTAAAATTTTACTTCTTTTATTTTTTATACTACCTAGTTCCCTGGATCTGAGGTATGCTTCCCAAGGGATCACATATTCCCTTGTGATTCTTTCACAGTGAGCATATGAATAGGCATGATGTGTGTTTACAATTCACGTGCTTACTGTCAGATGAAAGGGATGTTGTAGTCTCTTTCCTGAAGTATGGGCTTCAGAAAGCACGAGAGTGTTTATAGTAGAATTTATTGTAACTTACTACTCTGTATACTGCGACTGAACTATGGTGGGGAAGGGGGTGCCTGGTATTGGCTGTGGATATCTTCCCTTCTATTTCTCTGTTCTCTGGTGCTCTCCAACCCCCTTTCGTTCATTCGCCAGCCAATCTTCTACCACTCATTAATCCCTCAACTACCCATCCACCCATCTACCCTTCTGCCTTTTCATTCACTATCCAACTCTCCATTCTCTGTGCTAAGAATGGTGGGATCAGTGCCCTCAAGGAACATCCAGGCCAGGAAAAGTAGGGATAGGAAGGAAAAGGGTCAGGGACTTAACTGTGACCCAAGGGGCAGTCTGTCAAGAACAATGAGATAGATGCCTTGGGTCTTCTGAGCACGCAAGAACAGAGACCTCGAAATCTGGGAGCATCTTTAGAGATTGTCTCATTCAGCCCTCTCTGTATAAAGTGGTACCCAGAGCCCAGAGGAAATGTGACTTGCCCCAAGTTGCCTTTCAAGTAACCAAGTGAAGGAACCGTGGGAGAATTGAGAGAACATCAGAGCTGAAGTAGATTGCTTAATTTGCTCTTCCCCTTTTACAGAAGGGGAAAACGAGGCTCAGCGATGGGAAGGAGCTAGTACCCTATTTCTAGTCACTCATCTGGCAGCATAACTGAGGTTGGAGTGGAGATCTCTGACATGGTTAGGCTCAGGCATGTGCTATGCTGAAAAAAGGACCAGTGATTCGCTCAGGTTAAGGTTATCTGGAGTTTCACTTTTGCCTTTGAATCACTCAACCAGCTCATTCCAGTGATTGCGCCAACCACCCCGCCAGATCCCCAGACTTCTCAAGACACCTTGAGTTCTGGGTAAATCCTGACTTTGCATCCGTTCCTTCCCTTGCAGCCCAGCATAATCCTGGGCTCACCTTCCAGAGGAGCACCATTTTAACCCAGCCCAGCCCTGCCTGTTAGCCCAATCCCATTACCCAGATGTGGGTTCCTCCACAGATATTCCCAGGCCGTAGTGAAACTGACGCATGAAGCCAGATCCCAGGCGCCGAGGAGACAAGGTTCTTGGCCGCGGACAGGAGATAAGTGGAGACGTAAATGGTGATTTTCTGGCCTGTGAGCTCCTGTTCGTGGATTTCATCTTTTAATGGAAGTGCAGTAAATAAAAGACGATTTCACAATATGCCAAGCAACAGGTCAGGAACATCTGAGCCGCTGGAATTGATGGAAGGGAGCTGAGCGTAACAAATCTCCCCAAATTGCACCCGTCTCCACTTGTATCAGCTCCCAGACAGCATCCCCCAATTATTGTGCAAGGCAATTATTTCTGAGCTGGAGCTTTTGGAAAATAAAGGCCTGTGGATGGGGGTATACTTTCATTGCTTGTTGCCAAATAGAATTTTTCCCCGTGTTTTGTTTATGTCTGAGCCCTGATTGAATCTTACTCCTACACCCATCAACATTTCCTTCCCCCCTTGGGAGGGGAGTTTATTTATTCTTCAAAGATCATCCAAATGGCACCTCCTCCAGGTGGCCATTTCCCTTTCACCCTAGTGTTTCAGGTTAAAGCAACGGTGTTAAATTGAGGTTACACGTACATACAGTGAAATTCACTCTTCTTAAGTATACATTTTGAGGAGTTTTGACAAACCCTTGAAAATAAGAATTTTTCCATCTCTCCAGAAAGTTTCCTGGTGACCCCTCCCAGTGAGCCCCTATCTACCCATAGGCAACCACTGGACTGATATATATCACAATTAATTTTGTCTGTCCTTGACCTCCTTATAAATGGAAACATAAAGTACAGGAGAGAGAAAACTGTGGAGTGTGGGCCAAATATAGCCCATCTCTTTTTGGTATGACTGGTGAGTGAAGAGTGGATTTTACATTTTTAAATAGTTGGAAAGAAAATCAAAGAAGAATGATATTTCATGACACATAAAAAGTATATGAAACTCCAATTTCAGTGTTCATAAATCGTGTTATTGGCATACAGCCATGCTCATTGGTTTATGTATTGTCTGTGGCTGCTTTCATATTACGGTGGCACAGTTGAGTCGTTGTAACAGAGATTGTCTGGCCCCCAAAGCCTAACGTGTTCATCATCTGACTCTTTACCGAAGGCTTTTCTCGGCCCTTGATATAGAATGCAGTCTTGTTTCTTTTTTTAATCTTTTTTTTTTTAAACTTCGTGGCTTTTTTAAAATGTTTATTTTTGAGAGAGAGAGAGAGAGTAAGAGAGACAGAGGGCAAGTGCACCAGCGGGGGAGGGGCAGGGACAGAGGCTCTGAAGTGGGCTCTGTGCTGATAACCGGGAACCCAGCCTGGGGCTCAAGCTGACAAACCTTGGTCTGTGAGGTCAAGACCTGAGCCAAAGTCGGACGCTTAACCGACTGAGCCACCGAAGCGCCCCTGCACTCTTGTTTCTGATGCCCTTGCCTGGTGTAGTGTTTTTGACATTGGCCCATTGTTGAGTGTGTGGGTGGTTCACAAGGGGCTGTTTGTAATCCCTTCAGCTACACGTGTGTCTTCTTCCCTTGAACCCTTGGAGCAGGCATGGCAAATACGGTGCACCTGCCCCACTGCTGCCTCTTTTGTGCTCAGGGCTTGCGTCCCCGCTCGGTCATGGTCTGTGTTTCTCCTGGGCCTGGGCTTGGGCTCAGAATTTGTCTCAGCCCAGTGCTCTGGGCAGTCACTACTAATAGATAAGAATTGGGGGTGTATTGCCATCCCTAGCCTGGAAGCATCGTCATTCAGAGAAAGGATGCAGAGAGCCTGATAACAGACAGACCTGGATTTGAATCCCCGTGCCACCCCCTACCAGCTATGTGTATTTGGATACGTTACTTGGCTCTTCAGAACCTCAGTTTCCCAGTTCCTGGTACATGGTAGGTGCTGACGAATCATCTCTGCACAACGGACTTGTTCCGCCTCCTCAAACCTGCCATTTTCCCCCATTGGTAAACTCAGAATCGTCCCAGCCGTTCACTTCCCAAAACATCAGTCATGGCATGTTCTCTACGAATACACACCCCCACCTCCACCCCCCTCTCTTGACCTGACATCTTCTCGTGCTTTGACCTGTACAACTGGTCACCCTCTACTTACTCTTTGGCTCCCTCTAGTTCATGCTGCCTAGTATAGGCAAAGTGAATGTCTCTCTCTCTCTCTCTCTCTCTCTCACACACACACACACACACACACCTCCCCACCTTGTCCCATTATTCTGAGGATAAAGACCAGCCAGCTTAATGTGTCCTGAAAGCCACCCGTGACCTACCTCTGCTTATATTTCTTGTCTCATGTGCTATTACTCTCTGTTGCTCCCAATACTCCAGCCACATTGACCTTGACCTCAGTTCTCTCTATGAGCTACAGAACCACATTTCTCTTCCCATGGTCAGGTATATATTCTCTTCCCTCTGACCAGAACACTATTCGTATTTGTACCCTCTTTACCTCATTCATTCTTATTCTTTATGGAGATATAATTCACATGCCATAAAATTCACCCTTTAAAGAAAGTGTATATTTCAGTGATTTTTAGTATAAGCACAAACTCCTGGAATAATCACTGCTATCTACTTCCAGAACATTCCATCACCCCAAAAAGAAGCCCTGTAACCAGTTACTCCATTTTCTTGTCCCCAAACACTAACCTACTTTCTGTCTCTATGACTTGGTACATCCTGGACATTTCATTTAGATGGAATCATGACATACGTGGTCTTTTGGGACCAGATTTTTTCACATAGAATAGTGTTTTTATTTAAAATCCTTTTTAATGTTTATTTATTTTTGACAGAGAAGGAGAGAGACAGAGCCTGAGTGGGGGAGGGGCAGAGAGAGAGGGAGACACAGAATCCAAAGCAGGCTCCAGGCTCTGAGCCGTCAGCACAGAGCTCGACGTGGGGCTCGAACCTACAGACCGCGAGATCATGACCTGAGCCGAAGTCGGATGCTCAACCGACTGAGCCACCCAGGTGCCCCTAGAATAATGTTCTTAAAGTTCATCGATGTTTTGGCATGTATCAGTACTTTATTCTTTTTTATTGCTAAATAATCTTCCATTGTATGGATATACCACATTTTACTTATCCATGTATCAGTTAATGGACATCTGGATTGCTTCCATCTACTTTTTGGCTATTATGAGTAATGCCCCTAGGAATATTTTGTGTGCATGTTTTTGATTTTTTCTAGGCGTATACCTAGGAGTGGAATTACTGGGCACTCAAGGACTTCTATTTTTAACTTCTGGGGGGACTGCCAATGGTGTTTCAAAGTGGCTGCACCATTTTACATTCTGTTCAGCAGTGTATGAGGGTTCTAATTTCTCTAGATTCTTACTAAAACTTGGTGTTGTCTTTGTGGTTACAGCCACTGTAGTGGGATGAAGTACTCTCTCGTCGACATAGTTCATTCCTACTTATCTGTTCTGTCCAAATAAAATACCACTCCCTCAAGGAAGACTTCCCCAATGACATATCCCTGACTAGCACAGATCTCATTGTTCTTTCAGAGCATCCTGTGACCTTTCTTTCAGAGTACTTAGATTTTTTTTTGAATTATACATTTATTTTTATGATGTAATTTTACTATGTGGTCCCCACACTCAACTCTAAGCTCAAGGAGGGGAGAGCTCTACCACTGTATTTTGAGGTTTCAACACCGTGCTTTGCACCTAGCAAGTGCTCAGAAGGAAAAAAAAGAAAGTATCTATTTGACACAAGCATGAATGGATACCTTCATCCTTCCAGATTCCACCCTTTCCTGCCTGTTGTGTCTTGTTCTCTACAGTCTTTCACATCCTTCAGATTAGATTCTTATCTTACCCACCTCCACCTGCTTAGCCTCGATCCTTGTCCATTTTTTCTCATCATCCACAAAACTGTCAGATCGATCTTTGTAAAATACTTAAAAAATTTGTGACTCTTGATGGAAGTCCCTGAAGGTGATCTGCACTGCAATTGAGGTCTTGATACATTAGACAGAGGAGAGAACAATTACGGAATTTTCTTCTTCTTTTGCATAATTTTTGAACCACTCCCCCCTCCTTGCTTTCAGTTGTTTAGCACACATTTTACTCTTTCTGATGAGCTATAAGCTCCTGGAGGACAGGGAACTTTGCATTCATCTTTGGACATCCCAGTACACCTCACAAGTGCCTGGTTGAAAGCAACTGTCAGTAAATGTTTGTTCACTTGGATTAAATTTTATTATTCTTCCCAGGAGAAACATTTGTATGCTAACAGAGGCCTTCAAAGACTTAACTGGAAGGATTAATGATGGGATCCCAGGCATCTACCACAGGCAGGCTGGGGAGATGTTTTTGGAGTAAGCCAGTCAGTCACCATCACCTCACCTTGTCAGAGCTGCTTGGTCTTCACGAACTTGGGGATAGTTCTCCTTGGGTGAGTGGGAGATAGTTTAGTGACTGCCGTTCTTGCCAGCTTTGGGAAAACACCAGGTTCCTTTTTTTTCTCCAAGAGGCATCTTGCCTCATATGCCTTTTCCTCTGCAGATGACCCTGGGCTCCAGACCTCAGAGATGGGGGAGTGCATTGAAACCTTTGCTTCTGATGACAGCAGTGTGGTCCAAAGACATATTTTTTTTCTACCTAGTAAGTAAGAAGGACCCAAAGGCATTCAGAAACTTGGGTGGGGAGGGGAGAGGCAGCAGTGAAGTACAGACAATGTTTTTGTACTTTCTCAAATGCTACCAGATAGGTCCAGGATATAGCCGAAATTTGAACTCTCAGCTTTTGGACACACTCAACCTAGTTGTGTCTCAGCTTTTTTAAGAGCAACGTCCCTCTTAGAAAAGAAGGGTAGGGGGACGCCTGGGTGGCTCAGTCGGTTAAGCGGCCAACTTTGGCTCAGGTCATGATCTCACGGTCTGTGAGTTCGAGCCCCGCGTCGGGCTCTGTGCTGACAGCTCAGAGCCTGGTGCCTATTTCAGATTCTGTGTCTCCCTCTCTCTGACCCTCCCCCGTTCATGCTCTGTCTCTCTCTGCCTCAAAAATAAATAAACGTTAAAAAAAAAAAATTAAAAAAAAAAAAAGAAAAGAAGGGTAGGGAATGAGTCTTTCAAAGAAAAAAGGAAGGAAAATTAGTTGATGTTCCTAATATCACCGTGAGAAAGGCGGTCGTGTCTCCATGTTGCAGATAAGAAATCAGACGCTCAGCGGGAAAAAGTGACTTGATTGAGTCCCCAGACAAGCCAGTGACAGAAACAGCATCCGGACCCAGACCTTTAGAGCATGCTGCCCCCAGGTAATCTGATAATCATTAAAGTTTGCCTGCTGTCTAGTGGTGATTTGCCTTCATACCATGGACACTCAAGGATTCCAGACCTTGAGGGTGGTGGAAAGAGCTCTGGTCTGGTTGCCAGAAGCTCTGGGTCAACTCTTAGGCCATTAAGTGACCTTGGACAGATTGCTCCCTCCTGTCTCTGCCTGTCCTCTCCATCTGAGAAATGGAGGACTTGAATCCACCTGCCGAGCCTCATCCTGTCCATAAGCTGTAGAAATGGTTTTCATTTTGCAACTTATGCTTTCCTAAATTACATAAGTAATACAGAAAGCCATTCTTTGGGTAAAACTATAAATAAAGTAAAACCATACGGAGTAAAAAGGGGCAGCTTGCTCTTGGCCTTCTCCATCTGACTTCCCTACCCAGAGATAATCGCTGTGACCTGTTTGGTGTATATCCTTCTCAATTATTTTTCTCTTTATTTACATCTGCATGTGTGTATAAATCCAAATCCACGTCTGCGTGTTCCCCCATATGCAGGATCATTGCTCTATTATTCTGAGACTTGCATGTGTATGTTTTTCATTTAAAAATGATCGGAAATCTCTCACTATCAGAACATTTGGATCTACTTCATTATTTCTAATGACCTCATTCTGTAGTATGGATATGCTGTCATTTATCTAACCCGTTTTCCTATTGATGGACGTTTATGTTGTTTCTAATCTTGCATTATCAAAAGCATGCTACGGTGAACTTTTTTTGTATATGCAGCATTCTGTTGTGCGTGGGTATTTCTGTAGGTTAGCTCCCTAGGGGTAGTATTACCAGGTCAGAGAATACAGGCATTTTCGAGTTGCACGGATACTGCTAAATTGCCCTCCGAAATAGCTGTACCAATTTACACTCAGAGAGAGTCCAGGTGGAATTTTAGATGTGACAACAAAGGTAAGAGCATCTTTTTGGGCCAGGGATACTGCCTCTCACCCTTCAAACCACCCTCTGCCAGCTGTTAGTGACTCTGTTTACAGGTGAGGTGGGTCCCGCCTGGAGTGCCTTCTGCATCTACTTTCTTACAGTTCAGTGCTTTCATAGTTTCTAAACCAGGGTTTTAGTAAAGGCTTTCCAGAATGGGGAGGTGGCTTGATTAACCTCCTGCCCAGCTCGGAGCCCGGGGTTTCCAGAGAAGGTCCCAGTAGATTGCCAGGGGCTGGCAAACAGCTGACTAATAGGGACTGTGGCATCTGGCCTTACTCGGAGATCAGCCAAGTCCTGAGGAGTTTAAACGACCTCTCCAGCTCTCTTGCCTGCTCCTGATGGAGGCCCACCAGCAAACGCCCTGAATAATGCATTGCGTTTGTCCTGTCGGACTAGGGGGTGCCTGCATTTTCTCCTCGCCTGCCTGCCCTCCTTGGTCTGCCCATGTCTCTAAGCCTTCATTCAAGCCTTGAGCACAGGCAAGAGGAGGGAGTGGTTGGTTTTTTTTTTTTTTTAAAGATGAGTTGCACAGCTTGCTGTCTTCCTTCAAACAAAACCTGGATGTTTCTTAAACCTAAGTTAGAACAGAGAAGGAAAAAAAAAAGAAAACTCCTGTGATTATTGAGTTCCTACCATGTGCAGGATGCCGTGTTGGGCACCACACAGGTACTGCCTCACTGCCTCATCCCAGGCAGACATCACTGCCTCTATTTCAGGTGAGGAAGCTAGGCCCAGAGAAGCGACAGAAAGTACTCATGGCTGGAGTCAGAGAAGGTCTGGGGCCTGAATACACACTTGCCTTGTTCTCCCCACAACAGCCTTTTCTTCCTCTCTGCCTGGCTGCTGAGAAAGAGGATTTTTTTAATCTTTATCCACACTCCTCAGTAGTCACCGAACCCCCAAACATATATTTCTTGTGATTTCCAAAGACATATAGCATCCTATCATCCACAACCATTTCCCACCAACCTAGAAAGTCACCAAGCCTGTCTTGAAACCTTCCCAAATGATTATTCATTTGGATCTGACTGCTTATCCATTTGAATGTGTCTGTGACATTTTCCTGGGGGCTCTGTGTGCGGTGGGAAGGGGAAAAATGAACCTTGAAGTTAGACCAGTTTGGGTTCAGATTTCCACCTTGCCATTTGCACACATGTCCCCAAAGACCCATTTTACCTCTGTGAACCGCAGTGTCCTCTTTCAGACAGTGGGCTTGTTATTTATAGTTTATACTATAGTTAAGTATGCTTCTGCTAGCCTGTGTAGACTGAATAATGCCCCCACCCACTGATGTCCACATCCTAACCTCTGAATGTGCTCACTGATGTATGATGAGAGGAACTTTGTAGATGTGATTAAGGTAAGGATCTTGGGAAGGGAAGGAAGATTATCCTGAATTATCTGGGTGGGCCCAGTATAATCACACGGTTCTTTTTTTCCGAGTGAGGCACTAGCATTAGAGTCAGGGAAGGAGATGTGGAGAGAGACACAGAGAGACCCAGAGATGCCATGCTGTTAGCTTTGAAAAAGGAGAAAGGAGCCAGGAGCCAAAGAGTGCAGCTCTAGGAGTTAGAAAAGGTAAGGAAAGTTATTCCATGGAAGGTCCTGGAAGGAATGCAGCCCTGGAAATACCTTGGTTTTGGCCCAGTGAAACCTGTTTTGGACTCCTGACCTCCAGAGCTGTAAGGTCACAAATTTGTATTGTTTTATGTCACTAAGTTTCTGGCAATTTGTTATAGCGGCTGTAAGGAAGCATATACATCCTCACATCCTCAGTGGGCTTCTTTAAGTCTGTAAGGCAGACTCTCACTTCTCTATGTACAAGCTACTTGTGACCTTGTGCCTCTTAGAGCCTCCCTTTCCTTATGTGCAATATGAGTCAATGAGAACCCTTTAATAGGATTTATGAAGATTGCATGAGATCCTGTGCTAAACAAAATGCCTGGCACAGAATAGGTGCTCAGTCATGGAAGTTATTATTTCCCTTGACCTATAGCCATGAACTTGTATGGTAGATATTGGTGAGCTTATGTAGTAGAGACAGATATTTGAATGCCACCTCTGGCATTTGCTTAACTCCATGACCTTGAACAATACAACTAAACCTCTGTGAAGGATGATGAATCTTCTGGCCATAAAGTCAAGCAAGATTAAATGACGTACTGTAAACCCCAGCTCAACCACCCTCCTCTGGCCTGAGCTTCTAGAGGGCGGGGCAAAGACTCCTGCCTTGTCCATCTTGTAGCCTTATGACCTAACACGGTGTGAGATACGTAGTCGTGCAGGAACATGTTTGTTGTGTAAACTGACCTGTGATGCGGGGGGTGGGAGGACAGTTTGGTCTAGTACCATCAGTGAGCTCCATATCTTAGTCTAGGTAAGGACAAGGGATCAGGGAGATCCATCAAGAGGAAGAATTGATTCTAGAGCTCAACCTGCTGGTCAGTTAGTTGGAAAGGGCTGGATGGGGGACCTGGCATAATGGGTCTCCAATTCTGAGTTGATGGTGTTTGGTTCATCCAGATATCAAGGCTCCTGTCCATCCTGACTCCTTCCTCCTTTATACAATGCACACAGCTCCTCTTTTGTAAGTGCTAATGGTGAGAAAAGAAACTATCTCTTGTCTGGCCTTGCTTCTTTTATTAACCCCAGGCCTCAAAATGAGGCTTCACTCAATAAGACTCTCCTGCCAGTACCTTATCTCAGTCCTGCTGTGTGTTACTAACTACCTGGGAGGAGTCATGAAATGACATTATGGGGGGGGGGGGTTCGAGGTTCCCCAGACTTGGTGCCTTCCTTTGTATTTGAATTATTTCCACCATTATTCTTTGTTTACTGCCTTTGAGCTAATTTCTGAGGCTCTCAGTTTTGCAGCCCCTCCTAGCTTATTTGAATTAATTTTGAGAAACGATTTTGAGTTATTGTGGTCCAGATTAAGCCATCTTGTGATCTTTTCATCCACTGTCTTTGTAATTCTATTGAAAAGCTATCATGTTTGCAAGCCGTGATTGGTGCTGTTTTTATAACCCCGGTCTTATGCAGTCTCATAATTCCTTTGTTTTCCTGGGTTGTGTCCAATTTGTTAATCTTTGTTGTAGAAGAGCAATAAAAAGGGTAAGACGAGAGCCCTGCCAGAGTGAGGCAGAGACTGGGGTTGAGTCCCAGCTCAGGCAATGATTAGTGGCTCTCCCTGGACAGTTTGCTTCCCATTCAGAGACTTGGCTTCCTGCTCTGGAAAATGGGAAGAAGCCAGGCCTGGCTTGCAAGTGGATGGATGGTCCAATGGGATGCTCTAAATGCAAGTGCCTGTCATGTACCGGTTGGAAGTATTTCTCTCTTCTCTCAGCTCTTGAAGCTCCTGCTTCATGTATTTTTCCCTTCTGTCTAAATGATAAATATGACATTTGATGTTTTACAAAATTTAAGTATATATTCTGCTGCTGTTCTACCATGACTTTTCAGAAATAATTGTAAGTGCTTCAGTAACTATATCAGCTCTTCTCTGGAACACCTTAGGATACATGCTGTCCAACCTGCTGATTTGTGTTTTCCCCCAAATCGCTAAGTATTCCCTTAACTGCTTTCTGTCATAGCTGTTTCTGTGAGATCTTAATTACTTCCTAATTGTCCACATTTCCTCTTTCTTTTTTTTTTTTTCCTGTTTCTTTTTTTATTTTTTTTTTTTTCTGTCTCTGGCAAAAGACATATTACCAAAGATGGGTTCAGGATCTTTGCCTCCTTGGAGTCATCATTAATTTCCTTTCTCCCTCATTATGAAGGAGGGGATATGTTCTAGTTTGCACTCTGATTTCCCACCTGGATTCCTTCTAAGGACTCTTGATAACCTCAGCATCTCTGTAATCACATTTCCCCTTGAAAAGAAGCCTTTCTAAGCAGATGGCTTCTAACTCTGTAAGAGCACATTTCATTGGGCTACACCCCTTCCTTTGACCTGGTGGTTTTTCACTTCAGTGGACAATAATTTAGGCACCATGTGACATACTAGGGATGCAGACATCAGGATAACTCTGTCCTTGGTTGGAGCACCTCATGTAGATAAACATGTGCTCAAATAACCAATAGTAAAATGTTAAGGATCTCATTAGTGCTGAAGGGACTGCAAGCCAGACTTAGAGAGTTTGAGCAGGTGGGCACCAGAGAAAGTTGTAGAATTGAGGCTTTAACCAGTTTCTTTATAAGCATGGTTTCTGTATCTATAAAATGGGACGAACACTGAGTTTCAGTATCAGCATAAAACGAGGTGAACGTTCAAATACATGGCTCCTTCAGTAACGTTGAACAGCTCAGCCACTAACTCTAACCACAGCGATGCTGGTGACAGCAACAGAGATGTGTGCACCACCTTTCCCCACCCATGTGCAGGTGGCACGTCCAGAAATGCTGTCATCCACCGTGGGGAAACGAGGAAGCCGAGTCTCAGAGAAATCCAGTGACTTCCCAAACGCCATGCTACAACTTAGAAGTGTTAGGACCGTGAGCATTCAGTGGAAGTCTGGCTCCATAGTCAGGTTTTCGCCTCATGCGTCTTCTTTCCAGCATGCTTGCAGACAAGAACTCGCATGCTGAAATTTGCAGAGTATATTTCTGGCAGCCAACATCAGCCAGGATTTGCGGGGAAGAGGTGGTGAGCTGTACAACCTCAGGATTTGGAGCACACATTAGCCAGGATGTATTTTTTAAGACTTTCAAAAAAAAAAAAAAAAAAAAAAAAAGAAAAGAAAAGAAAACTGAAGTGCAGTTAACACACGATGTTATATTTGTGTCAAGTGTACAACATCTTGACCCAGGGGTTCTAGCCATTTCTCAGTGGTCACTGCAAAAAAATGGTGACCATTCAAAATTATTTTTATTTTTTTAAGTTGATTTATTTATTAAGAGAGTATGTAGGGGGAGGGGCACAGAGAGAGGGAAAGAGAGAGAATCCCAAGCAGGCTCTGCACTGCCAGCACGGAGCCTGATGTGGGGCTCGAACTCATAAACCTGAGTGGATCATGACCTGAGTGGAAATCAAGAGTCGGACACTTAACCGACTCAGCCACCCAGGTGCCCCTAACTTATTTTTAATAATGGATAAAATTTATCCAGTACTTATCGTGTGCCAGGCACTGTCCTGTATGTTTTGCATTTATCATGTCACGTAAATTTTGCAGCCCTTAGAGTAGGTGGCCCTTACTCTTCTAGGTTTACAGATGGAGAGACTGAGGCTCAGTGGAATATAAAGTAAGTTGCCTGAATTCATATCGCTTGTAAGTGGCAGCAGTGGGATTTGAACCATCCGAATCTACGATCCTAGCTTGTGACTGTGAAAACCCCCCTTGGCTCTCAAATGTCCATATGAACAGGGTTCCTGTTTGCAGATACAGCCTTTGCACTGGAAGCGTCCTTAAGACTTGCTACCTGCTGCCAGTGTCTGAGTGATGGGCAGCTCAGAGGCTCTCCCCTTCCCTCCTTACCCTCTGGGGGGAAAGTGTCAGTGAGCCATGAAATGGCCAAGGGACATCTGAAAGAGAGAGGAAAAGCCAGGCACACAGCTTATCCACCAAGGACATAATCAGCCCTTGAATCATCACGTTGGCTGGAAGTTAATGTGCCCACATTGGCCCAGGGGACTGCAGTCTGGCCTCGTGCAGCTTTTGGATCGAGGATGTTCAACAAGACATTGGAAATATCGGTGGTTGCTTTGCCAAGTAGCATTAAGGATTCCCTGAAAACCCTGCTCAGCCAAGGCCAGCCACTCCCTCTCACAAGCGAGAAAAGGGAACCTTTTTTCAGGTGCACGGTCCTAGAGGAGTAAGAGAGTTGGAGGAAAGTATGCAAATGCAGCAGAAGATCCACATCTGGGCACCGGAGACTGCCACTGGCTCCCTGAGTGCTGTGGGGGCCGAGCTTCCTGTCTCTAAGCCTCAAGTCTTCTCCTCTGTAGAATAAGCATGTTAGACTAGATGTCTCTACAAAGGCCTCCCCAACAGAGCGTCCTGTGATCCATCAGTGCTTTGCCATGCAGCCATGATAATAACAAAATTTTATGATATGCTTTCTGTCTTCCAGACACTGTCTAAGCGCTTCAGGTATTATCTCATTAATCCTTATAACCCTGAGAGGTGAGGTCCAACTGCTATGCTGACTTCCCAGATCAAGAAATTGGGGCATAAGGAGGTAGCAGGCCTTACTCAAGGTCATGCAACCCTTAAGGATGGAGCTAGGATTTAGGCTCATGTCATTTGGCTCCCAAGTTCACATTTCAGCCACTGTGCCTCTCTGCCTTCTGGTCAGGCTTCCCTGGAAACTTTGTTCCCCAGCTCGCTGTGGGTAGGCGAGAGGGCACTTTGACAGGAAAAGTGATCACGGAATTTAAAGCATTGCAATGTGTGTTCCAGGTTTGCTTGGATGAGGGAGGTGAGGCAGGAAGTGATGTTACCATATTGAAATACATATAGGCCCTTTCAGTTCCCATGTTGGGATGAGCTTGAACTGGAAGAGAAAAGTTGTAGTTGTGGGTGCAGATGCCCAGCTGAATTTATGCTCTGCTCTCTGTTGGGTTATAGGAGCCATTTGATAATGTCGAGTTTAAGAGATTGGCCTGTGGGGCCAAAAGGACCTGGCTTCAAATCGCCACCACTCACTAGTGGTCTCATATTGTGCGTGTTATTTAATTACTCCAATCCAATTTCTCATTTATAAAATAGGAATTATAATGTCACCTATTTCCAAAGGCTCTGATGACCAAATGTAGGTAAAGTGTTTTCTCAACTGTAAAGGCTCCTTTGTATGATTGAAGGTGGCCTGGAATGGAGATCACCTTTTGACCGTCTTCCGTCTTCCGTTTCTCTTCCTGATTCTGTCTCCTGCCGCGCCCTGAGGACTGGCCCAGGGCTCAGAGGCCCTGTGCTGTTCCCATTCACTGAGGCATTGCCGGGCCGGGGGGGAGAAGGAGTGTGATTGATTTGCTTTGCGTTGACTGCACACGATGAAAAGTTGTTTTCTTTTCTCCTTTCCTTCTGTAGTCCCGGGAATTATATTTTTCTTAGAGTGTTGTTAATGGAAAGCACTGAACCAAATTCCCTCAAATTGAATTTGGCTGCCTGAATTGTCAGCTCCACATCTACTACCTCTCCAGCCTCACCCACTCCCAAGCAAAAGCCTCCGCATTTATGCTCACACTCATTCATGGGCTTGCCCTCTGGGCTGATAGAAGGGGGTGTGTGTGGAGGGAGGTGCGCAGTATACCTGGGCTTGGGGCTGGCCTGCAGCCCCTCCCCACCACTTATCAGCCACCTGCCATGACACGGCAGGTGCGCATGCTTTGATACAATGAGGCAGCTGAGGCCTGTGCATGGCCAATCAGACCACAAGTCTGATGGCTTCAGATGGCGTTATGTCGCTAGCCCTTCATGGCTGTGTGCCCTTGGGGAAGTCGCTTTACCTCTTTGAGTCCACACTCCCCTGTTTATGAACAGAGAAAATACCAAGTAATCTCTTTGCCTCAGAAGAGATGTAAGAATTCCCTTGCGTGCTCGCTTCTTCACTTACTCTTTTAGCAAATGCCCATCCAGTGGCTGCAGTGTTCCAAGGACTGTGCGAGGGAGTCATGTGGCGACTCTGAACACCATCCATTTCCTGCCTTCAAAGGGTGTTTAGTCTGAAAGGATTGGCAGAGAATAGATAGTAAACAGATGAGGTTAAGGTCCCATGAATTGCCATAGGTAGAATGCAAACAGCCTGAATCTTGGGGTCAGGCAGGCATGAGTTTTAGTATCCTCTCCACTGCTTAGGAGTCACGCCGTCCAGGGGCCTCCGTGTCCTCCCCTATAGAATGGGTGTCTACAGATTCCTTGCCAGGGATATTGTAACGATTATAGATGCCATGTTTTCTGCCCACTGAACAGTGCGTGGCCCCTAAAAAAGAACACAATGAATGGTAGCTATTATTATTAATAATGATAATATTAATAACGGATGGAAAATGCTTTCCAAGCCACAAAACCCTACACAAATATAATGAATCATTATAATCACGGTACATAGAGACTCGTTTCCCAAGAGATTCCAAGAGCAGCCAGGATCACTGGTGCTTAGAAAAATAAAATAATATTATTAACAACCAGAAGAACTTTAACGTTTGAATAGCACTCTTCCAGTTTTAACAAATAGCCATGGCAGGGAGGAACTCTTAAGCGAATTCATTAATCTGGGCTGGCCTGTACTTTTGTTGGCAAGTATTGTCCTGTGTTTGTTGTAAGATTTTCTGTCTTCATTAACAGCACTTTAGTTTCCCCTAAGTAAATGATGACTTCTATAGATTTGCCCCATTTTACTTGACCTAAGTTCAGGCGGGACTATTCTGTGCCGACACTTAGAATCAAGGTTCAGGGCATTTCTTAAGCCTGCGAGTGATTATTTTTCCTACTGTGTTAAATGCACAGTAATCCTTGGAGACTGGGCCAACTGTGGCTCTGTGATAATGGGATTTTATATTTATAAACCAACATGTTAAAAATGCGTGTTATTTTTGTATATGTTTTTTAGATCAGAATTCTTAGCACATGGCAATCATTATTCTGGTTCCTGGGAAACCAGAGCAGTTCTATGGTTTACCCTTCAGTAGAGGCTGAGGATGCTATCTCCCACCCTCTTATGCTCTTAACCCAGAGATAATTAACAAACAAACATACAAACTTGTCTGTTACACACACTGGGAAAATTAAGTGTGATGGAAGATACAATTATATGCTTACCTTCCTTAAATACATGGACTTAGTTTATTCTAAAAACTTTGCAATGAGGCAGAGACTCCATAATGGAAAACACGTATGAGAATCTTCTTTGACAGTTCTTACCACGGTGTCAGTGTTGACTGAACACGTAAAAGGAGGTCACAGTTTAAAAAAATAAATAAAAAATGAAAAAAAAGAGAGGTATTTGGTATACTAGCTGCCTTGAGAATTAAAAAAAAAAGACAACTCCTGTGACTTTTTTTGTTTCAATGGATGCCTTCTTTAGTTTGTATTGAGTGTGAGGTTCAAAACTCTGCATATATCTGTGTGTGTGTATGTGTGTGTGCGTGTGCGTGTACATATGTGTGCATGGTGTGTTTCCCAGAACCCCTGTGTGATAAGAATTCTAGGGCTCTCGAATCTGTTTTTGTCAACTATTGTCCTTTCCCAAGGTCGATGAAGAATTACTGTGTGAATATTCTGTGACTTTTGTGAATCTCTGATCCTTTGTTGCTGTTCACCTCTTGCCTACTTCCAGATTGCTAGCTACAGGAAAGTCATTTTTGATTCACCCTCCCTTTTCTTGTGGTCAGGGAGACCTTTCTTGAGACCTGGGATTGCTGTTCTGTTTTACAAGTGAGAACGTGAAGAATTACAAGTGGAAATTGTTTGTTAGTACAGCACATACCACACACTGAGTAAGGGAATAATGTACAGAACTCATTGTATGGAAACGAGAGAGGGCATTGCAGAGATGACTCTTGCAAATGGATGGGGGCTGGCATAAAGTCCCTCTTTCCTCAAGGTTTCTGTGATTCTAAGCGAACTTAAAAATAACACTGGGTGAAAGCTCGCCAAGTTCTATATGTCTGAGAAGCAACAGCCTCAGTGATTTTATAGAGAAATTAGATAGCTATGTGAACTCAATCAAGTCTCATAATAATTACAAGAGTTTATAAAGCCTTGAACGTGGCCCAGGCATTGTGTTAGACTCTGGGGAAAGCATGGACAAGCAAAGAGGGCTCTTAGCCGTTCGGAGCTTCCCATCTAGAGGGAAAGCGGACATGAGTAAAGTAATTCATGTGCCCAGTGCTTCTCATGAGCAGGTCTCTCTGCAAGAGCTTTCTATGCATTCTCTCATTTATCTTTACAACAACCCTAAGAGGATCAGGAACATGTCCCTACTTTACAGAGGGTGAACTTGAGAGACTTAGAGGTGTTCATAAGTGACCGTCTGACAGAGCCCACACCGGAACCCAGATTAGGCTGATTCTCATGGCTAATGCTCTTAACCAGTCACTACACTGCCTTTTCTGTCACTTAATTTCTAGACCACATGCTCTTCCTCTGTGCAGTGAGTGGCCCTGCTCCACCCAGAGCGTTGTTACAGAGAATGGCTAAGAGAAGCTTGCAAGATAGTCTGGATTGTTTTTATTGTAGTTTGTTTGTGTTTATTGTTGTGGCTCTAAAATAGCAGTGAAGTCCTATAGGAGCGAACCTCCATTGTGCTCTGAAAACATCCCCACGAATGAAAACTCACTGAAGAACATGGAGTTGATGCTATTTGTGGTTCAGAGCAGGTGTTCCCAGAGAGCTGGGTTGCTTGAGCAGGAAGGCAAAGTGGGTGGCTGCAGCAGGTGTGGGGAGCTCAGACATTCGAGGCTGAGGTCACAAGGATGGCTCAGGAGGCTAATCTGCAGGACGCAGGGAAAAATTTGGTCTGCATATTATCGTAAAGGCATATTCACGTTATGGGAGGAGTCGGAGAGAGAACTATTAATGGAAAGATCACGGGAAAAGAGTGATCGACCTATACTTCTTTTTCTTTTATTTAAAAAATAATAATGTTGTATTTATTTTTGAGAGAGGGAGAGAGTACAAGTGGGAGGAGGGGCAGAGAGGGGAGACACAGAATCTGAAGCATAGACCTACCCTTGTAATCCAGCCCTACCTTGACTAGCTGTGTGACGTTGGGAGAATCCCATTACTTCCTGGACCTCAAATTCCTCATCTTAACTCTGCTTCCCACACAGAGTTCAGGAGAACATCAAAACAGAGAATAGAGGTGAAAAGGATCTATAAATTGACGGCTGCTCTGTGCATGTCGTTTTTTACTATTAATATTTATCATCAGTCTTTATCAGCTGGTCACTGACATTGTCACTATTATCGTTGTATGCATTCCCTGGAACATCCACCATTGGCTACGCTGAGTTCTCTAAGTCATCGTTTTCAGGAAATTTAACCTGTGCATTTATTAAATAAACATGCAGGCAGTGCTTCCAATCTGTAAAGAACTGTGCTGGGTTCTGCAAGATGAGTAAGACAAGGCCTCTGCCCTCGAGTTTACAACGGGAAATGAACAGAGGCCTTGGATGACTGCAGAACGGGGCTAAGTTATGTAATGTGTCAGGGGCACGGAGCAAACAGAATGCTATGTTAACTTGTCACATTCTGCCAGGGAGAATCTGTGCTTGGAAAGAGCAGGGAAGGAGCTCACGACGTCACCTGCGTGCAGCAGAAGGGGAGTGGTACGCCTCTGATACCTGCAGACTCCCAGGCCAGTGCCTTTCCACTAACGAACCCAAGCTGCCTTCATCCTCTGCTAAGCTCAGCGGCTTGCTTAGCCTCCCCACACCGTCAGAACATGGCAGGCTTTTTTGGGAGGGGCTGTTGGCCACACTTTGGGTACTATTTTGCTCAGTATTTCTGGTTCCTCTCCTCTTGGGGCTCATGCTAGGGTTGCAGTTCTCAGCCTGCTTACTGGCAGATGGCTCACATAACTAAAGGTGTGAGTGGAGGTGTTAATATGCCACTTGTCTGTCAGGGAAAGACATTCCAGAACTTTCTCTTTCCTTCTCACATGGAGAGTGGCAGTGTTTCACACGGTGGCTGCCCCACCTGCCCGGGTCATTGAGAGACTCTAATGAGTTGAGGCCACTGCCAACCTTAGATGAACGTTAGTCACATGTACACCATTATCCTTTAAGACCCTAAGATTTGGGAATTGCTCCTGAAGCATACTCTAACGTTACCTGATACAGGAGCAGCACCGTGGCAGATGTGGGCAGAGTACAGTGATGTCTGTTGTCTATTTACTGTGCCTCTTTATAAGGTCCTTGATGATGCAGTGTGGGGCCTCAGAGTTCCCGGTATACCTTGTAACCCAAGTTTGAGTCCAGCTCCTTCTGTAAGTCCAGGATGCTTACCCCGGGCTCACTCAACAAGCATCCTTTCTTCTTTGAAGCTACCAGACCTTCGTTTCCTGAGGCTTAACTGCCTCCTGTTCTGCAACCATCTTTTATACCCCACCCCCTCAGTGGTTGATCTCCTTCTGTAGTTTTTCATGAGGTACTTCATCAACAGCATTTGGAAAAACTAGGTAAATCATGCCCACCTTTTATTTTGTACTTGATTAAACTTGTCAGAGAATTCGGGCAAGTTTGAAAGGCTCGTATTTCTTTCTGCTCACAGAAAGACTCACCTGGCCTGTTTCTTGTTTTAACCTCCCATCTGTAATACCAGACAGAAGTCAGCAAACTGTGGCCCATGGTCTACAAAACAAGCCCCTGGGGACTAGTTCTAAGAGTGAGTCTTTCCGAGGTTGATGCCTTGAAGGAACCCTTAATCCACTTGGTGACTTTGGAGCAGTCCTTACCTCCCTGGTCTGTGATTTTCCAGGTTAGCCGAGGAGGAGGCTGGGCCACATCAGTCTACTGCTCTGCAAACATTTATTGGATGCCCCTCTGTGTTAGGTACTATACAGGCTTAAAGGAGAAACATGTACAGGTCATGTTTCCAATCCCATGGTTCCTAGGCTAGTGGAAGTGAGTGGGTAAGAAAAGACATAAGTTGACCATGAATTGAGTCCCACAGTATTAACTATTGGGTTCCATTACTGTGATGCTACTAGTGGATTTAATCCATGTTTAATCGAGTGGATATAAAGCAAAGCAGCCCATATATTGTGACTGGGGAAACGGAGGTTCTGTGAAAAAGCAGTGTGTACTATACAGTGTCAGTGGATAGAGGACGGAGGTACATTTGTGACTGTGGTCAAAGAATGGTTGCATTAAGTAGGGACTCATGGCCGATGATGTGCGAAGTCTTCAAGACCAGATTTCGATGTATCCGTCCCACATCTCCGTGTGAGGTCTCCAGTACTGCTCACAGACCCACTTTGTATAGCCTGTCCTTATGTTCAGGTTGTACAAATACTTCTAGGCCTGTTGTGCACAGGGCCTCAACCTTAACCGCAAGTGGCCTTTCTATGTGCTGATCATTCAGAGCATGCTCTGTGTGTATCTCATCCCACAGCCTACCCCGTATTGTGGCATCGTGCCCGTGTCTTCATGTAGAGAGAAGGAGGGGTGGAGTGGAGTCCATCCTCGATTCTTGGTCCCGCCTCACCATGAATGAGCTGTTACCTTGAACAGTGTTCTTTCTGCACTTTGGTTTCGCTTCAGAACAGCACGAGGATTCAAATTCTGCAGGGCTGTTGAAAGAATGGAGTGAGATGCTGTACATAAAGTATTTGTACTGTAAAGCTGTCTTCCACCACGCATTCTGCTCAGACACAAGGTAACTTGGACAAGTAGGTGACTAACAGATGCTTAATGAGTGCACATGCTCAGGGACCGTCAGTGTTCTATCAGTCAGGGTCCTGGTGGGAAACAGAGGGCTCCTTTCTGACCAGATTCAGAAGAGGTGGCCGTGGGGGGTTTACTGAAGGGTGTGGCAGTGGCAGGGCTAAGGGAACCAGCCAGTGGTCATGAGGTCTTGCCAGTGAGCACCGGGATGTTTTTTTTTGTTTCTTTTTTTTTTAACATTTATTTATTTTTGAGACAGAGAGAGACAGAGCATGAATGGGGGAGGGTCAGAGAGAGAGGGAGACACAGAATCCGAAACAGGCTCCAGGCTCTGAGCCATCAGCACAGAGCCTGATGCGGGGCTTGAACTCACGAACTGTGAGATCATGACCTGAGCTGAAGTTGGACGCTTAACCGACTGAGCCACCCAGGCGCCCCTGCACCGGGATGTTTTTGTCACTCTGCAAGAGCAGGAGTGACAAATTTAATTTAGGCGTTGAGACTGATGATACCTGCAGATACAAAGCAGGTGTGGAAAGGTTGATTATTCACATAATCATGGTCTTTGGGGTGAGCAGGCCCGGCCTCTCAAGCAGGTCCAGAATGGCTGGAGAGAGCCAGAGAAAGAGGCTGGCCTGGATTTTTATCCTGGCTCAAGGGTGGGGCTGGGGCGGGGTGGGGGTGGGGGACTTGCATATAGTTAGAGTCTCCAGGCGGCACCAAAAGGAGGGAGCACCCAGGCTTTCTTATCAGCTTGCCCAGACAGGGAGCACAGAGTGAGGAGGGAAAGGTGAGATGTGAAAGCTATCTGAATCCAAACATTAGAAAACAGGAGCCAGATTCTTCATTTCAGGGAGGAAGTTCTTGCCACCCTGTTGGTAGCAGATGAGGGGATAATGAGGGGAGGAGGGGCTCCTTATAAGGACTGGCCACAGCTGACTCCCATCCACTACTGAGACCACAGCTCTGCAGGAAGGGAATGAGGATGATAAACACCCTGACTTCTCTGCCGCTCACTGATCTGCCCACTTGGTGCCTGTCCCGAGCAGATCCCACCTGGATGATCCAGGCTGTAGAGGTCAGTCAGCCTCCTGGGGCAAAGGGGGTCACCAAAAACGGTTTGGGGGTGGGTTAGATTACTCAGGGTTAACCGTCAGATACAGATCTCAGAGAAGCCAGGGAGATCATGAAACTTTGGTAGCCATCATTTATGGTGCGCATGGCCAGCACCAAGTGTCATCCTTAAGTGTATGATATGCAGGATCTTTTAAGTCCTAAAATAACCTTAGGTATGTACTATTTTGTGCACTTGAGGAACCTTGGGCTCAGAGAGGTTAGGGAAGTCTTTTTTTCTTTTTTTGTTTTTCCTTTCTTTTGGAGAGAAAGAGAGGGAGAGGGCAAGCAGGGAAGGGGCAGAGAGAGAGGGAGACAGAGGATCTGAAATAGGCTCTGCACGGATAACAGAAAGTCCCATGTGGGGCTCGAACTCAGAAATCATGAGATCATGACCTGACCTGAAGGCAGATACTTAACTGACTGAGCCACCCAGGTGCCCTGAGGTTAGGGAAGTCTTAAACATGATGGAACTAAAATTCCCCAACACTGTTAAACTCTGTTGCCCGTATGTTTACACTCAACTGCATTGTTCCTTCTCCTTTTGGGGGGCTAAGGAACTCACTCCCCTTGTGAAGTATCTGGCACCAGAGAGCTGAGAACTGTAGATACCTCTGCCAGTTTTCCACAGAGCCCCCACCTTGGTTTAGCCTCAACTACTCTTCATTGAATATTTTATGTGTCCTATGCCTATATTAGGCATTTCCATGCCTGCATTTTTCTTAATGTGTATTCATTTTTGAGAGAGAGAGACAGAGCATGAGCAGGGGAGGGGCAGAGAGAGAGGGAGACACAGAATCCAAAGCAGGCTTCAGGCTCCAAGCTGTCAACACAGAACCGGCGCAGGGCTTGAACCCAGAAACCGTGAGATCATGACATGAGCCGAAGCCGGAAGCTCAACCGACTGAGCCACCCAGGCGCCCCCTACAGTTTTGTTTTATCTTTTCAGCAATTCTTTGAGGAGATGATGGCATCTTCCCTTTCAGCCAAGGAAACTCCATCTCAGGAAGAATGGCATGACTGGTGGAGGTCACACAGATTCTAGCGGGGAGCCCAGGCTTGGGAGTTCTCGCTGTGCCTGCCTGTCTGCCTTCCATTTAGCCTCAGACTCCTTTCCTTCTGAAAATGAAAAGCAAAGACCCCACATTGGGTCGTCATCCCCCCCCACCCAGTCTGATGGGGGTCTTTGAGGTCCATCTGGAGAGAAACACCTTCTTGTGTCTTTTCAAGAAATTTCAAGAATTCTTAGCTTTAGATGTCTTTCTTTTCTGTTTTATTTTATTTTATTTTTATGCCCCCTTCTGCCTCCAGCTTGACTTGGTGCAGCATTTTCCTTAGGTGGAGTGTTGGAGCCAAATCCCTGATGGAGGTCACAGTAGTGGCAGCCCCCATTTATCTCCATCCCCCTGGGATGGAGAATTTATTTGTGATGCCAGGCCTGGGCAAGATTTAGAATAATTCAGGGATTTAAGTCCGGAGGATATGAGAAATAAATAATGTCACCATTCCCCGTAAAAGGGCATAATGTGGAAGAAAAGGAAAAAAAAAAAAAAAAACACAAACTGATTCTTTTAGAAGTATAGGACAAATCCCGAAAATTGCTAAGTCATCCTGGAGTGAAGAATTTTCGGGTTGGAAGCCTGTACGTGAGTATCTAAAATAACCTCCCCTTGGGAAGAGTGAGGCCAGAGGGGGCAAGGGACTTGTCCCGGGTCACACAGCGCGCTGTCCATAAAGCCAAGCCTCGAAATTAGGTAGGCTGGCTGCTTACTTACTGTGTCTATTGTACGTGCCCACTGTAGATACAGTCCTGGAAATGTGAGGGGCTTCTTTTCAGTGCTGGTTAGTGGTGCAGCTTGTACTGCACGATTTTGGAATGTTGTTTTCTCAACTCTCATCCATTACACCGGTAGCACTATGATGGCAGAAACTGTGTCTTCTTATTTCTGTGTCTCCTTTCTTGGGTACAGTTTCCACTCTTCTTTGCCTGGCCACCTCCTATACGTTCTTAAATTCTGGCATGACGTAATATTTCAGATGGAGATCCTCTCCAACGACCGGCTAGGTCAGACAGCCCCTGTTATATATTCCCTTATTATTCCCTGCATTCTTTCTGGATTTCCACGTTACATTCAGCCTCTTTATTGGTTAAACTGTCTGTCTTACCCCCTGCTCTGTAAGCTCTGTGAGAGCAGGGATTGTGGCTGTCTTGTTTACTCTCGGTTTTCCCAGTAGGTATGCTTAGCACAAGGCCAGACATGTTCAGTAAATGTTTGACAGAGACAGGAAGGGGGGAAATCAAGATGGTTCCAACCTCAGAGTATAATCCATGGATCTCTCAGTGCTGGACAACTACCCACATGCCCAGAGAGTGAAAGAGTCATTAAGACATTTATTGATTTCTGTTACTTCATGTTCAGCGATCAGTCAAAGCCAATGGTTTGCATGTACTTTCTCTTATTCCCTGGTTTACTCCTGCTGAGAAAAGTTACTATTCACCATTATTTTGACTTCTTAACTCCCGCCTCTGTATATTCCGTTCTTCATCTGGTTGTTCTTGGTTTATATCATCATTGCATCTCTCCTTCATGACTTTAAGAGAAACCGAGGTACAGAGATTAAAGCCACTTATGCTGACTGAGTCACACTGAGACAGAGTGGCCAGGTCAGAATCAGGTCTGTAACCCTTGACTTCATTCCTTTCTCCTGCCTCTGATAGTTTGGGATCTAAATTCCTGGATCCTTCCTTCAACATATATTATCATCAGAGAACCCAGTCCAGTACTGCATTACTGAAAGTTCCAGTTACATATCGATGGAATAAGTTCACAAATACTGAGGAACCTATTGACGCTGTGCTGACTACTGACCAAAAGACTCCCATACTCCAGATGAGGACCCATTGCTTTTAAAAACTAGATGATTTAACCAAGTTAAGGCACAGAGGCTAATTCCTTACCATCAAAATGGTATTTTGATGTTCTCTGTCTCTACTGCTGGAACCTATGTGGATACATGGAAAGTGCTTAATAATGTCTTTTAATTCATGGTTGGGTGACTGAACTCTATCCTAGCATGTAACAGATAAATCTCAGAGCGTTTGCCTTTCTTGAGCTAAAAAAAGGAGCAACATCCAGTTTGTTACTTCCCTTAACACATCAGCTCTTCTTTTTTAAAAAAAATTTTAAAAAAATGTTTAGAGAGAGAGAGAGACAGAGAGTGAGTGGGGGAGGGGCAGAGAGAAAGGGGGTGACACAGAATCCGAAGCAGTCTCCAGGCTCTGAGTTGTCAGCACAGAGACCAACGTGGGCTCGAATTCATGAACTGAAGTCGAGGTCAGAAGCTTAACCAGCTGAGGCACCCAGGTGTCCCTACCCATCCATCAGCTATTACTGGAGTGATAGTAATAGCTGTTTCTTGCATTTGTATTGCACATCACTGCCTATAATCGTGTTTTTTTTCTTTTTGCTTTCTTTAATCCTCAGAATAACCCGTTAATGTTTAATCACTTCCCATTTTACAGATGGGGAGACTGTGGTTCAGAGGTGTGAAAGAACATGCCCAAAGGCACGGCATGAGGACAGGGCACAAGTGGTATAATACCTAAGGGGTCCATAATGCAAGATTTATCCTTTTATGTTAGCCAGTGTTTCTTCCTGAATCTATGCCTTGTGTTGCACAGGAAAATAAGAATAAAAGGCTCTGAGTGACATCAGGGTCCAGCCAGTGTTTACTCATAGAATTATTATATTTGGGTTGAATTCAAGCCATGCTTAACTTTCCCCCAGTTCACAGGTGACAGAGATGGACTTTCCAGAAGTGGGTAGTGGGAGGTGAGTTGGGCTGGACAGGTTCTTGGAGAAAGGTGGGATTTGGAATGAAAGTCTTAAAGGAGGGGCAGAACTTCCAACTGCAGGGAGGGGGGAGGGGGGAGGGAGACAGAGAGGGAGAGGGAGAGGCCTGGCAGGATGAGGGAAGCAGAGGAAGAGACTAGTTTGTGGGGAGGATATTGGACTGTTAGATGCAGCTGGAGGAGATCACATTTCTCCAGCAACCCCCTGAGCTTTCTTCATTTCCTTGCTCTGGGACTACTTAGGGAACAGATGCTGAGAAAGTAACTTTCAGGCACTGCCTGTTGTCAATTATAATTTCCACATTCCAGATCAGTGCGGGGAGAAGCCGATGGTCTGCAAGTTTGTATTAGAATCATTGTCCAGGTGATGTAAAGACAATTGTCCCCAGTTTAGTGTTGACCCCTTTCTCATTCAAATGATTGGAAGTGAAATGGGATTTCTCCTTCAGGCTGTCATGCCCAGAAGTAGGGTTTGCAATTCCAGGACTGAGGTATCAGTAATGTGACAACTCTTGTGTCCCCACACTGCACTGTCCCCAGGGCTTGAACCTGGCATTGCCCCTGATTTGCTGTGCGCAGGTAACCTGTGTGACCTTTACTTTCCTTCTGCAAATTCTTAGAAATGATACTGTCTGTGCAGAAACTAATAAGCCTTGCTTTTGGCAAAATAGGCTTCTCAAACACCACCATTATAGATTCTTGCCATCACACTGATTTTACTGTAAGGGATCTCTGATAGGACCATCCATAATATCCCATATGTTCAGTATCACAGAATCCTTCAGATTTTCCAGGAACTTCATATGCCAGTAACTCACCTCAGAAATGGTCCATGAGAAGAAGTGACTTGCCCAGCTCATAAAAATTTCTGACTACATTGTTACTACAGTCTGTGGCTTTTCAGTGACCTTCAAGGGCTCTGACCATCCCTCAAGATATTAGGTACCCAGACTCACAAATGGGTCTCCTTACAAGGAACCCTTGCAATAATGCGAGGAAAGCAACATGTATAGATTTTTCATTCTTAAAAAGCAAAACTAAAGACTGTAGCTAGAAGAAGCAGGGTTTGGGTTAGGCAGAAAAGATCTGCTTAACCAGAGTTTAGGTATTGATTCCAATCTCCTGGATACCATTAGGTTCCAAGGACCCATAATAAGAGTGAATTTTGAGCTGGAGAAAGTGATAAAACTGAAGGTAACTTTAATTTAGCCTTCTCTGCTCAGCATGGCCGAAGGGGAAATGCCCACACGCACCCAGGAGCATATTTCCACTTCTCTCGATAGTGCTCAGAACCTTAGCTCTGCCCATGGGAGCCTCATGTGAGTTCATTAGAACATACCTGAGAATGTTCTCCCCTAATTGCACTAATTCTCATTAGCTCATTTAGCTCCACATTCAGTGGCCAAGGTTATATAATAACAGTCAGCATACAAGGCAACTTTATGACTTCTGAAGACCTAGGCACTATTGCTTTTGTGAGCCATTCTTCCATGGCATTTTAAAAAAATTACTTATTGTTTACTTGGGAAATATTTTATAGTTGTGTTTACATAAAGGTGATCATACTAAAATTTTTTTTCATGTTGTTTTATTTTTGAGAGAGAAAAAGAACGTGAGCAGGGGAGGGGCAGAGAGAGAAGGAGACACAGAATCCACAGCAGGCTCCAGGCTCTGAGCGGTCAGCACAGAGCCCGACACGGGGCTTGAACCCGTGAACCACGAAGTCAGGGGTTCAACCAACCGACTGAGCAACCCGGGTGCCCCTAAAGGTGATTATACTAATAATATATTTGAAACATTTTCTTTGACCTAAACATAAAACTACTTTCACTTCTGGTTTTTAGAAAGATTAAAACATTCACATTGGCCCCTAAACGTTCTGTGGGCCCTGGAGGCAGAACCTGATGGATACATCAGCCCTGCCAGGACATGCTTGATACTCCGTTCACCATCTTTCCCAAGATGGTATGAGCAGAGCTCTTCTGCTTTTCTGCATGCCCCTTTCTTAACCACTCTTGACACAGTTCCACTTCATTTTCACATTTTCAGCAGCCATATTTCACATGAAAGTCTATGAAAATTGGGAACCAGATTGAACAGAAGTAGCACTGCCACTTTACTGTAGAGCCAGCCCCAGCACATTGTTTGGAGGGGGGTAAAACAGGTAGCTTTGTGTATTGCTTTTTGCTTCCCACATTTGCAGAAGGAAATTGAAAAAACGTGGTCTGTGTTTAAGGGCCGGCTCGGCCACCTCGCAGAACCAAACTCCGTTCTGTCATGTCATGCGTGGGATAATAACGTCAACCACACAGGTTATATGTGATTGTCCCTATGGACTGCCTACTGGCACATAGTAAGTGTCCAGGAAGGATTCAGATCCATGATCGTCTTCCTGGGAGATCTCGTCACCAGTCACCATCGGTGTTTTCAGCTGTTGTCTACGTTGAAGAATCTTGCCCCAGATTGCAGTGTAGTAGTTAGAGTTGGGCAGACTTGGAATTGTTGTCATCTCAGTCCTGACTTTCTACTTGGAGCACAACATGACTCCTCCACCAGCCTAGATGTGTGCATCTGTCAAATGAGGGTCATGATACAGACTTAGTAGAGCTTGGGGAGTTATAAGGGGCTATTCCCATGACTCCCCTGCTCCCCAGGGCAAGCAGCTCCCCTTCGGAAGTGCTTTTCATCAGCAGTGCTGGGATTGATAAATCCGTCATCTCGCATGTTAGCTGTAGCCCCCAGCTGAGCTGCTCCCATGCCCCCCAGCCTGGCCCCTAGAAGCAGGCCAGCCTCTGCCTCCAGATTTCCAGTTCCAGCTGCTTGGAGGTAATCCGGGGGTGTTTGATTACCCACAGACTCTGGCATCACAGCATAATCCAATCAGCTGTCTTTCAGTGGAAGAATCCCCCTCAGATTGTAATCAGGGTCCATTCTGTCTCCCCATCCGGCTCTGGCCCCCAGGAATCTGGAGGGTTTGTGTGGCTCCTCTGTCCTGGCAGCATCTCAGCCTCTCAGCCCTCACCCTGTGCCTTTCCTGGGGAGGGGAGGGAGGGGAGGGAGCAGGCAGCCTGGCCCCTTGTGCTCTGTTACATGTGGCAGAACAAGTTTTTTCTCCGAATGCAATCACCCATATCTCGAAGTGGGATTCGTTACCCAACATGCAGCATCACTGAAAGAATAAGGTAAGAGAGTATGCTTGGAAAATATTTAGTAAATGAAAAAAGCCCATCATTTTTGTATGCATTTGGCAGTAACCTCTTCAGTCTGAAACTCTGTATGGTGCTAAACAGTTTCTACCATGAAGAGGTGGAGTGGTTCATTGTGCAAGGATGTCTGAACTTTTCATTCATTCATTCATTCATTCATTCAACAGATACTGAATTTGAACTGCCCTAAACCCTGGACATGACAGAAATACAGCGGTTTCACAAATAATTATTAAACACCCACCTGGATCCTGAGGATAGAGACATGAATACATTTATTCACCAATATATGCTGGGAACTTCAGATATAGCAGGAATTATGGATAAAACTGTGAGGGAAAACAATAAAACAAGAAACAACAGGCTTAGCTTAAAGGCTAAAGGAAGAGATAAAAATTAAACATACTTTCATAAACAGTTATTTTTCCTTGAAGGCAAAAGCATCTCATATTTTGAGAACTTATAACTGGGGCATTTATTTCAGTCTGGGAAATCAGGGAAGGCTTTCCCAAGGGGCGGAGTTGGAACTGAAGGATGGGTTTGAGTTAGTGGGGGAGCAGGTTCAGGCAGGGAGAAGAGAGGCGTGAAGGCCAGAGGCAGTGAGGAGCTGAGAGCGGACTGCCAGAAGGCTGTGTGTCTGGAGGGAGGCCGGGGTGAAGGCGTCTTCAGAGATTGCCTGGGGCCAGGTCATGCAAGATCTGGTGGGGAGGAGTAAAACCTACCCTGAAGCAACCAAGGAGTTGTTAGAAGAGACAGATCAGTAGCAAAACAATGCCCAAGCTGCAATTGTGATTCCATGGACACAAAAAGGAAGGAGAGTAGTTAACTCCCATTTTCCTGGCTCAAGAAAGGATTCAAAGAGGGGAATTAGGGGTTTGAAAGAAATAAGGAAGCTGACCTAGCCGCTCTAGGGGTGAAGAGGCCTCAGAGGGAATAGCTAGGCAAGGCTTGTGGTGAGGAAGGGGGCAGTGAGAAAGGGGACTGGAGGAGAGGCAGGAGTCAGAGGCTGGGGGACCCCACCAGCATCCCCATATGCCCAAGGATGGTGAGTTTTAATGGTGCTTTTACCTTCTTCTTTTTTTTTTAATTGGCTTTATTTTTTTAATTTTATTTTTTATTTTTAAAAATTTATATCCAAATTAGTTAGCATATAGTGCAACAATGATTTCAGGAGTAGATTCCTTAGTGCCCCTTACCCATTTAGCCCATCCCCCCCTCCCACAACCCCTCCAGTAACCCTCAGTTTGTTCTCCATATTTATGAGTCTCTTCTGTTTTGTCCCCCTCCCTGTTTTTATATTATCTTAATTTCCCTTCCCTTATGTTCATCTGTTTTGTCTCATAAAGTCCTCATATGAGTGAAGTCATATGATTTTTGTCTTTCTCTAATTTCACTTAGCATAATACCCTCCAGTTCCATCCATGTAGTTGCAAATGGCAAGATTTCATTCTTTTTGATTGCCGAGCAATACTCCATTGTATACATATACCACCTCTTCTTTATCCATTCATCCGTCAATGGACATTTGGGCTCTTTCCATACTATGGCTACTGTCGATAGTGCTGCTATAAACATGAGGGTGCATGTGTCCCTTCGAAACAGCACACCTATATCCCGTGGATAAATGCCTAGTAGTGCAATTGCTGGGTCATAGGGTAGTTCTGTTTTTAGGTTTTTGAGGAACCTCCATACAGTTTTCGAGCGTGGCTGCACCAGCTTGCATTGCCACCAGCAGTGCAAAAGAGATCCTCTTTCTCCGCATCCTCACCCACATTTGTTGTTGCCTGAGCTGTTAATGTTAGCCATTCTGACAGGTATAAGGAGGTATCTCATTGTGGTTTTGATTTGTATTTCCCCGATGATGAGTGATGTTGAGCATTTTTTCATGTGTTGGTTGGCCATCTGGATGTCTTCTTTGGAGAAGTGTCTATTCATGTCTTTTGCCCATTTCTTCACTGAATTATTTGCTTTTTGGGTGTTGAGTTTGATAAGTTCTTTATAGATTTTGGATACTAACCCTTTATCTGATATGTCATTTGCAAATATCTTCTCCCATTCTCTCGGGTTGCCTTTTAGTTTTGCTGATTGTTTCCTTCGCCGTGCAGAAGCTTTTTATTTTGATGAGGTCCTGGTAGTTCATTTTTGCTTTTGTTTCCCTTGCCTCTGGAGACATGTTGAGTAAGAGGTTGCTGTGGCCAAGGTCACAGAGGTTTTTGCCTGCTTTCTCCTCGAGGATTTTGATGGCTTCCTGTCTTACATTGAGGTCTTTCATCCATTTTGAGTTTACTTTTGTGTATGGTGTTAAGAAAGTGGCCCAGGTTCATTCTTCTGCATATCACTGTCCAGTTTTCCCAGGAAGAACAAACATTGCTAAAATGTCAATACTACCCAAAGCAATCTACATATTCAATGCAGTCCCTATCAAAGTAACACCAGAATTCTTCATGGAGCTAGAACAAATAATTCTAAAATTTGTGTGGAACCAGAAAAGACCCCGAATTGCCAAAGCGATGTTGAAAAAGAAAACCAAAGCAGGAGGCATCACAATCCCAGACTTCAAGCTATACTACAAAGCTGTAATCATCAAGACAGTGTGGTACTGGCACAAGAACAGACACTCAGATCAATGGAACGGAATAGAGAACCCAGAAATGGACCCACAAACATATGGCCAACTAATCTTTGACAAAGCAGGAAAGAATATCCAATGGAATAAAGACAGTCTCTTCAGCAAGTAGTGCTGGGAAAACTGGACAACGACATGCAGAATAATTGGCTTTATTTTTGAGAGCAGTTTTAGGGTCGTAACAAAATTGAGCAGAAAGTTCATAGAGGTCCAAACACCCTCTGCCTCAGCACCAGAACCCCAGCTTCCCCACTAGCAATTCCCACAGCATAGTGACACATTTGCAACTGATGAACCTACATTGACGCATCATTGTCCCCCTGTGTCTGCATTCTGTGGGTTTTGACTAAACGCAGAGTGACACGTATCCACCACTATTATTCTTACAAAATAGTTCCTCTGTCCTGAAAATCGTCTGTTTTTTGCCTATTTATTTCTCCCTCCCCCAACCCCTGGCAACCACTGATTTTTTTTTTTTTTTTACTGTCTCCATAGTTTTGCATTTTTCAGAATGTTATGTAATTGGAATCATACAGTATGTAGCCTTTCAAACTGGCTTCTTTCACCTCCATGTATGCATTTAAGGTTTCCATTTAGTGGAGTTTCCAGGAAGCAGATGATATAACCAGGTCTGCTGTTATCAAGGCAGCTTTCCTGATGGATGGATTGGAGGTAGAGGTGAACCAAAATCAGCCTTTCTCTTGATCTGTGCTGTCCAGCCAGTGGCTATACTTAAATTACACTTTAAATAAAATTAAAATAAAATAAAATAAAATAAAATAAAATAAAAATTTCAATGGCTCGGGCGTGTTAGCCACATTTGAAATTCTCAGTACCCATATGTGATTGTAGGCTACCACATGTACAGACGTAGAACATTTTCATTGTTACAGAAGGTTCTATAAATCAGCATGGAACTAAATCTTTGAGGACCCCTTTATGGTTTGCTAGAAAGACTACAGACTTTGGAGTCCAAGGTATCTTTTAAGTTGTTGTAAAGCATGTATCAGTGATGTGATTTTTTTCTGTGCAGTAATATTTTTGTATATTTATGCAGTGTATGTATATATATATATATATATATATATATATACACATGCAGTATATTTATATATATATTTATTTAATATATATAAGGTAAAATTTGCCATTTTAACCATTTTCCAGTGTACAATTCATTGCATTATGTTCACAAGATTGTGCAACTGTCCCCACGATCTGTTTCCAAAAACTTTTTTCATCACCACAACTAGAAACTCTGCATTAGTGATGTGATTTTTTTCTATGCAGTAATATTTATGTATATTTATGCAGTGTATATATACATATATATATGCAGTATATTTATATATATATTTACTTATTAATATATATAAGGTAAAATTTGCCATTTTAACTATTTTCCAGTGTACAATTCAGTGCGTTAATTGTGTTCACAAGATTGTGCAACTGTCCCCACGATCTGTTTCCAAAACATTTTGTCACCGCAAATAGAAACTCTGCAACCATTAAGCAGTAACTCCCCATTCTGTGTCCATACAACTTAACTGCTGGTATTCTCAGTCTGCTTTCTAGCTCTACAAATTTGCCAGTTCTCAGAGAATTTCATAGAGGTAGAATCATTCAATATCTGCCCTTTTGTGTCTGGCTTTAATGTAACCTTATGTCTTCAAACTTCATCCACGTTGCAGCGTGTTGGAGAACTCAGTTCCTTTTTTGTGGCTGAATGATATTCCATTGCACGGAAGTATCACGCCTCTTTCGTCCATTCATCTGTTGATAGACATCTGGATTGTTTCCACTTTTTGGCTTAGCAATACAAGTGTGAGTAATTTCCCTGAGCTTCCTTTCAAGCAAATGGGTACGTTAATCCATAAATCCTATGATCATCTTGAAGATTACAAGACACACCAAAAATAAAGCATTGGATAAAGTTTCTAGTGCAGCATTCATTTATTTTCCTCTCCCTCTTGTCCACCTCTGTTTATCACCCCCTTGGTGCCTGGATCCCTGTGTGTGAGAAACTTAGCAACTGTTTGCAATTGTTGGTTCTCTCGGGGCTCAGTAGTTCAGCTCTGATTCTTGGACTGTAAAATGCAAGAATATTTTATTTGACCTCTGCGTCTTTAATGTGTGGGAGGTTTCAGGTTGGTGGAGATAATACCTCTCAAGTGTCACAAGTCCTGGGATGCAGATGACGGCCCATGTTCCTCATTAAAGTAATAATTCCTCTCAGGGGAAGTACGGCGAAAATCAGCACTTGACATTTAAAGGTAGATGAAGTCATAAGGAGATTATGACTTGGCCTTAGATAGTGTTTCTTGAGCCAGATTAGAAATTCACATGAGAGAGTAATTGTTTTCTGGGGTCAGACCCCGTGTTCTCTCCAGTCCAAGGTTGGAGGCATAGACTCTGAGTTCCAAGGACTCTTTTTCTTTGGGGGGGGGGTACATAGAGGAGGCCAAATGGACTCAGATGATAGGAAATCATCACATTCCATTGAATTAAAAAGATATTAAGCAGTGTCTTACTTAGGATACTTTTATCTGTGTCCTAGAAGCTTAGACAATGAGGACATTTAATTATCTCCTATGACAAAAAGTTTAAAGATTAGTGACTTTGCAGATCTAGATGTCAGTGCCCAGGGTGGGCAGCCCTTTGGTGTCTTGACCTTCTTGGGGCTCCAAGGGGCTCTCCCACCCCAAGATGCATGAGCTAACATAGCTTCTAAGACAGGGATTAAGGGAAGGTAGGCAGAAAACAGCTCTCCCTATGAACTGTTTCCTTTATTAGAAGAGACATATTTTCTAGAAGTGCCTCCAAACATTTCAGCTTATGATTCAGCCAAAAGTGAGTCACATGGCCACCTCTATATGCAGTGGAGTCTGGGAAAGTGAGCTTTTGGTCCTTTTTTTTTTTTTTTTTTTTTAAATATATATTTACTTTTGGGAGAGAGAGACAGAGACAGAGTGTGAGCAAGGGAGAGGCAGAGAGAGAGAGAGGGAGACACAGAATCCAAAGCAGGCTCCAGGCTCCGAGCTGTTAGCACAGAGTCCGACACGGGGCTCAAACTCACGAACCGTGAGGTCATGACATGAGCCGATGTTGGATTCTTAAACAATTGAGCCACCCGGGTCCTCCAAGCTTTTCATCCTTTCTAGGGAGAGTTAGATAAGGAAAATAAGATGTCTGTAGGGAAAGAGTATTGGATAACCACCAACACTACCTGAACACCCAGATGATATTTGCAGGGGAAATCTAGGGACTGGTAAAGTATGATTCCTGCCCCCAGGGAGATGTGCCTGCTTCCAGCTCACCAAAAACGTAGTTAAGATACAGAGTAAGTCCTCAAAGAGATGCACCAAAAAGTTGGATTGTAGCAACTTCAGGAGTTTTCTGTGTGGTCGGGGAAGACTTTGGGGAGGCAGTGGCATGTGGATGAAGTATTAAATACTAGGGTGGGATTCTGGCTCAAGTCAAGGCAGCTGTGGCTGACAGAATAGTTTACACAAAGGCACGGGAACTGGAAGTTCAGGTTTTTGTTTTTTGTTCTTTCTTAAGAACGTAGTGTTGGCTTACCTGTGGTAAAGTACAACATGGAGGGAGGTGAGATAGAAAGGTAGTCTCCTGCAAACATAATAAGCTTGGAGTACCACGCTTAGTGTTTGGACTCGATTCTGGAGACGCTGGTTAGGTACTCAGGTTTTTGAGTTGGGATGGCCATGATCTGTTTCCCCAGTTTCTACTGTCTTTTTTTGTTTGTTTGTTTTTTGTTTTTTGTTTTTGTTTTTGTTTTTGTTTTTGCTTTTTACACCAAGTTATCTGCCATCCTGGATTTAGCTTTATTATTATTATTATTATTATTATTATTATTATTTTGTGACTCCACTTCTTAGTTGTATCCAGTTGCCCCTATCTTTCCCAGAACTCTCTGCTGCTTGTTTCTCTTAAAGGGGGTAGCAGTGTAGACATGGGGTGTGTAAGCAGAAGAAACAGGCATCTGCCATTATGACCTTTATGCTTTTAAGTCAAAAGCATGGAAAGCGACTGCACTTTAACCCATCCACCATTCAACGTAGAAGTCACGTCAAAGCAGGGCCCACATAGGATGGCCAACTTAATTGTGAGTTTACTTGCTGTTTTCCCCACTTTTCTGCCTCCATGTGAAACACGACTTGCTGACGGTCTTTGCCAACTCATCTTAACTTCTAGACATTTCGTTCCTATTTGACAGGCTTTCTCTGCTCTAAATCCTTCATTGACTCACTCACATTGTAACATTAGGCTAACATTCTTAGCTTAACCTAGAAGATTCTTCATTCAATTGTTCATGTGTCCTTTAGCCTCATTCCCCACTGCCCAGCCTGCCCTCCCATCGTATCAAGTATGCACAGAGCTCTGAACACATTCTCTATCATTCCAGTGTTTCCTGTGACGACACTTTCTACGATTTTCATCTCTATCTCCCCCAAACTGATTTACAGAAGTCATTAATCTCTCAAAACCCTTAGTAAGCAGTGTATGGTTTTTTTTTTCCCCTTAGATTTCCTGTTTGGGCATAGTTTTAGATGTACAGAAAATTGGCATAGATAGTACAGAGGCTTTCTATATACTCTTTACCCAGCTTCTCCTATCGTTAAGGTCTTTTATTACCATGGCACATCTGTCAAAACCAAGAAATCAGCATTCGTACATTACTAGTAACTACACTACAGACCGTATGTAGATTGCACGGTTTACACTAGTGTTCCTTTTCTGTCCCAGGACGCAGTCCATGTTGCTTTTAGCTGTCCTGTGTCTGGTTTCTTTGCTCTGATACATAACAGTTTTCTCTTTTCTTTTTTTTTCCCCTTCCTTCCTTCCTTCCTTCCTTCCTCCCTTCCCTCTTCCCCTCCCCCTCCTTTTCCCAGAGCTGTGAAAAGTACTGGTTTAGTTTTTTGTAGAACGCCCCTCCATTTGGGTGTGTGCTCTTTTCTCATGATGACATTAAGGTTGTATGGGTTTGGAGAAACCTCACAGAAGTGAACTATCTTTGCCATCAAATAGTATCACATAGAGTATCCTGATGATATCAACCTGATGTTAACCCTGATCACTGGGTTAAGGTCGTATCTACCAGGTTTCTCCATTGCAAAGTTATTATTTCCCTTTTCTGTACTCTGTCCCCCCCCCCCCCCCCGGGAAGTGAGTCATTGAATCCTGTTGGCACTGAAGGAGAGGCAGATTAAGCTGCACCTCCTGGAGGGGAGAATAATGGTCTCCTTTTTTAGAGCCTTTGTAGCCCTTTTGGTGTCAGGGAGCCCCTTTCAGTACTCATTCTGACAATTGGGTGGTTATTTGTCTTTCCTCCCCCCTGTTAAACAGTGGGCTCCTGAAAGTGGGGGCCATGCCTGATTTGTCTGTCTCCTCTGAATTTAATCCATGATAGATTCCCAGCAATGAGTTTGACCCAGACTTAACCTCTCCGAAATGGGGTTGTTTTCCCCTACTGTGACCTTGGAGACCTCTGCCTGGGAGGGGCTGGCGAGGGGAGGGACTGAGTCTGGCGGCCCCCTCTGTCTCCCGTCTGCTGTATCTGTGCTTGGGCTTGCCATTTGGATTTGAGGACAGAAGATAAAATCCTTTTTGACCCAGGTGCCTGATGATCAATGGGTTTCCCGGCATGCTTCGCTGCCCCCGCCTCGGTCTCTCTATGGCACCAGTTGCCACTCGATAAATCCATAAAGAGACAACTCAATTGTTTTGACTTTCGTCCACCTTTTCCAGTGATTCTTCTTTTCCAAGTTAATGGGGCAGAGGGAGGGGAGGCACACGATTAGAAGCTACACAGACTTTCTTTTTGGGCAGAGACAAATGCCTCTCTGTGCTGACAGGATCATAAAGCATGAATTAAGAGATCAGTTATTAATGAAATACTCCTATCTAATATCATAGCAATGAAGCCCTTGGTTTTATACAAAGTGTTTGGCACTTGTAAAGTAAAAGCCTCCATGCCGTTCCTTGCCTCTCTTTTTTCCCACAGTAAAGTAAAGCTGCAACAATGTAAACCAGAAGTTTTCAGGCTGTGGTTCAGAGTAAGTGTGGACACATGGCAGTCTACGCCCAAATAAACACATGCACAGACCCATTAGAGGTTCATACTACAAATCATCATTATCTAGTGGATGAACTCTGAACAGCTTTATGGTAAATGGACCCATTTTTTTCCCCTTGTCTGAACACTTCCTAAATTTATTTGACCACAGAGCATCCTATTTCCTATGAATGTCTCATGAAGATAGGGTTCCATGGAACATATTTTGAGAAATAGGCATTTAGCTGATAATGCCCTCGCCTCCTGGATCATGTCTCTGGAGACAAAAAGTGGTGAATTGAGACAAGAATCTGTAGAGTTAAAAAGGAGATAAAGCCAATCCCCAGTGTTTTTGCCTTTGTCCTTAGCTGTCTTGCATATTATAGTCAGAGTGGTAGATTTTAGATTAAAATACCTGGAAAATTGCCCTGAATTTCTGCTTCATTTTGCCTTTGGCCAAGTCACATAATCCTCCCCACCCTGGGAACAGGGTTGACTTAAACCCTCAGTCCTAGACTGAGCAGGCTTCCCCAATTAGCTTCCACCTTACTTATAAACAGATTACACTCCTCTCTGATTTTAAGCTTGGTGCAATGTTGGTTGAAAACATTAAAAATAATGAGAATGTAAGTTAAGTATAATCTTCTGATCTGGTAATAGACTCTCTGATTAGCATTTTTTTTCCATTTTTTTTTTTTTCTAGATTCTAGCTAAACAGCATGCACAGGGCTTTGGAATCTAAATTAATAGGCCATTTTAGTCTTCGGAAAGCCGGACGTGTACCACCCAGGTCTCTGGGCCTTCGCTGTCCTTTATAGTGCATCGTCCTTGTCGCCTGGTGCTGAGGGCTTTACACAAAGGCATGAGGTTGGATGTGCCTTTTGTTTCTTTTTAGCAATTCTTTTCTTCTCTGCTCTTTAGAGCCTGCTTCTGTCTTTGTGTGGTTATAGCCATCACCTTCTTGCTCTTTATCTATTACTTATTTCCTGTTTCCAGAATCGCATACATATTTATATATAAAGGACAGAGAGTTGAGTATAATGGGAGAGGGGAATTGCCCTAGATGAAGTAACCAGCTGTGTGATTCTGGGCAGATTGTTATCCTCTCTGAACCATGGTTTCCTCATTTATGCAACAGGACCTACATGAGTGGGATTGGGGTGAGGTTCCGAGGAGTGCCCAGCATACAGTATGCTCAGTTGAGAGCTGACTTTAGAACAACAGGGACAGCCTCCCAAGGTGGAGGTGAGAACAAATGAAATTCTCAACTAGGAAGCTCTACTCTCATTGTTCAGAGCTCTCCACGTGTGAGCTATCAGTATAATGTGTTTATGTAGTTAAGCGCTAACATGCCTCACTCAAAAACCCCACCTTCCCATGAAGCCTGTTAGTCATGGTCAAGAGTGCTTCCCTCCTGTCACCCCCTTAGTGATTTTGGAAAGATGTGGCATGTGCCTTTTCTCCTTGACCTTACTTCCATCACGTTTCCCTTAGTTCCTGCTCTGCAGGCTTCTCTTCAGATGTTCCCGGGACATACCAGGTCACCCTACCTCAGGTGACACATGCCACTGAAGCCACAGGATACCCTCCAGGTTATAGGTTGGTGGTAGACTAGTAAGCTCTGACTGATTTGATGATAATTCATTGCATCTCTAACTCTGGTCAATCACCATACATTTCATTCATTCCCAGAGTTAAAGGGAACATGCGTGCAGTGAGCATAGATTATGTGTCAGCATTAGATTCAGCTCTTCACATGTACTGCCATTTAATCCTCATACCAACCTTAAATGTTCTATAGACAATGCAAGTTAAGCTCAGTGAAATGACCTAGATTCGTCAAGGTTAGCAGTGATAGGATTTGAACTAGGTCTGTGTGATTTCGGCATCCATATACTATGCACATTGCCTTGAGGGAACAGAGATGGCTCAGGGCAGATTCATTCACACCACCAGCAGGCGAAGGAGCTGGGGAAGAGAAAACTTAAGGGACCTGTTTCACCTAAGAGGGCAGAGGGATTTTTCTTCCATATTTGCTTGTTTATCCTCATTTGTCTACCTGTAGACCTAACTTCTATTTTTGGCTTGGTCTCAGTTTCTGTGTCTGCAAAACAAAAGGATGAGGCAGCCCTTCCCACACTGAGAGAATAGGATTGTTGAGAATGAGTACAAATGAGTTTATTAGGAGTTTGATTGGTTGGACAAATGCTGTCTGAATAGGTGGCCAGATTCAGGGCTTAGAAGGATGTGCAGTCTTGAGTTCTGCTTGAGAAAATAATAATCGCTGCATTGGTCTGTTACCTAGTTTTCTATGCCTTTCCTTGATCCGGTTATGGGCATATCCTTTGAAAAGTAACCCCAACTCTGGGGGAATAGCATGCTGCCCTGGACAGAGAGTCAGCACATGTGAGTTTGGTCTTCACGGAAAAAAAGGTTCGTGGGCTGTGTGGTTTGATGCCAATCTCATAGCATCCCTGACCCTCCACCAGGGATTGGACATGATAAAATCTAGAAAATGCCAAATGTAAGCATCCCCTGCTCTCCCTCCCTTTCTCCACCCCCCAGTTTACTTAACTGCAAAATGAGGATTAAAATACTGGCCATACTGGGAGCCACAAGCAGACGTGAATAATGGACAGAGGGAACTAACTATGGGAATAAGAAAGTATGAGACTGGAGAGAGAGACCTGCAGAATTCAGGGTGTGGGTGGCAGAGCGAGGGAGAAGAAGGGGTGAGGTAGGGAAAGAAAGAAGTTACGAGATCAAGGAGAATAGACTCATAAGGAAGTAACCATGTTTCTTGAAACAGTCTTTCTCTTTTCTCTTTGGACATGGCTGACTTCTCCTCTATCACCTCCTTCAGTTTAAACGTCACCTCCTCTGAGAAGCCCTCCCTCACCATCCCATCCAAAGAAGTCCCAACCTGTTATTCTCTGCTGTCACAGCATCCTGTTTCTTTCTTCTGTGAGCACGTGACATCAGCTGCAACCATGAACTTGTTTTTGTTTTGTTTTGTGTTGAATTTGGGGTAAGGACCCGAGTGATGGGTTTGAAGACCCAGCTCTGCCACCTGCCGGCTGTGTGACCTTAGGCAAGTTCACAGTCTGGTTAGAGTCCCAGCTTCCTCATCTGCCTCATCTGTCTTCTGCAGGTTGTATGAAGATTAAATGATTTACTATCTTTTAAGCACTTAGAACTGTGCAAGGGACTTTGAGAGCTCTCAAAAAGCAGCTGTGGCCGTGATTCATACTTGTTTATGTCCTGTTGCTTTTCTGTGTTGTAAATCTGTAAAGGCAAGGATTTTATCTTTTTATTTTCCACCGAACGCGCAAGGACCTGGTGCAAGTTTGACACCTGTCAGGCACTCAGCAATACATTGCTTGCATGAATAAAAGAATGAATATTTAAAAAAAATAATTAAAACAACACAAAGGGTGGGCATGAAAGGCAAGCCTTGCAGGCTGGAGGGTTCAGTGGGCCACAGGCTGGGCTCAAGGCTGTTACTTCCTAGGCTCCTTTGTGCTGCAACTTCAAGGGGAAAACATGGGAGTGGCCACTCCTATGCAGATGAACCCCCCCCCCCCCAGCTGTAACCTTGGCTCTCTTAGGATCCTGGGTCTCTTCATGGAGTCAATCTGTCCATGCCCTAGGGGAAAAATGTCCCCCACTCTTGTGCAGGCTGCATGTGTCAGTGTTCCTATCCACATTCTGGAGGGGGAAGGAAAAAAACCCTAATTTATGTTTGGATGGAGAATGCATTGGGGCAACTTCCCAATCGAGGAAACATGAGCGATGGGAAGGCCGCTTTCACATTAGCATTGCACACAATGCCTCCACCAGGCTGCTCCCCTCCCCTGCTCTCCTCTTGCTTCACCCTTTTCATTACTCTTAGGTCCAGAGTTGAAGCCCGTGTTCATTCTTTCCTCTTTCCTTAGCTTTAGGCTCAGGGATAAAGAAAGGAAAACAAAATAAATCATCGAGGTGTAGGGGGTGGTGGAATTGCATAAAGGAAACACAGCTTCCTGTACAGGGAGATGGGTTGTCTGTGATTCTGTGTCTCTCTGTGGGGGGTCTGAGCGTGGGTTGTGTGTGTCCGCACAAATTAACATCGCCGCCCTTGAACCCTGCTGTCTTCCAGGATCCAGATATCTTCCCAACTTGGTTGTAGCGTTGAGAGTTAACGTAGTCCCTTGCCTTTTGGGACTCCCAGGGTTCGAGGGTGGACGAAGCCGGGGAAGGGCAGGGTCTGTGAGATTCTGGGCTATTAGGACTCGGTGTATGTCCACACTGCGGGTGCTTACATCAACCTCGGCGCCCCCACCTGCCTGTAGGGTTCATTTCCATGTGTGGAGGGCTTTGAAGTCTTAGGAGCTGGGCTGTGGTGCAGGCTTTAATTTTCTCCTGTTAATATTGCTCTGGGGAATGGGTTTTTCCTCTATATGTGTGTATGGATGTTTGTGTGGTTTTGCTGGCTTACTTTTTCAGTCACGTTATGCTGGAGATCTCTCTCTCTCCTCTTTCTCTCACCTTCCTCCCCTCCTCTGTCCCCCTGTCTCCAAGTCTATTAGAACTAATGATGGGGCCACCCTGGGAGTTGCTTTTCCTCCTTCAGGAGTTTTTGGCATAACATCTAAGAGGGAGACACTCTGAGTGATATTTTCTAAGTAGTCCTGGCCCTTCTTCCCTCCTCCTACCTTCTTCCCTCCTTCTGTTTTCTCTTTCCTCCTGTCTTCTCTGCCTTCCTTGATCTCCTTAATTTATCTCTTTTTCCTTTTTTATTTGTTTTTCACTTAATCATTCATTTATTCCTGCAAACATGGATTAGGCCAGGTGCGAGAAGGGTACGGACTACAGAAAACACTGACTCCGTCTTTAAGAAAGGCACATTCTGGGATGAGCACTGGGTGTTGTATGGAAACCAATTTGACAATAAATTTCATATTTAAAAAAAAAAAAGAAAGGCACATTCTGGAAGGAAAGATGAAGCTGGTGTGGAACTAACTGATGCCAGGTGTGGAATGGCTTAAGGAGGAAGGCGGTGTGGACCATGTTGTGGAGTTGGGGTACTCCCCTCTTGCTAGCTGAGTGACCTTGGGCATGTTACTCCCTCTCTCCAAGTCTCCGTATTCCCATCTGTAAATGGTGAAAATAACAGGATTTGCCTCTTGGGGTGTTTGTGAGGTTGCCGTGGTGCTCTCCACATAGACCCTTAGCGCAGTGCCTGAGTGTTAGTGAGTGCAGCACAAACACCTATTGTTACCAGTTGTGAGTGGCATCATGACAATTTAGCTAATGTTTTCTGTGAGTCTCTCCCGGGGAAAAGTGAGTTCAGGCACTAGGGTGATCTGAGAAAGCTTCCCGGATGAGTTATTTTCACACTGATTCTTAAGGGTGAGTAGGCTGTGTACAAGTGAATTTGGGGTGAGAGCTGAGTGTCGTTCTAACAAAGGGAACAGATGAACAAAGTCACTAAGGGGTCCTGGAGGTTTCTCTTTATGTTTGTAGAGTTTAAAAACCTTCCATGGCTGAATTATCAGGTGTACTTGTCTGTGTCCTTCAAGTTTGGACTGTGCATGAATAAGGAACAAAGTGTGGTGGGTCCATTTATGCACCCCCACATCCCTGCAAAGTATCCACATTCTAATCCCTGGATCCTGTGAATTCTACCCTCTGTTTACCTTGTATGGAAGAAAGGTCTGGGCAGATGTGACGACGTTCATGATCTTTAGATGGGAGATGATTCTCTGGGGCCTAAAAGCAATCACAAGCATCCAGATAAGAGGGAGGCAGAAGGAGATTTGACTTGATACAGAAGGGGAGAAGGCAAAATGATAACAGAGGTAGAGATTGGAGTGATGTGGCCACAAGCCAGACTGGAAGAGGCAAGGGACAGATTCTGCCCTAGAATCTCCAGAGGGAGTGTGGCCCAACTGTCACCTTGATTTTGGCCCAGTGAACCCGATGTTAGATTTCTGGCTTCCAGAAATGTGAGAGAATAAATTTCTGTTGGTTTAAGCCACTATGTTTGTGGCAATTCTCTACCTCAGCCATAGAAACAAATACAAACAATAATGGTATTTGTATGAATTTCAGCCCATCATGGGCTAAGCCTCCTTCATAGATACATTCTCCGTACATGAGAATGAAATGACCGTGGAAATGATTCCTATTGGCTGCCTTTTGCTTCTGGAAGTGTTACGTCTCCCATAGGCCTTCCCTGCCTTGATGTTTCTTTGGTGAGTGTGAAAGAGCCAGCGAGGTCAGTAGCCAGCTCTGGAAGCTAATGGCAGGAAAAAGCTGTCCAACCGATCAAACATAGGAAATTCCCATGCCATTTCTCTGTGCTTCTCGCAGAATGTCATTAGACAAGACCTCAATGTCACCGAAGCAGTGGCTTTTCTCACTGTCTTCCATGATGCCCTGAGGCTTTGCAGAAGAGATCCTGCTAAAGATGGTCAGGGGCACAAGTATGAAGGGAACTTCTGACCCCAATGTCCATTTCATACCCACTCTCCTTTGTTATGCATATTCTATTTCTGCATAAAGCTGTGTTTGAAGAAATGATTGTGTTCTGAAAACACAGTTTGAAAACTGCTAGATGACCAAATCAAGTCTAACCCCTTTCATTGGGGGACCCAGCCAGGGGAGACAAACTTCATGTTCCTAGTAAATTAGTGGCATATTAGGAGTTGAATTGGAGGTCTCTGGGCTTCTCTTCCGGCGCTGGAAACCCAGCTCTAAGCCCACAAACTCACAAGTACAGGAGGGTGGTTCAGAGGTAGGAGTTACTTCGGGAAGCTCACTGCTAACCAGTCTTTCCCAAGTTCTGGGCACTTTCCCTCAGACTTTTCATTGTCCTTGCTACATTACATTGAATTATTCCAACAAACACCTATCATTTCTTGTTTCATTTTCACCTGATAAAACTGTTTCAGCAGGGCTAAGTGACCTGCCAACAGTCAAGCAGCTAGAAGTGGCAGAATGGGGGTTCAAACTCCTGACCATCTGGCACTTTATGTGCTCTTCCGTGGCTGAATCTGATTGTTGGCATTCACAGAATGGAAATGCCTTTGTGGGTGTGGACCATTCAGGGACCGGGGCTCAGTTAACAACAGTTAATGAATAGCTGGTGCTGCTTTGTAATATGTGACTTGAAACAGAGATGCAGAAATCTCTCTTCAACTATGAGGAGAGGTGATACTTGGCCATGTCTCCACCTAGCCATCCGTAAGAAAATAGCCATGGTGATCACTGCAGACTTGGGTCCACACTTCAACTTGAGTCAAACAGCTCATATATTCTTGTTTCTCTAAATGAAGGATGCACTCAAGCAATTGAAAACAACTTCTGTGACAATCTTGTTCCATTACGTCTAATGGAATTGAGTGCATGTGGCACACAGTGTGTGCTGATATTTTGTAGAAACACGCGGGATTTTCCCATTACTCTGAGGATGGATGAGACATGAAATGAACTCCTCAGGGACCTCTCACTTTGTCACAATAGAGCCAGTGAGTCACATTAGAAGATTCAGGGAACAAAATACATTTTGGGTTCCTGCTTTGTATCTTCCTATACACTGTGTCTTGCTTTCCATGCATTTCTCTCTGGGTTAATAAATTGGACGGCAAGAGGCTCGTATAAAAAGGCTCACTTGAAAGGATTCGCCTCCTCATTTAAGGAAATGTCACTGCTGTTTGGAATACAAAGACCCTACTCTGAATGTGGCATTGTCTTTTTCCTGATTGTTTGCTACTTTACATTTTTTTCCCCTTTCGGTTTCTTCCTTCGTCTTTTTGTTTCCTTAACCTTCTGCTCACAAAGAACAGGAAAGTTTCTGCCTCTTGCTTAGAGGCTGTGTCTGCCTCTGTCTCTCACCATCTGTCTGTGTATCTCCGTCTCTTGTGTGTAAAAATGTTTTGGCAGATCATTCCTATCTCAGTGAATAAAGTGCCCATGACAGAGCGAAATGCAGCGACCAGGAAAGAAACTATTTGATTCATGAACATCTACTCTCTCTGGGGTCCATTTCTACCTGAACTATTTCCTTCTTTCTTTCTGTCCTCACTTTTATTAAGTTGTTTTCTCCTCGGAGCATGACATGAGATTTCCTTACTCAAGGACTTTAAGAGACACAAAATGTCCCATCTCTCAAAATTTGAGAACTGCAGTAGTTCTAAGAGATCATCTGATCCTCAGTATATCTCCTCTCTGACCTTAGTCAAGGATAACCTTGGGTCTCTAGAGATTCCAGCACCATAATATCTGGCCTCTTTCTGAAATCTCTGGGTGGTTGTAGATAGGAAGCTGTGCGAAGGCTGTGCAAAAGCTGTGGCCCAGCCTGGCCATGTTGCTGCTGGGCAAGCTGATGTACAGAGGGATGAAGGGACTTGACCAAGGTCAAACAGAATAGTTTGCGGAGCTGGGACTGGTATCCTGGCCTTTTTGCTTTCATTTTCCAACACATCATATAGACATAAAGGGATAGGATGCCTTGAAACAGCCACAACATTGTATATTTTATGGCACTTTAGTTTATATTAAGAGCTGTCCTGCCCATGACCTCATTTGACCATGGTGACAGTGATTCTGGGAGACAGCCTAAGGCCTCCATTAGCCTCTCCTTTTCACAAAGGCAGGAAGTGACAGGAGCTGTCCAAGGTACCAACGTCATACAGCAAGGAAGGGTCAGAACTAGACTGTTCTGCTCTATGGGCTGGGACCAGTGCTGCTGCTGCTATGCTTTGGCTTCTGTCCCCCTTCACAGGGCGTAGCAGGGTAGAGACTGGTGAATATGGGGCAGCTGAATGATTCTCTAGAGCGGGAGGCAGAATTAAGCAGGGTACACAAAGAATTTTTCTGCCAGTCTAAAATCTCTCCTAACTTGGCCACACTTCTCCTTCTTTCTCTGTCACTATCTCCTAGCGTGGAGGAGTGTGTGTGGGGCATGGGGGTATGATGTCTCAGGAGAAGAGTCCTTTGCATCTCCTGTCCAGGGAACAAAGGTTTCTCTCTGGGCCCTGCCTTTTCCTTAAGTAGACTCAGTTTCCATCTCAGTAAAATGCTACAGTGTCAGGTGGGGTCTTCTCTCTCTCCCTTTAAAAAAAAATTTTTGGTAAAAGAGAGTATTTCCAGACTTAACAGATCAGTGCATTAAAATCCATAAATATTTGATCAGCATGTGGTCCTCGGAGAGGCTCTTGGCAGAATAGCTGAGTGGGTATGTGTGCCTCTCTCCCCCTTTCTCCTTCTTCCTTCACCCCAAACATTTGGGTAATCTATTTACTAATGAACTCAATATTAATGTATCCATTTTTCTCCGTTAGTGTCAGATTTCATTAGGAAACATGGGAGGCCTGACATTAATTGTATGAAAAATGGGTCTCAAGAAAGCTGTTGGGTTCTTGCTTCTTAACAGAGAAAAAGTTTCTCCAAGAAAAAGAATGGTGTTTCTCTGCTAGTCTGCTGACATTGGAGATGTGGCAGTAATAGATTGTGTGTGTGTGTGTGTGTGTGTGTGTGTGCATGTGCACACTCTCAGTGGACCTTTGGGAGTGGGAGAGGGCTATGGTGTCCCCTCCTGTCTCCACAATACACAGATCCTTTATATTCTTCAGAATCGCAGCTCTCATGTGGCGTGGTAGAAAGAGCATTCAGTGTGGAATTAGATTCCTTTAAGGTCTTGTCCTGCCTCTGCCTCTTAAAACTTCCGTGACATGGAACAAAATCATGTCCCCCTCTGAGCCTCAGTTTCTTCATTGGTAAAGTGTAAAATATTAATACCAACTGTTAAGCGAAAATTGGGAGTTTTGATATTATTGTAGCCAGGAATCCAGGGATGCCTGTATACTGCTGTGTCCATTACTACTTCTCCTGATCTAGCAAGATCACATTGTGGGATAAATTGCAGAACGTGAGGTGAAGGCTGGAAGAAGCCAGTAGCTGAAGCAGCAGCCCAAGTGGGGTCTACAAGTCTTTCATCGTCAACTCCCAGCCAATCTAGATCATGGGGGCTCACTGGAGACTCTCTGGAGAGCTGCATCAACTTACACAGCTGATGAGAGGGAACAGTTAAAGCTGGGTGGTTGAATTTACCTGCTCATCTGTGAGGTCAGAAGAGGTAGAAAAAAAGAATTCCCATGGATGGGTGTGCTGTGATTCAGTGATTCAGTCTGAAAGTGAAGGTGATCCAGTCATTTTCATTGGTCTCACCAAGCCACTTAAGAGCTGAAGCTTGCTAGGGGTGCCTCGGTGGTTCAGTAGATAAACGTCCAATTTTGACACAGGTCATGATCTCATGGTTTGTGAGTTTGAGCCCTGCATCAGACTCTCTGCTATCAGCGCGAATCCTCTTTGGATCCTCTGACCCCTCTCTCTCTGTCCCTCCCCCACTTGCCTGCTCTCATGCTCTCTCTCAAAAATAAATAAGTGTTTGGGGCACCTGGGAGGCTCAGTCGGTTGAGCGTCCGACCTTGGCTCAGGTCATGATCTCACGGTCTATGAGTTCAAGCCCCGCGTCGGGCTCTGTGTTGACAGCTCAGAGCCTGGAGCCTGCTTCAGATTTTGTGTCTTCCTCTCTCTAACCCTCTTCCATTCATGCTCTGTCTTTGTCTCAAAAATAAATAAACATTAAAACAATTAAAAAAATAAGTGTTTAAAAAAGAAAGTAAGAGGTGGAGCTTGGTAGATTACTGGTAGTGATCAGAGGAAAGCAGAAACTCCTTCCCCTGTGTGTATCTTATATGATTCATTCATGTTGTACCTACCCAGATCACCTCCTCATCTTTTTTTGCACTTGCACAGAAACAGGCCTTTCTTACACTCATGCATTTATCACTTTCTTCTACATGTCAAGGAATGTTGTGAATACTGTCTATTTTTCCAATTAGTTGCTAAGCCCTCATGGCAAGGATCCTGTCTTCTGTGTGTCCAGCACAAGATAGGCCATCTGGAACAGTTTTGGGGGAAGATCTGCACATGGGTGGATGGTTGAATGAATGGATGCATGAACACATAAATGGAGAAGAGCCATGAGGTTGAGTGTTTGCATGCTTAAAGAAGGGAGTTCTTAGGTGTAGAGCTAAGAACAAATAGAGGCTAAGTGGGATGTTTAATTTGGGGAAATAAATGATTGAGGAGGCATATCCATTAGGGTCATGCTGACATGGGACTGGCTCAGGATATTCAATGTCCTAAAAGGTATTTTGGGTAGAAAATAGTAATTGTTTAAAGTTATTTATTTATTTATTTATTTATTTATTTATTTATTTATTGAGAGAGAGAGAGCTAGAGAGAGACAAGGAGAGAAAGCGAGAGAATGCACAAGTGGGTGAGAGGCAGAGAGAGAGAATCCCAAGCAGGCCCTGCACCATCAGCACAGAGCCCTGTCAGCACAGAGCCAGACATGGGGCTTGAACCCACAAACTGCGAGATCATGACCCACGCCAAAATCAAGAGTCAACCACTCAACTGACTGAGCCACCCAGGCACCCCCAAAATAATAATTTTTTATTATTATTTAAAAAAAAATTTTAACATTTATTTATTTTTGAGACAGAGAGAGACAGAGCATGAGCAGGGGAGGGTCAGAGAGAGAGGGAGACACAGAATCCAAAACAGGCTCCAGGCTCTGAGCTGTCAGCCCAGAGCCCGATGCGGGGCTTGAACTCACGGACCGCAAGATCATGACCTGAGCCAAAGTCGGACGCCCAGCTGACTGAGCCACCCAGGTGCCCCAATAATAATTTTTTAAAGTAATCATATACTGCATTGATGATTAGTAGTCTCACTTTCCCATTTGCAAAATTGGAGTCTTTCCTAATTCCCCCATTTTCTCCAGCTAGTCTGTGATGATGAGAGGTGATTAAGGAATATTGGGAAATTATAGACAGGTAAATGATAGGTTGATCCATTGATCTCCACCAGTTCCCTATTTGTTTTATTTTTCATTGAGTAAGAACAGAATTAGGTTCCCATAAATCCATAGAATATGGATTTTTGGTAACACTTTAGCTGCTGAAAGCTGGGCCAATTTCTTATACCCATTACATTGGCCACCCAAGGTCATTAGCACTCATTCAGCCCACCTCCCATTCCTCCCATGCCTGCGATATTAGGTTAGTGAGTGTGCTGCTACTTCTCCCCTTGACTGTGGGCTTAGTGTTTGCTCTACTGCTTTCAATTAAAACAGAGTTTCTACTTGTTGGTGATTTACAGTGAAGTTCCCTACCTTTTCTCCCCATCTGATGCCTCATTTCCTGATATCTGCATCACTAAGCGGGAATCTCAACAGTGAAAATTATATGAGTGGAACTCTGATAAATGTACAGACTACATTTAAAAGCTGTTTCTATCTTTTGGAAAGTCACTATCTTTCTCTAATCCTCAATATCCTCATCTGAACAATGGGTGTATTACGTTGACTTCATGGGGTTGTTAAGAGAATGGAATAAGATACTGTTTGCAAACCCCCCGTTTAGTGCCAGGCACCATCCCGCTCATGATCTTGTTCAACATGTGGTACATAATAAAGAAATGAAAATGACTTCTCTTTTCATTGCTCTTGGTCCTAACTTCTCAAAGATTTTTAGGGGGTGCCTAATGTGAAAGAAGTTTGATTTCTGGAATCCAGAAGTCATAGGCCATTATACTGCAACTAAACAATTTTAATTCCTTGAATAAGCCAATGAACTTACGACTGCCTTCCTGCCATTGGCCTCTGTGGACCCACCTATAAAGTGAGAAGTCCCTATTTCATGGTGATTTGTTGCATCAAGCAGAGATACAGTAGGGATATGTGTGATTCCTTGGGTTCCTCACATTAAGTGTGATTGGCAATATGTATTTTTTTTAGAGAGAGAGAGAGAGAGTGCAGAGAAGGGGCAAAGGGAGAGGGAGAGAGAGAATCTTAAGCAAGCCTCATGTCCAGCATGGAGCCTGACGTGGGGCTCGATCCCACAGCTCCAGCTGGGATCTTAGACCTGAGCCAAAATCAAGAGCTGGATGCCTAATCGACTGAGCCACCCAGGCACCCTGGCAATATGTATTTTTAAAACCCATCTTCATTAATTCAGTGTTAATATTTATTCTTATTTGTGTACTTATTTAGTTCCAAAAATAATGTTAGATGGCTTATTTATTCTTACAGATTGTGATAACAAACAGATACACAGCTGAAGGGGAAAATGGAAGGTCTGTACTTTTGAGTGTATGTCTGATGGTGTTTTGCATGTTTTTTTAATTCATCCTTTGTGATAGAACTTTCCACAAAGGCTAAAGCTTCCAGTTGTGGGGGAGTGACATGACATGGCCCCTCAAACACACCTGAATCTGGAACTTCTATTAGTAGAGAACAAAGGGGTAGGAGGCCATCTGGGAAGGCGGAGGGTTCAGGATGGTCCTTTGCTGCCAGAAGCCATTGGCTGGAGGGTAATGAAACGTACATCCTAGGGGTGCCTGGGTGCCTCAGTCAGTTAAGCATCTGACTCTTGATTGTTGCTCAGGTCCTGATCTTGGGTTGTGACATCAAGCCCCACGTTGGGCTCCACGCTGGGCCTGGAGCCTGCTTGGTCTTCTTTCTCCCTCTCTGTCTTTTCCCTGTGCATGTGTGTGTGTGTGTGTGTGTGTGTGTGTGTGTGTGTGTGTGTGCTCTCTCTTCCCCCAACCGGAAAGAAAAAAAAAAAAAAAAAAGAATCGTATACCCTAGGTGGGGTTAGGAACATTGGCTGACTGGGACTTCTTTGATGGCAGTGAGTTGGTGGGAGTTGGTATGGTGCTTGCAAAGCATTCATCAAAGACCAGGTGAAGGGGTGCCTGGGTGGCTCAGTTGGTTAAGCATCCAGCTTTGGCTCAGGTCATGATCTCACGGTTCGTCGGGCTTTGTGCTGACAGCTCAGAGCCTGGAGCTTGCTTCAGATTCTGTGTCTCCCACTCTCTCTCTGCCCCTCCCCCTCTCATGCTCTGTCTCTCTCTCTCTCTCTCTCTCTCTCAAAAGTAAATAAACGTTTGGGGCGCCTGGGTGGCTTGGTTGGTTGAGCGTCTGACTTCAGCTCAGGTCATGATCTCACGGTCCGTGGGTTCGAGCCCCGCGTCGGGCTCTGTGCTGACAGCTCAGAGCCTGGAGCCTGTTTCGGATTCTGTGTCTCCCTCTCTCTGTGACCCTCCCCCGTTCATGCTCTGTCTCTCTCTGTCTCAAAAATAAATAAACGTTAAAAAAAAAAATTAAAAAAAAAAAGTAAATAAACGTTAAAAAAAAAAACTTAAAAAAAAGACCAGGTGTAGAGTAAATTATGATATTATTATTTAGTGTGATCTGGTGGCCAAGATTGGCTTCCTTCTACAGATGGGAGTAGGTCCAGGTGAAGGCAGTCTTCCCCTTTGTCCCCATGGGAAGCAGTGCAGCAAATGTCAATCATCCAGAGATCCAGAGCTCCTAAGCCCTGACTTCCCCTTTTCACCTCTTGAAGAACTTTCTTTAATTCTTCAGAGATCTCCCCTGCTGAATGTCAAGGAAACAAAGAACAAATTAATATCTGCATTAGGGGGGTGGAGGTTAATTTGTATAAAAGATGAGTGACATCTCACGAATGGATTATTCCCCCATGCAGTCTCTTGGGAGCCGCATGCACATGTGAATGCGTGTGTGTGCTCATGCACACACATACTCATATGCCACGTAGGCACCTCCTTCAAACTTCTACCACACCCCAACATCTCCTGTCTGAGCCCTAATTGTAGAGACAGGCTTAGAAAAGAGCAGAATGGGAAGATTTCTGTGTGTCTGGTGGTCTTTTTTTTTTTTTTTTTTTTTCCTTTTTCCAAACCTCCTGTCTCCTTAAGCTGCCTACACTGGCTGCCAATTTGTTCAACGAAGCTGTCGTGTGTTGTTAATATTGTCAGGACTTAAGAGTATTGCTAAATGTGTGCCTGGAATGATTTCTTCTCTTTTTCTTTCGGTTTCTCTCCAAAGAGCAGCATGGATGGCTAGGGGTGCTATTCCAACTCTGGGTACAAACACACATGGCGTTTAGTCTTAATGCTGCCCCTGTGGTGCTGTGTGATCTTGGGCAAGTCCCTTTTCCTCTCTTGCTCTGAGTTCTCCATCTGTTTGATCAGATGGCATAAGTTTTAAGGCTATATCCCTAGAATTTTATGACTTGAGTAGTTTAAGGGCTTCCTCTTTCAACGAAGAACAAGACTGTGAGAAAGTCCTTTGAGCGTCAGTTTCCCCAACGGCAAAATATAAGTAGGGATGGAGTTAAGGGGCCCGTGTAGGTCTAATTTAATATGGAAATTAATGAGATAGCTTTCCTATAGTCTGGGTGCAATGCCAGCTCTTGGCAGTCTGTGTCATGGGAGACCCAGATCATTCCAGAGGATCTCTGTACTCCAGGTCAATCAGTACCTAACTGAGGGATGCATCATTAGATTGACCTTCCTAACATGGGGATGTTTGCACTGTGTTCAAACATAGTCCTTCCGAAATGCAGGAACTTTATTTAGGTGGAGAAGATAATTCAGAAACATAGAGCAGTTTGGGAATCATCATACCTTCATTTTTTTTTTAATTTTTTTTTTAACGTTTATTTTTTATTTTTGGGACAGAGAGAGACAGAGCATGAATGGGGGAGGGGCAGAGAGAGAGGGAGACACAGAATCGGAAGCAGGCTCCAGGCTCCGAGCCATCAGCCCAGAGCCTGACGCAGGGCTTAAACTCACGGACCGCGAGATCGTGACCTGAGCCGAAGTCGGACGCTTAACCGACTGAGCCACCCAGGTGCCCCAACCTTCATTTTTATTTCAACAAATATTTGCTGAGTGCTCAGTGCGTTGCAACCTCCATTCTTTTCTTTTTAATTTTTTTGAATATAATTGACACATGGTGTAACATTAGTTTTAGGTGTACAACACAGTGTTTCAACAACTCTATTCGCTATGCTGTGCTCACCAGAAGGGTAGCTACCCTCTGCCACCATACAACATTATTACATATCATTGACTATAATCCCTATGCTGTACCTTGTGTTTCTGTGCCTTATTCATTTCATACCTGGAAGCCTTTGTCTCCCACTCCCCTTCATCCATTTTTCCCATCCCCACCACCTCCTCTCTGGCAACCATCAGTATATTTTCTGTATTTGCAGCTCTGACTCTGCTTTTTGTTTGTTTATTCATTGGTTTTGTTTTTTAGATTCCACATGTAAGAGAAATCATATGGTATTTGTCTTTTTATGCCTGACATATTTCACTTAGCATAATACCCTCTAGGTCCATCCATGTTGTTGCAAATGGCACGATCTCATCCCTTTTTATTGGTGAATAATATTTTGTGGTGTGTGTGTGTGTGTGTGTGTGTTTGTGTGTGTGTGTAGATATACATATAAACACCACATCTTCTTATGCATGCATTCATCTATCACTCTATTCTCAATTTTAGGAAGCCAGTAAGATCCTTATGGAACTTTGAGAGAAACAGAAATTAAACTAGTAAACAGATACATGAGCAAGGAAATTTAAAATTAAAAAAAATGTTTTTAACGTTTATTCATTTTTGAGAGACAGAGAGAGACAGAGCATGAGTGGGGAAGGAGCAGCGAGAGGGAGACACAGAATCTGAAACAGGCTCCAGGCTCTGAGCTGTCAGCACACAGCCCAACACGGGGCTCGAACTCACAAACTGTGAGATCCTGACCTGAGCCGAAGTCGGATGCTCAATTGACTGAGCCACCCAGGTGCCTCTGAAATTTAAAAAATTTAAATTAGTTTATTTATTTATTCTGAGAGAGAGAGACAGAAAGAGTAAGCAGAGGAGGGGCAGAGAGAGAGAAGGAGAGAGAGAGTCCCAAGCAGGCTCTGCACCGTCAGCATAGAGCCTGACATGGGGCTTCAGTCCACAAACTGTGAGTTCATGACCTGAGTCGAAACCAAGAGTTGGACACTTAACCATCTGAGCCACCTAGGTGCCCCCATGAGTGGTGAAATTTAAGACAGCAGGTAGGGCTACAAGGAAAAGACAGTGGGGTTCTGTAATGGAGTGCCTTGGGGTACAGGGTAGGGGTTGCTATTTTAGAGAGTGTCATTAGGAAAATTCTGCCAAAAGTGGCAGTTGAGCTGAGCCTAGGAGAGTGGGAAGGTTAAGCCATGGGAAGGTCTGGGGAAAAGCATCCCAAGGAGGGAAGTGCTAAGTATAAAAGGGTAGAGGCTGGGGCAGGCTCCATTGCAAAGGAATCCAGCAGGAGGGCTCTGGGCTGGAGGTGGGTGAGTAAAGGGAGCCAAGTGGGAGATGACAGCAGACAGTGGGGCTGGCCTTGCCTATCGTCACGGTTCTCCCCAATGTCAAAGGAAGCGCTCCTGTTCCACTTCTCATGTAACGTTTGCAATGACCCTGAAAGTAGACATTGTTGTCCCCGTGCCACAATTAAAACAAAGTCTCCGAGATGGCTGACTTCTCCTGTCTCTGAGGTTGAATGGGTAGAAACCTGGGTCTGAAAGCAGACCTGCCTGCCTCCAGGTCTGTGTATGTATTGCTGTCCACCACGCCACACTGCCACCATATGCAGTTCTAGCAGGGACACTGAGGAGGGACCGTTCCTCATCCTGTGCCTTCCCTTTCCTCCCTGGGGACAGGAGGGACTGACAGTATGGACTCTGTTAGGGGCAGGAGCCAGCAAACTATGGCCCCCCACCTGTTTTATTGGAATCCAGCCACACCCCTTTTTCATGTATTGTCTATGGCTACATTCCCACTACAATGGCCAAGTTAATTGCTAAAGACACCATATGGCCTGCAAAGCCAAAAATATTTACCATCTGGCCTTTACAGAGAAAGGTTGCTGCCCTCCGGTTTGGAACATGAGTTGATGAACAGAACCGAGTTCTCTAGCCTAGTCTTGTATCAGGCCATTAATCTGGACTAAAAGGAACGTGTAATGGGGGAGGGGAAGAAAACTGGCCCCCTGCCCAGCACTAATATTAGCTCACCATGTGAATCAGAGACCTTTTTCTGCTCCTGTTTAAATTATCTTATGTTTAAAATGGGCAAGTTGGACAAGATCAGTTGCTTCCAAACTACCTTCGCAGTATTTTCAACTAAAGCCTTACATGGAAAGCACAGTATCTAAAATAGAATTTAGAAACTGCTCTAAATGTAACTCCCCATTTCCCTGCATTGACCCCTGAGCACCTGCATGAGCATCTTTAGGGTATGACACTTGGAGGGCAATTTGACAATCGTGAGGTTAGACCATTTTATTTTCTCTTCTGACTTCCACAGTCTCTGTTTATAATGAACATGGGTGGGCACCTCATATAGGGAGATGTTTAGAAAATCAGTTTTCTTCTCTGTAGTTTAAATTTTCTTTTTGAAAGAGAACACATTATTTTTCCTCTCTGGCCCTTAATTTCCTCATTTATGAAATGAGAACAGTCATCCACACGTCACAGAACCATCTTGAGAATTCAATGAGATGGTACATACCAAGTGCTAGGTGATGAAGTCGAATAAACAGGAGTTGGGAGCCTTCCAGACATGGGTACAGGCATTAGCTTTTTTTTTTTTAACAGCTTTATTGAGACAGAATTCCCATACTATATATTTCATCCATTTAGAATGTATCATTCAGTTGATTTTAGTATATTCCCAGGTATCTGCAACCATCCCAAGTCAGTCTTAGAACATTTTCTCACCTCAGAAAGAAACCTGTTACCCTTTAACTGTCACTTCTGAAAGCAACCGCTAATCGACTTCCTGGACATCTCATGTACAAGGAATTATATGCTATGTAGTATTTCATGACTGGCGTTTTTCGCTTAGCATAATGTTTTCAAGGTTCATCCATATTTTTGGCAGGTGTCAGTAATTCATTCATTTTTAAGGCTGTCTCATATTTTGTTGCATGCAGGTACCACATATAGTTGGTCCTGCATCTGCTGTTGGACATTTGGGTAGCCCTTTGGCTGTTGTGAACAATGCATATTTGAGTGCATGTTTGAATGTGGGCAGGCATCTGTTCCTGCCTTGGGCAAGTAGCTTAAGCCCCCTAGACCTCTGTTTTCTCATCTCTTATGTAGGCTGCACCTGCATACTTACGGGGCTTGTTGTGAGGGTAAATGAGATAAAGCAGAGTAAAATATCTAGCATAGAGCCTGACATAGAATGTATATCTGACAAATAATATACTATTATTATGAGATGCAGGAGATCCTCAGAAAACAAAAACAAGTTCTACTGTTTCTTCTTTCCCTCCTGTGTTAAGTCTAGAGGCTCCTTGATAGTGGGGAGCCAACCCCACATGGACCTTTCATTTTCTGGCTTTGAGACAGAAGCTTCGGAGGCGTCCCAGTCTGGAAGAAATTTAGCATCTTAGACTATATGTGAAAATTAAATGGAACACGAATGGGGGGCTGTAGAGGAGAGAGGGACTGAGAAGAGGATAGAAAGAGGATGGTCATTATCTTTCTGCTTTCTACCTTTAAAAGGGCAAGGAGACCCTTCTAAGTTTTTTTTTTTTTTTTGCAGTAAAATCAAGAAATTTGACTCATGGGCTTAGTTGTAGGATTTTTCCCCCATCTCTGGTTGGCTTATAGTGTAATCTTCAAAAGTTCTAATGGGGAAGGTCTCTCAGGATTGTGTTGGTAATTAATGATGTTTCAAGAGCACCCATAATGGGCCCCGAGCTTGGGGTATACTGTCCATGTATTCATCAGTTCTTTGTATAGCTTGTGCTGTGCACCAGGTACTCTTTGCGAGCACTGGTGGATAGATAGATACACATCAGTGAACAAGATAGACACAGCCCTTCCTCCGTGAAGGTACAGCTTATTTTATTTAATCCTTAGAACTCCATTTAATGGGTGAGAACACTGAGGCTCAGTAAGTTTAAGCTGCCTGGTAAATGGCAGAGACCTATCAGAACTCTTGTTGGTCTCCAAAACCCTTGTTCTTTCTGTTAAATGGTACTGTTTGGGGGGTAAGCACAAGACATAGAAAAATGTGGTGTCTGCGATCAAGACACTTAGAGTCCCATTGTCTAATGCCTTCTCCCTGTGTTAGTACTGATTCAGTGGTGAGTGACAGAAACCCCAGTATCCCAGTGAATTACATGAGATGGTGTCTGCCTGTCTGGTAGGTGTCCGTGCTGTAGGACCCTGTGTTGGAAACCTGGGGTCCTTCTATCTTGATGCTCTGTTGTGTGTGGCCTGCGTTCCCAAGTTTATCACATGGATCAACATGGCTGTCCTGGCAATATATGTTGTGTCCAAATTCTAGCCATGTGAAGGAGAGAAGTTTGGGAGGAGGGAATGTTCCCTTTGTTTTAGGACTTGTCTTCAAGTGAAATGAACTTCCATTTACATCCCTTCAGCCAGGAGTCCACTTGTAGTCAAAACTAGCTCCAAGAGAAGGTGGAAGTGGCCTCACTAAATTAGGTGATTCTGTTAGTGCTGAAAAGAGAAGATTTTCAGTGGAGTGGGGTGGGGTATGAGCCATCTCTGTTATGTGCTCTCTCCCCACCTGTATTTACAGAGGCTGACACAGAGGAGGGGGTGGGTGGTGAGGAGTGGGCAGAGAATAGGTGATTTGGGCTCTGGAGGTAGAGTCTCGCACCAAGTGTGAAGTTGACATGTTGAAGTCAGGATGGGGGGATGTGATGTGTTGGCTCCTTTCATGCCTGGCGTCCAAGGCTTCATGCCTCCCTGTCTTCCCTTCTGTTCTCTGCATTGGAATCACTAACTAGTCCTCGAGGAGTCCTTGGGGTGGGTTTCCATGAGTGCCTGTCATTTGGCTAAGCTGTCTTTCTCTGTATCTGCTGGGCTCATTTCTCACCACGTTGGTTGGGTTTCCTGAAGCCTTAGGCAGAGTGTGTCAAAATGAACAGGTGTTCTCTTCCGCCTTTAGGCCTGAGAATTATTTCCTCTTGCAAACTGGCTGGAGTGACCTGGTGGCAGGGTATAACGGGACAAGCCAGACTCTCTTGAGTGATCTCTCCTTCAGGGACTCTGACCACAGCTTTTTTTCTTTGGTGATGGGGAAGCTGTAGGTACAGAGAAACGAGTCCTCGAATGGGTGCACAGTGGTTAAGCGCTGGGGTTGTTGGAGTCGCAAGGACCTGGGCTTGAGTCCGTGCTCTGCCAGTTACTGGTGACCTTGGTGAGACTACTTAACCCCTGTGAGTCCCGGTTTCTTCACTTAGAAACACGAATGATCACAGTTCACACTCCATGGGGCAATCTGAGAATGAAAAGAGATAGCGTGTGAGAAGTGCCAAGCACAAGATCCTAGGACAGCGTGTGCTTTCAAATGGTGGTCACATCCATTATCATTTTAGTGTCGAGCCCGATTCCTGGAACACAGTAAACAATAAATGGTAGCTATTATCGTTGCAATCTCCTGGCTTTTCTGGGGCTTGCATTTATGACCCCTGCAGCCACTGAGCATGGCCACTTTATATGGAGTCTGGAGAGCTGGCACCTCTTGCCAAGTCATCTTGGAGAAGGAAGTACATATGGCCCCTCTTCTCACGTTCCCTCCCTGCTCCCCCTCCTTCATCATTCGGTTGATTAAAAACAGCAGGGGTTCTTCTCCCCCTTTCTTGGTGGTTCTCCTCCTCTCCGCCTTCTTTTAAAACCCTATCCTAATTCATCCTCAGCCATCAGTGACAGGGACCCTGAGCGCATGTTAAAAAATGAGGAACTTGAAAGCAATGAGTTGGACAAATTAACTGCTTAGCCTGACGAAGGCGGGGCACCTGCCTCTTGCTTAGAGCTGTGACAGTAGCTTAACGTGTCTGATCTTTTTTTTTGGACCTGCAGTTTAGGAAGGGCGGTCAGCTCACATCCCTTTTCTTCCTGTAAGTCTTGTCTGCCCTCTTGGAAAAGGTCATAGATTTCCCATTTTCCAGGAGGAAGTCACCCTTCCCTGCCCCTCTAGCTGGAGGTCACCTTTCTAAGCTGTACCTGCTGGTGGTCACCGTTTCCTGATTCTCTAGTTAGCAAAGCACCTGCTGCAGCCCTTTTAGCAGAAGTTGCTTTTCTCTGCTCCTCAGGCAGGAAGCCACCCTTCCTTTCTCTGAATCCCAGTGGAAGTTAGACCTCTACTGCAGAGTTCGTGCTCCTTGGGATGGTATCCAAGCCCTAAATTTACCTCCCTTTCCCTTTCAGCCTCTAAACAGCACCCACTCTTGTTTTCCTCTCTGTGAGGCTGCTATTCGTCACCCACTCCGGGAAAGATTTGCCATCACTTTCTTCTTGAAGTGGCTCGTTGCCTAGCTCAATCACCCTGTGCCTCTTCCATTGGGTCAACCCTGGTGCTGGTGACGAATGGCTGGAGAAGACTCCCAGGTTCCAGTCCTGAATCAGCCCGAAGCTGTCTGAGTGACCTTCCAGCCCCTTTCTCTGCCCATTTCCCTGGGATGAAAAATGAGGCCACTCTCAGCAGTCGCTGGCATGCACAGAGGTGGTGAGGGATTAATTAACAGTCCTCAGGAAAGTGCTTTCCCACAGTGTAAGGAGGCCGTAGAGAACGTCAGGAACCTCAGTAATTATAGTAATACGAGTGATGGGAAACAGCAACGGCCACACAGCCTGAGTGAGGTCTTGCCAAGGGCAGGTCCAGGTAGAGAGGTTGTTCTGGAAGCTGATAGTTATCCAGCTCCATGGCTCTGAGTAGCCCCAAAGATTCCCAAATCTGGCTTTCCTCCCCTTCCTCTCTTCCAGCTGCTCTATTTTTCCAGCCTTGGAAATTCTGCACATTCTATACTCTCTCCCTCCCCATTGACTCCATTTTGTCATGCTTTCAATTTCACATATGACCTTTGGGACATGGAACCTTGGACCTAGCCAAGCTCTTCTATTCGATTCTGCAGATGCAGAAACTGACCTTCAGGAAGGGAAAGGGAGTAGTTCAGTTGTCTAACAGAACAATAGTTCAATTGTCTAACAATTATGAAGACTTAGGGCACACCCAGAGAACCCTGATCTCAGAATCAGAGGTCGTTCATCCCCCCAGGTGTCTTCTGTGTCATTCATGCTTCTGAGCTCTACTGGACATTCTCAGCTTGGCCCTTTCACTTTTCCTTTGCACCTGGTCAGTTATGTGGGGCAAACCATTACTGAGCATTCACTCCTTGCCAGGTTCTGCACTTGGCCTAAAATGAATGGGGCCGAAACCCTGCTTTCAGAGGGTGCTTGGTACATACTAGGTGGGCAGTACATGTAATGAATCATTGTTTTATTTATCACAGATCCTCAGCCTCTAGCATAGTGCCTGGAACATGGTAGTTGTTGAACACATATTTATCAGGCAAGGATGAATGAGCTCTCAGCAACCTCCCAAGGGGCTTCTGCATCAGTTTTTAGCCTCTGGTTCACTGTAGACGTACCGCCAGGTGAATGGTCCCCAGATACAACACGCATAGCATCACCAGCTTTGTTCCTTGCTCACAAATTTGCAGCAGCTGCTCATTTCCTACCTAATGTATTTACACTTTTTTGTTTGGCATACTTGGCCTTATCAGATGTGCACTCAACTTCCCTGTCCAGCCCTGTCGCTTCTTAAATGTATACTCTAGCTACATTGACCTTTGTTTCTCAGCTACCTAAATCCCATGCATTACTACCTCTGTGTCCTGGAGGGTCTTATATCTGTCGCTCCGATCCATTGGTAAAATACGCAAGCTCCATCATAAGCGCCATCTTGTCTTTGAGGACCTTGTCATCACTTCCACATCACTTCACACCCCCTTTCTTAGGCCCACCCGGTTTCTTAAAGCTACTCTTTCTTGGCACTTCCATACATTTTATCACTTATATCAACTTATGGGTCTGTTCCCCATATATAAGATTCTCATATCAAGACAATGCACGGTTCAGCCCTTTCTACAGGAAGCCTTTTGTCTACGTTTTCTCTTTCTCCCACAGCTACCACTGGAAGTGATTATGTTCGTCTGAGGAGTCTTCTTTGTGCAGTTCGACATCACTACATACATTCGTTGGTATTATTTATATGCCTGTTTTATTCCTGTGATCTGTGATCAGCTTCCAGTTTTTAGTACTGTGAAATGTGTAAGGGTGCTGAGCAAAAAAAGCGTGTTTAAGTCTTGGCTCCACCATTAACTTGCTAGGTGACCCTGGGCAAGACCCTCTTTCTCTCTGAACATCTATTTAGTTTCTACGACTGTAAACAAGGCATTGGGCTAAACTGAGTGACCTCAAACTGGCTGCCCATGGGCCACATCTGGCACACAGATAACATTTTGCTTGGCTTGCAAAATATATATATACATATACACATATATATATATGTGTATATGTATATATATATGTATATATATATATATGTATATATATGTATATAAATCCCACATATGTATATATGTATATAAAATATATATATGTATTTTTTTTAAAGTGGGTAGGTTTCCAAAATGAAGATAAATGAGAAATTCCACACAACATCTGGATTTCCAGCTTCTCTAGAAGAATTGGAAGAACCACCCAAACTGGGCTTCCTGCAGGGCAGTGTGCCAATGGGGCTGTCGTGTCATCCCTTCTACAGGGTGCAAACTCCTCATCCCTCCCTCGCGGTCGCTCCCTAAGGCTGAGTGAGGGTTGTCCTGTATCATCACGCATGTGCCGCTCATTTCCTTCCACCTGTTCTACTTCCGCGCGTCTGACTGCCTGTCTGGTGTCCCGAGGCACTGAGGTTGGGACTTGTGAATTATGGTCAAGGGCTGCTTCGGCTCTGAAACGTGCAATTCCACCCCCTCGTTCCACTCGGTTCCCCTCACCCCCCTTCCAGCTTCTCCATCTCTAAAAAATCCCCATGTACTGCTGGGTCATTTGTCAGGGAAGGGGGTGGTGGGAAAGTGGCATTATCTTGACAATGGAACGTTTCCCCCTTCCTGTAATCCCAGCATGTCCATCCTAATTACCTCCTTATCAGTCTCCATGAGGACATACAGCAGGTAATTAGTAGGGGAATTGATGAGACACTCTTCATCATTAAGGAGTCCAGGGGGAAAGCTCTGAAGGGAAGAGGAGACTCCGAATCCGGGAAGGAGAGAGAGGAGTTCCGGCCTGAGTGCCCATCTCCTTGGTCATGTGACCGGTCTGGGTCGGCCCAGCTCTGACTCAGTTCTGGCTAGGCTGGGTGCTCTCAAGAACATCAGAGAAGGTGCCTGGAGAGCCCGTGGCAACAGAGGCAATGGCGGGAGGGCTGCACTCTCCATGTATGGTTGTGGGGCTGGCCCGGAGGGAGAGGTGAGCCGCTGCACTCTGGCACAGGCATCCTCATGTGGACAATCCAGAACAGTCTTGTGCCGTCTGGAAGGGCAGGCCAGACTCTCTGCTGGACCTGCAGGAGTCTGGCCTGTCATCAGCCTCTCTCCCTCAGGGATCAGGGCCAACAATCTACACTTCAGATGGTGTCTCTTGTCTGCCTGTTTTATTATTAAATAAGTTACATGAATGATGCCACAGTCTCTCGCCAACCAGCTGCTCCAGCAGCATCTAACTCCTGTCCTTTTGTGTTTAATGCTCCTGAAACACAACATGCAGTGTCCTAGACCGGCTGTTGCTCAGGATGCCCGTCCTCGCCTCTCCAGCTATAGGGTCATCCAGGCAAGTCCTGCCTCCTGTAATGAGCTTCCCTCAACACCACCCCCTCCCCACTTCCACTGCCTTCACATCCCATCTCTTCCTTTTGGAGGTAGAGAAGGCAGAGACAAGCCTACCTGTCCTGTCTCTTTCCAGGCTTCATCTCGGCAGTGGCTCCCCATGGGTCTCGGGGGAAATTCTGCATGATCTGCTAGTCCTGGCGTGCTTCATTCCCCAGCCCATCTTTCCAGCCTCATCACTTGCTATGACTTCTCTCTGCTTCCTCAAATCTGCATACCAGCCATGCTGAATTTTTTTTCCAAGCTTTTTTGAAGGATCCTTATTCACTGTTTGTTTGTTGATATTCACATCTGCCTCCTCTGGATGGACAGAGTGCTTTTGTTCTTCTTCTTGCCCTTGGAAACCTACTCATCCTATATCTCTCAGCTTAGACGTCATGTCCTCCCCTGAGTCTGCAGGATCATAGCTGGCTTGGGCCTCCTCTTTGGCTCCCATTGCCACAGCTTCCCCATCAAGTGCTTTTCACATCATGATGGGCACATGTTTCTCCCTAGTTAAGAGTGTCCATGGCCATGTCTATCTCGTTTGTCATTGTGTCCCACTAGTCTACATGGTATCCAGCTGATGTTAGGCAATTAATAAATATTTGTTGATTGACTGCAGGAATCAAGTTCCATGCAAGTAGATTCAACCCAGTTTTACTCTGCCTCTTTATGTGTTCATCTACAAAGCGTGTGTGTTGCAATGCCTACCTGCCTACAACAAGGACGAAAAGCAAAAATGCAGAGGCAGAAGGAAGAACAATAAAAATGCCTGCTGCATTCTTCCATATGAGGGAAATCATTTGTATTACGATGAGAAGCAATCCTGGACATATTTCACACTTGAAAGCATGTTGACTTGTAATAGTCAAGGTTTCTTTGTGGTCAGAGAATCTTCCTCCTCATTCCCAGTCACTTTCACTGAATGCAGTGCTGGTGATTCAGGATGAAAGCACGTGGAGGGGTGGTACTCTGTAGAGTGAAGCCCCTCACCCAAGACATTGGGACTTCTGTAGGTTGGCAAAGCCATCGAACATTTTGGAAGCAAAGATCCATATTCCGTGTTTTAACTGGGGAGGGCTGAAACCAAGAGGTTAATTCCAGGCATTGAGAGAAAGGAGGTAGGATCAAATGGTGGTGGGGATGGTCAGCTAGAGGGAAGGTCTTAACTGACTGTGAAATGTCAATTTACATTTGAGAATGTGGCTTTAGGAGACAGAAGTGGGGCAGGGGTGCCTGGGTGGCTCAGTTGGTTAGGCATCCGTTTCTTGATTTCGACTCAGGTGATGATCTCGAGGTTCATGAGATCGAGCCCCATGTCGGGCTCTGTGCTAACAGTGCGGAGCCTGCTTCGGATTCTCTGTCTTTCCCTCTCTATGCCTCTCTCCTGCACATACTCTCTCCCTCTCTCTCAAAATATATAAATACACTTAAAAAAAAAAAAGTGGGGCAGACAGATTGGGTCCAGATCAGATCATTGTAATGCAGCTGATATTTTGTTTTTTGTAAAAGAAATTGTTCTTTTCAAACTGTGTGTGTGTGTGTGCATGTGCATGTGTATGTATGTATGTATGTGTGTGTGCATGTATAGTAATGGCTCAAACTCTCTGTCTGGACCAGACCCGTTATGGGAATGGATAAACGTCAGCCCTCCAGACTGTCAATCTAACATCGTGGCTAAAACTAAATTTAAAAAAATCTGCAGAGAGGAGGAATTGGAATGCCTTCGTATTTTTCTTAACCTTTATTAAATTCTGGACTTGACTCCAGGAGAGGGAGGAGGAAATCATTGTTTCCTCTCCAGCCCCCAAAGGTCCCCATTACTAGTTAGGTTGAAGGAATGTAATAACTCTGTAAGAGACAGAAGAGTGTGCTGAAAATGCCCACAGTCCTCTGCTTAGGCCTAGCGTTGCTGCGTGGAGAAGCCAGGCTGCTTAGCTAGAGCCCCACTGTGCCTGTGCTGGGGGCCAGGGTGCACACATCATCACCGTTCACACCCACCTGCCTGCTGCTTTGCTGCCTGTCGTCAACAGGGTCAGGGGGCCTGGTGAGAGGGAGCAGGGGGTGCCACTGAGGGCCAACATCTAAAGGCAGAAGCTACTTTAGGAAACAAGGCAAGGTGAGCTCACTTCTGTGCAAGACAGAAGGTCAGACTGGCAGAGTGGGAGCCACATAGATCCAAGTTCACAGGCCTAGTTGTTGTACTTGCTCCCTGTGTGACACTGGATGGGTTATCTCTGTTCTCTGGGAGTCAGTTACCCTCTGGAAGCATGTGGTAATAATAGCCGGGGACGCAACCTGGGCATCGAGGTGAGGATGTGCTGATCGGATGCATGGTGGGCCCGACACATAGTAGACAGTCATAAAGTGGTAGTCTTCTGTTCATGCATTTATTTATTCGGTTGTTGGCCATGGTGTTAGGAACTGGAATTTAAGCAGGAATGGGGCGGGGACCTTGTCTTCAAAGAATGCAAGGTTTAGTTCGGGGGTGAAGATATAACTGCATTGTGACAGACCAGAGCGCAACTTGCTTTCACAAGTGGGAAGTGTCTCTCTGACCTCCCAGTTTTAGGAGGCTCTGGAAGATTTCACAGATGAGGTGACCTCTGAGTGGAGGAGCAGTAGACGCTTGCCAGGTGTTGAGGTAGGGATGGGGCAGGGAGAGAAGATTCCAGAAGAGGCAACAGAATGTGTAGGGTTGTGGCAAGAGATACCATGGTGTGTTCAAGAACCTGGGATTGGTTAGTGCTGCTTTATCAGTTTAACAAATTTTTGTTATTTTCACTCCAGAGCAGTGGTTCCCAACAGGAAGCGATTTTGCCTCCTACATTTGGCCATGTTTGAAAACATTTTTAGTTGTCACAGCTGATGGATGGGGAGATGCTACTGGAGTCTAGTAGGTAGAGGCCAGGGATGCTGTCCGGGAACCCACAGTGCACAAGAGAATCCCCACGACCATGAACGTTAATAGTTGTAAGAGTTGTAAGGCTCTGGAACATCAGAACCTGGCCTGCTAGAGAAGGCGGTTACCTGTTGGATTTGATTTTAGTCACAGATGCATTCCCTACCCTGTTTCAAACAACAAATGTTGTCATAGTGCTGACCACTCCCCTCTTAGAATTGAATATTCATGCCAGTAAATGAAATGCACATGGGGTCTATGACTTGGTTCCATCCATCTGGATCAGTCACTTAGCTCCCATTTACACCTTAGCCTGATTGGTTCATCAGATTATCCAGGTGTTTAGTAAGGAGGTGTAGGAATGAGACATACAGCCTTGGATGGAGGTCTGGGGGGTTCTGGAATGGGTTGTGTAGAGGGCCAGGATAGTCAAATAGGGCTATAACCTGGAGTGGTCCCTGCAACCAGAGAGGTAGAAGTGGTTTTCCCAGAGGCACAAATATTTGGGGAAGCACCTGCTTGTGACCTAGTCCGGATCTACGCATGTCACTGCATAATCTTCTACAGACCTCATCGTGTCCTGTATTCAGTCTACAAATATTCACTGAGCATCGTGCAAAGTGCTGGACCTCATGGTTTGGCCGCTGTCATCCCATTTCACAGGTGAGGAAATTGAGGCCCAGAGCTGGGATGCCACTGCCAAAAGCCACAGAACATGGACGAACATCCAGGGCTCCTATTACCGGGCAGATCTCCCTCCCCCACTGGCCGTGTCCCTCCCTCCAGCTGGTTTGGGTCTGTGAAGGAAGCTGACAGAGTGCAGTGCGTGTCCCTGCTTGGTACAATGGTAGAGGAGATGTGCATTTTTATGCATCTGGAAAGTGCATGAGCAAACAAGGAGCTGGAACATCAGACTACCCATCAGTCCAAGCTGCTCTGCACGCTTCATACTTTAATTTCAACAGTCTTTCTTTGATTCCAGCTGCTGTGTTTGTACCAGGCAGGGATGCAAAGAGGAGACAGTCTGTTTTTCTTCAGATCTGCCATGCCGAGTGACGAGGTGTGGGTGGATGGCTGTTGGGGTTGCGGAGGGACCATCTGACTCCTTGCTTAGGCTGTAGGAAAGGAAGCACAGCATGCTGGTCCTGGTCACGAAGAAGGGGCAGAGTGACCGGATGAAGTTAGACCTTCGTGGAGTAGGAAGCCCAGAGCTACCACTTTCTAGCTCCATGACTTTGGGCAAGTTATTTAACCTCTCTGAGCCTGTTTCCTAATTGGTCGATCCCAAGAAGCAAATTTGATCCTATGTGGGAAGAGCCTGGCATGTGGTAAGTAAGGTCTTTTCATCTTCTCTGCTGAGAGGCAGGCAGAGCAGTTTGATTTGATGATTCCCAGAAAATCATCCCAGGAAGAAGCTGATTAAAATGCAGATGCCTTGGTTCCTACCAGATTTCTGTTTGAGCCCAGGGAATTTGGGCCCTGGGAATATGCATTTCCATGAGCATCCCAGTGGTCCTTATTGCCTCAGTTTGCTCAGCAGTGAAACGGGGGAAATGATGGTTGATGAGCTCTTAAAACAGTATGTCTCTTCAGAACTGACAACAGTAAGCTCACTGGGTTGTTTAAGTCAACTCTCCCTACTGCTCTTCTCTCCATTTTGTGGATAAAGAGGACCAAAAGGCTTATTTAAAAAATTTTTTTTTAATGTTTATTTATTTTTTGAGAGATAGAGAGAGAGAGAGAGACAGAGCATGAGCGGGGGAGGTGCAGAGAGAGGGAGACAGAATCTAAAGCAGCTCCAGGCTCTGAGCTGTCAGCACAGAGCCTGACGCGGGCTTGAACTCAGGAACCGCGAGATCATGACCTGAGCCGAAGCTGCTCACTTAACCGACAGAGCCACCCAGGCACCCCGCAAAAGGCTTATTTAAAACAAGAGCTACATATGAATCAGCTTTCAGCGTGTCTGAAACGTCTCAACGTTGTTAACTTGAACCCAAGGTGAGTTGGGAAATCATGCCAGTTGGGCAGCCTGTGTCTCCCACTAAGTGTCTCATGGGTCTTGGGCGTTTCTCTTTCCATGTTCACCTCTCTTGGCCTCAGTTTCCTGATGTGTGAAGCAGGGACCACTGCCAGGGAGTGAACTCAGACTCCTTGTTACCCCTTCAAGTACATTGGGATGGCTCTGTGCTTCCCATTTTACAGGATAGTAAAGTGACGCATCTGAGGTGGTACAGTTATAACGTGGTGGCGTCCAGGTTTTAGTTTATTTTTTTCCTACCGCAATTAACTGCCTTGCTGGGCTGCCCCGAGAAGGCGCAGGACTAAAATGTAGGTGAAATCTCCGTGAGTATTTGACTACAACGTGGCAGGTGCAACTATACATCTACATAAAACAACCCATTGTAGGGCCTCAGTACATATTTAATGAAAGAGCACATCCAGAGAGAAGCGCGGCCTGTAACGATTACTTCGATCTTATCAGAATAAATGGTTCTCTTAGAGCAAAAAGCTCACCCCTTGGAAAAGAAGGAATTTTTCCCAGGAGACTTTGGAAGAAGCAATCTTCTAAGTGGTGCCCTGCATAAAACAAATGTGCCTTAATTTGCCTCCCACAGTGACTAGTTGAGTCCCTTCTGCTCAAAGGAGCAGCAGAGCCACTGCCAGGCTTGGTCCTTCTGGAATACTTTATTTTTGCAAAGCGCCTTGTAACAATAAGGTCATATAACCTCTGCAACCCCAGGCCTTCCACAGAGCAGCACTGTGTGGGAGAAACAGCAGCGAATGGTAGAAACATGACTTCAGTTGTCACGCAGCATAGGCACCTGCTGGGGTGACCGTGCGAGTGCCTCTTCCCCACTGGGGGCCTCTATTTTCCATCACGAGATGAGGGCCTTGGACGTGTTTGTTCTAAAGCCCCTCTGATGTTATGTTCGGTGGCCGTGCTGGCTCGTTTGGACCCAGAGCTTGTTGGACAGAGCCCCAAGCTGGGCAAACAGAAAAGGGGTGATTCATTCTGCAGAGAGCGCAGCACCACCTGATTAGCCCTGATGTTGGAGTCCGGGCTTCCCTTGTCTCAGAGGCTCTTCAGTGTCTGTTGACCCTCTCAAGTGTCTTCTTCTTCCAGCCAGAAAGAAGGAAAGTCCAGGATGGCCAGAGCTTCCAGTGGGAACCTGGGAGTGTGTAGTAATCTAAATTGTAAGATTGCTACAGCCCTTGGGGCGCTTGGGTGGCTCAGTCGGTTGAGTGTCCGACTTCAGTTAAAGTCATGATCTTGTGGTCTGTGAGTTTGAGCCCTGTGTCGGGCTCTGTGCTGACAGCTCAGAGCCTGGAGCCTGCTTCGGATTCTGTGTCTCCCTCTCTCTTTGCCCCTCCCCAGTTTGTGCATTCTCTCTCTCTCTCTCTCTCTCTGTCCCCCATCCTCAACTCCATCAAAAAAAAAAAAAAAAAAAAGATTGCTACAGCCCTGTTGTTTCAGATGCACATGAGAAATGATAACAGCTAACACTTATACAATGGAAATTTTCCTGGCAGGCAAAGTTGAAAGTGTGATGCTACCCAAATGGAGGCATTCATAGTATCCCCACTTTACAGATGAGAAAACTGAGGCAGTGGGCACATGTTGAGGAACATAAGCAGAGTTTGAAAAGCACACAGATCAGTGAGTAGTGGAGGTGGGGTCTGAACCCAGTCCGGCTGGCCCCAGAGACCACATTGCCTCACCAAGGAGTGTCATGGAACTTGGTGGTAGATTTCCATTCTGCCTGTGTGCCTGGATCCCACAGGAACCCAGAGGAAAGGAGGGGGGTGGGCTGTTCTTGGCTACCTTGGATCTGGTACATGACTGAGTTCCTAGCATCTCTGATCAGAGGTTTAACCACCCTACCCATACCCAGTCCTGCTGGCTCTCTGTGCTGGGCATAGTCCCTCTCTGGAGTGGACAGATTAGGGCTGGCACTCGGTTTGCCTGCACAGCATGCCAGGACCCTGCCTGTACTGCTCCTAATGAGAGCTGCTCCTGTATCCAGGACTCCGCTTTCTGAGGAATCCTCACATCAGTTCTCCCAAGACTGAGGGTCAGTCTCTGCTGCTGTGTTAATGGCTGGCAATGGATGCTGGTCCTGCTTCTCCCCAGAGACTCTGCAGGCTCATAAGGGCGCTTTCAGTGTTTTAAATAAGAGGTCTGGGAGTGACAATCCTGATCATGTGGCGATTAAGAAATGAACTAGGCATCGGAAGACGTAACTTCAAATCTTAGATCTACACAGTGAACTCACAGTGTGATCCTGGGCAGGAAACTTAGCTGTCCTGGAGCCTTGGTTTCCCCACCTGCAAAATGGGGTCAAGAACTTACATTTCTCAATTTATTCATTCAACAAATCTGTATTGAGTGCCTGCTATTTCCCGGTATTGTTTTAGGTTCTCCTGAGTCAGCAGTGAGTAATAGCTGAGTAGAGCCAGTCCTAAGTTGTTGGGTTTTTTTTGTTTTTTTTTTTGAGTCCTGGAATTTGATGGGTCTGTGGCAGCCATGGAGCTTGTTGTTAGTAGAGGTAATGCATATGGAAGCAGAGATCCAGGGATGCTTCCTGAGGCTTTGAAATGCCATCTAGGGGTGCAAAGCTATTTCAGCAACATGAAAGGTCTATGTTCAGCATCCTGAAGAAGGTGGGATTCTGTGTGTATGTGTGTGTGTGCGCGTGACAGAGAGAGGGGGAGGGAGGGAGAGAGGTAGGGGAGGGAGAAGTCACAGGTGGAGGAGGAAAGATAGGAGGAAAAGGGGGGGCGGGGGAAGGAGAAGTCACAGAGGGGAGAGGTAAGAAGAAGGAAGAATAAACAGAGCCAAAGGGCTCTCCATTTGTGCTTCTGAGGCCCAGATACACCCACAGAGTGGACCCACCTGATTTCCATTCAGCTCCATTCTGTTTTTCATGGAATCTGGGACAGCTTCTGACCAGGATCCCCAGGCTGAAGTTTACATTACATCAGGTTCCCATCAGCTGTCTGTCAGGAAGCTCCCTGCCCTCTGCACTGACTGGTCTGTAGTTTATTCTTTTCTTTGCAAGGAAACTTGAAGGGTTTGGATTTGAGGGAGTCAGATTCCAGCCATTCTTCAGGGCAAGGACACAAACTTCAGGGGGTACTATCCTCAGCCAGAGGGCATCTGAGCAGGGAGAGCATCATCCCTGGTGTCTCCTGGGTGGGGTTCCAGGCTCCTTCCTGACCACTTAGAATCACGGTGCGTGACCCAGAGCAGTGTCTCTCCTCCCGTGGCCCTGCAGGAGGCTCTTGTGAGGGAGAAGGTTAAGATACTGCCATGTAGAGGGAGTCCCTCATAACTTCTCATTCTTGTCCCCCCCACCCCCCGCCGTGAATTTTCAATACTATCCTGCAAGTCAGGTAATTTTTAATTACCCTGTGTGTGGATGAGACACCCAAGCACACAGAGCAGAACTGGCTTCCCTGGAGATCCTCCAGAAATCCGTACAGGAGCGGACATGCCTCCTGCTGCGGCCCACTTCTGAAGGCTCACAGTCGGGGAAGGCGTGGAGGGGGAGTGGTGGCCTCGGTGGCTGGGGAGCCAGAGAGTGAAGAGATGAGGTCTGAGCTGTGTGATTAGCGATCAGTTATCAAATGTAGGAGACACTTAACTTTTTTTCATCTGTACAATGGGATTGCCACGAGTCTCTCCCTCGTAGCATTGTGAAGGTGATAGGAGATATTTCATTTAGATCACTTAGAAGCACAGGGCACATGGCAAGCCCTCAGTAGATGTGACCTATGCGATTACCGTCGCCCACAATTTTGTGTGGCGTCAGGGAAGCCCATACTTACATGCCTGGAGGTTTAGTCTCTGAAGTTCTTCTCTGACCAAACACTTTATATTGGATTTGTTTTGGTCATTTTCCATTGGTGGGTGGAAGATTCGAATTAAGAAGCTTCCAGGCAGAGATGAATTTCAAAAGGTCAGAGTTGGAGAGGAAAGCTGGCCCACTCCATGCTGAGCCAAATTTAGGGAGCTGAAAGGTAACAAAATGGAGTTCTGTGTGTGGATTCAAAGAAACTGTTGTGCAGAGTTTTAAAGAAGGACATAAGACGACAGACATTTATGGAGCAGTGCTCTGTGCCAGATTCAGCACAAATCCCAGGACTCTGGCTAGGAAGGTGTCACGATCCTTGTTTTCGAGATGAGGAATCTGAGCCTTAGAGAAGTAAAAGGGTTTGTCTGAGTTCACCTGTCTGGTAAGGAGCCCGGCAGAGATTGTAATTCAGGGTGGCTCTGGACTGGTGGGTCTCCCACTTACCCATCATGGGCATAGGGGGGCAACTGGGGAAAAGCTGGCAAAACAGTACACTTTCACTGTCTTAGCACTCAGCTGAGCACTGTCTCTGTGTTATTCTTTAAATTTTTATTTCCTTCCTTCCTTCCTTCCTTCCTTCCTTCCTTCCTTCCTTTCTTATTTATGAGAATGAGTGGGAGAGGGAGCGTGGGAGAGAGACTCCTAAGCAGGCCCCACGCCCACTGGAGAGCCTGAAGCAGGGCTCAATCTCATAACCATGAGATCATGACCACAGCCAGAATCAAGAGTTGGGAGCTCAACCCGCTGAGCCGCCCAGATGCCCCTCTGACTCGTTATTCTTAAAACTGGGAGATAGATCTCATTGCTGAGGATTCCATAGGACTTCTTAAACATTACTGTGCTTATTCCTTGAAATACAGAAAAGGGGATAAAATTACCTTGTATAATATTTTGAAGTTCATAAATATCTTAAAATACTTTAGGTCATTTAGGAAAGTGTAATCACTGATGGTTCTAGTAACGCTCGAGGCTCGCAATTCACCAGATTCTGATGGAAAACATCAGGGTAGATTGGAGTAAGTATTTGGTGTCAGTGCCATAAATGTGTTTTGAAATGGCCAAAAGGTACCCTGCTGAGAAAGTCTTCTGTCATGAAGCTGCTTCAGTGTCTCAATTTAATATAGTTCTTAGTTCCTTCTATTAGGAAGCATTGCTCAAGAGTTTTGTTTTGTTTTGTTCTGTTTTTAACTGAAGGAGGTGACTTCAGGGATCCATTTCAAGCCAAATCTTGGTCATCAAGAATCTGAACCATCACCTATAGAGTATCAAAGTGTCAAACACAGCAAGGGTAGGTTTTGGTGACCAGCAGAGAAAAGTTCTAAGAGAATTTGTCATTAAACAATGTTAGGTTAGAGATAAGTAGGGGATGTATTGAGAAAACCCAGGCAGTTAAGAGGGCAGCCATAGGGCCATCGGGCCTTGGATTAGAGTTTGTAAAGGGGGAGCTGTATTTAGATCTTGGTAGATGAGATCTGGGGTAGGTTTTGGGAGGTGGAAGGGAACCAGGTTAGGCCACTGACATCCATTCTCTGAACCCTGTATCTCCATTGCTAATGCAGACCTTGGTCCTCCTGGGATACCGTGCATTCAGAATGAATTAGACTTCCATGTATATGTCATTTCACTTAAACATTCAGGGTGGGGGTGGGTAGACTAACCGTGTGCGTCTACCTGTGAGTGAAACAGACACTTCTTGGCAATGTTTTATGAAAACAATAAAATCCAAAGCCCCAATAACTACGGATTCTCTATCCTTTTCAGTGAGGTGTCCTTGGGGATTCAAGCCTTAAGGCGTCGTCTGGCAGTGCATTAGAAATCTGTTAAAAGCCTCTGCCTGTTAGTTAGGGAAGTGATACATAGTGTTTTTGTTTTGTTTCTGAAAAGGTGGGGATTTGAGGGAAGAGCAGGGCTCTAAGGAAGCCAAGGGCATGGCGTCAGAACACAAAGGAGATGGAGATGCAGAGAAAACGTGGAGGTTTGGGACACGGTCTGGTTGGGTCTGGTTTCCAAGGCTGTCTACACTAGTTGGGAGCTGCCTTGATACACTGAGGCCCTCTTCCTCTGTGCACATCCTGACTGTATCCTGAGCCATGTGTTCACGGATGGACCACACGTCTGACATGGCAGTCCTTCCGGAGGAGGCATCTGATACTTTTTGGGACTGGGGGTACCGGAGGTTCATGTCTCAGAGAAGCTGGGCTTTACAAGGTCACCCAGAAGGCAGTTGCCCCAACCTGACAAACCACTGGCTCCCAAATGACATGTATATCTTCAGATTAAAAAAAAAAACTTTCTAAAAAATGTTTATTCATTTTTGAGAGGCAGAGAGAGACTGAGTGTGAGTGGGGGAGGGGCGGAGAAGGAGGGAGACACAGAATCTGAAGCAGGCTCCAGGCTGTGAGCTGTCAGCATAGAGCCTGATGAGGGGCTCGAGATCACGGATGGTGAGATCATGACCTGAGCTGAAGTCAGATGCTTAACCGACCGAGCCACCCAGGCGCCCTGATGTGTGTATCTTAACTGTGGGGTTTTTCACTTTCATGCTCAGAACGCTTTCCCCATCTTCACCTTTATCTGTCCATCTTCACGAATGCACTCAGACATCATCTGTCCAGGAGACTCGCATGCTGGCCCCTTAAGGCAAAGCTGATCATTGCCTCCCCTCTGCCACCTCTCTGTCAAGCGCGTGCTTCCAGGCCGCACTTCTTGTGCTGCATTCTGTCTGGTGCATGAGATGAGCTGGATATCCACCCCACCAACCTGACGCCTCACTGAGGCAGGGTCAGCCTCGTCTGATTGCCGCTGCCTCTTGGGCCCCCCGAGCTCACAGGCTGCCTTGGGAGCCGGAGCTCAGCAAATATGAGCTAATCCAAACAGAAGAGCCGGGTCAGAAGCAAAGCCCGCTTTCCACTTTCCTGAGAATCCGCTATAAACCACATGTGCCCTCCCCAAGGCTCTTTCTGTTAAACACCATACAGGGGACTTGAGTGCAGACAGTGTGGGGCGAAGGAAGTGGAAAGTGGCACCCCAGTGCTATGTGTGAATACCCTGGGTGCAGTAATGAGTGAGGTTTCTAAACATGGGTTCTTAAGTGCTGTCTTTATTTCCTTTGTCAGGAATTAGGCAGGGAGAGGAAAGTGGCATAAAAAGTAAAGCCGTGTTAATAAACAAATGGGCGCCAAAGAGTCTCTGAAGTTTGCAGACTTTAATCTGGGAGTGAGACATCGTGGAGACAAGCAGGGAGGCCACACGGCCTTGATGCATTTTCCACGGGTTGGTTACAGTTTTTATTGGAATCCTGAAAAGATTCAACACGTTTCAAACATTTTCAGAAGCCTGGGTCTTGTGCTCCCTTCATTTCAGAGATGGGGCGGGGGAAAGGGGGCAACTGAGCCCAAGGAGGGGGGTGGGCTCGTTCAAAGTCAAAGGGCACAAGTGGATGGCAGGGCCCGGTCTGAAGATCTGGATCCCATGTCCCTGTCTAGGGGGGCTTATGAGTCAACACTAGACCGCGGTTCCCAAACCCTGGTCACTTCAGGGACGTCGTTATTGCTTTGGCCTTATCTGCATTCTCTTTTTCACTTCATTTTGTTCTAAAGTAACATATGAATGGCAAATGGAAGCTTTAATATTATAAACACAAATGGGGAACTAGCATCACTTACTAAAATTAGAAGAGGCCACTATAAAAGTCAGTACAATGAGAGGCGCCTGGGTGGCTTAGTCTGTTAAGCATCTGACTTCAGCTCAGGTCATGATCTCGCCATTTGTGGGTTCAAGCCCCCAGCTCAAAGTCTGGAGCCTGCTTCAGATTCTGTGTCTCCCTCTCTTTCTGCCCCTCCCTCGCTCGCTTGCTCTCTCTCTCTCTCTCTCTCTCAAAAATAAACATTAAAAAAGAAGATAATTTTAAAAAAAGTCAGTACAATGAAAGTGAAACAATGCTGTTACCTTCTAGCCAGCTGGTGCTATAGCAGCCAGGAGGATCTGAGCCCGAGCCCCGCTCTCTAGCTTGTTAAAGACATTATAGCACTTCACTGACACTTTCTCCTTGAGGTTAGAGGAAGGGCCGGAAGACACTGGAGAGGATAGAACGTCCTCATGTTGTTATTCTCTGTTCATTAATTTGATGAAAATGGATTGCACACAGTCATCCTCTACACCAGCATTAGTGCATTTTTCCACACTTTGGAATATTTCCCCTCATATATTAGCAGCAAAAGTAAGCCCCAGGGGCGGGAGGGCTTTTCTTTTTATCTTCATAATAGCTAATCTGTACTGAGTGCTTACCCTAGGGTTGGTTTTTACATTCTGTACATACCCCCTTGGTAAATACTTTCAGCTGCCCTATTTAAAGATGGGGAGACTGAGGGTAAGTTGTCCCAGGTCTTGCAGGGGCTGCCTAGTGGAACTAGGGTTCACTTTGGCGGTCTGCCTCCAGGGCCCTCATTCTAACCATGCTATTCTGATCATAGTGGGGGGTCGGGCTCTGAGGCCGTTTGGAATCGTTGCCCACCCCCCAACCCCGAAGCAGGCCAGAAAGAGCTTCAGCAGGTGTATACTATGGGTCTCATGGGAAGAACATTTGTTCACTTAAATATCGAGCACTTAATATGTGCCTGGCACTGGGCTAGGCTCCAGGGAACAAAACAGGCAGAAATCCTTGTGTCTGTGGAGCTTACTTTGTAGTATGTGTGTGTGCATGGGGCAAGTACAAGGAATTAACAAATCAGTAAGTAAATAGCGAAGTTTATTAAGAGAATAGGTGGCAGGCAGCCTCATTCTTCTGAACGTGCCCTTCACACACTACTGTCTTTGGGAGTATTTCCATCCCTTTGTTTTCTGATTCTGTAAAACAAAGGGGTAGACAAGATGTCTGATCTCTGGGCTCTGAGCTTTTGGGTGGCTCTGTGCCTCCCAATTTGCTGCTAAGGCCAGGAAGGAAGTGGATGGTGAATCCGTGAGCTTTTACTCTGGGGTGGGTCCTGGGAACCAGAATGACTGGCATCTGCCTCTGGCGGGAAGTGGGGCCCTGAAAAATCATTCCTGACTGGTCACGAGCAGGGTCTGCCTGGAGATGATTTCATTAGGAGGATAAATTTAGAAATCAATTATAAGCATTCTGTCGTCTTCCTCATGTCTTCTTGTAAAGTGGCTTTTTTTTTTTTTTTTTTTTTTGGTAGGCCTACCATTTATTGAGGGCTTGTGTCTATGCCCGATGCTGTATTAAGCACTTTACATGCATTATCTCAATTAAGCTCGCAGCAGCTCTGTCTGAAATTGGGTTCTCCAGAAGCAGACAGTGGGATGAGAGGATGAGGACAAGTAATTTATCTGGGAGGTGGTCCCAGGAAGGTGAGGCGGGGCAGGGAAGGGAGCCAGTGAACGTGGATAGCTGAGCAGGGGACTGTCATAGGCACCTGAGCTCATTCCACTGAGGAACTCTGGGGGGCAGATGGAACTTACCCAGCCCTGTCCCAAGCTGGGGCATTTATCCTACACTCCCCATCTTTTATCAGTTAAGGGCTACTACAGGTGGAGGGCTGGGGGGACATGGGTGGAGGACATTAAAAATCCCTGGTATTTCTGGTGTGCCCTACATGGGGGTTAGGAAAGTGCTGGGCAGAGAGCAGATATCTGTGGGAGAAAGTTCTTTTGGCCTCTACCAGAAAGGGGAGTGCCACGGAGGATGAGGGCAAGGCACAGACACCCTGTTAGGTTAGCCCCAATTATTAACCCCATTTATAGCTGAGGAAACTGAGGCTCAGAAAGATGAAGAGACAGAGATAGGGCCTCCTACATAATTTTCAGGGCCCAGTGTGAAAGGTGGGGCCCCGTGTTCAACAGTTATTAAGACTTCTGGGGCACCTGGGTGACTCAGTCGGTTAAGCGTCCAACTCTTGATTTCAGCTCAGGTCACCACCTGATAGTTCCTGAGTTCGAGCCCCGTGTTGGGTTCTGTGCTGACATTGTGGAGTCTTCTTGGGATTCTCTGTCTCCCTCTCTCTCTCTCTGCCTCTCCCTTTCAAAATTAAATAAATATTAAACAAATTATTAAGACTTTCAGGATGGTAACAGCAATGAAACTAATTCGTGGCAGCCTTCTAAATGCTGGGTCTGTGTGACCTCACAAGTCATACACCCGGAAGCTGGGCCTCGTCAAAAGTCCCAGAGTTGATAAGTGACACCTTAGGAGCCGCCGGTCCCTCTGTCTCTCATCGGTGTCTTCTCAGCCTTCACTCAGTGGCTTCTAGTGCTATTCAGGGTAGACGCTGTGGGAAAAGACATGGGGTCGTGTTTGAGAGGCTGCTCCATTTCTTCCTAGGCAAGTCCCTTCCTCTCTCTGGGCTGCACTTGGCTCATCTGTCAAATTCAGTTGCTAATCCTGTTGCCACAGGGATGGAAGGATTGCTTTCCCTCCGGCTTTCACCCCCGTGTAGGAGAATGTTGATCAGAGGCAACTCCGTCCTCGTATCTGCTTTCCTGTGTCCAGGTCAGTGACCTCAGGGTGAGGATATCTCCTCTTGAAAATACAGAGCCTGTCGTAAAGCACATTGGGAAAAGGGCATTGATCTTGGGGTCAGAAGGGCAGTCCCCGTCCAGATATTTATCGCACAGTGACCTTAGCCAAGCCACTTCACCTCTGCCGACCTTGGTTTCGTTGCCTCTGGATTATGTCTTAGGGTTCATCCAGCAGTGCTTTCCTGTGCTAAACAACCAGGATTGTGGGAATTAATTAGCCACCACACACGGTAGGTGCAGCTGTAGGAGGGGTAGTAAGAGGAATGTCTTTGGGTATCTAAGGACCCTGGGTTAGGCTGAGTGGGTGTGGATGAAATCTACATCTCTACAGCTGAAATCCTGTGTGATCGTTGCTAGTGTCTTCATTTTTCTAGGTCACGTATGTACATATGCCCATGTGTATGCGTGCATATATATATATGCACGTACGTGCACACACGCGTATACACGGATACACAGTGAGATATCATAACTTTATTGAGACATAGTTGTGAGGATGATGCGGGAAAATGTGTGTCTAAGGCTTGAGTATAATTAATGCTCATCCTTGTGGGTAGACTTAGGGCAGGAGACGGGGTATGTTGGAGGTCATTTTGCACCTCTCTTTCTTCACTGATTTGGAAACTCATTATACAGATATTAAAAAAAACAAAACAAAACAAAACATCTGGTCAAGCTTTAACATAACCCATAGAACAGACATTGGCCCTGCTCATTCAGGACTTCCCTGGATAGAAATGTTGTCTCTTGCCCTCGGCAGTGCTGGTGTCTTTACGGGTGCACAGAGAAGGTGCTCACTGTATGCTGTTAGAAGAAAAGAGGGATGGAGTCTGCCACCTCTTTTAAAAGAATTGTTTTAGTTTATTTGGAGACACAAAGAGACAGAGACACACAGCATGAGTGGGGGAGGGGCAGAGAACGAGGGAGGAGAGAATTCCAGGCAGGCCATGCAATGTTGGTGAAGAGCCCAATGTGGGGCTCGAACCCACAAACCGTGAGATCGTGACCTGAGCTAAAATCAGATGCTTAACCAACTGAGCCACCCAGGTGCCACTGAGTTGGCCATCTCTTAAAGCTGGTTCCTTCCTTCCCCATGGTCTCTTCCTGCCTTCTTCCTAACACTGGCCCATCCTCCTTCCTGACTCCTCTCTTTCTTTTGTCCCCAGACTCTCTCTCCTTCCTTGCCTCCTTATCCAGTTCCTGGTCCTTGGACCAGGCTGGGAAAACAGCTCTGCAGCGCATTGTGCTCTTCTGTGGACCAGAACTCTTGCAAGTTCCACCTAAGAAGAGGAAGATTCCAGAGGCCATGCAGTAACACATGGTTGGCCAGCTTCTTTCCAGACTCCCCTGAGTTTAGAAAGTGCTTTGGGGCCAACTGATCTGAGTTTCGATTTCCACCCCTGCTCCTTGTTTGCTGCGCGTAGCACCTTCGACAAGGGCCTTCACTTCTTGGTAAAACAGGCTTGCGTCTAGCTCTCTTGCGAGTGGACTGAGGGTCCCATGAATTGCAGTATGTGATGATGCCAAGCGTGGTGTGTGGCTGTGGGTTTTATTAGCGGGTTACTCCTGCTTCCGGATTCTCCTGCCCCTGCATTCAGGGCACTGGCTTTGGCTCTCTGGCCAGGTTTCCCAAACAGAGCTTAGAGTCAGAACCCTGTGGGAATGTCACCAGGGCCACCTGGGGCCCGCCATCAGCGAGCCTCTTTCTGCCTCTGTCTCTTTCAAGGGCATCAGGCTGAACGGATGAAATAGCAATTCCGTGGAGTGTTTTTCCCCATAACAGAATCAGAAAGGATTAAGTGGATGGACAGCCCGGGAACAGAGACTGCTGTGCCCTCCTTTGCTCCACGATGGCCTGTCAGTCAGACTAGAGAAGAGGAAATAGCTTCCAGAGACTGTATGGGAGAGGATTTGATCTTTCTCTTCGAGTACAAAACCAGGCCCCTTGGAGGACAGATTCGGAGATATTCCCAGGGCTCAGAGGGACTCGTGACATCAGTTGCGTGCCTCTTGTAGGTGAGGACATACAAATGAGGGTGTAGGCATGTCCTTAGGTTTCATGTGCCAGGATCTGTAGGCGTGTGCATGCCTGAACACATACTTGGGTTTCTGCATGTGAATGCGGTCATGCACATTCACAATGTGAACGCACATACGTGTGGGTTTGAACAGGCAAGATGGAGCACGCGTGGCCGTGAGCAGATGGGGTGAACCAGCTGAACACACTGTGAGCAGGTGCATCTGTGAGGGTCCTGTGTAAGCCTGTAGCTGCTGTGTTATCAAGGTGTCCACGGGTCTGTGTGTGCAGGTACCGTGGGTGCCTGTTTGCACGTGTCAGGAGCACACCAGTGTGATGCAGACACAAATGCCCTTGGTGCCAGTGTAAGGAAGGGAGCGGTTTTGCAAAATGTGCATGTGAGTCCACATTTAACACCATGTATCTGGTCGCGGTGGTATTTGTATCCACACATGAGCACATCACTCTGTGCATTGATGCATGTGTAAGAGACTACAGGTAAACACGTGGCATTTGTGTGGCAAGGAGATGTGGATGCTTTCCTGGAAGCACACAGATGCACAGATTCGTGTGTCTGTGAGCCAGCACACTTTTGCTTTAGGAGCACAGACCTGTAAATGTGTGCTTGTCTGCCCGGGCATCTCTGCAGGTATTTCTAGGCTGTGTAGACCCGACTTCCTACATACCTATAACTCCCTGGCATGATTCTCTTATATATTCTCTAGAGATGACTTATCTAACGTGATCCTTGCTCCCAGTATCAGCAAACTTCCTGGTGCCCCCTGGAAATAGGCACACTTGCCTATCTATAAGGGCATTCTGGCAATATGATTTCTTCTAGTGTATTCCATATTGTGCAGTGGACAGGAACCAGGGTGGTGGTTAAGTTAAACCACCCATGGTCATTAAGGAGAAATATTCAGAAAAGGTAAATTGCCTGTATTGGAGATGCCTGGGATGCCAGGTGGGTGGGCCTGTCTTCTCAGTTCCCACTGTAATTATCACGTGGTAGAACCAACACACGTGGGTGAGGTTCTCCTTGTAAGCATGGAGTGGGAGGCATTGCTGTCTCTGTTCTCTGATGGCTTGAGTTTCCATTAAGGTAGAGAATAAGCACTTTCCCCACCAATGGCAGTCTGGGGTACCGCCTCTCAACAGCTTCTGAGGTTGGCTGCTCCCATTTTACAGGTGAGAAAAGTGAGTTCAGAGAGGAAAGCACCTTCCCCTGGGTGACCCAGCAAGGCAGCGGTGGAGCCAGGAGGCTGGTGCAGTACACATTTGTCCTTGGGGTTAAGAGCCTGGTTTCTTGGTGGCCCAGTCCCCGCCTTACTGTGTAATCTAGGACACCTCCCTGTTCTCCCTGAGTTTGGATTTTCTTGAGTCTAAACGAGAAGTGGAGATTCAGGGCAATGGTGCTTGCATGCTCCAGCCAAGGGTCTGGCGAAGTGGCAGCTCCCCAGGAACGTTTGCTCAGGTGGCTCAGTCTCAGTTTGGTTTCTGTGGTTCTGGAAGCAGAGCCAGCAAGGTGAGGTGGGGGTGGGGGGCGGGGGACATGACAGTGCAGAGGTCATGACTTCTAGTCCTACACCCTGATGATATTCTGGGTTGTTAACCACAGCGCTCTGAAGAGGTCATTGGACAGTCATGGTACCCGTTCTCCGGCAATTTACAATCAAAGGCAGACCCCAGTGCTTCAGAGCAAGCAATCCCCAATGTCTCTGTTAACTGGAGTAAAAGCCATGCACTTGTGTAGCACAGGAGAGGCGGTATAGGAGTCCCAGTGTGCCGTGCTACAACCTTATTGAGCCAAACCGGGTGCCAGGTCTCGTGCTCACATGGTACCTCAGCACTGTGTGCATGTGGATTTATTATTATCCACAAGTCATAGGGATATAGGAAAGACGAAATGAGAAAATCTGTGCAAACAGCTGGGAACAGAGCCTTGCATACAATAAGCACTTAACGAATGTCAGTCATTCTATTAGATTAAGTGGCTACATTATAGCAGATACTGTTGAAGGCACTGGGACACGGCCTAATCCCTGCCTTCCTGACACTCACACTCCAGTGATGATTATGATGCTATTCTCCCCAGTTTCTATGAGGAAAGTGAGACCTTGAGAAGTTGGGTGACTTCTGCCATGTTCCTCAGTTAAACAGAGTGGCAGGGGTGGGGGCGCAGGTAACCGGTTTCGGAGACCCAGCCCTGACCCTACGCTGCGGTAAGGAGCTGGGGTGTTTAAAATGGGAGGGATGTTAGCCTTTCCCTTTGAGCCATGTAGTTTTGGTTTTCCAGACATCTTATATTAGGTTGATTAGCATGAGCCATAACTATGACCATGGCCCAGAGAATGTTTTATGCAAAGTACCTTCTCATAAATATTTCCCTTTATTTTCTGCAGTGACCTAGGGAAGGAGTCAGGAGACAAATTAGTCCTCCCATTTGACAGATGAGAAGACTGAGGTCCAGAGGTACAAATGCCTCCCGTAGGGTCACAGAGCCAAGACCAGAGTGGAATTCGTCTTTCCTGACTGTTAGCCTGGCAGTATGGGACCAGCATTCCATCATCTCACTGGGGAGTCTGGCATTTAAATCAAATGATTAAAAAAAAAAGAGAGATGTCCAGTAATGGTCACAGGAGTTCTTGTGCCCCACGCTGTTGGAGAAGGGCATGATTTGCCATCATTCAGGTGCTCACTGTTCAGGTCATGAAGGACATTAGGGACAGTCTGAGCCTTTTCCTCACTCTCCTCTGGTGCACTCAGAAAATCAAGAGGGTCCTTCCCTCCTCCCCACCTCCAGCCTGGTATCCTCTCATGTCCCTTGCCTGCCACAGGGCACCATCTGTGGCGGGTCTAAATTGGACTGAATGGTGTGGAATTGCAAGTCAAAAGCGTCCTGTAATCATCCCGCCACCGGCCTGGGGCTGTGCTCCATCGCAGTGTTATAAATAAGGGTAATGGAGTAGAGGTTGAATAATAATCAAGGCCACCGTGAACAGGCACGGGGCTTATTTAAGGAATATAGGGGCAGATTATGCTTCCGAAGCTGTGCAGCTGGGAGCCAGTCCATACCCACGCACTCTCTCAAATCAGGGCCATGGATATTTTGATTAGGAGGAGATGGGGCTGAGGACGATGTGGCAGGACCCCGCCTGGGGGGAGTTTTCTGAGGCCATGCCTTATGTTCTGCACATGCCCATTGAGCACCTACTCTGAGTTGGGTGTTAGGGAGATAGCAGGCAGCAAGGGAGAGCAGGCCTTTCATTTTAAGAAGCTTGGAGACTCAGGGAGCAGAGGGTAGGTGAGGTGTGAAATAACCAAAGCAGTGATTACAATACAGTGTGATAAGCACAGCAGTGAAAGGATGAGGGGCTCCCGACCCCAGCATTGGGGGCAGGGAGGCTTCACAAAGGGAGTGACATTGAGTTGTTCTTCCAGGTATCTGTGTTTGTGTAACAAAACACCCAAAACTTAATGGCTTACAGCGGGTTTTTAGCTCATAATTACGTGGGGCTGGTGGTTTGGGCTGAGCTTAGTTGAGCTAAGTTCTTCTGCTGGCCTTGGCAGATCTCTGCCAGGCTTTCTTGTGTGTCTGTGGTCAGCTGGCGGTTTTTCCAGGAGCTGATGGTCCGGGAAGGCTTCTCTCCACCTGGGAAAATGGGCTATGTTTCTGTCATCACCCAACATGTTATCCCACGCTCCATCACATGGCAGTTTGAGGGCTTCCAAGTACGGCAAGAGAGAGCAAACCCTGGCACTTTTCTTCAAGTCCCTGCTTGTGTCATATTTGGCATTGTCTTTTTGGCCAAAAGAAAGTCCAGCAGCCAACTCTGATTCGAAGGGAAGAGGGATAGACTCACCTCTTGATGGGGATCTGCAGTGTCACATTGCACAGGTGTAGACGTAAGGGGACGAATTGTTGACTGTTGGGTCTACTTACAGCTGAGTCCTGAAGATCCATCGACAACAAAGAGCGAGAACAGCCTTGGGAGAGGGAAGCGCGTGAACAAGAGCATGGGGGCATGCTTCTATAGGCAGGGCAGTGGGGAGGGAATGACGCAATTGGAGACCTAGGCAAGGCACAGGATGCTGACTGGTCGTGAGTTGACCACATCACATGCCATGTGATGCAAATTGGGGCAAGTTGGGGCTGTTTGGATAGATGCTGCAGGTGTTCTGTGGTGGGATAGGGGTGAGGTTAGGGGACGGGTGGACCCATATATTCTTAGGCTTCACCTGGTTCTTCCCACTTCTGGGTCTCAATGTCTCTAAGTAACTTTTCCACCCACTGTGTCTCAGTATTCCCATCTGTGAAATTGGAGTTGGAAGTCTCACCCTCTTGGACCTTGATTTGAATCTTGCATTGGCCCATAGTTATCAAGCACCTGCTATTAAAAAGAAGACTGAGCTACTAAGAGGGAAATAGAGGAGATAATAGCCACTCTTGGCCCAGAAGAGTCTCATGAGCTAGCAAAGGAAATGAGAATTGCAGACTGGTGAGGTTAGTGAACCAGGGAATGGAATAGAAACGTACCAGAGGAGCTTAGAGCTCAGAGGAGGGAGAGGGCATCTTGGACAGAGCTTTTCGGAGGGGTCATCTCCGCGAGATTTTGAAGGGGGATGACGTCTGTGTTGCAGAAGGAGAGGTTCGGGCATTTCAGGCAGGAAGTGCAGTGTGGACGAGAACGGAGAGGCCGTGATGCTGCTCAGGGCCAGTGGACTGTGGTGTGGATACAGAGGCAGCGGGTGGCCAGCGTCTGGCACTGGGATGAATTAATCACGTGAAGGGATTTCTTCATGTCCAACTCTCCCACCCTACTGCAAATAGCTGGACTCAGGGGCAGGTATGTTCACCCTCTTCGCTTCTGTTCGGTTGTGGGATTTTACAAGTTTCCTTTTTCCTCCCTTGGCCACAACATTGCATGGTGCCATGCTCTCCTGACACATTACATTTTATTACCTGTCAGGGGTGAGTCCAAGCCTGTGTCTCTCAGATGGGGAACCCTCTGGATTGAGGTAAGGAGGTTGGGGATTGACAAGTCAGACTCAGCAACAGAGACCTAAGGAGCCATCATGGTAGCATCTTTAGGCCGGGTGGAGGGAGCGCTGGAGTTACAGGGAATTCTACACCCTCCCTCCTTAGTGGTAAACCACTTTTAGGAGTCAGGGAGATTCCACCTTTTGTAAAGCTCTGTCCTACCCCCTCCCCAAATCTTTGTCTCAAGCCCCCTTATAATCCTTGAAGAGCATTGCATTATGAGGCTGTGTAATTCAGGGCAAGTTGCTACCTCTCTATGGTCCCCATTTCCTGGTCAGTAAAATGGTGGATTAGATCATCGATCTCCATCACTTGGTACTTGTTTGTATGTGAGGTTTTCTGTGATTCCAGGTCATAGCCAGTAGAGGTGACTTAAAAAGGGTGTGTGGGGGGTGTGGATACTAGGGACTAGTCCACAGGGTCGTGGACACTGTTTCCAAGTGAAGCGGGACGCTTAACCTCTGCCTCCTCCTTCTCTGTATACTGTACTGTGCCGTCCCCCACTGCTCTCGAAACAACCTAATTCTTGTCTTGACAGTGGTGAGATAGGCAGAGTGACGAGAAGACAGACAGCTGTCAGGGAATTTGCAGGTGCTGAATGCAGTGCTGGCTCCTTCAAATAGGCATCTTTCTTAATTCTCAGGACATTTGTTAAAGATTGCCTTTAAAAAAAAAATAGATCATTTATTAATTTATTTCCTTAGAGAGCCTGTGAGAGCAGGGAGGGGGGGCCAGAGGGAGAGGGAGAATCCCAAGCAGGTTCCCGCTGTCAGTACAGAGCCCAACATGGAGCTTGATCCCACTAACCATGAGATCATGACCTCAGCCGAAATAAAGAGTTGACGCTCAACTGACTGAGCCACCAGGTGCCCCAGAGATTGCTTTTATGACTCTCATTTTCCATATGAGGCAAGTGAAGCTTAGGGAGATAAACCTAACTTACTAAAGGTCGCTCAGCAGGAAGGAGCAAAGTGGTTTTAAAAATTTACTTCACCCCAAGACAGAACGCTTCATATACCTCTCCCTGGAGAGATTTTCATTTTAAAAACAGAGGGCTCAACAGCAACACTTCACCCTGCAGATGACTCCATCATGATGGGATATATGGACAGAGCACCTGGCTGACTGGGAGGTGCTGTCCTGGTACTCCTGGCATACCCCCGGTGTGGACTTGGTCCCTCCATCTTTTTACTCAAATATGCAAACTCCTTTTCTCAGCCCAGTTAGGACAGTGGGGAGAACACTGGATTTGGAATCAAGAAACCAGAGCTTGAATTCCCGCTCTGCCATGCTCTAGAGGGAAGATCTTGGGAGAATCCAGTCACCTGTTGAGTCCTCAGGTAGCACAGCTGAACAATGGATGTCCTACTCTGTCCTTTATTTATGTGGGTTTTCCGCCCCTAGCTGAGTGTCTGGCACACATGAGTGGGTATTGGTGAAAGTTAGTCCCTGTCCGCATTCTTTGGGCTCCCTCTCCACATCCATTTGCAATGTTGTGAAATAGGGGAGGGAGAGAAAAAAATTCATTGATTGTTTGGATGCATTAAGCAAAGAAAAGAAAGGAAAAGAAAGAAAGAGAGAGCAAATACACAGAGAAACCAAGAGCAAATAGTGAAGCTAAATGACAAAGAAAGACCAGGTGAAAAAATGCAGCAAGGGAGGGAGGTAAATGCTTCAGGAAGAGTAACCAGGAGTAATAAGATTCAGTTCTGTCAACTACCCATCTATTTTCAAATAGAATCTGAAATGATGTGCTTTTCTCCCTTGCCAATAACTCTTAATTCTCTTCCTCTCCCTTATTTACCTGGATATAACTGTATTATTTATCTCCACTGGGTGGCCAGGGAAAGCAGGTATTGTTTTTTGTTTTTGTTTTTGTTTTTTGTTTTTGCCAAAGACACAGTTCTCCAAGGAATTGAGAGGGACAGATTGGGGGCAAAGGCATAGATGAACTGACAAATGGGGGTGAGGAAGGAGAGGGTCTGAGGTACTCCTGGGGTGTCCTCGTCCAAGTGCCGTTCCCCTGGCTGCATCGCTGCCCCTGCTGTCTCTCCATCTTCTACCCCCTATCCCCCTACCCCGCCGAGGTGAACTCCCAATCCACGTACCTCAGTGATGCATCCTGTGGGCATTTAACCTGGTCTGACATCAGGATCGCTTAGACTTATAAAATGTCCAGATTATAGACTCTTCCTGCTTACCTTGTCCAGACCCCTGATAAATGAGCATTAAGTCACCCCTCACATACATTCCTGTGACACCCTGTGCATACTCTCTCATGACCGGTGCAACAGGATTGTCACTTTCATTGATTTTCCTTTTCCTGCTCTCCTAGATTGTGATTTTCTTGAGGGCAGTGAACTCCTGAAATGTGCGTTGAGTGATGCATTTATTCAACAAACATTTGTTGGGCACCTACTGCATGCTAAGGACTGAGGATAGCAGTTACCTAGACAGACGCAATCTTGTACCAAGAATGAATGAATGATTAATATATAAATGGATGAGGGGCGCCTGGGTGGCTCAGTCGGTTGAGTGTCTGACTTCGGCTCAGGTCATGATCTCACAGCTTGTGAATTTGAGCCCCATGTCGGGCTCTGTGCTGACAGCTCGGAGCCTGGGGCCTGCTTCTGCTTCTGTGTCTCCCTCTCTCTCTGCCCCTAACCCACTTGCATTCTGTCTCTGTCTCTCTCAAAAATAAATAAACATTAAATATATATATATATATATATATATATATATATATATATATATATATATATATATATATATATATATATATAAATGGATGAAACTGAAGCAAGAGGAAAATACGGCCATTGTTGCTGGATAGTGGCCATGGAGGAACATTCATCTGGAATGGAAGGCAGCAATCAAATTGGTCTTTTTTACCTAATCTGTGGGACCTGGCACTGAGACTGATTTACCTAATCTGCGGGACCTAGCACTGTGCCTGACACATTTTAGACAGTCATATTTATGGAGGCTATATATTTTTTTAAGAATTTTATTTTAAGTAACTTCTACTGCGCCTAATGTGGGACTTGAACTGACAACCCTGAGATTTAAAAGTCACATGCTCTACCGGCTGAGCCAGCTGGGTGCCCCGTGGAAGCTATATTCTGGAATGATGGCGGCAATGATGGCATTTGCTTTTAGGACTAACTGAGATTTTCGAGATTTCTAAGCACATTGCTAGGCATGGCTTTGTTTTCTCTTAATTCTGTGTCAGGTGTGATATAAGTAGGATAGTAGGGGACCCTTCCCACCACACACACACTTTACAAATAAAGAAAGAAAATCATAGAGGCTTTCTGACTTGTCCTCAGGTAAACTAGCTAGTTGGTGGAGAAGTATCACGCAAACCTCAGCATGTGACTCCAGATTCAGTGTTCTTTTCACAAATCCAGACTGTGTGATTATCGATTAGGTTAGAAAGACGAGGATCTGTCCATCCATCCACCCATTCATCAGCCATCCATTTATCCTGTCATTTTAATTTATGGTATTTGGAGAGCTTCATTTACCTCCCAACTAGGGCCTGATCTGATTGTATGAAGGAGTCCCAAGTGGGGTCTCATACTCGTTATTCTTCTGGGAGATAGCCCGTAGGAAAAGGCAGCCCCTTCTTTACTTTCCTCTCTGCAGACTTGCCATATCCTTCTGTTCCCTCTGCACTGATGACCCTCTCTGCTTTTTCTGCTGGTTTCCTCCCACTACCCCCTTTTGCATTGCAATCCTGTCTTTTTGCCTTTGTGCCATTCATCCATTTACAGTGCCCTCTGCCACACGGCCACTTGTTGAAATCTTGCCCATCCTTTAAGGCTCCGCCACAAAGAAACTTTCTAGATCCAGCCAGAAGTCATCTCCTCTCCTTTAAGCTTTCTACTTTGATTTATAGTTATTTATAGCATGCTTTTTCTCCATTCCTTGGCCCAAGCTCCCGAGGATAGAGTTCCTCAATGCCAGATCTCAGAAAAAGTTGGTTGACTAAATGAATCTTTAAAGTGAGCATGTATCTGCCTCTAGCAGATGCAGAGGTAATATATATTCAATGTAGAAAATGTAGAGGAAAATGAATCAGATCATGATTAAAATCACCTCCGATCCCACCATTTAAAGAGCACTATTCTTGATGTTGCAGTGTATTTTGTTGCAGTATATTTCTTCCCAGCCGTATACACGCATACTTATGTCTAAACAGAATCATAAGATTATCTATTTTCTATATAAACTTCTTGTCTGTCTCCGTCAGAAATGCAAACACCCTGAACGTTTGAAGGCTTTCTCTTCATTTGCATTCTCCAGGGCGCCTAAACTTGAGCCAGATGTTAAGTAAATTTCTGTAGTGTTGTTATATGGGAATCAAGCCATCGCTGCTGTCCTCAGTTGGCATTTCTTCTCTCCGTCCTCTCTGTGCCCATTTGAACTCAGATATGGGGACAACTCAGTTCAACTCAACACACATTTGTGGAGCCTTCTGCCCTGCATTCGGCCACTGTCTCAGGCACTCGGGTACACAAATGGCTCTGAAGTGTCCCTGTACTAGTGTTGAATAAGAGAGAGGTCAGCTGTATAAACACATTTTAACATAGGTAAATACCAAATGCTGCATAGATAAATAGCAAAGACCAAGACAGTGGTAAAATAGGATGCTATAATTATGTGTGTGAAGTAATATGTAACAAATGTAACTGGAATGCTTACTGAGGATCAAGATGAAGGTTAAAAACTACTTTGTGCTATTTTATTTAATTCTCAAAATAACTCTATGAGGTGTTTTATTTATTTCTATAATAGCAGAAAAATAGCTCTATTTCTATAATAGCAGCTGCTATTATTATCCTCATTTGACAGATGAAGAAACTGAGGCACAAATAAGGTAAAAAGTGTATCCAAAGACCCCCTGCTTGAGCACAGGGGAGCTGTTGTTCAAATTCAAGGCGTTGGTCTCTCAGGGTCTATGATATTATATAGCATGCAATACTTCCTCTTTATAGAAGCGTAAAGGAACTTCTAGCTCATATGGGGGTCATGGAAATCTTCTAGAGCAGGGGATAGGGTTGAGTAGGGAAGGCTCTCCCAGACTCTGAAGAAGCATTTTTAGTTGAGGCAACGAAATGATGTGTTATAAAATTAAACTGATTTCTCTTGGCCTTAAAAAAAAGGCATCTTCAAAGACATTGAATTAGGAAAGAGTACACTATATGTGGAGATTACATAAATATTTGATCAGATTTAATGTGTAAGTGCAGGGAAAGGAGTGAAGAGGGGTAAGGCAGAGGAGAAATTCAGGTGCTGGGCTCATGAAATTAGGTTTTATCCTGAGGGGAATCAGGAGCCATTGAAAGATTTTGAGCAAGGGAATGATGTGGTCAGATTTATAAGTTTGAAATTTAATCCTGGTAGCTATTTGCATGATGGTTGGAAGGAAGCCTGGAGGTAGGCATACCAGTTGGGGCCTTCTAGGTAGTCTCCACTGACTCCCTAAGATCCACTCTTCACCTTTTCCTCCTTGCGGAGGGCCCTGGAAGACTGACCTGTATGAATTGCTCTGCCTCGGGTGTTTGGTTGGAATTGGCCCATGGAAGGCACCTGCAAGAGATTAGCAGGTAGAAGGAGAGTGAGGTTGGAGCATTTATTACCCCACCACTCCCATGATGGGCCATGCCTTGTCAGTAGCTGGGTTATTCTACTGAAGGCCACAACTCCTGTCTGGCAACCCTTTCCTACAACTGTGGCTGTTTCGTGGTTTTATAAATACCCCTCCCCTTGCCCCTTTGGGCCTAGGGTGGTGACAGCTCCTTGCTGTTGTCAACCTTGAGGTGCTTCATCACTGGTTTACCTTAATCCTGTCTGTGTTGATTAATTTTATGCAATTTGACTTTGTTTAGAGGATGTCCAGAGAGCTGGTAGAACATTATTTCTGGATGTGTCTCTGAGCGTGTTTCTAGAAGAGACTAACATTTGAATCCGTAGACCAAGGAAGGAGAAAGGCCTTTATCAATGCAGGCATCGCTCAACCTGTTGAGGGCTTGAACAGAACCAAAAGGTAGAGGAAGGACAATTTGCTCTCTGCTTGAGCCAGGATACCCCATCTTCTCCAGCCCTTGGGCATTAGCCCTTCCAGTTCTTGGGCCTTTGGACTCAGACTGAGAGATTTACACCATTGGCTCCCTTGGTTCTCAGGACTTTGGGTTTAGACTGGACTGTGCCACTAGCTCTCCTTCTTGAAGATGGCAGATTTGGGACTTCTTAGCCTCCATAACCATAGAAACGAACCCTTCGTAGTAAGTCTTTTTCTCTTATATAAATATATGTATATCCTGTTGCTTTTATTTCTCTGGAGGACCCTAATATACTTCCAAAGTCTTTGTAAACAGTCCCTTCTCAGCGACCTTACTGACTGTGTCTTCTCTTCTGTGATAAGACCCTTACTGGCACAAGGCCATTGGAAGTATTCCACAAGAGAGACGATAAAGGTCTGCATTAAGGCAACCATTGTAGACATGAAAGGAAGGGCGTGTGTTTGAGATATATTTCCTAAGCACTCAGCAGGACTTGCTGTGTAGAGATGACCCACCCCCGCCCCCATGAATTTTGGGACAGCTAATGGCAAGGATGATGGAAGTTAACATCTCTACCTTTCTCAACTCTTTGTACCTAGGCAGTGAGTTCATCTCACGTAATGTCTGCTTTCCCTCAGCGAAGCAAAGACCATCTGCAAACTCATCAGAAGCGCTCTCTGGCCTTCTGCGAATAATCTGCTGGAGGGTCAGCTGGAGCTGTGGAATCTGACGGAGGGTTAGTTAGCCACTTGGGAGATGTTACCAAGATGGCTGGTGATCAGAAGTGCTGCTTATTTTCATAATGACCTTCAGGAATTAAATAAAAATACAATGAGTGCCATAGATTAGGAAGAACAAGCCAATTAAAAGCACAACACGCCTTCGGGAATTTTTATTTCTTTTCCAGGAGGCTGAAAGGCATCTGTGGCTGCTGAGGCAGGATGGCGGTCTACCCAGAATCACTGATGAAGGCTGATCCGCTCACTTGGCTTTAGCGGGGTGGTTGAGGGGATTTGAGCCTATTGAATATTTCACGAGTTGCAGCCCATGGGGGGAGAACAGAGAAAGGTGAAAAGGCAATCCCTGTGTTTCTTTATGATTCCAATATAAAACCAGGCTATCCGAGGTGGGAGGGAGGCAGGCAGTGGAGTCAGCCTACCGCCGGAAGGCATGGCGCACCAATTCTCCTACTTTAATATCTGCTGTTTCGTTTTATATTCATCATGTCAGCATAATCTGCCTTTATGGGAATCGTCTTGGTTCCCAACCAAATGCGTTTAGTCCCCCTTTTGCTTTAAGTTTGATTGTAATGTGACTTGAAGACTTCAATGAAATGTTTATATGGAAGGGCTAGGGGAAGAGGTTGGGGAAAATGCAATTGGAAAATCAATCAGCGGGGAATTTCAGGAGCTGGCCTTGGTTATGCTAGTATTTCTTTGACCTGTTTTTAATGGACACAGGACTGGCGCTCTGATCAAGTGTACTTTGCTGATTCCTGACCGCATGCAGAAGAGAGTACACTGTGTCGCTAGGGACTCAAAGCCCTTAACCCTGTGTCTGAAGTACATTTCCAGCTGACATCCCACCACACTCCTACTTGCACATGCAGTGTTAGTACCCTGAAATACCCAACTGCCCAGCCCGTCTCCATGCCTCCTCACTTTGAAGGCCAACAATATGCCCATTCTTTGCAACGTTCGTGTCACCATGTTTTTAGAGTGGCTCCTTGTCTCTAAGCTAGGAGAGTCCTGTCCCACCTTCCGATTCCCAGTGGAGCTTACTTACTCTTTCTTTAATACTCTCGTGAGGTTAAACTCTACCTCCGTAATCTTATTATGGATATGTGTGTGTGCATGTATTCATCATTGGCAATTCAGTAATTTTTTCTTGAGCACTTGTTATGCGTCGCGCACTTTTAAAAGTACGTGAGATATGGCAGGAAATCCCTGCTCTCCTGGAGAGCCAGGCATTAAATACATGTTTAAGAAAATGCATAGGATTGGGGCACCTGGGTGGCTCAGTTGGTTTAGCATCCGACTCTTGATTTTGGCTCGGGTCATGATCCCGCAGTTTGTGGGATTGAGCCCCGTGTCAGGCTCTGTGCTATCAGCGTGGAGCCTACTTGGGATTCTCTGTCTCCCTGCCCCTCCCCCACTAGCGCTCATGTATGCTCTCTCTCTCAAATAGATAAACTTAGAAAATGCACAAGATTAATTTAAATAGTGATAAGTGCTATAACAAGTTTTTGTAAAGGGGATACCAGAGAGTGTGATGTGTGTAGAGAGAACTTTAGCTAAAACTGGCAGAGCCTCTCTGAACAGGTGTCACTTGGTCAGGGAGACTAACACCAAGGAGAAAGTGGTTTGCAGGGTCTGGGAGGAGAGTTCCAGACAGGCAGGAGAAAGAGTCCTTCTTTCCTGAGACAAGAGTAAGAGTAAGCCTGGTCTGTTTGAGTAACGGTTATAAGTTTGCAGGGCTGGAGTACGTGAGGAGGGGATCGGTCAGAGTAATGCACAGATTCTGGGCCACAATAAATGGAAAGTGTGTGCATGTGTGGGCAGGGAGATGCCAGATGGGCAGTGGGTAGAATTTCTGCCACTAAAGAAAGGACTGAGCTTCCTGAAGGCAAGATTATGCCTCATTTCACTCCATGTTCTGAACTACTAAAGTACTCACAATTGAGTAGGCCCTCAATAAAGTGTGTTGAATGAGTGAATAAACAAACACAAGCATGAATGAATGAATGAATGAATGAATGAATGAGTGAATGAATGAATGAGGGAATGAATGATCAGGCCTTCTGCTTCCGCCAAGGTGGTTTTCTCTTTGAGGCTCCGTGGCCCTCCTCCCCGCCTCAGCAACAGCTTCCTTCCTTTGTAATAGAGTGAGTCCAGAGCTGATCTCTGTGATTCAATATTTACTGTGTTTCACACACTGTTATTATCATTTAACGTTTACTGTCTGCTGACTGTGCACTCATCGCTGTAGCAAACAAAGAGCTCAATCTAGTTTTGGTTCATGGGCTAATTTAGTCAAGGAAAAGGAGATGTTGTAAGAGCTACCGGCATAGTAGAAATTTTGTGGACTGGAAGTCCACTGGGTCCATCTGGGCATGCATTCACCGGTGGCCTTAAGTGAGTGACTCACCCTCTGTGACCCTCCGTTTCCTAATCTGAACATGAGGCGGACAGGCTTCTTCAATGGTGGGATTTTGAGCACAGGCTGGGGAGGGAGAGCTCCAGGAGTGAAGAGTGCAGATTTCAGCCAGCCCTCCTTCACTGACTCTGCCTCCCCTGTCCCAGGCTGTGTCGATCAGATGTGGCACTGTAAGTGCCTGGTGGTCCATTGGCACGGGGGTCCTTTTTTTCTGGAGCTGCTGAATGAGAGGCAGCCATTTCCAGAGGCAGCTTGTAGCTGTGGGTTCTCTGGGCCTCTGGTTATAGGCTTTAATGCCCTGGGAGAAATACGAGTGAGGTACTGAGCAAGGCCATTTACCATGTCTTCACCTTGCCTCGGCCCAGCTGGCTGGCTGCCAGAGATGTTGCTGCCAGGGCTTCGGGTGCTGAGGCCAGGAGGTGGGGCAGTGTGTGGAGAGAAGGTGCTGGTAAGAGGCCCGCTTCACAGACTGGCCACCCAGCCAGCCTCTCCCGTGGCGCCCCACAGTGAGCTCTTAGGGTCCTTGTGATGGTCTCCAGCCCTGCTCAACTCTTAGTGCAGCCCAGGTAGGTTTTCACTTGGACTTGTAACTTCCTATGTTCTGGCCACCTTGTCTTTTACTTGGAATGAGGTGGGAGGCTATTGAGGGTTTGGCACTGAGGGCTGATGGGAGCTAACAGGTTCTGGCAGGGCTCTTCTGGTTTCTGTGTGGGAATGGACAGAAGAGCAGAGAGGCAAGAATGGAGTCCAGTTAGGAAGCACTTTGTAGTAAGTCAGGCAAGAGAGGGTGGTACCTTGGCCCAGGTGGTTGCAAGAGAGGAGCCAAGAAGGGAAGGGACTTTGGGGTGGCTTTTGAAGGATTTCCTGGTGGACTGGAGGAGGAGAGGGAAAGAAAGCAAGCAGTCAAGGATGTCTCAAGGATTTTTTTTCAGAGCAGCTGAAGGGTAAATTAGATCCTGTGCCTGTTAATAATAATAATGATAATAAATATTAATAGCTGACTTTTTATAGCACTTATCAAGTGCCAGATGCTCTTCCCTAAGGACTGTTGATTGTGAACCTCAAGGAGTTAGTCTATGGGGGGTGGACGATGCAAGAATAATTCAGTAGAATTTGGTGAGCAAACATCATCTCTTCAAGGTGACTCTGTTTCCTTCAGTGTCGCCAGACATGGCGGGGGTTGTAGTGGGGCATAGGGAGAGCTGACTGGAAACGAAGTTCTAACTCTGTTTCCCCACCAACCCTCCTTAAGTGTGTGTGTGTGTGTGTGTCTACACACACGTATATGAGGTCTTTGGTGACTATGGGAATACGACCCCTAGGTCAGCTCTGTAGTGCAGAGCTCCAAGCTCCAGACATCATTACAGCTACTTGTCTACGATGGAGTGTTTCTGTCTCCTATGGTAACCCTCACTTGAGTGAAGTCCTGGAACACTAGCAACCTTCCCCTTTCTTCATAAGACACCCTGATAGGCCTTTGTCCTTCTAGGACATTTCCAGGGACATATTCCCTCTAGTAGGCAACATTATGAAAAGATTGTATGATCTTGGTACAAGGACACTTCTTTTAAGCAATCTCTACACCAAAGCGGGGGCTCAAACTCACAACCCCAGGTTCGAGAGTCGCATGCTCTACTGCCTGAGCCAGCCAGGTGCCTCCAGTACAAGGACACTTCCTGAAAGCTAATGCTGTCACCCTTCTTATTTAATAAGAGGCTATGTTGGTACTGAATGAAGTACTATTAAAATAATAATTTAGAGGTCAGGTGACTGTAGCTTGCTAGGAGGTTCTAACTTCCTCTTGGTCATAGGAGAACATTAGTGTAGGGCAGTGACTTTTGAAGTATTTTTAAGTCATGGAAACTTTGTGCCAACACTCCCTTGCTGGGGGTGCAGTATATACACTAGCAAAAAATGGGGCTTCTCTGACTGAAGCAGGAGAAATAGGCTCAGAACAACCCACTTGCCAAGCTCCTTTCCTATAAAGAGTAATTCTGAGGCACCCAGGCTGGGCCACATGTTCTCTTGGGCCTTTCCAGCTCTGGGGTTCTGCAGTGATGCCCTGACGCTTCCAACTCAGCTTTTAAAGAATTCACACTCTAAACACCTGCTCTTCTCATGGATGGAGATGTCTTCCCTTCATCGTCTTCTAGTTCCATGGCCTCAGGAGAATGTAAACTCTTGAATCTCTTGCTTAGATTGATTCTGCTCACTTTGATTGAATGGACGGAATTGCCTTATCATGGATGGTGCTATACACAAGGACCCCAGACAGACTGGGTTCAAATTCTGTCTCTTACACTTTGTGGCTTAGGGAGATTCTTGGCCACAGTTGACCACGTACAAATGGAAGCGATGGTGTCCGGCTCATAGATTTGATGGATGGAAAGGCATCCAAAGTAGGTGCCTTCTGATCTCCTGAACATGTGTGGCTCTTTCCCTCCCTGGAAAACCGAGGCCCAGGCAATGCCGCTCACCCAGCGCCTTTGGTCTTGTCTTACAGAGATGTCTGGCACGGCGGCGGACATCTCGCTGGTGCACTGGAGACAGCAATGGCTCGAGAATGGCACCTTGTATTTCCACGTCTCCATGAGCAGTGCCGGGCAGCTGGCCCGGGCCACGGCGCCCACGCTCCAGGAGCCTTCAGAGATTGTAGAGGAGCAGATGCACATTCTCCACATTTCTGTGATGGTGAGTGAGGGGGAATGCCGTAAGGTGCTAGGGGATGGAGAGGGTGAGTTGGGGAGACTGTGGAGGGAGGCCGGGGTTGCCAGTGGCAGGTGGAAGAAATTGGCTGAGTGCAAGAGGTTAGAATGATAAACAGAAGGTCAGGTGAATTCTGTGGTGTCACTTGGACTGATGCATACCCATCCATCATCTGTCAGCTGTGACAAACTAATTGTGCTTCAGAGAAGAGAATAAAGGGTCTCCAGCTCCTTGGCCTTTTGGCCGACATCTCTGGGAATAGCTGTTTAACATCTGTCACGTGCTTGGCCTGTTCCACCGAGGGCTGAGGTTCAGTGCTCCAAAATACAACTGGCCTTTCCAGGAATGACTGAACAAACAAAATCGGAACAGAATTGGAGCAGGGCTGCCCTTTCCCAAGTGCCTTTCATAGGCCAGGTGCTTTGACCCTCACAATACCCTCTGCAGTGTAGATCGTACATGGTGACCCTTGGCGCTGGGCTAGGCTTAGCCACAGTCACACGTCGAAGCCCCTCCATTACCCTCCTGCTGTAGTTGTGAATATTGAGTTGCGGGGGCAGAGAAACTTTACCCAAGGTCACATAGCTGGTAAGAGACAGAGATGCTCTTGGGCACTCGAACCCCTAAGCATGTCTGACTACAAAGCCTGAACTATGTCCTCCACACTATTTCTCTCAGTGCAAGAATTTATTGACTGTCCAAGCGTGTGTCAAGCACTGTGCAGGGCACACTTAAGGACATTATCTCATTGCATTCTCACCAAGAATGCGTGGAGTCAGGCATGTCACCTCCATGTGAGAGATGAAGTTACGGGCACAGAGAGGTGAAGTGGCCTTCCATCTCTGTCGGCCCTATGACCTGGAGCTCTTGGAGTCTGCTCTCTCTTCAGAGAAGGCTGTTAGGGCTTAAATCACTTGAATGGTGGTCGAAAATGTATGTAGGCTCATATTAATGGTTTCTTCAAAAAGCTGTAGTTAATGGCTCTGCATGGTAGATAGGAAAAAACAAATTCATTATGCAGAATGTACAGGGTCTAATTGGCTCAAGAAGAGATCTGATAAGAGCTACAAGTGACATCCCCATAGTGCTTTTCACTCTTCAAGCCATTATTTTCTCTTGTAGCACGGCTCTGCCGAATGCATAAGGATAGGAGATGTGATTCCCAATCTACACGTGAGAAAGGTATGGCTCAGAGAGGTGAAGAATTTGGCATAAGGCCACTCAGCAAAGCAGCACTACCGTGCACTCCTGTATTTTCCATTCAACAGTCAGCAACATTTATTGAGAATCTGTACTGGGGACAGACCTTTGCTCTTGGTCTCCAGTCTCCTGGTTCCTCTTCACCTAACACTGTGCATTAGACATTCTGATTAGGGCTGAGTAAGAGCTTGGAAGTTTTCTCTTTTTGGAAAAACACACACATACCCCAGCCAGACAGCAGTGTTAATTTTGGACCTAACGCATGCTTATCACGTGGAAAAACAAATCAAGGCCTTTGTGTTATTCACGGAATGAGTGCGATAGACTTTTCCCATATATATATTTTGCAAATGATGCAGCCACATGCCAAGCCAAGTGAGTGCCTGCATGCTAACTTTGGGGTGCAAGTGTTTCAGGGTACTTGCTCAAGAGTTCACGGGGCATGAGACATCATCTGATGCTAAGAAGACTCGAGGGGGCGTGACTTACTTTTTTCGTGTTGGAGAGTGAGACTCCGTTTCTGATTAATATTTATTAAGCATTTTCTGGGTTTGGCCTCACGTTTACTTGTCTACATCCTTTCCATAGCCCAGTAACCTAGATGGTATAATCTCAATTATAAATGAGCCCTGAATGGACGTTCTCTGCTTCCAGGTTCAGTGTTACTTCCACTAAATCACACTCTGTCTCCAAGGACTGTAGGTGTTCTTCACCCTTTTATTCTGCTCAGTGAGTTCAGCTTGGAAAGGAGAAATCATCAAGACCCACACGAATCTGGAATTCAAGATGTGGCTGGCAGAGTAGGCCCTGTGGAGGTTGGCACAATCCAGATCTTCCCTGCCCTCACACTAATGTGGCCCAAGGCTACCACCTTGTGGTCCCGCCAGTTCTTTTCCACCTTCAGGGCTCCAAAATCTGGATCTTTCCTGTCCTCACCTTACTCTCTTCAGGAGATAGAGTCGTGTCCAGGAAACCTTGAACCCCAAGACATTTGTTGATGGCAGCCCGGCTTCTCTGAGGTGAGGTAGGGTGACGTGGAGGTTCATAAGCACAGGTTCCAGAGCCCGAGTGCCTGGGCGTAAAGTCCTGCTGTGCCGCTTAACACTCTGGATGATTTTGGACAAAGTTTTAAATTCCTCTGTGCCTTGTTTTTGTCATCTGTAAACGAGGCTTCCACCAATACTTACTGTGTACGTACACTGAGCACTTGTATCAGAGGGCTTGGCACCTAAGACCATTAGCTCTTATTCTTAGGGGCTCTTTTGTTTTCTTTTCTTTTCTTTTCTTTTCTTTTCTTTTCTTTTTATGAAATTTACTGTCAAATTGGTTTCCATACAACACCCAGTGCTCATCCCAACAGGTGCCCTCCTCAATGCCCATTACCCATCCTGCCATCCCTCCCACCCCCCCCCCCGCCATCAACCCTCAGTTTATTCTCAGTTTTTAAGAGTCTCTTATGGTTTGCCTCCTTCCCTCTCTAACTTTTTTTTTCCTTCCCCTCCCCCATAGTCTTCTGTCAAGTTTCTCAGGATCCACATAACAGTGGAAACATATGGTATCTGTCTTTCTCTGTATGACTTATTTCCCTTAGCATAACACTCTCCAGTTCCATCCACGTTGCTACAGAAGGCCATATTTCATTCTTTTTCATTGCCTCGTAGTATTCCATTGTGTGTATAAACCACAATTTCTTTATCCATTCATCAGTTGATGGACATTTAGGCTCTTTCCATAATTTGGCTATTGTTGAAAGTGCTGCTATAAACATTCGGGTACAAGTCTTAGGGGCACTTTCATTGAAAACTTTAAGATGTGTTGATTTAATATACCTTTTATTGAATGAAATATACCATTCATTTCATAAATGGATAAACTGAGGTCCACATATAGGCTACAAGTCATCCAGGATCCCCCAGACAGACAGTGGAGCTTGGCCTGGACAGCACACCTCTCTGTGGCTTAGACTCTTATCTGTCCTTGCTGGTCTGGCCACAGTTCAGCAAGAACAAAAAGAATGTTTCCTTTCCTGTCCCCTAAACAACCATTCAAAATAGCATTCACAGTGGCTAAAGTCTTTTCCCATTTCTTGATGAGAAACTGGAGATGCAGTGAGTTTAACTGACTTCTAAGGCTGTGTGGTTAACAGGAATGCAGTTCTGGGAGTAGGCTTTTCCCAAGATTCTAAACTCAAGTCACATGGTTACTCACGACAGGATGGCTCCTGGTCTATCAAATTTTGCATTGTTTCTGTCTTTGGTGAAGATCTGAAATCGTTTGTGAGAAGATCCAAATCATTCTAGGGTCAATGTCCTCCATTCTCTTTTCTCAGGACAAGCGTCCTGCCCACTCATGTAGGGTAACCAGCTCCAGCTCAGTCATTAGAACCTGCTACAGTTCATGCCTTCTGGAATGGAACCAGCATGCTCTGAGTTTGTTAAGACCTGAGCCTGAGATATTAATAAACTCAGTAGCTATTTGATGTGATTTGGTCACCCAAAGATTAAACAGGAAAACCAGTATTTCACCCTATATAGGCTGATTCCAGAGCCTCCACCCTTACTCTGCATGCTAGACTGCCATTTCTCTTTTCTCTGCATCAGCTGTTGGCTTAAATTTATAAGACCTTATGGGCAGATTCATGCACAGACTCCTCCTTGTGTGGAATCTGTGGGTAGATTAAAGGGGGCGGGGGTTTGACTTGGAAGTCAACTCCAATATTGAATAGTATCTCTGTGGCTAGCTTTATGACTTTGGCCAAATCAAAATCATCATTGGTGAAACTGGGATAATGTTCCATAATTCTGAGAGTTTTTCTAGGTACCGAATGCAGCTACATGTGCCAGTGTCCTGCACCATGAAATTAATGGCTGCCACCATTGAGGACTTTCTGTATGGCAGGCACAGTCTAGCCGCAGCACATGGGTTATTCCATTTAATTGTTCTAACACTCTGTAGGATAGATACTGTTATTTCCCTCATTCTCCCACCATTTATACGGGTGGGCCACAGTGAAGGGGTGGTTATAAGGGCCCAATACCCCGGTCCATGGCAGGACAGACCTTTCTAAGTGTTTGAGCTATCTGGCACTCGATGACGGAGTAAGGGGTAGTCAGTTCTTTGTCTCTGGGGGTAGGAAAGCAAAGGGTAGAAGCCCTAGTCATCAGGATTTTGAGAGAAATAATACTTAAATTAGATGACTAGTGTGGTTCTCTCACACTTATAAGATCTATAATTCTATGGCATAATAATATATAGAAAAATACTTTGAGGATTATAAAATGCCACATAAATCTAAGGAATTATTATTCCCATTCTCAATCAGAAGCTTTATTTAAAGGATTTGTGTGATTTGGGGATAATTCTTTTTAAAGCTTTCTGTGAAAAATGACTTTAGATCATTTCCCCAACCATTGCATTTATTCATTCACAGCATATCATGCATTCCTTAGTTCATTGATTTAATCACTCAATCATGCAGTGGTTTCCTTGCCTGCTAAACCTAACAATGAAAATCCTATCTGCAAGAAAATAAGAGAAAAGAAAAAAAAACCTTTGAAAAAGTCAACCACAAGCTCAGAATGAGCCAACTATATGGACTCTGATTGTCGAAAGTGGTAAGAGTGGCTCCACATTTTATTTTTTTAATGTATTTTTTCATTAACGTTTGTAATGTTTATTTATTTTTGAGGAGGGGAAGGGGCACAGAGAGAGGGAGACCCACAATCCGAAGCAAGCTCCAGGCTCTGAGCTGTCAGCACAGAGCCCGACCCGGGGCTCGAACTCACAAACCAACTGAGTTACCAGGCACCCCTGTTTCCACATTTTAAGTTGTGTTAATGAAAGACTAGTGCTCTGAATAACTAGTTTTAGAGGTTCTAGATGAGACCTGAAACAATGTGTTTACTTTTGGGGATCCCACGCTCAGAGAAACAATGATTAGAAAAGTTATGAGAAAATAGTTAAATAGTGAAGGATCTGAAAATAACAATGTTTTAATTTTTTTTTTTTAACGTTTACTTATTATTGAGAGACAGAGAGAGACAGAGCGTGAGCAGAGGAGGGGCAGAGAGAGAGGGAGACGCAGAATCTGAAGCAGGCATCCAGGCTCTGAGCTGTCAGCCCAGAGCCTGATGCGGGGCTCGAACTCACAAACTGTGAGATCATGACCTGAGCCGAAGTCGGGCGCTTAGCCAACTGAGCCCCCAAGGCGCCCCTGAAAATAACAGTGTTAATAAGCATGGTTTAAACACTTCGTGTTGTATTGTCACGTGTATTTGACTCACTCAATTCTCTACACAATCCCAATTCAGCAGATATCCTGTTGAACTCCTGTTCTACTTTCGAGAACATGCAGGCACAGAGAATATAACTAATGTGCAAGAACTGTGGATTGGGGTCCCCAGGTTCCTGTTCTGGCTCCATTACTGACTTCCTAGCTGTGTAACGTAGGCATCTTTCCTCCCTCTGCTTCCATTTCCTCTTCTGGAATGGGGTGAGGATGGAAGTAACTGCCTGAGGGCGTTGTTGTAAGATGACTCACATAAGGCACATACGGCTAGAGCCTGACACATAGCCGGGTCTTCCTAAGTGTTAGGACTCTGCCCTTTATTCGCGTATTAGTTTCCGAGGATTGCCGTAACAAAGTGCATGGACTGAGTGACCTAACATGTGTTGTGTCGCACTTCTGGAGGCTAGATTTCTGAGATCAAGGTGTGGGCAGGGCCACACTTCTTCTGAAGGCACTAGGGGAAATATCCGTTCCAGCTTCTTGTAGTTCCTTGGCTTATGACAGCGTAGCTCTGATTTTTACGTGGCATTCTCACTGTGTGTGTGTCTCTCTCTGCATCCACATTTTTCCACTTTTTATGAGGATGCCAGTTATATTGGGTGGGGCCCACCATAATGACCTTGTTGTAACTTGCTTACCTCCATAAAGTCCCAGTCTCCTCTCCATATAAGGTCATGTTCTGAGGTATTGGGCATTAGGAGTCCTACATATATTTTGTGTGTATGGGGGGGGGGACGGATTTCACCAATATCAAGTGCCATTGCTGTGTTATTTATAAGTGATATTATTGAAGAAAGCCCAGGGCAGCCAGGACAAGGGAAACCAGGCCATTACAGACTGCAGGTCCCAAAAGCCTTTGGACAGAAAGTAGAGTAGTGAGGAAAACATCCTAAGGGGGATTATTTTAAAAGGAAAGGTGACAATGATATAGCAGCAGAAAAAAAACACGCGATACATACAGCCGTGAAGCTGTGGCCTGGGACTCGGGTGTCGCAGCCCTCACACTCATTTGCTCCCTGACCGTAGGCACACACTTCCCTTCTTGGCCTTAAGAACCCCATCTATAAGTTGAGATCATCAAGCGTTTATCAGTTGCAGGACATGATGAGATTGGGCAATACAGATACACTATGTACATTTTTATGTACTTATGTACATGTATTTATGTACATGAATCCTGTTTATTTTTTAAGAAAGCAGAATTTTAAAAATCACAGATGCATGCATTAAGTTTTAAAAATTCAAGCCACATGAACCTGGTAGCTCAGGTTTGACTTGCCTCAACAACAAGGATGTACTAAAAGCATGTAGGGTCTGTAGCTAGGCTTACGGGACGGTGAGAAGGATAAGCCATGGCTTCCGTCTATAGGACATGTGACTTACCTCCCACAGCATTTAGGGATGCAGCATAGTGAAGTAGAAAGAACATAGTCTGGTGTCAGGAGCCTGGGTTTCAAGCTGAGAGTCTTCCTCATAGCAGCTATGGAGGTCTGGATGTTTTCACCTCTCTGAGTTTCTTGGTTGGTCATTTGTAAAAGTGGAATTAAGATTGAAATCATGGCATTGAACTGAGACAATGCCCATGAAAGGATTTGGCTAGGTTTCCGCAGAAGCGACGGAGCTATAAAATATGGTTGGAATGTTGGAGCCCAAAGCACCTTAGACCTTGCAGAATCCAACTTTTCTAGATGAGTCAGCTGGCACATGTTTGTTCTACAGACAAATCGCTCTGAATCTTGGTGACTGACCAAACAGTGCTTTCTTGCTCACGTGCCTTCCGTGTTGGCAGCTGTGGTCTCTGTGGCTCAGCTCCGCATGTCTTCTCATTCTGCAGTTTTGGCCGAAGGGGAGCCCCAGCCTGAGACCTTTGTTCTCCATGGCAGAGGGAATGAGCAAAAGAACTGGTGGAAATCGAGGACGCTTCTTCAAGCTAGTGCTCAGACAGGGAGTTCTCTCATGTTCTGTGGCCAGGGCCAAAGCACATGTGTGGCCCAACCCAAAGCCAATGGCAGAGGTATATAGTCCTTTACAGAGAATGGGCATGTGGACGGTTGCATACGGCAGCAGACTGAACCCCACCTTCATTTTGTGGGTGGAGAGAATGAGGCTAGAAAAAGGATGTTCTCCATCCGGATTACCCCGTCTGTCTGGGCCGACAGTCAAGCCCAGAAAGAAAATCCTGGAGATGGCAAGAGGCAACCTAGACAGGGGAACAGAGGCAGTTGGGATGCAGGATAGGACTGTGTATAAGAAAAAATAATCTGCAAAATATAAGGCAGAGGGAGGCAGAGAGAAACACAGACAAGAAAAATAGACATCTGCAAATATTCATGGAGTAGCTCTTCTATGTTAGGTATATAGAAACTACCGGAGACAGAGAGGGAAACTGAGAAAAAGGGAGCTGATGATAATGAGAGAGATGTAGAAAAATACAAGGAAATTGGCAGGAATGGACTGGTAAGGAGTTAGCAGTAGAAGCAGAGACAGGGGAAGAGGATGCAGAATAAAAGGCAGGGAGGAAGGAACCACACAGAGGTGGAGGTGGAGGGGCAGATAGAACCCAAGCCCAAGACAAAGTGGTAGAAGGGTCCTGGGGTGAGGAGGGGGATGAGGAGGAAGTCAGGGGCTGAGAGGGACAGAAGGCCTCCTGCACGACACGGAGGGGGGCACTGGCACAGTGGATCTGAGAAGAAGCAGCAGAGGAAAAGGTGGAAAAGAGAAGGGAGAGGGGAGATCTAGAGACAGCAGAGAAGCATGGCAGGGGCAGGAAGGGCAGCAGGCAGGTTGACAGAGTTGAGGGGGATGTTCTCTTGGTGACCACTCTCCACCTTTACACTCCGGCTTGTTGTTGCACATTTCATTTTGCTTCAAGAACCTGAAGCTTCTGGAGCACCTGGGTGGCTCAGTTGGTTACATTTCTGACTTCGGCTCAGGTCATGATCTCATGCTTTGTGGGTTTGAGCCCCACGTCGGGCTCTGTGCTGACAGCTTGGAGCCTGGAGCCTGCCTCAGATTCTGTGTCTCTGTCTCTCTCTGCCCCTCCCCTGCCTGTGCTCTGTCTTTCTGTCTCTCAAAAATAAATAAACATTAAAAAAGGAAAAAAAGAACCTGAAGCTTCTGTGTGTGCAGTATTCTAACAACACAGAATGAATGCACATGTGCTGTGTGGTATTCACGTTGTATACTCCCCTTCCCCCATGCCCTGAGTCAGCCCACGGTGAAAACGTCCAGTGAACTTGGGGTTGGACACAATAGAGCTTCAAGATCCACCTTCAGTTAGTTCCCCTTCCTCCCCCTCCCAGTCCTCAGAAGACAACTTGGTTTGGTGGAGGTCCAAACATACGTTTGGACAGACAGATGTTGGTTCAGAGTATGACTCTCTTATTTCTGCTTGTCTCAGGCACATTCCTGAACTTCTCTGATTGTTACTGTCTCCTGAATCTACAGTGAGGCTGTGGACCTCTCATTCATGGGGCTGAGGGGAGAAGACACATGGAATGTCTCAGCACAGTGCTCAGAGAACATCCCTTCTTTTCTTTTGCCCTTTAAAATATTTCTCCCTAATTCACACTCATGCTTGACCTTCACAAACATCCTTTGAGCTAAGTTGGGCAGGAGTTATTAAGAATATTGGCTCTGGGGGCGCCTGGATGGCTCAGTTGGCTGAGCGTCCAACTTAGGCTCATGATCTCATGGTTTGTGAGTTTGAGCCCCGCGTCAGGCCCCGTGCTGACAGCTCAGAGCCTGGAGCCTGCTTCAGATTCTGTGTCTCCCTGTCTCTCTGCCCTTCCCCTGCTTGTGTTCTGTCTCTCTTTCTCTGTCTCAAAAAATAAACATTTGAAAACATTTTTTAAAAAAAGAATATTGACTCTGAAATAGTGACATAAATAATAGACTAAATGAATGGGATAGAAGACATAGCTCTTTCTTGCAATAGAATCCCAACTGATAAATAAATGTAGAAGGAAAGAGGGAAGTAGAAGATCGCCATTAGACAGTCACCACTGTTAAAATTACTACTGACAAGATCCACTGATATATACGAATAATAAAGGGTGAAACTTCAAGAGGAAGCAGGATATTTGCGGAATCTCAAAGTATCCCCCCCAATATTTATTAATTATGAAAGGAAAATGGTGATTTATAGTAGAGAATCTAGTAGATAAGTAGTATCAGCTTCTCAGGCTGCCGTAACAAATTGTCACAAAGTGGGGGGCTGTTGAAACAACAGAAATTTATTCTGTCACAGTTTTGGAGGCCAAAAATCCAAAATCAAGGTTTCAGTAGGACTGTGCTCTCTCAGCGGCTCTAGGGGATAATCTGTTCCTTGCCTCTTCTAGTTTATGGAAGGTGTTCTGTGGCTCGGGACTACATACATACATACATAAATACTCCTGCATACATAACTCCACATCTTTGCCTTAGTCTTTGTATCACCTTCTTCTCTATGTCCTCTCTTCTGTATGTCTCTCGTGAGGACATGAGTTATTGGCTTCAGAGCCCTCCTGGGTAATTCAGCATGATCTTCCTTTGCAAGATCTTAACTTAATTACATCTGCAAAGATCTTTTTTTGTTTGTTTGTTTTCTTTTCCCAAATAAGGTAGCATTGACTGGTTCTGGGGACTAGGACGGGGACCTATCATTTTTTGGGTCTACCATTCAACCCACTACCTCACTTTAACCAAGTGATCCAGGTTACCACCACCAGGAATAAGACAGATCGACATCATGAATCCTCTGCTAGGATGCACTGAGAAGGGTACAATGCCGTTCCTGATGCTTGTGCAAAATGTGTACCCTCATTGTAATTGTGAGAATACAAAGTGAGCGACATTCTACGACATAATTGGCCAGCACTCTTCAAAAGTGTCAAAATCATGAAAGATAGGAAAGGCTGAGGGATTGTCACAGATAAGACTGGGCAGACATAGAATCTAAATGCCACATGGGATCCTGGACCAAAAAAGGAACATTGGTGGAAAACATAGTAAAATCCATATAAGGTCTGTAGTCTTGTTAATGTATTATAACATTTATTTCCTGGTTTTGATTATTCTTTTATATGTGATTTTAACTTTGGAGGAAACTGAGTAAATAGTATACAGGAACTCTTCTGTACCAGCTTTGTAACTTCTCGTGAGTCTATATTCAAAATAACAGGTTTATAAAGTTTTTTTTTTTAACATTCATTTTTGAGAGACAGAGCACAAGTCGGGGAGAGAGAGGGGGGCACAGAATCCAAAGCAGGCTTCAGGTTCTGGGCTTTCAGCACAGAGCCCAACGTGGGGCTTGAACTCATGAGCTGCGATCACAACCTGAGCTGAAGTTGGACACTTAACCAAATGAGCCACCCAGGTGCCCCTGTATTCAAAATAAAAGGTTTAAAAACAAAGAGAGTATGGAGTCTGGAGCAGGATTGCCTGAGTCAGAATCCTGGCCTTATCATTTAACAGCCACTTAACTGCCGTTGGTTAAGTTACTGCTCTGTGTCTGTTTCCCCCATTAAAAATGGTAATACTGATAGTTTCTACCTCATGGAGTTAAAATGAGGTAACATGTGGACTGTATGCAAATGCTAAGTCATCAGTTTCATTGATATTGTTACTATTATTGATCTTGTTTGACAAACGATAAAACCTCCGATGAGGGAGTTAAGATAACTCGTCTCTAAGATCACACGGCTGGTGCCTGAGCCCTGAATCAAACTTAAGTTTCTGATTCCAGGGGCACCTGGCTGGCTCACTTGGTAGATCATGTGACTCTTGATCTCAGGGTCCTCAGTCTGAGTCCCACAGTGGGTGTAGAGTTTACTTAAAAAAACTTCTGGTGATGCCTGGGTGGCTCAGTCGGTTAAGCGTCCGACTTTGGCTCAGGTCATGATCTCTCAATTCATGGGTTTGGGCCCCGTTGTCGGGCTCTGTGCCGACAGCTCAGAGCTTGGAACCTGCTTTGGATTCTGTGTCTCCCTCTCTCTCCTGTTCCCCTCCCCACTTGTGCTTTTTCTCTGTCTCTTAAAAATAAATAAATGTTAAAAAAATTTCTGGTTCCAAGTGATCTCTCGTAAGACATTTCTTCTGCTACCAGAGCCAAGATGGGTAAGGACCTCTCCCGGGGCCATCTCCTTAACCATCTGGTCCCACATCCCTGTGTGTCGGTCAGACGGGCCTGACTCTGGACTGTGGAAGATGGCAGCCACTTCTTCCTCATCATAAGTGCTTAGAAGTGAGGAAAGCAGAAATTTCCAACTTAATTCTCAAAAAAAAAAAAAAAAATCCGCAAGACAACCTCAGCCCCTTTAAAACACAGGGAGTCCAGTGCCCTCATTGAGAGTGAAAACAAATATGGAAACTAAGCCTGTAGGTCTCAGAGTGACTCAGTGTCGTGTGTCAGGTCAGTGCCAGAAATGGCCTTGCCGGCTAGACTGCACGAATGCGCACTTGTGCGTATGTGTCTGTGTGGGTGGGTGGTCCCCGCCTCACTACACTTTCTAGACGTCCCCCAGCTGTGATCTGTACTCAGCAGAAGGCCTCCGGCTCATGCTGCGGGAGCCATAAACATATAGGTTGCACACAGCTATATTTCACTTCATTGTGGTAATCATCCTGTCTGCACATCCGCCGATACAGTCAAACAATTACCCAATTCAAACTTCTGCTGCTAATGTTCCCCAGCTCAAGGGCGTCTTTAATAGCAAAATAATACTTGTTTTTTCTTCCTTCCCTCTCTGTTTTTTCCTAATCTCTCCCCGATGAGACATAACATTAATTACAGCAGTTAACGGAAATTCTGTCTCCATTACTGCCTGCCACCTTTTCTATCTTGCCTTCCGCCTCCAAAAATTCCTCTCTTGAATGCAGGGGGGAGGTTTATGCAGATGTGCGATTGTATTTATTTACCTTTTCTCTGCTTACCTCCTTTGTGCTGAATTTTAAGCCACGCAGAATCAGTGTCTTCGCTGGGGCGTGTGTGCGTGAGTGTGAACGCGTGCATGTGGTTCCTGTGCGCCTGCTTCATAATCTAGCTGTCATTTTGAGCTAATTGTGTTGTTTCCTCTTGTGTGGAAGGAAATCTTATCTGTTTTGGATTAAAATTCAATGAAGGTCATAACGGCTGGAAAACTTACCAGACTGCTGCAATTAATGTTCATTTGGCTTTGATAAATTGGAACGTTCCCCTCAATAGGACTGGAGTGGATTTCAGAAGCAATAATTCTTCCATTAACTCAATGATTCCGCCTGTGATGGAGGACCTTGTCCTGCTTTTGTTTGTCATCTGTCACTTGGAGGGGCCGGGCATATGTCGGCGATGATTTATCGTGATTGCAGCGCCTCGTTGTATCAAAGCATTTAAAATCACCAATTATTTTTGCCCCCTCTAAGTTGCTTGGTTAAACAAAAGGTGAGGTTGGAATTAAGGTAGAAGAAAAAAAAAAATCTGTGTCCCTGTTTCCATTCCTGGGTTTCCACAGTTGTGGGGTTATTACAAGTTCCTTTCTTGTTTTTTTGTCTTTGTTTTTTTAAATATTTTTAGTGTTTATTTTATTTTGAGAGAGAGAGAGAGAGAGACAGAGAGAGACAGAGCAGGAGTGGGGGAAGGGTGTCGAGAGAGGGAGACACAGATTCCGAAGCAGGCTCCAGGCTCTGAGCTGTCAGCCCAGAGCCCAACACGGGGCCGGAACCCACGAACTGTGAGATCATGACATGAGCCAAAGTTGGACGCTTAACCACCCAGGCGCCCCTACAAGTTCCTTTCAAGGACCGGGTGAAAGTGAATATGTCATAGGAATAATACAGAGCACTGATTATTTTATGTGTATTGTTTTACTTTCTAAATCAGTTGTTTAAGGGTGTTTTGTCCATGTCACCTGGGAAGAGACTGAAGTCCATAGATGATAAGCATTTTCTGCAACATAAACAGCATAAGAATGGAAGCCCGGTATCTGGATTCTAAAGCTCTTGCATTACCCTCATACATTAGGATTTTTACAAATTGCTTCTTATTAAGCCGTGCTATTTACTGCCCATATTTCACTAGGTGTGGAGCAAGATCTCCGTCCTACTTAAGAATTACCTGGGATGTCGGGGCACCTGAGTGGCTCAGTTGGGGCACCTGGATGGCGTCAGTGTCAGCAAAATAAATAAATAACTAAACATAAATATATATATATATATAGAATTACTTGCAGTGTTTGTTTAAAACACAGTTTCCTGGACTCTGCCCCAGGTATGCTGGATCTGAAGTCCTGGTGGGGGTTCCAGGCAATCTGCATTACGGAAAACTCTGCAGCTGGTGTCTGTGGATAGCGAAGGTGGAGGAGAATCCCTATCCTGAAGCTCCCTGAGACCAGCAGGGAGAAAGTCACAGCCTTGACCCGCTCGTGTAAAACATGATTTAATTCTTCTGAAACCCTGCTGGGCGGGCATCACTGTCTCCATTTTGTAGATTTAAATATTGAGGTCTATCAGGTTAAGTGGTCTTGCCCAAGGTCACACAGCTAGGGAGAGACCCGATTGGGATCTAGACCCTGTGTTTGCCTTGCTGACTAGAACGCTCCTGCTCTCACTGAGCACCCCCATCTCATCTGCTTCTGTCTTTGTCTGGCTCTGTCTGTAGCCTCCCTTGTCTAAAATCCTGCAGGGGCATCAGCGAGAGTGGCTCTAGGCTTTCCCCATGGACACCCTCTTCGGTTCCTGTTTTATTACTGTCCTTATGTGTCCTGATGTTCCCCTAATGAAGCATCGAGAGGCCTGCCCTGTCTTGGCCTTCCTTAATAGGGAGTGAAATATGTTGGTGTCTGTGCCAGGGGCTTTGTTTAGATGGTTCACAGAGCTACCCAAGCCCTCCCGTGGGGGGATGTGGATTAGCCCCTCCCTCCCATCGTTGCAGATGATCTCAGGTAAAGGAAGCTTACCCACAGGGCGGGTCTGCACCGTTACAATCATTACAGCAGCATGGCTGAAGGGACAGGAGAACAGCTGGACCTGTTTCTGCCAGCCTTTGGCTAACTGTGTGATCTTGGGCTAGCTACTTGCCCTCTCTGAGCCTTGAGGTAAAACAGGTGTAACAATGGTACCTCCTCTACAAAATCATTGCCACGAATGGAAGCGTCCGTGCTGTGTGCAAGCTTGGTATCTGATAAATAGAAATTTCTTAATAGATTATAGCTATTCTTGGGGCGCCTGGGTGGCTTGGTCAGTTAAGCGTCCAACTTCGGCTCAGGTCATGATCTCACGGTTCGTGAGTTCGAGCCCCGCGTCGGGCTCTGGGCTGATGGCTCAGAGCCTGGAGCCTGTTTCGGATTCTGTGTCTCCCTCTCTCTCTGCCCCTCCCCTGTTCGTGCTCTGTCTCTCTCTGTCTCAAAAATAAATAAACATTAAAAAAATAAAAAAAAAAGATTATAGCTATTCTTAATTTTTTTAAGTGTTTATTTTTAAGAGACAGAGAGAGAGGCACAGTGCGAGGAGGGTAGGGGTGGAGAGAGAGGGAGACACAGAATCTGAAGCAGGCTCCAGGCTCCGAGCTGTCAGCACAGAGCCCGACATGGGGCTTGAACTCACAAACCTGTGAAATCATGACCTGAGCCGAAGTCTGACGCTCAGCCAGGGGAGCCACCCAGGCGCCCCTGTAGCTATTCTCAAAGCTCAAGCACTGTTGACCCACTAACATTAACAGAACGTGTTCCCATTTAACATTTCATTAAAACCTCCTGACTGTATGTTAAGTAGGTGTCCTTTTTAATGTCCTTTTATAGCTGAGCCTCAGAGAAGGGCCTTGCTTAGAGTCACATAGCTGGTGAGTGCCAGAAAAAGGACTTCCTGAATCTCTGACAGAAATGCATATGTGGGGCCGGTGGTGGACATTCGCCTGAAGTTTGTAGACCTGCCGTTTGAGGTTCAGGGTGAAATTTGGGCTGGACCCTCTGGCCACCCTCCTTTTGAGATTCAGAATGGCAGGGGTTATCTACTGAATTGTGTCCTAAACCCCCATATGGCCATATTTGAAGACGGGGCCTCGGAGAAGGTAATTAAGATTAAGTAAGGTCCTATGAGTGGGGCGCTAACCCAATAGGACTGGTATCCTTAAAGATGAGGAAGAGACATTGGTGATGCATGTACCTAATAGAAAGTCCATGTGAGGACACAGTGACAAGGTGACTGCTACAAGTTGGGAACGAGCCCGTGTGGATACCCTTGATCTAGAGGACTTCCAGCTGCTAGAATGGAGAGAAACCAAGTTTCTGTTGTTGAAGCCACTCAGTCTGTGGAATTTCTTTATGGCAGCCTGAGCTAACAGAGCAGAGTATCATGGTTATTGCCACCCCAGCCCCCAGTGGCTGAAGGAATGTGGGAAGCTGGACTCGTCTTTTCCTTCTCCTCTGCAGTTGCTCCTGGAACGAAGGCCAAAAGCAGAAAGAGTGAGGGGAGGTGATCCCAAAGCAGAGAGGGGACAGGATGGAAAGGGAAGAAAGGAGATGAGAGGCGTTTTTAGAAGCACATGATAGCAGCTCAGTAAACTCTTAGGTGAATGGACTGGGAGATAGACAGTTGGATGATCTTGTCATGTGTTACTGTAATGAACTTTTCACAGCATCCAGTACTGGGTGTAGATTCACAGATTGCAGGGAGACAGCTGATGATAACAGCTTCCACTTAGTTATTGCAAGAAGAAAAAAAATTGAGTGCCTTTTATATGACAGTATGGTCTTTGTCATTAATCTTTACAGAATTCATTAAAGTTTACAGAATTCTGCCTGCTAATGATTATTTACAGATAAGATGTGCATGTACCCATTTGTTGGATGAGAAAACTGATATTGCCCAAGGTCACACAGGACCTGGACTCTGAGTTTGGAGCCCATGCTCTCGGCATGAGTACACTGATTAGCACCAGTGGGACTGGAAGAACAGCTAACTTAGAGGAGAGGCCCACACCTTGCTAGGTTTCTATTTCTTCACCTCCTGCCTATATGACCTGGGACAAGTTGTCTAACCCGTCCTAGCCTACAGTGAGGTAATGGGGAAGTGCTTGGTGCCTTGCCCATGGGGAGTGCTCCGTGAATGGGAGCTGTAGGGTACAAAACCTCTCTTTGTATCTCCAATATCCTATTTCCTGGGCTTTAAACTGAGGACAGTAGCTCACATCTTCAAAGACTGTGTTGAATGAAATAAGCTAGAGGAGAGCATCCCCGGGGCTTCACCTGTCACGTAATAGATGCTTGGTTCGTGAGGACAATTGTGATCATTATTTCCGGTGGCCTCCAAAACACCGTGTAGATTAGAGACTCGTCAGTTTGGGAATCTCTTGGATAAGTCGAGGACCAAGCTGGTGGTTTTCTGGTCTGTTCCACCCCAGGCTGCTTTTGGGAGGCCCCTGAGTGGAAAGAAGCCAGCAGCCATGGGAAGTGACAGCTGGGGTCTCCGAGCACCCCCCCCCCCACCCTGCCCCGGGGACCACATCCTGCTCCCCAGGAGGTGAAGACATGGCTGGCCCGACCAAGTGGTGCCAAGTGAAAAATGAGCTTGGGAAAGGGTAACAACGTCTGTGTCATCATTTTCTGCATGAGGGGGTCAACCGGCTTCATAAACTGTGCTGCTGCCAGAGCAGTCTTTGTTTAGGAATTAATTAGGAGCAGCAGAGAACTGCAGCCCGTGCAGATTTTGGTCTCTGGAAGTTATAAAAAGCAGATGGATTTTAAACAAATATGTTTTTCACCCTTTAACACTATGGGAAAGGGTACATATCAGAGCAGGGGCATGGGGAGACGGACATGAAAAAGGAACACCTGAGCCCTCTTGCCCACCCCACTTCTGCAAGTCCCTGAACTTGGCCCATCCTGTCGGCTGCTGCAGCCTGGGCATCGGTAACATTTTGGTATTAAAAATAGCACAGTCTTCTGGGTCTTCATGTGCCAGGAACGGTGCTTTATCTAATCTCTTGGTAACTGCCTTTAAATGTGAGAAAACCAAGACTCAGAGGGGCAGGCTCTTTTGTTAGATGTGATGGAGCTCAAGCTTGAACCCTGGGTTATAAGAGTTCAAGGTCTGTGCCTCTGGCTTCTGTGGTATAGCAGAATCTTCTCATGTTCCCAATAAAATACTCCGAGGAACCATTCAAAAGTATCTATTAAAAAGCTGATGGGGAATTTCAGAGGGTGGCTCTTGCAAAACCTAGGGATACTCATGTGAGGGCCAGTGAGGATCATTTATGCTTCCATGAATCAACTCTGTTGATATAGAAGTTACTTACCCCCAATGAATGCATTGCACCTTATGAATGATAATAATAATAGCAATAATAATGCTAGCTAATATTTGTATAGAAGTTGACAATTTTAAGGCAATGATGACATATCCACTAATGCCTTTTATATTCAAAACCATTCTTAGTTATTTAGACACTCATATTGCAGCTGTTTATTATTATTTTGACTATTATTATTGTTATTATCATTATTCTTATTAGTCCTGTGGTGAAGCTTTGAAAGGTTTATCATGTCTAAGATCACACAGTGACTCAGTGGTAAAGCCAGACCTCCTTTCACCAACTTTCTCAGTATCCCCTGGGGGATATTTAAAAGGTTAGGGGTGCCCAGGGGTGGGAAATAGAAAAGACCTCATGTCAGAGAAGCAAAGAAGATCATGGCATGTTAGAGGTAGAAGGAAATTTGGAGATCCTTGCTTTAAGACCCTCATTTTCAAAATGAAGAAAACCAGTGCCTGTTGAAAGGAACTCACTTCTTCAGGTTCACATAGCAAGTTAGTGTGACATTGAGGCTAAAAAAAATGAACAAGTTTGGGGCGCCTGGGTGTCTCCATCAGTTGAGCGACCAACTTTGGCTCAGGTCATGATCTCGCGGTTTGTGAGTTCGAGCCCCGCGTCGGGCTCTGTGCTGACAGCTCGGAGCCTGGAGCCTGCTTCGGATTCTGTGTCTCCTTCTCTCTCTGCCCCTCCCCCACTCATGCTCTGTTTCTCTCTGTCTCAGAAATAAATAAACATTAAAAAAATAGTCTTCTGGGTCTTCATGTGCCAGGAACATTAAAAAAATGAATAATTAAAAAAAACGAACAAGTTTGCATTTAAATCCTGGGATTTACATTACCTCTCTTTGTGACCATGGACAAGTGAATTAATTCATTGCAGCCTTGGTTTTCTGTTTTGTAAAATAGGGGAAACGCTATGGAGTGGGGTAAGGGTTCAGTGAGATGATGTATATGAAACTGGTAACACATGTCATAGAACATGTGCCCACTAAGTGAAAGCCACTGGGACAAGAGATACGAAGAAAAACACACAGGCTTGGGGCCAGACAGGCCTGAGTTCAGCTCCAAGCTCCCAGTCGTCAACTATGTGACCTTGAGAAAATCACTCAAATCCTCCTAACCTCAGTTTCCTTCTATGAAAATTGGAATGGTTTATACCGACACCATTTTGTTTGCTCTGTTTACTGAAAATAACCTATGGTAGAGATCAACCCAGAGCCTTTCCCACAGTGAACCTCACCTCTCATGGGTCCCAGTGTGTTCTCTTTTTCCCATTCCGTGATTTTCTTTCTCAGCTAGCTGTTCTCCAAGCAAACAAAGAAAGCCCACAGCTCCTTCCCTGAAGCACCACTGTTGACATTTTTCCTTTGGGCATTGGAGCTAAGAAGCAGTTCTGGATTCCAGCCATTTCTATAAAAACCTTCCCAACTTGGTGGAGTTTTGTGTCCCCTCCAAGCATGGAGCTGGAGGGAAAAGATGGCATTAAGTGTAATTAAATATGCACTCCTGCGTTTGGGGACTGCATTGGGGGGATTTGTCTTTAAAGTGTCATTCTTGTAGCAAAGACACCTGTTATGCTAATGGTGCTGTGTTAGTCTCAACCGGGGGCCTGGATGTTTTCTTAGCTGAGCTACTGTGAATACATTACACCCCATGCCGCACTCCATGGTCTAGCATCTTTTGCTTTTTCTCAAATGTAAGCACCTTGGATTCTTAATTTGGTCTCCGTAATGAAGCACATGGCGGGGAGAAGTGCTTAAGTTAGTCCCTTCATTGGAGAAAATACCTGATGGGGAAAGACTAGAAGGGAAACAAACATTTATAGAGCAATTGCCATGCATCAGGCGTCGTGCTGAATGCGCGACGAGGCTCTGCTATTTAATCTCACCACAGCAATGTAAGGTAGGCATTTGTATTGTTATTTTACAGATGAAGGAACGGAAGCTCAGAGAGGCTACAATTTATTCAACTAATATTTCTTGAACACCCACCCACTGTGTCAAGTACTGTGTTAGACTCCTGGACTCTAGCATTTATCAACCAGAGACTGATTTGAGATTGTGGCCCCAGGAGCATTAAGCAGTTTGTCTAAGTTTACACTATAGGAACTGGCAGAGCTGAGATTCAAACCTAGATCTGTCAGAGTCTTGTTTTGAACTCCTTGAAACAAGGAGGCTTAGAGCTTATTCGTTCATGTCTTCAAAGTTCATGGGGCATCGTGTATACACAAAGCACTGGGGGAAGCACTTCTGGAGGTTCCAAGATGCAGGTTTCTGTGTCTTTGGGTAGGATTATTGGATGAAATATTCAAGGAAGTAGTGCTGTGTAGGAGGCACAGACCAAAGACAGTGGGAACACAGAGGAAGAAGAGGTCCCTTCCAGCTGGAGGGATCAAGGGAAGCTTCCTAGAGGAAGGGAAAATTGATCCAGGTCTTAAAATGTGGCATGGATGAGGACATCAGTCAGTAATTTACAACTTTGCATCTTACTCACGATCTATTGGCAGTAGATGATGTTATCAAGAGTCTAGGGTCAGGGATGTGTTTCACGCTCACTTTCCAAGAGGTTAGTAGATTTCTAGCGTCCTATTCAGGACCAATTTACCTGGTACTGACTACTCTGTCCCACCACAAAGGCTGGGGACTGATCAACACAGGTAAACAGACATGGCTCCCACCCACGGAAAACTCCCGAGTAGAGAAGGAAGGGAGTATCTAAGTCATTCTTAGTTAATTCAGGGAAGACTTAGCGGAGGAGGATAAATGTAAGTTTAGAAAGGAATCTTGTAAATGATCTATTCCAGTACTTTTCAACATTTTACACCAGAAACCTTTCATCAAATGAAATGTTATATGGACGCCTAATACATCCACGTGGATCGGCTGTGGCTGGAAGCTTGGAGGAGTTGATGAGGGGGATAGGATCTGCTTGTTTTAATTCACCCCACATACCACCGAAGCTATGCCCTAGTGATCGTGGCTTGAAAACAACCACTTAACTCCCTTTACACCCCCATCATGTAAAGGATGAAGGGACTGTGCCCTGAGAGGGGAATTGACTCAAGGCCAGAGTCCATGAGCAAGCTAATGCCGGGAACCAGCTCTCTGGGTGTCCTGTCCCAAGGCTTTCTACACCACCACTGAGAGAAGAGACTGTTTTTTGTTTTTGTGTTTTTTAACTTTCATTTTGAAATAACTTTAGGTTTCCAAAAGAATCGTAAAGTAAGTACAGAGAATTCCCCTGTATCCTCTAACTTCCCCAACTATCAACCTTTTTTCTGAACCATGGTACACTTTCCAAAACTGAGCAGTTAACGATGCCACACCGTTAACTAAACACTTTATTCCTTTTGCCTGAATTTTTTCACTGATGCCCTTTTTTTTTTGTTCCAGAATCCAGTCCCGGGTACCGTATTGCATTTAGTTGACCTGTCTGCTTAGTCTTCTACTCCTCAGGCTTTGCTTGCATACTACCTTGATATTTTGGAGAGCAGTGATGAGGTATTTTGCAGGGTGTCTCTGGACCTGGGTGTATCTGATGCTTTCTCATAATTGGACTGACATTATAGATGCGAGGGAAGAACAACGACAAATGAGAAGTGGCCTTCTCGCTTCATTATATCAGGAGGAATGTGCTATCATTAGGACTTAAGACATGCTAAGATGGTGTCTGCCAAGTTTCTCCACTCTGAAGTTCCTGGTTTTCTCTGTCCATACCCTAGTAGAAGCAAGTTACTAACACCAACGTGCACAGGGGGCAGGGGATTAAGATCTGCCTCCTGGAGGGAAGTGTGCCAGAGAAAGTGTGGGTGTTTAATAAAACCACCACCGCGATTCATAAATATTTGGGAGAGGTACTTTCAGATGCTGCAGACATCCCGTGTCTTCATAAGGTTTTCCCCACTCATTTTAGCATTCATCAGTAGATCTCGCCGGCAGTGATTTATTACTGCAGTGGAGAAAAGGGATCTTAAAGCAAAACAAAAGCAAAAAATAGAAAGGAAAAAAAGGAGTCAGGAAAGGAAGAAGAGAATGGGTGTGCCCTTACTAAAGGCAACACCCTTTCTAGGTGGTGGACTTGGGTCAGGGTAGGTATCAGGGAGAAAAGGGTTGGCAGTACTCTCCTCACCAGCTTTGCTGACCTCATTCAAACACAGGGGCATTTTAATTGACATCACCATGGCACTGTCAGTAACCATCATACTCTGAGGCCCGGGGAAGCTCTTGTTAACTCTTTCAGGAAAAGGTCAGTGTAGATCAGTGTAAGAACACTTAATGTGCCCCTTTTCCTCCCGGGTTTTATCTGAAAATATACCTAGTTGAGGCGCACCAGGGGCACTCAGTTGGTTAAGCGTCCTACTCTTGGTTTTGCCATGATCTCACAGCTCACGGGTTCGAGCCCTATGTTGGGCTCTGCGCTGACAGCATGGGGCCTGCTTGGAATTCTCTGTTCTCCCGTCTGCCTGCCCCTCCCCAACTCATGCTCTCTCATTCTCTCTCAAAATAAATAAATAAACCTAAAAAAATTATTTAAAAAGTATACCTAGTTGAGGGAGTAGGTTAAGATAGGTCTCTTAACCTGATAGTTTCCATGCTTCTGTATGTGTGTTTTATGTTATACGTACTGTATGTTGTATGTGTGCTTCCTTTTTGCTTTCAACATATGCCTACTACTGGGTCCCATAGCATTTGGGGAGAAAGGGAGTTACCAACCTTTTGCCTGTATCTTAGCTTTGGGCAGTCCCCTAGAACAGCTTGCATTCTTGGCAAGGTTCCATAAGATCTCAATGACAAAATATGGCTGGCTTGAAGCTCAAGGATGAGGAAGTGCAGGAATGTGTATAAACCGCCCATGCCTGGCATACCTTGGGGGTATCTGGTATGGGTCACTGGGAGTTAAGCTTGTTAGATTAGCCCATTTAGCCCTTGGAGCAAATCTCATGGAAGAGATGGCCGTTGAGATGATTCTTAAAGATTGAGGTTGACAGGAAGTATTCCAGACAGAAATTAGCATGCAAGAACCTCAAGATATTAGGAAATTTCCTACCCATTAAACTAGTTGGGGGATCGGGGCGCGTGGGTGGCTCAGTCGGTTAAGCGGCCGACTTCGGCTCAGGTCATGATCTCGTGGTCCGTGAGTTCGAGCCCCGTTTCGGGCTCTGTGCTGACAGCTCAGAGCCCGGAGCCTGTTTCAGATTCTGTGTCTCCCTCTCTCTGACCCTCCCCCGTTCATGCTCTGTCTCTCTATGTCTCAAAAAAATAAATAAACGTTAAAAAAGAATAAACTAGTTGGGGGAATTCTCATGCATGTTGTCTAGAATTATTTCTGATTCTGAAGAACTGTTGTATATGGATGTGGCTACTTAGCATCAATAGAGTAAGCAAGCACTTGAATATTTTCTCTGTATCTTTAACATCTTAGAATGCCAGCACAGTTGGTATTAATAATTGTTTCTTAATTGGTCTGTGGGTTGGTTGGGCCACTGGTTGGTAGCTTGAGGATGATTCAGAGACTTTGTCTCATTATTATGTGAACTTTGTAGCAGACACTGTTGGGGTCCAGCTCACTTCCCCTTAGCACTAACATTTCCCATGAGTGCTGGCCCAACTTCCAGTTGTCAGCACATGTGACACTGACTAAAGTCTCTCTGGCAGCTTGGTGCCTTTCTGCCCACCCTCGAGGCAGGCTAGAGTGCCATGGAACCATCGGACCCCTGATTGTGGGGGGTTGCCCACCACCCTTGCCACCCTAGCAGGATAAACCTCCCTCCTGTTGCCCACTGTAACATCTGGCTGGCTTAATAAACCATCCCTTATTTGCTTCCTTCCCTTCCTGCCTCATTTCCCCATCTCCTACCAGTGTTTCCCTGCAGTCAGTTTCCAAATAACCACATATGCTTAAATCCTTGTTTTCTAAATTTCTTCTGGAGAAAGAAAACCTCAAACGAGCTTCTTTCATGTCTTGTTGGGCCAGGAAGTTTGGGCCCAGAAGAGGAAAAAAAAAATGACCTCAACTTCTAGTTGGTTCCAAAACAGATCTGCTGGTTCAAGCAGAGCAAAACACAGTCACTCTCTTGAGACTACATTCCTTGCTTATAAGGGGAGAGATTAGATCAGATGTTGCCGAAGTCTTCCTAGAGTTTTTGGTCTGAAGTTTCAATTTGCAAATACCTTGATTCCTCCCTTATGTGTATGATTTTCATGAATTTACTTAATGTGTCTTAAAGAAATCTGTATGCTTTCTGCCTACCAGTTCCCATTTTTAAAACAAACTCTTAAGTCTGACACATCCAGGATTAGAAAAGTGTGGATGTCCTAATTTTTGGGAGCACTGGTCTTTGACTTTAGATGTAAAACAAGAATATAGGGAGCCTAGTCGTACTGCCTTACCCCGTAGTCCCCTCCACCGCAAGTCTTTCTTTGTGTCTCTCCCTGTACTAACATTTCCATTTGCATGCACGGAAGAGGACAATCCTGAGTTTGAAAGCTCTGACCTATTTTTTTTCTGACTGGATATAATAATAGGTATCGTTTTCTGAGAGCATAGTACATGCCAGGCACTATGCCAAACGTTTTCCACATATTATCTTGTTTGCTTCCACAACAGTCCTATGTGGAAGGTACTGTTATTATTTTATCATGAGGGAGCTAGGATTGGAAGGGATAATGGAATTGTTGAAGGTCATGTGGCTATTAGTGGTGAAACCAGGATTTGAATCCAGGCTTGCCTGAATTGAAATCCTGTGTTTTACTCACTATCTGCTTCTCTACATGATGAACTTAAGGAGCTGTAACTGTAAAGAGTTCTGTGCACTTGAAAACATTATTTGTAACTAAACGAGGTGGAAATGGAGGGTGGGTGTGCAGAGAGGGGCAGAGAAATGACGCAGCAGCAGCTAGGAAAAACACGGTGGATTTTATTGGACAATAAGACAAGTGAAGTAACGGTGTTCAACAACAACAATAGACTTTTTTTTTTTTCCCAATTTAGATTTCGTCAGTCAAAGTGCCTCACCTAGAACAGGGATATTCTGATCTGGTTAGTCATTTCCTGGAATACTGTGCTTAGTTGTGGTACTATCCTTAAAAAAATCGTGATGAGAAATGAGTGTGTCCAGAGAAGATTAACCACAGGGTAGTGGAAGGATTCAAAACTATATTCCCACAATTCTGAAAACTGCTGGGAGGATGTAGCCTGCAGAAGAGAACCTTTTGGGGATCTTAGTAGGGATTATTATTTCAGATCCTAACTATCTCTTAAGGGGTGGTGGGAGTCAAATTTGTCCTGTGTGACCTCAGGACATAAGCAGTGGGGAGAAAGCCACACAGCAGCCAATTCTAACTCTATTTTAAAAAGACACAATAACAAAAGTACCCAAAATTGGAATAGGCTATTTCAAGAAGTGGTATTTTCTCCACTGTGCCTATGTTGGGATTTTTTCTTTTAATTTGCAAGTGATATAAATCCAACTCAAACTGGCTAAAGGACAAATAAGGTCTTTAATTCCTCAAGGAACTGAAGTATCTAAGGCTACCTTTAGTGAAGGAATGGTTAGATCAAAATGTCCACACAACATCATCAGGAATTCCTTTGCGCTGGTTTCCTCTGGGTTGGTTTCATTCTTGGGCAAACTCTCCCCATTGGATATGTTAGCATCACCAGTAAGGAAAGAATGCTTCTTATTTTTAACCAATGTGCCTGGGAAAACCATCACTTGCTCATGTGTTCATTTCATGTTAGTTTTCTATTGATGTTGTAACAAATTACTGCAAACTTAGTAGCTTAAAACTACACAGATATATTATCTTTTTAAAATGTTTTTATTTATTTTTGAGAGAGAGAGAGAGAGGGAGGGAGTGAGAGCGAGCAGAGGAGGGGCAGAAAGAGAGGGAGACAGAGAATCTGAAGCAGGCTCCGTGCTGACATAGAGAGCCCAATGCAGGGCTCAAACTTACCAACCACGAGATCATGACCTGAGCCAAAGTTGGACACTTAACCATCTGAACCACCCAAGCGCCCCTGTATTATCTTTTAGTTCTGTGGTTTATATATTTGAAATTTTTCTCATTGGGTTATCATCACAGTGTTGGTGGTAGGACTGTGTTCCTTCTGGGGGGACTGGGGAGAATCTGTGTCCTTGCCTTTCCATCTTGTAGAGGCTGCCCACATTCCTTTATTTGTGGTCTCATCTTCCATCTACAAAATCAACACAAGTGAGCTAAGTTCTCAGACCACATCATTCTTACTTCCTCTTCTGTCTCCTTCTTCCACTTATAAAGATACTTGTGATTATACTCGGCTCCTCTGTATAATCAAGGACTACTTACCCATCAAAAAGCTGATCAGAAGCTTTAATTTCATCTGCAACCTTAATTCTCCATTGCCGTGTAACCTAACATATTCATAGATGCCAGGGATGAAGACACGAGCATCTTTGGGGTATTATTCTGCGTACCACAAACCTCAAGTAAGTCACTGTGATGCGCCACTTGGTCAACCCTGGGTCAAGTGGCTACTACTGGACCTAGACTTGGGTAATCCAGAGTCAGACCACATATATTGAAAACTTTGAAGGGGGCATCATTTAGTCTTTCAAAGGAAAAGTAGGTCTTTACTACAAAAGCAGATGAAAAAGATGGTAAAGAGATTTACAAAAATCAACCACAGTGTGGGGTGGGGTATCCAATATTAGGTAGGGGATGAAATTATGGATTTTAGAGATAGATATTTGGTGGGCACTTGGGGGACTCAGTCAGTTGTGTGTCTTGATTCTTGATTTTGGTTCAGGTCCTGATCCCTGGGGTCATGGCATTGAGCCCTGTGTCAAGCTCTGTGCTGAGCATGGAGCCTCCTTGAGATTCTCTCCCTCTGCCCCTCTCCCCTGCTGGCACACGAATGCGTGTGCTCTCTCTTTGTCTCTGTCTCTGTCTCTGTCTCTGTCCCTGTCTCTGTCTCTGTCTCTGTCTCTCTCAAGTAAAATACAATAATAAAAATGAAAAAAAATATTTTATTTTGTATTCTGATGTTTGGAGATCCTATCCTATGGCAGTACTTAGAGAAAGCAAATAGCTGATCCTGTCTAATGATGAAATTCTATTCTCTGTTTCTAGATGAGGCTCTGGGAATCCCTAGGCCCAGATTTACCATCTTGTTTGTGAGGTTCCCTCATTCCTAGATGATGAAACCAACTAGTGAGAGTCATGGGAGACACTTTAGGAGAAGTAATGTGGTATTTTTCTCCCAGATTTTAGAGTCCTAAGGGTTGAAGCAAAAGGCTAGAATAATGCTGATCAAAAAAAAGTGTTGATATAATATTGTTGCTAAGAAATAAAGAAAGAATACTGTCTCCCTCACCTGAGAAGGATATTTGAAAGGGCATATCCTAAAAGATTTCATGGAAGTCTTCAGCAAAATAATTCCATTGGGAAAAAGTTCTCTAGAGGAAGAAAAAGAAGGAGAGGGAAAGGGAGAGGGAGAGGGAGAAGAAGAAGAAGAACAACAACAACAACAATAACAACGACAACAACAACAAAAATCTTTCTTTCCAAACTTTGTTTTAACAAAAGCAAAAAGTATGGGGTTGCCCATAACTGAACATTTCCTCCTTCTTGCCTGCTGCTAGCTGAAATTGGATGGGAACCATGAAATCCTAACCAATTTCAACCCACCACAGGTGCTTTGAGTGATACATTTCCAGTCAAATGCACACTTTAGGGCTTACAGATGGTGGAAGAGATAGAGAGCAGAGGTAAGAATAAGGTGAGAGTCATGGGAGACATTTTAAAAGAAGTAATGTGGTATTACTTTTTATTTCTGAATTTCAAGTCCACAGTGTTTAAGCAGGAAACTTGGTTGGTCACTTACTGGGAAAATCTTTGCCGATATAGACAACTCCTGAACAATTTAGGCATAACTCCTGAACAATTTAGGCATAACCAGTGGCATCTGGTCCTGCATATACACCTACATGCTTTGAGGCTTTGTAAGGTCTTTTATTTATTTATTTTAATTTTTTTTTTTTAACGTTTATTTATTTTTGGGACAGAGAGAGACAGAGCATGAACGGGGGAGGGGCAGAGAGAGAGGGAGACACAGAATCGGAAGCAGGCTCCAGGCTCTGAGCCATCAGCCCAGAGCCCGAAGCGGGGCTCGAACTCATGAACCGCGAGATCGTGACCTGAGCCGAAGTCGGACGCTCAACCGACTGAGCCACCCAGGTGCCCCTGTAAGGTCTTTTAAATCCAAATCAGATTGAAAGAATCAGCTGCCTCAACTTGCTAAAGCTTAGGGAGTAAGTACGGTGCTGTCCCAGGTACTGAAAAAGCATATTCCTCAACTAATATTGCCGGCCTCATTTCAGCTGAAGAACGTGGCCTCAACTTGTCTTGCTTCCTATTTGTCATCAAAGGCCCACCTCTAATTACGCCTTCATAACTAAGTGAAAAAGCCTAAGGTTCCTTCTTTTCCCTCTCAAGTGTGACTTTCTTATCCCTAGAACATAAGCTTTATGAAAGTAGAGGCTATTCATTCTTCTGTCTGCATTGTCTAGAATAACATCTTGTTCATACTAAACACTTGGTACATTTAGGCCAAAGAGATTCACTAACCACATTATCTTTGATTTTTCACTCACTCACTGGAATAACATACACACACACACACACACACACACACACACACTTGCACTTATACACATATATACAAACACACACAGTCAAAACGAGTTATAGAGTATTTCAGTAGCACATTTTGTAATGTATGGAATGCTTCCAAAATCAGTCTTTCCAGTTGATTTAAGCTATATGCTGTTTGTCTTTTTGTCTGTGTCTAGCCCCATGTGTGGAAGGCAGATGGTGGGTGCCCATTATTTTTCATTGAACTAAACTAGATGAATTTTACAGATTACAAATCTAAAGTTCAGAGAGAAATGGATGGTCCAAGGACATACAGTTAATTAATGGTGGAGAACCCTGATATCCCCCGCCCTCCACAGAGTGTCACTCTCCAGACCTTTCAGTTCCCTCACTTTGGTGACTACGTTTAAAGACCACATGAAGAGATTGTGACTCCTGACCTTTTATTCTTCTCAGTAACATTGACAATTTTCTGATACCAGGTAGGATCTGAATCCCTCATACATAGTTTCTGACAAGTTTGGGTGAATTTACTTATGTGCTAAACCATATGTTACCAGGAAGTGAGGTCTGGATCTGAAACCACATTGCTTCGGATCGTCCCTCAGTCTTGGCACTTGTTTACTGGGAGGTAAGAGTGGAATGACGGCATAAGCTTCTAATGATGGATCCTTAGAAGAAGAGCAGGAGTTCTCTGACCCTGTGTTCACATGGCAACTTGCTCAAAGGAGTCCAGAGCCCAGCACATGTAACAGTTGGCAGGGGTAGAATCACTGCCATCACACTGCTCTGCACCCAAGTGTCCTGTTGAAGGGGCAGATGGCTTCAGGGATAAGGTTAGGCTGTGCCTAACAAGGCCACAGGGGTTTCAAAATCATACCTTGGGGTTAAAGAAAGATGATAGGGGCTAGGAAGAGGAAAAAGGAAGGAAGAAAGAAGAGGATATTAGATGAAACAGGACGCTTTTGTTGAGCATCCACTCTGTATCTCATCCCATGACAGTCACTTTTACATTCACTGTTTTCAATCATTTGCATCGGACATATATACTAAAAGCAGGGATGAATAAATGGTTTCTTTCAATGTCTCCAACCCTCTAAGATGCAGTATATACATTTTACATATAAAGAAACTGAGCTGCAGAGAAGTGAAGCCCAGGGCAGCTAAGAGAAGTGTTTTGGAGGGTGAGAGCTACATTGATAGTTTCATCCAGGGAGGGCTCTCAAAGGCACTGGGAAGGTAAAGGGCTGAAAAGAAAAGTGTCCCTCACGAACAGTCTCACTAATGTATGTGTGGGAGGTAGGTTTATTATTTTCATCATTTTACATCTGAGAAAACAGAGGATTGGAAACTTGAAATGTCTTGCCCAGAGTTGATTGACTCTATTTATATTGAGTGTCCACTCTGGGCAAAAAGTGAAATAGACAATCCTTGCCTCTCAAGGATCTGCTTGTTTGTTTGCCTTTTTCTCTGGCCAGTGTCCTCTGGATTAAAGGATGGTAGATGGGAGGGAGGTGGCGAACAGAGGGGAACAAATAAAGGTGTTGCAGGCAGAGGGCACAGCACATGCAGTTACACAGAGGCTTCAAAATCCAAGGGCACGGCACTTTTTTCGGCAGTGGAAGTGGTGTGTTGTGGCTGAGGCACAGGTTGCTTGGGGAAGCACGGTGGGTGATAAGGGTAGAGCAGTCTGATGGTAAAGACTTGGATTTTATTCTGCTGGCTGTGAAGAAGCAGCATGTATTTATAAGCAAGCAAAGAATGGGCTTTAGAAACAAGAGTGCAAAGTGGTAAAGTGGGGATGCCAGCTCCGGGCTTTGCATGGTCCTCTGTGAATTCTTGCCACCGTAGTCTAGCCACCTCCCCTGCTGCAAGCTGCAGCACAGACAATGACCAGGCAGGTGCTAGCAAATGAGCAGGAAAAGGGAACAAATGAGTAACCCAATTTGAGTCTGAGTTGTGGTTGAGAGGCTGAGCTGCATGGTAACAATTTGCAACATTAAATTGAAATTGGGTCTGATTGGCTACAAAGCACTTGGCCTACATTAATGCCTGAGGAGACTCTCTGGGTCTGATTAAGCTGCAGATTTTCCTGGGCCCTCTCCTGGTGATCCATCATTATTCATGTCAGCACCAGGCCTGTCAGCCTCCCTCCACCACCAAAATTAATGAATTGAACTCCATGACCCACACATTTGATGGGATGAGTCTCTCTAAGTCAGCGCAAGGCCATGGGGATGGGCCATAATTGTTCCTTCCTTCTTCCCTCAAAGGTGCAGCTAAGTCACTCCCCACTGTCCCCTTTGCCTTGTTCAGCTGCTGAGCTGGCATCATGAGCAATGACAAGGGAATCGTGGAATAAGGCACCAGGAATACCCAGAACCTGAGGAATGCAGTAGTGTGTGGAGATGTATAGTTCAGCTGTATCCCCACTGCATACCTGGGGAAAGTGAGGCTGGCTGGCTGGCCCTGTGTCCTACAATGAGGAAAGAAAGAACAGGGACTAAAATGCAGCTCTCTGATTGCTCATACTTTTTTATACTTTATTCCTCCCTGGATTGCTGTTTTGCTCCTCGTTTCCTCTATTTTCTCAGAATGGAGAGAGGAGTATTACACTCCCCCGTTTGGCAGTGGAACCAACATTCAGCATCTCTATTTCTCCTCTGTGCCCTCTGACTCTGACATCAAAGACAAAATTTCCTGTGATAGCTGCTGGCATAGGGAGAAAAATGAGAAAAAGACATCAAATTGAGTTTTGGGCCCAGAAAGCAGCTTAGAGGTCACCTTCAGTTCCGTTTACGGCATCCTTGTCAAGTAACCTTCAGGCTTCTGCTTGTATGGCTATAGTTCCAGGGAGCTCACTACTTCCTAAGGCAGTCTTTCTATTTTGGGACATTTTTGCCTATTTAGAAAGGCCTCTTTATTTTGACCTAAATTTTGTGTTCCTATAGTTTCTGCTCTTTGGTCATAGTTTTGCCATTTCTAGCAGTGAAGCATGAATCTTTTTTTTTTTTTTTTTCCTCCATGTGGGATTCCTTGGGATCCTTTGAACTACTTTTCATGCTTTTATGCCCTGAAAATCACTGCTGCATTGACCCATTACTATGATATTAAACCTATTTAATGACTCAGGACCAGCACCTTCTGCAGCACAATGAAATGAAATGGAATAGACAGAAGGGGGAATCTCAGAATGGATTGCAGAAAGTAAGGGCACGCCTTGTTTCTGAAGTGTTGATGTTTGTATGTGTGTGAGAGTATATGGACTGAGTCCCATTGAAAAATGTTTTCTTCCATGTCTTGGCTGTTGTGAATAATGCTTCAGTGAGCATGATAAGGGCATGGCTATCTCGTTGAGGTAGTGGTTCCATTTCGTTTGGATGTAAACCTGGAAGTAGGATCACTGGTCCATATAAGTACTTTTATTTGTAATTTTTTGAGAAACTTCTGTACTATTTTTCATAATGGCTATACCAATTCATATTCTCACCAATAGTATGCAAGGAAGGCGTCTTAAATTTCTACAATATTATTTGTCAGTTATATCTCAATGAAGCTGGAAAAAAAAGGAAAAAAAAATTTTTTACCATGAGTGGTACTGAAACAACATTCCAAGGACTATTACTGCAAATCTTCCCTTTTTTTCAAGCTAAAACTCTTGGAACTCAGTTCCATTCAGGTTTGTAACTGACCTTCAACAATTACTTAATCTCCCTGACCCTCAATACCCCCATCTCTTAACTGCAGAGAAAGTGGTATGTGTTCTCTCTTTGTCCCAACATCAAGTATGACATTGAATGTGAAACTAACTTAGAAAGGGAGAGGGTCTGAATTACAGTAGCAGTGGTAGAATGGTTGTAGTCATGGGAGAAAGAGTATTACTAATTTGTCTTCTTTACTCTTTTTTCTCCCCTTCCTCCTTCCTCTTTTATACATCTCCCTTTTTATGCTACTTTACCATAGTCTAGATGTCCCATTATTTTTATTTTTTAAATGTTTTTTAATGTTTATTCATTTTTGAGAGACCGAGCACGAGCAGAAGAGGGGCAGAGAGAGTGGGCGATAACAGAATCGAAGCGGGCCCAGGTCCAAGCTGTCAGCACAGAGCCCGACACGGGGCTCGAACCCGCAAACCATGACCGAAGTCGGGCGCTTAATCAACTGAGCCACCCAGGCACCCCTAGATGTCCCATTATTGTATCACAATCTAGAGACATCACGATAAGGTAAGATGAACTTGGGCTTTGTGTACACACCAACCTAAGTTGAAATCCAACCCCTTTCACTCATTAGTTGGATGACCTTGACAGGTCTTTTAACCTCTCTGAGCCTCAGCTACTTTACCTTTCACGTGGGAATTCTAATACATAGCCAGTCGTAAGGTTTCCTGATTAAATGAATTATCCAACATGCATGCATGACAGGTAGTAGCACTCAATAAATAATAGCCCCCTTTATCCTCTCCCACCCACTCCCAGCTCCTCATCTTCAGAAAGGCTCATATTTACATAGGTCAAACTCAGTCTCTTCACTCAGGATGGCGCTAAGTTCAGACTCCCCAGTGGGGAAGGGAGATGTGTCTGAATCGCTTTTTGGTGATGGAGTTTCTCTCTAATGCCCTTCTGGAAACAGTGGCATGTCAGGCTTGTGCCTCAGGCTGAGCAGTGGTCATCTCAGGTTCCAGGAGCTACTTCTGTAGCAGCCCCTGCACAAAGGAAGGGAAATGGGTTCCCTGGAAGGCATGGGAAGAGGAGACACAGGGCTGTAACAGGAGTTCTGGGTAAGACTGAGTCTCGATCCGTGTGTCTTCATCTCCCCCATCATCCAGCAGAGAAAATGATCTCTGCCTGCCTACCTCACAGGCCAGGTATGGCCATCCATGAAATTGAGAAAGTTTTGTTAGTGATTCCAGTGGGAGGATTTTATTTATGTGGCCATAATTTTAATTCAGGCTATACACACACACACACACACACACACACACATCAGACCGTGTGTGTGTGTGTGTGTGTCTGTATATATATACGTATATGCGTGTGTGTGTGTATATGTATACACACACACACACACACACATATATATATATATTTTTTTTTTTTTTTTTTTCTTGGAGAGATGGCCATCTCTGGACATATGCTTCCAAAGAAGTAATTGTTTCCTGCCATGAGCTGTGCCTTTCCCACATCCGGCTGAAGCTTAATCTCAGCCAGCAGCCTGTCAACCCTGCCCTTCAGTGTGGACTCGCCTTGGAGGGCCCCAGCCAGACACAGCTGCAGAGGGAGGTGAGCTGCCTTCCTCCTCTCCTCTCCCTGCTCTGTGTACCTTCCAAGCCCCGCTGAAATTCTCTCTCTCACACATTCTGTGTTCCAGCAAAATGTGGCTTCTCAATGTTCTCCCAACACACCTTGTAGCTCCAGCCTCCTTCCTGTCTTTTGCTCACGCTATTCTGTATTTGGAGGGGCAGCAGAAAGGCTTTCCTTCACCACCATAGATAGATATATCTCAGAAGCCATCTCTTCAGACATCCCTTCTCAGATTGTTCCACTAGAAATAAAGAATCTGGGGTTCTGGCAACCTGGCCTTAAATCGCAGCCCCAGTGTGGATCACTGTATGAGCACGGGCTACTTCTTTTTTTTTTTTTTTTTTTTTTTTAATTTTTTTTTTCAACGTTTTTTATTTATTTTTGGGACAGAGAGAGAGATAGAGCATGAACGGGGGAGGGGCAGAGAGAGAGGGAGACACAGAATTGGAAACAGGCTCCAGGCTCCGAGCCATCAGCCCAGAGCCTGACACGGGGCTCGAACTCACAGACCACGAGATCGTGACCTGGCTGAAGTCGGACGCTTAACCGACTGCGCCACCCAGGCGCCCCAGCACGGGCTACTTCTGAGCCTGTTTCTTCATCTGTAAAATGGGTAAAACTCCAATAGTTCCTCAAAGGAACCATGAGGGTTTAATGGGACTCTGTGTGTAAAATGCTTTAGTATACTTGCTATAACTCTAGTGAGGGCAAGAATCTTGTTTTCCTTTGTGTCTCCAGCCATAGCATTAGGCTTGGCACACAGTAGGCATCTGATATGTATACAGAAATTAACTGAATTAGTAAAAAAAAAAAAAAATTAAATAATCTCCCTCCCACCCTTCCTCTGAAAGCAGAGAAAAGAGTTCTTTGTAATCAATCTCAGCTAAAAATAGTCCTCACCAGTTACTATGTGTCTAACAATGTGGAAATGCCAAACAGTCCGTTCTGGGTCCCCACTCTCTAGAGGAACTCCAGCCAGAGTAACTCTAATTATTTGTTTAATAATTAAGATTCTCATGTTAGCTAGGATTTCATTTCAAGAGTGTTTCTCAGCTATACATAACTAGAAAACAGCTTCTTTCTATCAGTACTTTTTGAAAGATGGGTCAAAACAATTTAATAGGTCATAAAATATTAAGTGGCTCACAGCAAGTATTAAGAGAAATGGAGGAGAATATAAAAGACTGGAATGGAAAGAAATAGAAAATAAGAGAACAGAATACAATGGAAAGTAACAAAACAGACCCAAATGGAATGAAATAGGATAGAGGAGGGTAAAAAGACTAGAATACAAAAAAAAAAAAAAAAAAGAAAGAAAAAACAAGAATAGAATGGAACAGAATGTACTAGAATAAATAGAATAGATTAGAATAGATTTTGGCATACATCCATTGTAGTAAAAGCAAGTATATTTTCATGTGTGAAACTTTGAGGTCAGATACACACACACACACACACACAAATTTGTACAACTCTGTAGTATTGTAGGCTTCAGGGGAAATATGTTAAATGCCACTACTTTACTTAAAATTTTTTAAAATGTTTGTTTATTTTTAAGAGATAGAGACAAAGCACAAGCCAGGGAGGGGCAGAGAGAGAGAGAGAGAGAGAGAGAGAGAGAGAGAGAGAGAGAGAGACACAGAATCTGAAGCAGGCTCCAGGATCTGAGCTGTCAGCACAGAGCTCGATGTGGGGCTCGAACCCACAAACCATGAGATCATGACCTGAGTTTAAGTCAGACGCTTAACCGACTGAGCCACCCAGATGCCCCTCACTATATTTTTTAGCAGTCAGGCATGCCCTTGTTTTGTTGCTTAGTTGCTCAAAGTTACATTGAACCATAACTGCTCCCCATCTGGTTCTCTCCATCCCCTAAACCTGTGAAGGGCTAGCCCTTCATAGATGCTCCAGATCTGTTGGTCAAATCAAATGGCTGAGAAAACACTGAGCTTTGTTGCAAGCATCCATGCAAAGACATGGTAGCTGAAATGTTTAGTGGATTTAAGGAAATATATCAATTATAACAGTAAGTCTTACTTAATGCTGTTAATCACTATTCACATGTTTAAAACAGGGTCTGACAGGGGCGCCTGGGTGGCTCAGTCAGTTAAGCAGCCGACTTCGGCTCAGGTCATGATCTCGTAGTTCGTGAGTTCAAGCCCCACGTCGGGCTCTGTGCTGACAGCTCAGAGCCTGGAGCCTGTTTCCGATTCTGTGTCTCCCTCTCTCTCTCTGACCCTCCCCCGTTCATGCTCTGTCTCTCTCTGTCTCAAAAATAAATAAACGTTAAAAAAAAATTAAAAAAAATAAATAAATAAAACAGGGTCTGACATAATAATAAATTGTCAGTAAATGGTAGCCTTCATTGTTATTACCCCACATCCTCAATTACTACCAGTTATCTAATGCTTACTAGGTGCTTCAATGCCTCTTGCCACGTACTCCTCACACTATCCTGTGGAGTAGCTGTTAATGCGCCCATTTGACAGATGGGAAAATCCGAGGTTCAAAGAGACAGAGTGATTTGTCTGAGGGTGTAACTCCCCATAGATACGGAACTACTGTTGGGAACCGTCTCCCATCCTCTCTGTCAGGTTCAAGGGTTCTGTGCTCCCTCGGCACTTGGAGGCTACTCAAGGCAGGTAGAGTGGACCATGACTATTGAGATTCAGAAAGGCTTCCTGAAGCTGGCATTTAACACAGACAAACCCTCTGAGTGTGTGACTGGCTGGGTAAAGTGCCCAACATAAGACACAGGAGTTAATCAGGCAACTGGATTTCTTTTTTTCCCCTGAAGTTTATTTATTTTGAGAGAGAGAGAGAGAGAGAGAGAGAGCGAGCATGTGCAGGAGAGGGGCAGAGAGAGAACGAGAGAGACAGAATCCCAAGCAGGTTCTGCACTGTCAGTGCAGAGCCCGTTGTGGGACTTGCATTCACGAACTGTGAGATCATGACCTGAGCCGAAACAAAGAGTCAGACCCTTAACTGACTGAGCCACCTAGGCTCCCCCAAGCAACCAAATTTCTGAAGCCATTTGTCCCCGAGCCGAGTTCAGCCTTACTCTAGCATAGGAGGGTGAGTGCGGGAGTTGGGGTTATCACAGGCCCACCCTCCCCTCCACTGTGCCTTGATTCCCCATTTATGGCTCCTGGACACGGACATCAGATATTGCCTGGTCAGAGGGACAGAGACAGCCGGTGACTGTTGTTGGGTTTTTCAGACTTCCACTTCCTTGTAAGGCAGGTGATCCCTGCTTGTTTTAGAAAGGTGATCCGAATAAAACGCGGGACGCAGGCTTTGGTGGCAGTGCCCAGCTGGACTGGAGTCGCTGGATCCCTGCCATGCCAGCTCTTTTTCTAGCCCAGGGGAGCCTTTCAGCAGGAGGGAGACATTCCTGACAGTGGCCAAGAAAAGGTCTTCGGGAATGGCCCCAAACCTGGAGCTGTCATGGCCACGGGGCATTCCAGAGGGCATTGCTATTCCTGGCCTCACGACCCAGCACCTCCTTCTGCACTCCTCTCCCATTCTCTCCCCTTGCAGTAAAGAAATGGGGCATGAGAGAAGAGACGTGGGAGAGTGCCATGGCCCTCTTAGCCTATAGCCCTAGGTGTGGGGGGTAAAACGGCCTCCTCAAAGGGCCCCTTCTGTGTCCAGACGCAGTATTGCCCTGCAGGACCTCGGGACTGCCCTTCATCCATGGTCACGTGTTCTGGCTCTGCTATAGATGACTGCCCAACGTGTCAGACAGCAAACTGGGCACGGTGTTTACCATCTCTTTAAGTCTTTATACTTCTTATCAAGATTGTGATGCATTAGTGTTCCCATTTCAGAGGACGCTGCGACTCAGAGATGAAGCAACTTGCCTCTTGATAGCAACAGCAACAAGGACACATAATCTCGTGTGGCACTTACCGAGAGCCAGGCACTGTCCTCAGTGCTGCAAGGCACATCCTGTGATGCATGAGGCAGCGCGGGACCCTGCAAGGGCTTTGGCAAGAAACCTGACATGGGTTTAAGTTCATGCTCCTCTGCCACAATGTGCCTCATCTCTGGCAAATCCCTAAACCTCTTTGAACCTCAGCTTCCTTCTTTGACAAATGAGAGTGACGATAGTTGCCCCATAGGGTTGCTGATTAAATGGTACAAGACATGTCCAGTCCCTAACAAATATACAACACTCAAACGTAATGATAATTTGATTTTTTTTTTTTAATGGCCTTGTGCAAAGACCACAGGCAGGAAACACGGGGCCGTTCACACCGTGTGGACAGAGACTAGATCTGTCATGCTGCTGCTTCTGTCCTCACTGGAGGTGCTGCGTCTGGCACTGTGAGGCTATCAGTAAGCATTAGCACTGAATGACTCCCCGGTGGATTGATCGGCTAAATGAACGAATGAACAAGTGAATGAAGGCAACCGAATTATGTATTTGCATCCTTTTCTTAATTTCTTTCCAGGCTTTGCTGGAATAAAAATAACACCTTTTAGTTCTGTCTCTTCAGTCTTGGCCACACATGGGCATACATGTGCAAGAGAGTGCTGAGGAGGGTAGAGGCACCATCCCGGGAAGCAGCAGCAGCCTGTGACCCTTCAGGTATCAGGCTCTATCCTCACAGAGAAATCTGCCTCTTGGACTATCAAGTGAGCCTGCTCATGACTTCCATAGGGTTTGCACGTTTATCCTCCTCCTCATCAGGCAATGCAGGACTTTTTTTCCCTTTTTCAAAGACACCACTCCTCCAGCCCGTCAAGGGTATAGTTTTATCAGAGGCTGTCCTGGAAAAATTTAATTTGAGACCCTGTTTTAGCCACTCTCATGTATAATCTTCAGAAATGGGAAGAGCTCTGTCTTCTTGGGATGTGTCCTTCCTCTCTGATTTCTTCTCTTAGTGGGTTGCCAAGTCTTGGGAGGATGGTCTGCCTGAGGCTTTGGGTTCATGAGGGGCCTTTCTTCTCTCCATCCTTCTTACTGTTCTCCAATCTAGACCATCATGTTCCCTGGCAAAGAATAGTGTAGCTGCCCCTTCTATGGTGTCCTGGCCTCTATATCTGCCTTTCTCTGCAAATTCATTCTCCATATTGCTGCCAGCATGGACCTTCCAAAGCTAAATCCTATCTTCTTGGTCTCCTACCAGTGGTAACTAAAAGGTCAAAGGCTCCCCATCAGTCAGAGGAACATAATATAGCATTGGGTTGTCAGGGTTTTATATTGCTCGGAATTCATTCCTTCATTCCACCCTTTCTGAGTTTCTTCCATGTGCTAGATGCTGTTAAGTGCACCAGGTACATACCGTGAATAAATCCAAGTCGGTATTATTCTGGAGCTTGCGTTTTTGTCAGAGAGGAAGGTCATGCACAAATACATAAATTTATATTATACTATTAGACTGTAGTAAGTGTCATGAGGAAAAATGAAGGAGGGCAATGGGTAGAAAATGGCAGGTGGTTCTACTTTAAATAAGGAAACCAGGAAGCGCTTCTCCGGGAGGAGTAGAGTCCTCGGTTGACATTCTGCCTCTACTGCTTTTCATCTGTGCCCTTGGGTAAGTCATTTCATCTCTGGTGTTCTCAGTTTCTCCTCTGTAATAAGAGAATGCTGTGGGGTGCCTGGGTGGCTCAGTCAGTTAAGTGTCTGACTTTGGCTCAAGTCATGATCTCACGGTTCATGGGTTTGAGCCCCGCATCGGGCTCTGTGCTGACAGTTCAGAGCCTGGAGCCTGCTTTGAATTCTCTGTCTCTCTCTCTCTCTCTCTCTCTCTCTCTCTCTTTCTCTCCCTCCCTTCCTCCCCTGCTCATACTCTGTCTCTATCTCTCAAAAATAAATAAACATTAAAAAAAAAAAAAAGAAAAGGATGCTGTGATAGTTCTGACTTGATAGCTTTGCTTACAAAACCATTCATGCTCTGACCCCTGTTATTACTGACCGAGGCTCATCCCTGACCACTCTTTGCCTGCTCAAACCACACAGAAGCACTATAGCCACTTTCTGTCTCCTCTTCTCTCAGTGGTCCTTTGCTTCCCTCTCTCTTCTTTACACTTTTCTTCCTTCACCTGGATCCCTGCAACTCCACCTTCAGATATTAGCTCAGACATCAGTTCTTCCTGGAGGTCTTTGGTGGCCCTCCTACCCCAAGGCTGGGATATGTGCCCCTAAGTATTTCCATCCCACTCTGTGTCGTCCATTCCTAGCACTGCCCACAGGATCAATGGTGTCTGTGCCTCTCATGAGACTGTGAGCTTTGTGAGGCCATCAAAGCCAGTGTTTGGCACACAGTAGGTGCTTCCTGAGTTTGGTGCCTACTGTGTGCCGAACACTGGCTCTGATGGCCTCACAAAGCTCACAGTCTCATGGTTTTGGTAGAGGTCAGGATCAAAGGATGATTAGAAATGTCTTTTCAGAAAGCATCCCATTAATAAATTAACAGGCAAATGGAAATACTTAAGTATTCACTGAAGTTGCTACAAATGTCCTGCCTAAGGGGAAATGATGAAAATTTTACTAAATAAAATCATTCCTTACATATATGAAGCACTTTACCACATTATTGATCCTTCTACCTTCATTATGTCACTTGGAATCCACAACAAACTTTTGAGGTCGCTGATTCGGGGTTATGAAGACCTCAACCCCATGAGGTTCAAACACAACAAAGAAATGTGTTTGAAACTGTATCAACCTGGTTGAAAAGAATGCGGCCATCACTCAAACCTAGTGTTCTGACTCTCGGTTCACTGCAGGTTTTGCTAGCTTCTGTGTCTGCAGCACTGAGGAGTCTGGGAGAGACAGGAGAGTGAGGAATGTTTGTGCACGTGCATGTGGGGAGGGAAAGTCATTTCGGTGGCGGGGGGAGCCTTCTGGTTCGTCCCAGACTCAGAAGTCCCAGTGGGGGCAGCAGGCTGTGGGAAAGCCCAAGGCTCTGAGAATATGTCTGCCAGGACAGGACAGGCTGATCTGTTTCCAAAAAGCAGAGTTGGAACTGAGTGTGGGTGTTTAGTGAGCTGATTCTCCAAGGAAAGGGAGAAAGGAGATGAGGAGGCGGTGACATTCTCTGGGGAGAGTACCACCCTGAGGGCCCTTGAGGCTGAGATGTCAACAGGCCAGGACAAAGAAAACAAATGGAACTATGGCATCCACATTGGCCTGGGAGCCCAGAGATCTGGATTTTGCTTCTAACTGTTACCTTCTGGCAGTGCAGCTTGAGTGAAATGCCTTCTTCAGTCTGGGTTTCAGTCTCTCCATCTTTAAGCATATGTGAGTAGTAGGTCAGTGGTTTTGAAATCACGTTCCTCAGGGCTGCAGGGATTTGTGGCCATGCTTCTGGGTCGGGGGACAGTAGGGAGGGGAAAGTGGTGGGAGAGGAGGGGAGCCACATGCTCCCTCCCTCTTACAGAAACTTCCCTTCTGTAGGCTTGTACATTGGATTTTGAGTATAAAATATGATTTGAACCAAGGGTTCTGCTACAAAATGAGGTTTGAAAACCTCTGGTCAAAATGATCTTAAATGGCTTTCCAGTTTGGGCAGTCTGTGAAAGGAGAGCTGGTGAAAATAAAGCCTTCGGTTGTACGTATTCAGTTGAGGAAAAGAAGGGTCCAGGCTGCAGGGGGGGTGGAGGCAGGTGTGAAATGACACAGAAGGGGCAGAAAGAAGCTGCCGTCATTCTCTGTGACTTTGAGGTTTACGTCTGGGCAAGAACAGACTTTCCACATAGCCTTTCTTTCCTTCTTTCCCTTCAGGGTTTTATTACCCTTTGTCCTTCTTGTTTCCAAATAGCTACTTGAAGAACTTGATAGGGTGTCAGCAGCTATGGGTTAGCAAGCCATGACTTGGTAAAGGTACATTCTTTCCCTCTCTTACACATGTGACAGACGTTGGCCATGAGAATGGATGTTGTAAATACGCCTTGAAAAGTCTATTGGAAAGTAAGACTCATCACGTGCCAGAGGTAGATGCAACCAGAGAGAGCGTCTGGTTCAATCTGCTCATTGTATAATTGGGGAAATTGAGGCTTCCAATTTGGAATTAGAGAGGGAAGAACCTTGCCTGAAGTGACACCGTCAGCAGTGAGGAAGCCAGATCGTCCGACCAACCAGGGTGCGGTCCCTGGGACACAGCACCAAGTGGTTCAGAGAAGATGTGGGCATTGCCAACCCCGAATATGAGAGCAGATTGTTGCCATCATGTCTGACATGCCTTTTGTCTTCCCTGGATGGCCTCTTTGGGGTCTGTACCGCTTGCCACCTTTCTGCTTTTTGAGCCAGCATGTGATTGTGCTAACTGTGCAGATCCGAGATACACTCCGCTCCTGGGTCCAGAATGGTGTAGTCAGCACAGACTTTATTTTGTTGATGTTCAAGATCACTGGACAAGGGCTAAGAGGCCAGCCTGATCACTGAACACACATCTGTTCATATGTTGTCTCTGCTCAGAATGTTCCCCGACTCTCATTCCCTTGGGGATGAAGTCCTAGCCCCTCGGTCTCACTCGTAAGGCTCTCTGTGATCCAGAGCGGGTAGCTGCTCCATCCTCTGCCATTCCACAGCCTCCCATTTGATGTCTACATCGGACTCTGTGAGTTTCCCGTAGCATCTAAGATGCCCCATGATGTTTTAACCAGAGGACCTCTGCTTCTACTATTCCCTGTACCTGGAGCACACACTCTCTTTCTTTGATTCCACTTAAGCCAAAGTAACTAGTACTCATTGTTTGCAACTCAGTTCAAGTCTTGGCTTCTCCAAAAGACCAGCCTGGCTTTCAGCCTCACTATCTGAATCATATAACCATTTTAACTGTGGATGGACCGTCTCAAGCTTACTTCTTCCATAATATTTTACTCCCTAGAGTCAAGGTGCCCGTTCTCCTGCTGCAGTCCGTCAGGACAGGGAATGTTGTGAGATCGGACACTACACCCTCTTCTCCTGGGTGCATTCCAGAGCCTGGCATATAACAGTGTTAGGTAAATAGACCTCCACACGTCTTTTTACTGAAATGTACCTGAGCCCTTCGGAAGTTCATTTTCCTCATCTGTGGGATGCAGACACTAATAATGAGGACATTGGACAGGGGACCTTGCGAGGAACAAATAAGACTGTGAATATTAAAAGGTTTCAGAAGCCATGCCTCCTACAAATAAGGAAGTTGTCATTAGTAACAGCCATACACATGGGGAGAGAGGGGCTCTCATGACCACCTTCTACACCCCAGGGCCTTGAGCCAAGTGGCTAAGATATCTAGGTGGAGAGGATAATGCAGCCTTCTACCTTCCCTCTACCTTCAGAAATGATGCTCTATTTCCAGAAGGGCACCTCAACCAGATCTGAAGGCCAGTCCCTCAGCGATGTGGGCAGCTGCTGGCCCGTGACTGCACTGCTGCCTCAGCCATGAGGAAGGAGCTGGCACCCTGGGCAAGAGCCCTTGTTCCCTTGTTCTACGTACACCAGAAACCCAGCTTAACTCCGGCACTGTATCTGGGACAAAATATCCCAGGCCCAAGACCCTTACACCTGGCTTTTTTTTTTTTTTTTTTTTTTTTTTGCTTTCAAAGCAGCTTATCAATTTTCTTATCCAAACAGGTTAAAGGAAGGAGGTATAGGAATTCAGGGAGCTTAAAGAATAAACTAGCACCCGCTTTCCCCTGCACTTTAAAGTCCCCCAGGAAGGAGAACCAGAAGACTCTACATACTGGCAAAAAACATTTCATTACAGACATCCTCTCACCCATTGGCGGTATAGTTTGGTAAATAAGAAAATGGAGAGAGAACAGAAGTGCTTTTCCCAAAGCATACATTAAAGTAAGAGGGGAAGGACCAGAGCTGGGGACCCTCCTGCCCAGGGTCTGTTTCCCTAAGCCAGAGTTTCACTGCCCTCCCACTCATGCATTGTTATTCCCCTTCCCATCCCTCCACCTCATTTTCTGTCCTTACAAACTCTAGTGTCTGCTGACCTTGTATATGAGATCCTTTCCAGAAGTAAGGTGCATATATATTCATTTTATAACACAGTTTTGTTTGAAGTTAAAATATGCCCCTTTCATTCTTTCATTTATTAATGTTTTATGGAGTATCCACTAAATATTTAGGCACTGGCCTAGGTATAATGTTCAACACAGAGTCCCTGCTCTCATGAAGTTGATTCCAGCAGGCATTTTAGATTTAAACAAAATTAGGATGACCTTGAAAATCTCAACAGGCAAAAAAAATTAATTTTTTTCTTGTGATTTTGGTTAAAAAGCAGTCTTGCCAAAAGTATTATGTTCGTACCATGGGAAGCTTTCATGTGTATTCTCATATGATTCTAATAATGTCCCCTTATGAACTCAACAGGATTCGAAATTCCCATTTTATTGATGAGGAAACCAAGGTCTAAAGGGGTGAAGTTAGTTTTCTTAGGTTCCCAAAGACAACTAAGTCTTTGCGAAAGAGGCATAAACGTAAATTGGCAGGGTTTTTGTCCAGGACTAAGAGATGGGACTGGGGGCTACCGAGCTTTGGGAACACAACTCCACAATAGGGCTCTGCCTGCCTCTGTCAGCATCTGTTGGGAAGAGGCTCTTTGGAGCCATAGGACCAGCTCTCTGGTCCTGCCTGTAGGACAGATCACAGATCTGTCACAGCTGTAGGGCCTGGCTGCAATGAGGGCAGAAGAGGTTTGGGTTAGTGTTGAGTGCCCAGGGAGGCCTGGCAAGCTTCCTGAGCATGAGCCATCACATTCCTCTAGGCTTGGTACATAGCGAGTGCTCAGTATTGTCTGCGGCCTCTGGGTCAGGAGTCAGGCAAAGGGAAAGGACGTGAAGTGCTCCTCTGTCCTCGGAACTATATTAGGTGTCCTTTACATATCCTTTCCTTTGACCCTCGCCTCACTCTGTGATTTAGGTGCTGCAGATCAGATGGGTTGAGTGACTTCTCCACCTCACTCAGTGCAGATAGACCAGAGCAGGGACCGGCATCCATATCCATGCTTTCTCTCTGCCCCTCACGTCTTCATCAATGACAGAGAGTCTGTCTGGGCAGGTTTCTGTCCTACAGCCAGGAGTACAGGCTGAGTGATGAATGGTAGAGGCAGTGCATGGCCTCGGAAGGCCTTAAGATAAGGAGGCAAGCCATTAATCCTTGCTTTTTCCGTCTTTATCTTTACGAGTTTCTTATTAGACATTCTTTCCTCACATTTTCAATTAACATTCCTTTCTGATTCCCACTTCTCTCTCCCATTTTGTTACACTTTTTTTCTGTTTCCATTCTTCTCTCCAAAATTCTGACTAGATGCCTGTCATGGTCTCCCTATCAGTTTTTGCATCTTTGCCTCTTTCCAGAATGTTCTTTCAGCTGGTGAATCTGACCTGGTCATTTCCCTGTTCAAAATCCCTGACAAGATAGAATCCATGCACCTTCATCTGTTCCAGAAAGTCCTTCAGGGTCAGGCCTAAACAGTCGCTCCAGGGTCAGTGTGTACAGTGCCCCCATCCCACCAGCTCACAGCTCTGCAGAGACACCCTGTCGTCTTCACCTGCCTGCTCGTCTCAGCCCCCACCACCAGACTGGAAGGTCTTTGAGAGAAGGGCCTGCTTGGGTCACCTCTTATCCCCTAGCCCCTAGCATACATTAAATACTTAGGAAACTGAGTGGACAAATGCATCAGACACCCCATGCTCTTTTATACCTCTGTGCACTTTCCCAGGATTTAGAGACCAGAAATCCAAGTTGTAACAAATACTGTTGGGGAGAGACACCAGCAGGATGCTATTGAAGTGACACGTCCATAGCATTTTACAGGTTACAGGCCGTTTTCTACACATTAACTCTGTTTGATTTTCACAACAAACTATGAGCTTGACGGTGGAGATTTGAATTTTATTCTACAGAGGAGGATGCTGGGACTCAAGGGAGCTGGGTGACTTATCCAGGGCCACACAGCCAGTGTGCCATGGTGCCCGGACTCACACGCCACATGATTTCTGCTGCTCTGGACCTTGGTTTCTCCCCTAATGAAAACACTATGTCTTAATTACACTGAATGAGGGAAGGAAAAGCCATGGTAATTATTGGTGACACATTGAGCAAGCGTGAAGCTCTTGGAAGAATTGGAATGCTTAATTTCTGTACCTTCAAGGACTTTTTCATTACTGCTAATTCCTTACATTTGTATATCAATTTAGAGATTTGCAAAGTGATTCTTTTCTTTTAAAAAAAAAAATGTTTGCTTATTTATTTATTTATTTATTTATTTTGAGAGAGAGCAAGCGCAGAGGAGGGGCAGAGAGAAGGGGAGAGATAGAGAATCCCAAGCCACCTCCGTACTGTCAGTACAGATCCCAACACGGGGCTCAAACTCACCAACTGTGAGATTATGACCTGAGCCGAAACCAAGAGTCAGACCCTCAACCAACTGAGCTACTCAGGCCCCCCACGCAAAGTGATTTTTTGAATCCTAGATTCCATTTGCTTCTTACTCAATTCATGAGAGGGTCAGAGCAAGGCTTTAGCAAACACACGTTTATTTTGCCTCTTCTGGGCCATTCACTGTGCCAAGCAGCAGGGATATAATTGTGAGCAGTCACAACTGGCCTCTGCCAGGGGTGCCTGGGTGGCTCAGTCGGTTGAGCGTCAGATTTCGGCTCAGGTCATGATCTCATGGTTCATGAGTTCCAGCCCCTGCGTCAGGCTTTGTACTGACAGCTCAGAGCCTGGAACCTGCTTTGGAGTCTGTGTCTTTCTGTCTGCCCTTCCCCCCCCCCCCAAACTAAATAAACATTAAAAAACTTTAAAAAGAAAAGAACTGGCCTCTGCCATCATGGAGCTTGGAGTTCAATGCAGGAAGTGCACTGGTAAACACATTGTTACAACGCATGGGATCCTGTGTAGCACAGAGAGCCCTAGGTAAGTGAGAAGTGGCTGCAGAAGGTTTTCCAGCAGGAAGCAGCAATCTAAAGAATAAGAAGAAATTAACCAGGCAAAGAGTGGCAGCAAAGAATGTACTGGGTAGGGGGACAAGGTGCAAATACCAGGAGGTAGAAGTAAGACCAGTTCAAGGTTATTGCAACAGTGTTCACAACAGCCAGGATGTGGAAACAACTTTAGTATCTGTTGATGAGTGGATGAAGAAAAAATGTATATACGCACATACCCATGCAATGAAATATTGTTTGGCCTTTAAAAAAAAAAAGCAGGAAATCATTTGCAACACCGTGGATGAAACTTAAGGACACTATGCTAAGTGAGATAATCCAGGCACAGTAAAACAAATACTGCATGATTTCGCTTATATGACACATCTTAATTAGTCAAATCTATAGAAGCAGAGAGTAGAAGGGTGGTTGACAGGGGTTTGTGGGTGGGGGATGGGAATCGCTATTCAAAGGATATGAAGTTCCAGTTATTCAAGATGAGTAAGTTCTAGAGATCTGCCATGCAATATAGTTAACAATATTGTATTTTACACTTAAAATTTTGTTAAGAGGGTAGATCTTGTGTTAAATGTTCTTAACCCCAACTAAAAAAAGAAAGATGGGGTGGCTGGGTGGCTCAGTTGGTTAAGCGTCCGACTCCGGCTCACGTCATGATCTCACGGCTTATGAGTTCGAGCCCCACATCAGGCTCTGTGCTGTCAGTTCAGAGCCTGGAGCCTGCTTTAGATTCTGTCTCCTCTCTCTTTATCCCTCCCCAACTCGTGCTCTGTCTCTCTCTGTCTCTCAAAAATGAATAAATGTTAAAAAATTTAAAAAAAAAGATTGTAGCACAAAGGAGTAAACAAAGCCATACAGGAGAAGGGGCTTGCTTGAGTTGTTACCCAGTGGATTCAAGGTGGCTCTGAACTCAGAGCAGAGACCTCTTGCCTCCCAGCCCGTGTCCAGCCTCTGTGGCCTCATTGTGGGTCTCCAATGTCCAAGAAGCAGAGGGCAGTTAGGATAACCTGGGCTGCCTGGGTCCAAACTCAGAAGCAGAGGACTAGCTGGAACTGGCCCTGGCCGCCCAGACCCTGGAGCCCCTGTGCCCCTCCCTCTGCTGCTTTGCAAACTGGGCCACCCGCCACTTGAAGATTAGTCACAGATGCTGCAAACGTATCTACAATATTGTGTCAAAAAAAGACGTGCAGTGGCATTCAGATGGTAGGCTTATTAGCCTGTTATTATCCATTCACCCAAATATTCCAACTAATCAGCGTTCAGATGGGCAGGATTAATTGGTTACAATCCCAGCACTGGGCACATCTAATTGAAATGGATGTATTCGCCTTTCAGAACGGACAGCTTATCCATTGCCATTACACAGAGAGCATGCCCTGGCCTGTGGAGTTTGCTGTCAGGGCCATTACAGTGGAGGCCACGGGAGGATGAATGAAGCCCTTTTTAAGCTCTGTTTGAGGCTGTAACCACCTTCTTGTGTGTTGGTTATCTGTTTGCTGTATATCCATCTTGTCTGCAGGACTGTGAGCTACTTGAGGGCAGATCTGTATCAATTAGTATTAGGTCTGACTGCATGTAACAAAAAAGCCAGAATAATCGTGCCTTAAACAAGAGGAAATGTATTTCTCTCTCCTATAAAAGAAGTCTAAGGATAGGATGGACAGGGCTATGGTAGCATCCCCATGATATCTTCAAGGACTTAGCCCTTCCTTCTTGCCCTCCCCCTCTCCTTCCCTCTCTCCATCCCTTTCTCTTACTCTCCTTCCCTTCTTCCTGCTTTCCTTTTTCCCTACCATTCTAAGGTGTGGCATCCATCCTCGTGGTCCACGGTGACTGCAGGAAAGTCAGCCATCCTATTCAAGTCCCAAGCAGCAGGAAAGGGGAGAAAAGAAAGGGAAAATGAGGCATGCCTCCCAGCCAAAGCAGTTCCTTTTAAAGGAGCTTCTAGGGAAGGCTCTCAGGCCTCTTATACTGATATCTTATTGGCCAGAATCTAGTCACTGACTCAGATGTACTTGTTAGCTGGAGGTTGTTAGCTGGAGATAACATCAGTGCCTGTTCCTAAGGAAGAAAGCGAGAATGCATGTTGGACAGGCACCTTGAGGTCTTTGACGGGGTGTCTGGGTCAGATTCAGCTCAGTCTCCTTCACGGAGGCCTTCCTTGCACATCACAGGGTTACGAACTTGGGTGTAGAATTCAGGTCGAATAGATCTTGGTATAAATGCTGACTTTCCTGTTCACTAGCTGTGTAGCTTGGGCACGCTTTGTTCAATTTTTTGAGCCCCGTTTCTTTACTACAGTGATAGTTACACTGACTGTATAGGACGGTTATGAGGGGTTCGTGAACGTAGTCTATTCAAGTGCTTATTAGGTACATCAGTAATTGCTAACTTCCAGGCTTGTTCATGATTGTCGTCATCATTGAGGGGACCCTGTAGGTGGGCATGGACCTCAACTGGAGACCCATGTAATGGCTGTGTGGTCTCTGGCAAATCGCTTCACTTGTCTGAGACTCAGTCTTGTTTCTGGGAAATGAGGATAATTCGATTGCCTGTCATTATGAAAATCAAAGACTTCCTTTCCAACACACTACAAAACCTCATGGTATTATTAAGTTAATGTTGTCTGGTGGGAAAACCGCAGTCCGCGGTGGGAGGGCGGTCAGACAACCTAGTTTCGCACCGAAACACTGCTGCTTCTTAGAGGTGTGATTTTAGCCCTGTGACGTGATCTTGCTGAGCCTGGGTTTCACTATCAGTAAAAAGGAGTAGTGATACTTCCCGTGTAGATTTCTTGTCAGAATCAAAGGGAATTATCTATGCAAATGTCAAGTGCCTGGAAAATGGAAATCTCTAAATAAATGACAGGGATGATTGTGGTGATGATGGCGAATCACTCCATATTTATGGAATGAATGAATAAATGGAGGAAGGAATGACTCGGCAAGAAAAGTAGAAGGCTAGAGTTAGCGTCCTTCCTCTGCAGACCCGCACAGATGGCAACACACAAGAGCTAAGTTCCCTGTGGAATTCTGAAGCCAGCTCTTGCTCTGGGCCACCCCAGCCTTCCGTGGCTGGTTCCACACACCAGCAGGAACCTCATGATATGTGCTGAGGGACTCCTTAAAGGAAGTCTTCTTATGACATCTCTAAGAAAGCAGGTTCCCCAATCAAACATCACCTGCCATCATCCTTAAGCCCGCTTTGCTTCCTGCTGAGAACTGACTTCTAACCGTGGTTGAATCCTTCCCTGTGTCTCCAGGCCACCTGTGCGTAGCTGGGCAGGGTACCATAAAACGTTTATTACACAGAGATTGAGATGATAACATTACTTATGCTTTTCTCTTCTAACAAGAGGCGATAAAACCTTTATGACACCTCTAGCCCGCATATCCCTGTTCCGTTTCCGTGTTATTCTTGCTTTTCCTGACTCCTCCCGACTTTCCTCTATTAAGTACATCAAGTACTAAGAACTCAGAGCTCATTTGGTACAGAGAGAAACTCAATTATATCCACCAGCAGAGTGTAAAAGCAATGGAGGTTCGAGATATATTTATAGGTTACAGCCTCTAGGTGGAAACTTGCCAATTTTCACTCCAGCAATCTATAGGAATGCTCAGGAGAATGTCAGCTAAGTCCGGGGGAACCATTCCAAATGGGAAGCATTCTCTAAGAGGATTTATAGTAATGCACATGTCAAAGTTTGCTCCAAGTTAAATGAAACTAATTGGACCCTATAGAGCAGAGTTTGTAAACTGAGGGTCCAAGGCTATATCTGGGCCACAGATGAGTCTCATTTTGCCTCCGGTTCAGCAACCCATTCAAAAAAATTCAGGGCACCTGGGTGGCTCAGTTGGTTAAGCATCAGACTCTTGATCTCAGCTCAGGTCATGCATGATCTCAGGGTCATTAGTTCGAGCCGCACCCTGGGCTCTGCATTGACAGCGTGGAGCCTGCTTAGGATTCTGTTTCTCTCTCTCCCCCTCTCTGTCGCCCCTCCCCTGCTTGTGCTCTCTCCGTCTCAAAATAAATAAACATTAAAAAAAATTGGTGTCCAAACTTTTGAAAATCAGATTTCAAATGAAAATACAGGTTGTGTGTGTGTGAGAGGGAGAGAGGGAGAGAGAGAGACAGACAGAGACAGAGGAGAGATAGAGAGAGAGAGAATTGTAGGCTCTTGTCCACAATGGGTCCACACCCATGAATGGCGTTCAGATCTCTTCTTTCCAGGTACTCACTGCTTTGCTTGGACTGATATACATTTCAAAATGACCTCCACCTGGAACGAAATCAGATGGATCCTTTAGGAGATACCCCTGGCTTGTAGGAGTACAGTTGTCAAAGTTTCTCCTAGCTGAAAATGTACCCAAACTCATCCGTTAGAAAGAACTCATGAGTCATGCAGGCTCTGAGGGAGCTCTACCTTGTCAACTCTGAAAAGCATCAAAGGACAAATTCACCTCAGTGGAGTTTTGTTTACTGGGCTCAGAGCTGACAGCCCCACTGGCTTTGAATGGCCTCAGGCTCAGAAAGAGCAGCTGGCGTGGAGGGAGCTGTCCTTTTCTCTCTCCTCTTGAGTGGCTCTTTCATGGTGGACAAAGGGAAAGCCCGGAAAGGCCCAGATGGAAAGGAGAATTGTAACCAAGTCTCAGGCAGTTAGGGAGTGAATGTGAGCCTTCTGCTAAGTCCCAGTGGTGGGACTAGATAAGTACTAGAAGTACTTATAAGTACTAGAACTCTTTCAAAGATCCCTATCCTAGAGAAAGAACTGGCACCCATAGCTGAGGAAAGATACAGACTGAAAGCCAAGTCTGTAGGAAGGTTTTAGCCAAGGGTAGCTCCAGCATCCGCTCTGAATTGATATCAACCGCACTGAGTTTTTCTCACTGCCTGGTCCCTTGGCCCTCTGCTGTCCAGCTCCGTGATGCACCCCCCACCTCATCTCTTCTCCCTTCCGCTCCCTGACTCTGCTCCAGCCTTGGCGACTTCCTGTTCTGGGAGCATGCTCAGTATAAGCCTGGGAGGGTACTGCCTGGGGCTATAATGCCCTTGTGTTTATCCTAGCAGAAGCCTGCTTCCCAAGGCTCAGTTCCTCCTTCTTGAAATGTTCCACCATTGTACACACACACACACACACACACACACACACACACACAGCCACACCCAGAGTCAGCTGGCTTTGGGATTCAAATTCCAGCTCTGCCAAACACCAAGAGTACCACCCAGTTTGTGAGGATGGCAGGACCAGGAACCCGGTGTCCCAATTCTTTCCACCAAGTCACGGGACCTCCCACAGCACCAGTGACTCCTTTTAGTCACCATTGTGACCGCAGGTAGGTTACTTGAACTGAGTCTCACTTTCTGCACCCAGGAGAGGAGGATGAAAATAATAATTTATCTCAATGTGGAGAGAAGTAATGAGGTGAGCATACTAACCACATGATGCCGTGCCCGCTAAACACAAATCAGGTGTTTTCCTCCCCTGTCGAGATAAGTCTGCATTGTGTTTGCCCTCGCTTACAGCCCATGCCGGAGCTGAGCACATAGCATGATGCTAGTCTAGGAGTCTTGTGACTTTGTGCTTGGGCACAAAGTGATTAGCTCAGTGATTTGGGGCAGGAAGCTTAGCTTCTCTGAGCCTTGGTTTTGCCTTCTAAGAATTGGAAATGGCTCTACCTGGCTTTCAAACAGCTGCTATTTGCATCACTCTCTGGGACTAATGAGTGGGAGTGGGTGGGGCTGGGTGTCTCTTGAAATGGAGGAAGCACTATGCAAATGTGAGCTCTCTATTATTATTCCAAACACCAACAGCTTTCCTCCAGCAGCCCAGAGACACTTGCTGCCCCACAACAGTGGCCCAGATGTCACCAACATCTGTCTACTTCACTGGTCCTTTTGCGGGAGAGAGGGAACAAAGGAGCAAGGAAGGATCATATTCCAGGGATGTGTGGACAGGTTTCGTTAACTCCTCCTGCCGCCCTGCCCCCTTGCAATTCTGGGGCGGGAGGAGCCACATCCCATTCGTCTCTGTGCTTCTCTCCTCCTGCCCAGTGCTTAGGAAACTGGCGCATTGGCTGTAGGGACTCAGGGCTGCCTTCTGCCTCTAGGGTGATGCTGTCTGCCAAGCATGGCAGGGCCCTTGGTTACCTAAGTGGAGATATGATGAGCTTGGGTTTTCAGGCATCTTGAGTCTACTGCTGATTTGCTGTGTGATCTAGGGCAAGGAAGATATTCCCTGGGCCTTGGTTTTCACATTCATAAAGCAATTCATCTAAGGTTCTAGGAAAAATCCCCTGTCTGATTGATCCCTGAGTATTGTGGGACCTCCTACAGCTGGGAAAGTCTGGAAAAAGTTCAATATCGGCATACAAATAGAGCATCATTCTGTCTTCCTTCTTGTTTGTTTCTACTCAAGAATGGCAGCTTGGAGAATAATTGCCAGTGTTTTTGAGCTGCTTCTGAGTTCCAGGAACTTCACCCACATTATCTCATTTAATCTTATTTTTTTTAATGTTTATTCATTTTTGAAAGACAGAGAAAGAGTACAAGTAGGGGTGGGGTGGAGAGAGAGGGGGACACAGAATCTGAAGCAGGCTCCAGGCTCTGAGCTGTCAGCACAGAGCCAGACGCAGGGCTCGAACTCATGAACCACGAGATCATGACCGGAGCCGAAGTCAGATGCTTAACCGACTGATCCACCCAGGCGCCCTTAACTCATTTAATCTTTACAGCATCCTTGGAGGTGGGCCCCGGCATCCCTGTTTCTCTAGCTATTAGACTTGAGCATCAGAGAAGAAAATTCATTCTCTTAGGTCCAACAGCTCGTCAGAGAAAGAGTTATCCCAAATTCCTTCCAGAGTTCTACACTCCGAGAGGTAATGAGTTTCTCCTCACTGAAGGGTGTTGTGGAAGAGATTCAGCCCCAGGCTGGCCAGAGCCAGAGATGTGGGCTGTGACTTTATCAGTTCATAGACTCCTGAGGCATTTACCACCAGGAAGATCCTTGCAGACCATCTGGTATAATCCCCTCTTTTATAGATTGGGAAACTGAGGCTCTGAGAGGGGCAAGGTGTTGACCAATGTATTTATAAGCTTCCCAGAGTCCGGCGACATGGGTTTGAATTCTTTCTCTGTCACCTACATCCCAGACATTCACGGCATACAGAAGAACCTGCCTTTAGTTCCCTGGAAATGTTATTTAATGTTCTGAGATTTCCCCTTACTCACATGTAAAATTGGTTCAAAAGTACATTTTCTCCCAGTTTCATGAGGCTGACACCTGCAGGGCCAAGGCTTGCACTGGAATCATGAGTGCCTCAGGTGCCACGGACACACGATACAAAGGATTGCCAAAACTCAGGAATGCATTAATCCTGATTTTTTAAAAATATGGTATTAAAGTATTACTTGTCTTGATTAGTGAGTTTTTTGACTCCCTTTTAAATTTTGCATTCAAGACAAGTGTCTCACCGGCCTTACCCTGGTCCCAGCTTATAACACACATTTGGCTCAAATGGTACTGCAGCAAAGTCTTTTTATTTCTTTATTTTTCTTAAATTTTTTAACGTTTGTTTATTTTGGAGAGACAGAGTGCGAGCGGGGAAAGGGCAGAGAGAGAGGGAGACACAGAATCCACAGCAGGCCGCAGGCTCTGAGCTGTCAGCCCAGAGCCCGACTCGGGGCTCAAACCCACAAAGTGCGAGATCATGACCTGAGCTGAAGTTGGACCCCTAACCGACGGAGCCACCCAGACGCTCCAGCAAAGGCTTTTTAAACCTCAGTGTTGTGCAAGAGACGTGGTGTTGTTCATGATGGTTTGTTTTGTATCATTTGCTTGTATTTATAATAATACACTGTCACATGGGACAAGGTTTTCCTGGAGGGCAGAAGAAACCCTCACAGATTTTCTACTGGGTCTCACAGATCTGGGTTCTAATGACATCTGCTACATCTCCAGTTTGGAGACCCAGAGCAAGTGACTTAACATCTTTTGAGTTTTCTCATCTGCAAAATGGGTATATTAATACAGTCCTCACAGATTTCCTGTGAAGATTGACTTAATTAGATAAGGCATTTAATTTGATATCTCCCTTTATAGAACGAAAGAGCACTTTTGTGTAGTCCTGCTTCATGGAGCCCTAGAAATTTCAGGCTTCCAATCTCTACTTGAACTGGAATAGTTCTTGTTTGTTTCGTAAGTGGGTGCTCAGATAAGATTTGATTTAAGGAAAGTGTCTCAGGAGGTGATAATCATAACAACGTTGGTTAACCTTATGATCTCTGAGTTTTGTCCTTTCGATCTGACATTTGCAAAGGGAGATTTTAGAAAGACGAGTGTGTCACTGGGGTTCCCTCCTGCCCCAGCTGAGCCTGGTGGAGGCATATGACACCTTAGCTGGCACTGGAGGGGCATGGAGGAGAAAGGGGAGCTGGGGTCATGGTGCAGAGGCCTGGTTACCAGGCATGTCTGTATTGTCTCTGCTCAGTTACCAGTCTCCCTGTCCTGCCCAGATATCATCTCTCCCTGCCGGAGGCCCCCTTTGCATCCTGGTTGTGGACCTCAGGGCAACACTGCAGCCTTCTCTGGTCTGGGGAGAGGGGTTAGCCCTATCTCTCACCCTCGGCCAGCTTACAAAGCCCCCGCCTTCTCTTATAACCCCCCTTTCTGGTGCCCAGCCCTTGTGTACCATGTACTGTAAAGACACGGCATTTTTAGCCAGGAGTCCTTGGTCCAAACAGAATATTATTGGGAGTTCCTGTTCAGAAGACAGATCTAGGCAGCATTTTATGACGCTACAGTCCTATCAGACGTACCTTGAATTTGCATGGATTAACCTATCTCCATATATTTTATGACAAGAGATACAGAAACAGAGATAGGAAGTTAGGTCATTTTCTCCACCATTACACTCAATGAACATCTATAGTCCAGAGTGAAAACGGATGGAGACATGAAACTTCTGTCTTCTTAGGTCAGTCTCAGTGCCCACTCCTCACAGTCAGTGCCACTGGGCCCTGCGTGCAATCCTCTTGTTTAAACATATCCTTTTCCTTTTTAATCATGGCTCTAAATTCAAGTCAGTTATTTTACGTGCTGAATGAAATAGTAATAGGGACACTTCAGCTGGATTCGAAGGATAAGCAGAAGTTTGTTTAGCAGCCCTTCAGCCTTTCTCTGTGATGTGAGGGTAGTTTTGAGAGTTACGTTTTTTGGTTTTGTTTTTTTTTTAACATTTATTTATTTTTGAGACAGAGAGAGACAGAGCATGAATGGGGGAGGGTCAGAGAGAGGGAGACACAGAATCTGAAACAGGCTCCAGGCTCCGAGCTGTCAGCACAGAGCCCGATGCGGGGCTTGAACTCACTGACCGCGAGATCATGACCTGAGCCGAAGTCGGCTGCTTAACCGACTGAGCCACCCAGGCGCCCCGAGAGTTACGTTTTAATTTCCTATATGTGTGTGCACTCATACGCACTCATATATGAACACCACTTCATGATTTTCAAAGCCTCCTCCCCGCCCCCCACATCATCTCCTCTGATTCTGCCAACCATCCTAGGAGTCAGTTGGGGTAAATCATTGTTGCCACTTGAGTAGTGAGGAAAAGGAGGCTATGGGAGGAAGGTTGAATGACCTGCCTAAAATCTCATGAGGAGGATTAAGGTCTGAGCATTTGGTTTCCACTGAGCCAGATACTGGTTCAGGTATAGTGATTTTCTACAGTATCCTGCTTTGGAATTAGGACCCAGTGCCAGAGGGGAGCTAGAAACAGGGCTTCCTCCCAGAATGCGGCCCCTTCCCCTTGCCGATTGCTTGGGAAGTCCTCTTGCCAGCCTGCTTTGCCTCTGGAAGGGCACAGAGCCCTGCATCCAGGGAGGCTTTGTGACTGGGACCCAAGGAGCATTAGACTCTGGTCAGACCCCCTAGAAAACTTGCTTGTTGACAGCAAAAGGAGAGGGGCTCCAGAAACCAGGCACAGACAATGGGAGGGAGGGAATAATGCCAGAACCTTCCCCTGCACAGAAGAAAGGAGCAAATGTTCAGATTGAAAGGGTCTACAGAGTACCAAACACAATGAATGAGGAACAAAAAGGGAAAAAAAGCCCACACCTAGTTGCACTGTGGTGCAATTTCAGAACGGTATAGATAAAAGGGAGGGAAATGTAAAAGCTTTCTGAGAGTGAGAGAAAAAAAGAAAAAAAAATGTTTCCTACAAAGGAAGGAGAGACAATGGAGTTTCTGGTGAATGCAAAAATAATAACAATGATTTACTGAGAACATTCTATGCACCAGGTAGGGTTTGCACCAGGGTACTGGGTTTGCAGGAGCCCCATATTTTCTCGTCCTGAATTCAGAACAATTTGAAAGATCAGAAAAAAAAAAAAAGGAGTAAAGCAGATGGACATTAGCATTTTGTCTTTATTATTAAGAAAGGTTGATTTGAAAGACTTACCACAAAATGGGTACTTCCTCACCCAGGATCAGTGCTGGGTACCTGATGTCTTCCCACATGGGACTCTGTCCCTGTGAAATGGAAGGGGTGGAGGGGAAGATTGGGAGGCTGCTTCTGGAGGACGGCTGGCTCCTAAAATGAAAGGGCGAGAGGGAAGGACAGAGCTCTGGAAGTCCAGGTCCTCATTCCCCACGCATGCATCAGGAGAATCCGTGTACCTAGGAGGGAGGAGTAAAGGCAGCAGGGCAAGAGACAGTGTATGAGGAGGTTCACCCTGATCACAGGATGCCCGGGAGAAACGTTTTCCTCCAACACTCTTCTGAGTGCTTAAATGTTCCAAATAGCTTAACTGCTACAACAAGTACAGTAAATCCTACTGTATTAAGTTAGGACCATTATGATGCCCATCAAATAGATGAGTAAAAAGAGGCCCCTAGAGGCTTTGATCAGACATTTACCTTTTGATGTTATTTTTGTAACAGCTTTTGTAACTTGGTCATAGCCACAAGGAATGACAGAGCTGGAATTTTATTCCAGTTCTGCGTGACTCCAAAGGTCCCCTAACTCCTCTTCTGCACTGCTTCCCACACAGGCTTTTAAAGGCAGGGATGATAAAGGGGAGGTGTGCACCTTGCCCCAGTGAGAGCCTCAGGGCCTGGACTGGAAACACGGGGGAAGTTGTGACCAATAAAAGAGATCCTCATGTATGTAATGAGCCGAGGAATTAGATATGCCCACCAGTTGGGGTCTTTGAAAAAGATCCACTTTCCCTCTTGTCCCTTCTCCTCCCACCTCCTTTTGGATTCTCCTCCTTTTCCATTCTCTTCCTAAATCCTTGGCTACTTGGACTTCTCCCGTGACGAGGAGACCCCAAAGATTGAAGATCCAAGAAGTGGCCAAAGCAGGCTGTTTGTATACCTTTTAGACAAAGAAACAAGAAATTTGTGAAGAACTGACATGATAAAGAAACAGGCTCAGGTACTAATTAGTAAAGAAAGTAAGGAGAATTTTGTTTTGTTTTGTTTTGGTTTGCCTTGTTTTATACAGCGTTCTTGGTGCTGAATTACCTATCTCTGGCGATAGGGATATCTGTACCTCCTGGTGTAGGGAGAGTACCTTTCACATGGGAGATTTATTTTCTGCTTTCAGGGGGACAGAGAGGAGAGTCAGAGTGCCCTTGTGCCATTTCTCATGTAACTTTTCTTAAACTGATTTTCAACACTGATATATTTTTGAGAGACAGAGTGTGAGTGGGGGAGGGGCAGACAGAAAGGGAGACACAGAATCCGAAGCGGGCTCCAGGCTCTGAGCTGTCAGCACAGAGCCTGACATGGGGCTCAAATTCACAAACTGTGAGATCATGACCTGAGCCGAAGTCAGATGATTAACTGACTGAGCCACACAGGCACCCCATTTCTCAAATAACTTTAATTAAAAAAAATCTATATGCCAAAGTGACATATTCTGGGGTGGCCTGCCCTGAACCTTATTACCAATAGGCTAAATTGGCATGTATAAAAGAGGGGGGAAAGAAAATGGTCAATGAGGGCAGACTCCTCTGTAGGCAACCATATGCTAAAGATCAGGATAAGGGCCATTTTGGATGATTATGCTTTTGGCAATCATCTTGGCACTTCAGCACTAAGAATTTCTATTGTTTTAGTCACTCTGATGAATGCTTGAGCTCAAGTAATCCTAAAGTAGATACTACTTCACAGATAGGGAAAATGAGGTACGGAGAATTCACATGACCTACTTCTACCCGTGAGCAGAGCCTCTGAGAGTATGGTAGGTGGGATTTGGATATTCTTCTGCACCATGTCAACTCATGTGTCACCCACTAGGTCAGCTCTGTCAAACCTACCTGCTGGTTAGGCCCCATGAAGTTGAATCTGTAGGACTAGGTAAAGCCCAGAAACAAGTATTTTTAATGAGCATCCCTGGGGTATCCTTATGACTGGGCAAGTTTGGGAAACATATCTGTCTCTGTCTATTCAGGCCGCTGTAACAAAATACCCAAGACATAGTGGCTTATGGACAGGAGAAGTTTATTTCTCAGTTACAGAGGCTGGAAGTCTGAGATCAGGGTGCATGCATGGTAAGGCAAAGGCTGTCTTCATGATTGAAGACTTTTGTTGTATCCAGCCTTTTTGATAAGGATACTCATCCCATTCATGAGGGCTCAACCTTATGGTCTAATTACCTCTGATGGGCCCTACTTCCTGATACCATGACTTTGGGCATTAGGTTTGGAACATACAAATTTTGTGTGGACGTAAACATTCAGACCATAGCAGTGTCATTGGGCCACGCAGGGTTGTGGGAAAGGGCATCTGGGAGAGTCAAGAAGGAGGTATATGTAAGCTGTGTCTTACATGTGTCTTACATGTCTTACACATGTCTTACACATGTAAGAGTTGAGTTTGCTGTGATGGGAAGTTGTTTTTGTTTGTTTTGTTTTTCCATCCAAACATCTTCCTGTAATTTCTCCTTGTTGTCTGGATGCTGCCTCCCACAATGCATGCAGGGTTTGTGTCCTCTGCCCCAGTATAGCCATGCAGGGAGAGGAAAAGAGATCTTCCCACTACCCTCTCTTAGTCCTTTTCTTTCTTGGCTGAATTTTCTCAGTTCACCTGTTATGGTGAACAGAACATTCTGGCTGGTTCAGAATTCACGGGGTTGTGCATGAGCCCAGATCCCTCACCAGTCTGGGCAGTAGGTGGTTCTGTGACATGGGCATTTAATCCAGCAGTTATGGGGTTAAGCTCAACTCCATCTAACTCCTCTGCAGTTTACACTGTGCCTGGGCTCTCCCAGACCTCATCCTTCCAGCTTCAGGCCCTCACCTCAAATGAGATGTCTTCATGGGTGGCTGGTTTGGGGGAGCTGACACTGACCCCTTTAGGCTATGATATGCTGAGGTTTTGGGTCCTTGTGCTCACCGTGGACTTAAGCTAAGGGTACTGTACGATTATGTATGCCCAGCTGGGCCTGGATCTGAGGGTGGGGATGGGACTTGGAGAGATTTAGACACAGAATCTAAGGAGTCAGGGGAAGCAGGACCTGGAGGACCATGTTGGGGCAGCACAGCTTGTGATAGCAAGGTCTCAGGAACAGATTTTTGGGTGTTCAGCACTCATGATGGGGCGGAGGAGGTTAGCAGTGGTACAATTGGGATGTTCCCTGAACAAGGAAAGAAACCTTGCCACCTAAAAGCTCCTTCTGTGGCCTGGACCCTGGGTTGCCTAACGTGTTGACTAGGGTGGAGGGCATCTCAGAAGTGAGAGGGGTTACAAGTGAGGTAGTAGGTGTTTGCTAACCTGGGGTACTCAGAAAACGCTAAATTCTATTTTCCAAAAAGCTCAGGTGGTGTGGAGCGGGAAGGTGACGCAGGAAAGGGTGAATCCTACCAGGTCAGCCCTGGGGGGTGTAGCAAGGACAATGAGCATGTCTTCTTCCAGAGAGATCTCTTGTGTCTGCCACAGCCCAGCACAGCCTTTGGTCGAGGCCTCTCTTCCCTTTTCTTGGCTTGGCATCTTGTGCTTGACTCTCTGCCCTTAGCCCTTAGCCCTTAGCCTAACTTTCCTGGGATTTTCCTGATCAGGCCCAGTAGGGGAGATCCTGAGGCCATCACAACACAACTTCAGGACCATTGACAGCTCCGTCACCAATGCTGGGAAATGGCAGCAAAACAGTGCCTCTAAGGGACCCCTGCTGTGTGACTTGTACTAAGTTTTGAAGAAGCTTATTTGAGACTTAGGTTACTGTCTGCCTGAGTTACCACTGGTGCTTGGTTCTCTTTTTCAGCACTTCTTTTACTAAGCACCAATACATATCAGCAAAATCATTCTGCAGCATATAAAGTTATTTTATAAACATGGTTCTCAATGGGGTCCTTGCATAAAGAGGAAGAGGCATCTGTTGTCTTGATCCCTTTAAAGCTGGGGTATCTAAGACTCAGCAAGGTAGAGTGACTGGCCCAGGGCTGCACAGCTCATCAGTGACAGCCAGGACTTGAACCAAATCCATTGTTCTTTGAGCTACATCCTGGATGCCCCTGTTCATGTAACATTCTATCATTTTCCATGTAGACATTAGCAATAGGATCAGCAAATAGATACAGCTATCAGCTTGCTCTCTGTGGAAGGTGATTGTGCATGAATAGTTGGGTCAGGCATCCTTCACCCCTTTGCTTTCTGGCTCAGTGTTTCCTCAATATTTACAAATAAATAAGTCATTAAACAAATTTGGAATTCAGACCCAACTTTTCCGTTTGACCCCAATGGTGGAAGGAAGCAGCCAGACAGTTAACCAGATTTGCCTCCTAATTACTTCTATAACAAGTACCCCTTCCCAGACTCCAGGAGGGAACTAACAGGAGTGTGTGTGTGTGTGTGTGTGTGTGTGTGTGTGTGTGTGTATGTGTGTGTGTGTGCGCATGCAAATAACTGTGTTCATTAAGTGTCTTCCAATCTTCTGGCCATGGGGTAGGAATCAAAGATGATTCAGACCCAGCCTTTGACCTTTAGGGCTTATCAGATCATTTGGGGAGATTTGTATCCATCCATCCATTCAAAAACTATTTAGCAAATACCAACAAAGCATTAAGTTGTTTTATTGATGATAAGTAAACAAAACAAAGGTCTTGTCTTATGAAAGTTTTTTTGCATCAGAGCCATAAACAAAGTTAACACGTCAATGTTAGCATATCAGCAAGGAGAGGGAAGTACTATAAACAAAGTTAAGGCAAAGAAAGGAGATAGGGATTCTGTGATGGAGATGGGGATGAGGGGCATTGTCCACTGGGGGTGCAAAGGGAAGTTTTCACGGATGACGCTGCATGTTAGTAGTGGTAGACCAGCATCCCCACCCTGCCTCCAATACTAAACTTCTTTTCCCCACCTGTGATTTCCAAAGAAACCAGCTTACTTTGGAAGATTGCTGCCCTTATGAAAGTTATTTTACATGAGTGAAGTATTAACTAGGCTCTTAGTGGCCTCCAGCTCTTTTGGAGTCTTAGCCCTCCTTCCCATCTCAGAAGGCTGAGTTATTGGACACAGTGGCTTAAATTGGCATGGTATTAGAGATCTCTCCTTGGACCCTATGAGTCTGTAGCACCTTCTCAGAAAATAATTCCCTGAGCAGAGGACACAGGCTCTGTATACTGCTAGCTCTAGGGACACATTGAGGGTCTCAGGATTATTACAGTAGCCTGCAGCAGACAGACTTTGGATTCTGGAACCTTGGACAAAGTCACCTCTTGGAGGCTCACTTTCCTCATCTATTAAATGAAGAATGCTGAGCTCATGTGGCTGCTGTAGCCATCTTGTTAAATAATGTGTGTGAGGATGTGTGAGCATCCTGCACACTTCTTTAATTTATAAAGGGGCAGGATCAGGACTGGGACTAAGGTGTTCTGATTTCTTTCTCAGTGTGTTTTCCCTCTGCCAGAACTTTTTTAAACAACAATTTATTGGCCATGGTTGTGTTCTAGACACTGCACTCAATCCCTTTTGTGCCTTTTTTAATCCCACGATAGCCTCTTTCAGTGAAGACTGCTGTCCTCAGCTTTCCAGGTGATAAAGCTGAGCTCAGAAAAGTGCAGTGACCCATCCGAGGCTCCAGAGCTGGTCTGTGACTGCACAGACACTCAGACCCAGGTTTTTCAACTCCAGAGCCTGCACCACCAACCATCATTCCATGTACTTGGTTGTCTACCCTGTCACATTTGGGTAGGAATCAAAGATGATGCAGACCTAGCCTTTGACCATCCTGGTTGGATGGGCCAACCTACTCCCGTACCTTTGAACTTGACCGTGATTGGAATTATAAGGAAGTCCTTTTGATTCTCACTTCCTCTGTGCCTTGCACTTAGAAGCTTTAAGAAGCTCTTTGCTTCTTACTATGTTTCCCTCTGTCATCAAGCTTATTGAAATGTGCATTACAATGATTATCTGCTTGCTTCTCTGTTTCTATAAACCAACTGTGAGTTCTTCCAGGCCATACCCATGTGTTCCTAGATCCAGGCGAGAGGTTTGCACAGGGACTGGGGGTGACAGTCATAACAGTAACAATGAAGCCAATTAACTACTGGGGACTGGATGTTTTCTTTTCTTTCTTTTTTTTTTTTTTTGTTTTATTATTTATTTTTTGGGAGAGAGTGAGAGAGAGACAGAGCATGAACAGGGGAGGGGCAGAGAACGAGGGAGACACAGAATCCAAAGCAGGCTCCAGGTTCTAGGCTCTGAGCTGTCAGCACAGAGCCGGACACAGGGCTTGAAGTCAGGAACTCTGAGATCATGACCTGAGCCAAAGTTGGACTCTTAACCCACTGAGCCACCCAGGCGCCCAGGACTAAATGTTTTCTACAGGTCCAGGGCTTTGTGACATCGTCTAGATATATCATTTTACCTAGTCCTCACAACGTACCTCCCTGGTGAATGGTGTTATTCCCATGTTGGAGCTTACAGGGAGAGTGTTCCAAGGTCACACCACTGGGGGTGGAAGAGTAAGAACTTGAACTCTAGTCTGCCTGCTTCCAGGCACGCCCTCATCCTGGCAAATGAGTATGTTGATGGATGAACGCAGTCCTCCTCTTGAGTCATGTAGGTTCTTGTGTTTGTCTTCATGACTCAGAGAAGAGTAGAAAAATCAATCCTCTCAAAAAGCTGCTTTCTCCCACCCTCTCCATCCACCCATCCTTCAGAGTGGGATTTCAGACAGAACTTGAGAGGCCACCTGAGGATTTGGAGTACGGTGCTGATTTGTGCTCAATGGCTCCTGTGAATTATCTTCAGCATTCTCACACACAAATGGAGAATTGCCAAGCAGATGTACGTATATTTCAGTCACCTATTCTCAGAGAGGCATTTCTAGTGGGCTCATTCATTAATTCTTCTAACAAGTAATTGAAGATCTACTGTGTGCCGTGTAACAATCAAATTTGCTCAGGGATAAATAAAACCCGGCCCTTTTCTGCACCATCTCTCAGTGTGAAAATACACTAAGTGCATAATGAGGCCTACTCAGGGTCAGACCCCATGCTGGGCCTTGGGTACACAGAGGTGGTGGGAGGGTGGTTGGCAGACAGAAGCATGAGTCACTGACGGGTCTGAAAGTTGTGTACTTAACCCAGCTAGAGATAGCACGTTTCAGAAAGGGTTGCTGAGAACTCTTGACCCAAGAGCTGAGGTTGAAAGGACTAGACAGAGAAGTGAAGGAGGGGTGCTTTCAGGCAAAGTGAGCAGCATGAGCAAACATACAGGTGTGTGAGATGGTGGTAGGGATGCAGGACATTTTACCAGTGTCATATGTACATATACAGCTACGATGCTAGGCAGGATGTCCTAAGAATGTATATTTCATATGTTCAGAAATGCTTTCTTTTTTTAATGTTTATTCGTTTTTGAGAGAGAGAGAGCGTGTGAGAGGAGCACGTACAAGTGGGGGGGGGGGGAGAGAGAGAGAGAGAGAGAGACACGCACAGAATCTGAAGCAGGCTCCAGGCTCCGAGTTGTCAGCACAGAGCTGGATGCAGGGCTCCGATCCACAAACTGTGAGATCATGACCTGAACCGAAGTCAGACGCTTAACCAACTGAGCCACCCAGGCGCCTCCAGAAACACTTTCAAGTTTGCCTTTGCCTTTCTAATCTAGGATTTTGCAGCTGGAATGATAGTCAGAAACCATCCAGTCTCACCTACTCAGCCCAAGGAAGGGAAGGGAGGTGGTCAAGGGCACACTGCTTGGAGCCTGGAGGAAGAGAGCAGGGGTGGTCACCAGAAGGTATTTGGGAAACCACAGAGAATATCTCAATATAGTGGAGGCGGAGTGGTGGTCTCACCACACTCCTTTGCATCTAATTTTTCATGAAACAAGGCCTTGCATCAATAATAAGGATGCTAGTATTTTCTGAGCGCCATGACTTGCAAATCACTGTGGTCCACGTTCTGTAATGCAGACTCATTTAATCCTCCCCAGCCCCCCTCAGCTAGTGTTACTAACCCAATTTACAGATGAGACAATGGAGGAAACTTAAGCCACATGCCCGAAGACACACGACTGAAAGGTAGTGCAGCCGTTACTAAAATCCATGTCTGTCTGACTCAAGGACAAGTGCTGCTGGTCCCAATGTTCATTAGCTTTCCCTTTGATAAATTTCTGTGGGATTCGCACTGATCTCTCAGGATTTGGACCTCATTCTGATCTGATCTAAAAATGATTAAGGAAGGTTGATCTGAGTGGGCAATGACTGTATTCCAAAGAACTGCTGGGTTTTTACTCTATTCCTCTGGCATTATCTTGGGAAATAAAATAGTGTCTCTAATAGATACATTATAAGTAGATGACTAGTTTAAAAGAAAAAAAAATGTTTCATTTTCTGTAATGGGACCTCCTTAAATAGGTCATCTTATATCTGTCTAGACACAAAGAGATAACTATATATAAATATAGCTAACTATAGATACGTGAAGCTAGGTGTGAGTATATTTTTATACATATGAACATATACAAACCCATACATGTATATATAGATACAGATCTTTATCAGTTATTTGCAGTTATCTTTATCAGTTTATCTTCTCCTAATTGCTCACACATGGAACTTACCTCTTCATTTGATTATGTGCTGGGATCTTTCATAGCCTTCCGGGAGCTTACCCAGAAAAAAATTAACAGATGGATTCCTCTCTCCTCCAGGTGCAGGATCTACACCATGGTGTCTCTGTTGGCTCCTTCGCCCTCCTCCTCTCCTGCTAATCGCACACCATGTCTTCCCATCCCCTGGCGTGTCTTGTTTACACCCCACTCCCTGATCACCGCTTGGAATGCCCCAATTGTGGGACTTTCTCTTAGACCAGGGGCTTCCTCAGTCCCCATACTTTTGACATTTCAGGCCGGGTAGTTCTTTATTGTTTGTAGCTGTCCTTTGCATGGAGGATGCTCACGGATTCCCTGGCCTCTTCCCACTAAATACCAGTAGCACCCGCTCTCCAGTCATGACACCCAAAAATGCCCCCATTACCAAATATCTCCTGGCAGGGGGCAAAGTAGAGAGCTGTTCTAGCCCATCGTGAACAGCTGCCTCCATGGTCTCCTTGCTTTGTCTCGCCACCATATGCATCCAGTGTGATCTTAGCACCATATTGCTTAAAAAGAAAAAAAAATTCGAGGAACATGAGTGTCTAAAGTATAGTTCTTAACCTGTGTTACCATCTTATTCTCCCTCAAGTTCCAATGGGCAATTTCCAGTCTCTGAGAGAGTGAGCCTACATTTACTGGAAACTGTCTCAGGAGGCCTTATCCCATATATATTCACCTTGTTGTGTCCTCTCAAGCAAGTTTATCTTCTAAGCCTCACTTTTCCATCTGTGCAAAGGGTGTAGTAATCTAATAACCAGTAGGGGAGCTAAGTGCTGAGCACCAGTAACTCTAATGCAAGATAGAAAACACTAAAGCTCTTTAAGCGAAGTTTTAGATGAAGCATTGTGGGAGTTCTGAGGATTAAGAGATTTCTTCTGGCTAAGCCTATAGAGGGGGCATCTCAGCAGAGGTCACCAAAGAGATTACATTGACACTAGCCTTGAAGTCTGGTGGTATTTGCACATGAGGTGAAGGATAACCATGAGAGTGGCATTCCAAGCAGAAGAAATGATGTGGGTAAAAATACCAGGACATTTCACAGAAACAGCGAGTTCTGATGTGGCTGGACACTCGGCACTGTGCCTGCTGCATAGTAAGTGCCCAGTGGGGTTGGTGGCATGGGTGGGCGAAACATATATTTTGAGAAAGGTACCTCGAAAGTGTATGGTTTGAGACCAGATTATCCAGAAAAATGGGGGCCTGACTGACAAGAACCTGAACTGCCAAACCATAGGACTCTCCACCTTAATCAGTAAGGAGGGGCTCTGTGTCCAGCTGTGCCCCGGTCATGCTAGAGAAGATGGATTGGGAACAGTAGGGGTGGGGACAAAGCCTGGGAGATCATCCAGGGTGTATGAAAATGATCATGATGAAGGGGCTGTAGCGACTGGGGGCTAGGACAGCCATTGGATGGAGAGAAGGGGAAGGTGGCTGAAGCTACGTGTAGATAACTGTCAGGATTCACATGACTTCTCAGCAGCTTTGGGGGATGTGGGCTGCACATTCCACTGCCATTACCCTTTTAGGATGTTCTGTGAACTTGGTCAAGCCACTCCTCTCTGAATCTCAGTTTTCCTTATCTGTAATGCCAAAGGTCTGGACTATTTTCCAGTAACCCCTCCATCTTAAACCTAGACTGGAGCCTGAAAGGAGACTCCCCAGAGAACTCAGAACCCTTACCCCACTAGCTCGGTCACTCGGCAAATGGCCAGGAGCACACCCAGTGGATCATCAGTCTTCAGCCATCCTAGGGCTGGCTGTCGAGACGAGACACAAGTGACGAGAAGAGAAGGACATTACTTGGGAGAATATGCATGTTCACAGCTCTGAGGATTAAAGGCCCGTGTTCTTATCACTGCTGAACAGAGTATTATAAATCCAGTCTTAGAATACCAAATCCCCTTGCAGCTTGGCCGTTGTGAGGGAATATTAAAAAGGCCGGAGACAGAAATAATCAGTTTCCCAATGACACATTGTCAAATAAAGCATTTCTCACATTATCCTTACCCCCCCCCCCCACTTCGTCTTTTTTTTCTTTCTCTGGCTCCTTCTCCCGTGCCTGGATAGTTAACATGAAAAAATAGATTAAAATGAGGCCAGGCTGAATGGAGTTCTAAGTTTGACTTTTCAGAAGGCTCTCTCAGTGGGGTAGTTTGGGGTGCTTTCTATTTTTCATCTTTATATTTCTTTCAGTGTTTGATATTTTGTAAGCAAACCAGCTAGAGGTACTAGCTTGGGGATAAAGGCAGAACAGCAGAGAGGGTCCACGTGAGGTCTGATCAGGTGCCCTTTGGATGCTGAGGTCAGAGATGCTACAGGGACTGTAAGATTTTTATTCCTCTGGAAGGTCTTGTTAAGATTTTAGGCTCCTGTATATTTATTAGGCACCTTCTCTCGACCAAGTACCGCATCTTAGGTTGTGTAAATGGTAGGGGTAGATGGCAGTTCACCTAGAGTGGGAACATGGTCAACCAGATGGCCATATTGTAGTAGTACAGCCCGATGACTGAAAACCACAGGGGCTGAGAGGGAAGACATCACAGACTGGCCCCACCCTGAAGAGGCCAAGATACTCCCTGAGGACGTGATCTCTGAGCTGAGATGGCTGAGTGAGTTGGGATGAGCAGATGAAGGGGAGTGTATTAGTTGCTAGGGACTCCTTAACAAAATCACAACAAAATGGGAGGCTTAAAAGACCGGAAATTTATCCTTCACAATTCAGGAGGCCAGAAGGCCAAAATCAGGATGTCAGTAGGGTTTGCTGTCCCTGGAGGCTGATGGAGAATCTGTCCCGTGCCTCCCATGTGGTTCTGATGGTTGCGGGCAATGCTTGGCCTTCCTTGACTCGTAGATGCATCATTGCAGTCTGTCTCCATCTTCACATGGCCTCCTTCTGATTCTCCTTCTCCTCCCCCACCTGCTCCTCCCCCCTCCTCCTACTTGACTGCTCCTCCCTCCTCCCCCTCTTTTCTAGCTCCTCCTCTTCCCTCTTCTCATTTTCCTCCTCCTTCTTCTCCTCCTCTTCCCCCCTCTTCTCCTCCTCCTTCCTCTTCTCCTCCTTCCTCTTCTCCTCCTCCTTCTTTCTCCTCCATCTTCTTCCTTTTCTCCTTCTCCTCCTTCTGCCTCTCCTTTTGCCTCCTCTCCTTTCCTTTGCTTTCCTTTGCTTTCCTTTGCTTTCTTTTGCTTTCCTTTCCTTTCCTTTCCTTTCCTTTCCTTTCCTTTCCTTTCCTTTCCTTTCCTTTCCTTCCCCTTCTCCTCCTCCCCCTCTTCCTTCTTCTCTCTCTCTCTCCCTCTCCCTGTGTGTGACTGTGTGTATGTATGTGTCTGTCTGTCTTTCTGTCCATCTGTATCCTCTTTTTTTTCTTTTAGAGAGAGAGAGAATATTTTTTTTAATGTTTATGCATTTTTGAGAGAGAGAGACAGTGCAAGTGGGGGAGGTGCAGAGAGAGAGGGAGACACAGAATCCAAAGCAGCCTCCAGGCTCTGAGCTGTCAGCACAGAGCCCAGCCTGGGGCTTGAACCCACGAACTGCAAGATCATGACCTGAGCTGAAGTCAGATACTTAACTGACTGAGCCACCCAGGCACCCCTCCTCTACTCTTCTTATAAGGACATCAGTCATTGGATTTAGGGCCCACCCAATCCAGTACAAACTTACCTTAACCAATTACAACTGCAGTGACCCTATTTCCAAATAAGATCTCATTCTGAGGTTCTGGGAGGACCTGGATTTTGCAGGGTCATTATTCAAACCAGAAAGGGGGTGAGAGTGCTCTGGGCAGAGGGAGTAGCCAGTGTGGAAGAGCCCAGAGCATCACCCTTGGGGGGAATACTCATTGCTCGGTGTGGCTCCAGAACAGAGTATGGGGTAGGACTTGTGGGGACCTGGGCATGAGAAAGAAGGGAGTACCTCATCATGAAGGGCCTTGAGTCCAAGAAAAGAGTCTGGACATTATTCTCAGGGCCCTAGAGAGCAAAGAAAGGGTTTTACACAAGGGAGGGTGCACAAGGATTTGGTTTGGGATAGAGAAATAAGAGAGGCTGATATTTGTTGAGTACTTGGTGCCAGACCTTTTTTTTTTTAATGTTTACTTATTTTGAGAGAGAGAGAGAGAGCAAGTACATGTGCATGCACGAGAATGTGGGAGGAGGAGGGACAGAGAGAGAGGGAGAGAGAATCCCAAGGAGGCTCTACACTGTCAGTGCAGAGCCCCACCCGGGGGTCAATCTCACGAACTGTGAGATCATGACCTGAGCCAAAGTTAAGAACCACATGTTTAACTCGCTGAGCCACCAAGCTGCCCCAGATAGTAAGGAAGTTTCCCGTCAGAGACGGGCACACACATTCTTCCTGCTCTTTCTCTCCCACTTCCTGCCTGACAGCTTAGTGAAATCCTCAGATCCCTGAGAAAAGGGTAAAACTGATCACCCCGAGACCTGTACTGCTTGCACTCCCAAAAACCAACCTGTAACTAACAGCCTGGCATTTTTATTTCTGGAAGTCGCTGCCCCTTCTCCAACCTTGTTTGTCTTGGGCTGCCCAAGAGTGAACACCGTCCAAATCGGATTTGACATCAGTGCATCCCTGAGGCCAATGGGGCCTGTGTGTGCCACCCCTGGAGCCTTGGCCTCTTCTTAACCTGCTTTCTAAAAATTCACCGCCTTTCCCTACGTCCCCTTCTTCCTGTTTGGCTTGCGGTTGCTCTGCTGTGTTTTCTCTACCTCCAGGACTCGTGTTTGCTCCTGGTGTACAGACTCGGTGGCTGGACACTCTGGCCCCGCTTTCCTTTCCAGCGTCAGCTCCTGCTTTTCTGTTCGCTTGCCCTTGGTGAGGAAAGACCGTGAAGAAATGGAGTGCGGTTCTGTGCATGTGGACCGGCACGACAGCCTGGACCGATCCAGGTGGACGCACATGACAGCTTCTTGCTTCTGAGTTACTCGTCTGCTGTCTTAGGATGGAATGTCTCACTGGGAGAACACGGCCACCTGGTTGTCTTGAGCTCCTCTGCTCGTGCACAGCACCTGTTAGTTTGTAAGTGCCATCAGAGCACTGCTCAGGTTTGCATTGCACAGCAACCCTGTGTGAAGCGTGAATGAGAGATTATCACAGGTTTACCATGTACCAGGCACTGAGTGTGCCTCTTCACGTCTAACCTCTCTCCCTGTGGATGTTTTTGACCCAGTTTTTTGGAGGAGATGATTGTGATTGAGAGATTCATTCCTTTGTCTAAGATTGCCCAGCTTCTATGTGGTAGTATGAGAGTTAAAGTCTTTCTGACCCTTAGTCTTTGTTTGCCTCTGTGTTATACTTTTCCAGGTATTGCTAATTCCAAAGTACAGATGAGTAAACTGAAGGTCCTTAGGGGAATCTGAGAAATTCAAGCTCAAACACAATGAGTAAACTGGAATTCAGAACCTATTTCCTATTTCCTCCATGCCTGGAGCCTGTCCCCAGTTTCCTGTTCTCTACTCCTTTCTCAGGAAGGAAAGGGAAGGCTCTAGGGACATAGAACTGGCCAGACTCCTGCCTGTAACATCCCCTGAGCTGCTCCTATGTTTGAGGTGGGGGGTCCCCTCAGCCTTTCAGGAGCCCGGCATGGGGATATTTGTTTCACTAGGTCAGTGGTACAGTAAACCCTCGAATACTGAGATTCTCTTTTGGCCAAACGTTCACAGTGAAAATCTGATCTGTAACAGAAGCCACATGGCTGGTGGCTCAGCTGAGGCTGGAGGACGCTGAGGTCCGGGCACCCAGGGAGAACCAGAGCTGCTGGCCTGGGATCGTATCATATGGTAAGGCCAGGGGTTAAAGAATCGCTAGATCGTTAGGCTAAAGGTACTTTCGAGCTCAGCCCCCATCAACATGGGGCAAGGGAGATGGGTGGTATTCCTCTGTACGACCTTGCGGAAGTTTCCTGTGCTGGGAAACCTATACCTGGAATTGCCTAGGTAATTTGAGGAGGCATATGTGAGGCTGGGCAGGGGCTAATCAGGCCTTCGATGCCCCTGTCCCTTCTCACTCCAAGCAGAACCATGTCGCCATGTTGAGGTTAGTTTGAATCTCAGTTGCACTACCTTGCATGATGGACCTCCTGGCTCTGTGCCTCAGTTTCCTTACCTGACGTAGGACAAAGATGCCTAGCACGCACATTTGTGCCAAGGTGAATGCCAGAGCACGTGCAAAGTGTTTGGTTCAGATTAAGAAGGATTTGGGGGCCTCCAGGCAAATATTGCAGAATAGGCATTCAGGTGCAGAAGGTCAAGCTGTTTATTCACTCCTCCTTAATTTATTCATTTACGTTAAATCTACCCTGGCTGAATGCTGTTGACAGCAGCAGCAGCTAACCTTAGTCTGTGAGCAGCTGCCGTGCACCCTCCCCACAGCACTACATACACACATCTTAGTTAGCCTCACGATGACCCAATGAGCTGACACTGTGACACTGCCCTTGTTTAAGCAGTCACGAAGCCAAGGCTCTGAAAGGGAAAGTGACCTAGTCAAGGACATAGCCTCAAAGTAGTAGAATCTGGACTAAAACTGTCCCTCTGAGGACAGCTCTTAGCCACTATGGCCAACGATGCTGGAGGGTTTTGGAGACAAAGCATGTGCCTTCCTGCCTTCCAGGAGCTCCTGCTGTGGATTTAGATTTAGGAGCTGATCCAGGGCTGCAGGGGGTGACCTGGGAGGGTGGTTTAGATGCAGTGGAGGCAAGGACGGGCGGTAGTGGTTGTAGGTGGACAGTTGGTTAGGCCTTATCTTTCCCAGGGATCTGGGATCTGACCACAGGGTCGAAGTCTCATAAACGGGGTGGGCGGAAGGGGCTGTGGATGAAGGGCCCGCACTGGCAGGGGCCTGACCCTCACAGCCAGTGAAATGCCCAGAGGTAAATAGAAGATAGGCAAAGAGATTTCCCCAAGGTCATAATTGACAAAAGTGAAAAGCTTTACTGAAGAGGCAGCCTCAAGACGTGCCCATCGACTCCTGGATTTGAAGATCGTGTTTTCCTTTTCCCTTCTCAGGATCTGCTCTCTCTTTGTGCACCCTCTCCATTGTTCCCGATTTCTCCTCCCCTCCCTTTGGTCAGTGAGAACCACTATGCAGTCCAATAGCCAGTGGCTCTGCAATGAAGACCTGGGTTCAGATCCCTGCTTTACCACGTCCTGGCTTTTTGTACCCAGGTGGACCTAGGATCAAAAGCTGTGTGACTTCAAGCAGGTTCTTTAACCTTTCTGAACCACCTTTTCCTCATTTCATCTACAGAACAGACGCTATCATCCTGATCACATTAGATTGTGTTGAAGATCAAAGAACAAGAAGGAAAAGCAATAAGGAGAGGGCCTGCTATTATTTCATCAAGTGTTCTTTCTGCCTCCTCTCTCTTTGCACTGCCTGTTGCTCTTATCTCTTTCCTTCATTTTCCTCCTCCCCCACCTTCCTTTGTCTCCTCCCTCTCTTATCTGTAATGGAAAAACTGACAAGTAATACCCTGTCAAAAGAGTCTTCTAGACACAGAGCAATCACTGTTGTATGTTTTATGGAGGGAAAAAGGATCTATGTTTACTTGGGGGGGGGTTGCAAATGTGATGAACCCATGCATATGCACCCATTTTATAAACGTACATATGTGCATATATGTGCGTACATACATACACACATACACATAAATACAATAGAGTTATTTGGTTTGTGTGCTTGTGCCTAAGTTCTGATGCCCAGAGAAAGCTCCCTGAGCATTCCATAGTAGCTCAGCTGTACCTACATGCCTGGCCACTTCTTAGCCCGCGTTCCCACCCACTTGTCCCTTCCATGGAGGTGATGAATTCCAGCTTACTGAACTGAGGTCCTTGCAAAAAGAACACGATAACGTTCCCGTGCAGGCAGGAGACTAGCCTAATGCTTTTAGTGAATAGTATCCTTCTTGGCTTAACTGGGTATGCTTAACGGCAGTCATGCCCCACCCCAATAATGTATTTAGCATTAACATCTGTCGTCTTTGTTAGACATTATACAAATAGTTGTCGGAAGTCATCCTTGCCTTCAGTGAGATCATAGTCAAGGAAGAGCAATCAACCACATGGGTGTGGTTGGAAGGGTGTAGGCTTTAGAGCTAAAACAAAAAAAAAATGAAACCAAACACAGCCAAAAATGAGGCTCAGCTTTTGCTCTACTGTTCACCATGAGTTTCCAAGTCTCTGGATTTCTCCCCCCTCTCTCCCAAACAGTGAGGATGATCCTTCCCAACCCCATGAATTACCCCCAGGGATTCGACACAGGGACCTGTAGCCCCCCAGACACAAAGCACAGTATGTAAGGAAGAAAAGCAGGGTAACTGAGGGAGCTACTCCATCCATTGCAGATGTTCCTGGCACGTGGTGAATACAGTGGAGTGAATAGAATGCCCACTGTCCCCTCCAGTTCTTGGCAGGTGCCATCGGGGACACAGACATGCTTGTGAGTAACCCTGCTCTTAAGGAACTCACAGAGCAGGGTATTTTGCGAGTCTTTTGAATCATGTAAGATATGTCTATAAACATCGTAACCTGTTCCAGGGCAAGGTATGGTATGCAGACTCTGGAATATTTGCTAGTTGGATGTATTAAAGAAAAATAAGCTTCAGTTTGCCTTAATGCTCTGATTAAAGGAGCCCTAGAAAGGTGTGTTTTTTTTTTTTCATTTATTCATTCAACAGATATTTATGAGGCGCCTATTTTGTCCCAGGCCCCCTACTGGGAATCACGTATCAGAAGGAAGTACAGACCATGCAGAATTATGTTTGATTTAATAATGTTGTCTCATATTTGTAGCAGGTTGGAAGAAAGGGTACTACTGTCTCTTGATCCCTAAGTGGACTCATTCTAGAGATAAGGAAGCAAAGCTGAGAGAACGTGAGCGAATGTCCTGGGGTCACTCAGCTGATGGGAGGCAGAGTCGAGGTTCAGCTACTCACCTGTGTGAAGCCATAGCCTTGACTCTTCTCCGCGTTTAGTCATCTGCTTGCTCTGACATGACCATTATCTATCTCATTTGCTCCCCATGGCAACCTGATGAAGAAGGAAAGGCAGGGATTCTTACTCATCCTCCTAGATGTGAAAAGCAAGGCTCAGAGAAGTCAAGCGGTTTGCCCAAGGTCACACAGCTTGTTGGCGAGAAAGCCAAGTTTGGAAGTGACATCTCTCTGGCTTTCAAGCAGCGGCTAGGGGTTCCTGCGGCTTTAGGAACCACGCCCAGGGATCTGCGCTGAGTCTGGTGGACAGGGAGACCCCGCTGGCCCCGTAGCCCAAAGAGCACTGGCCCATTTTCTTGTCCTTCTGCTCTTCTGCTCCAGGGTGGCCTCATCGCACTGCTACTCCTGCTGCTGGTGTTCACTGTGGCGCTGTATGCCCAGCGGCGCTGGCAGAAACGTCGCCGCATCCCCCAGAAGAGCGCCAGCACGGAAGCCACTCACGAGATTCACTACATCCCATCAGTGCTGCTGGGACCCCAGGCCCGGGAAAGCTTCCGCTCCTCTCGGCTACAGGCTCACAATTCTGTCATTGGAGTGCCCATCCGGGAGACCCCCATCCTAGATGACTATGACTATGAGGAGGAGGAGGACCTACCCCGCCGGGCCAACCACGTCTCCCGCGAGGATGAGTTTGGCAGCCAGGTGACGCACACCCTGGACAGTCTGGGCCGGCCGGGAGAAGAGAAGGGGGACTTTGAGAAGAAAGGTGAGTCCTCCTTGTTGTATCCCACCTTCCAGGGGACGTTCTGGGGAGCTGGGAAGAGGCACAGGAGCTGGGCAGTGGGGGACACAGGTGGTGTCTTCAGGGCTGAGCCACTTTGGATTCATGGGCAATCATCAGACTTTGTCTTCTCTAGTTCTTTAGCAGTGATGGGAGAAAGAAAGAAAGAAAAAAAAAAAGGAGTCCGTGTTCTTGGAATTGAGTTTTGAGGAGCATGAGAAGTTACCTAGTTCAATATCTCTCCATTGTCTCTTGATTACTTCCCTTGATGGCCTTCTCACTACTCTGGTGGGAAGTCTCCTCATTTTCACACACTACTATTAGAAAGTTTTTTCCTTACATTGAATTGAAATCTCTTTTCTCTGGGCTTTCATGTCCACAAAGAAAATGAATCTGATTTCCTTCTTTAAGGCAGCTCTTGGAAAATTTGACTGCAGAAAAAAAAGGAGCGCTGTACCTTCTGGAAATCAATCTGAATAATCCCAGTTTCTTCAGCCAGTCTCATATGACATAGTTTCAGATGTTTCGGCATCCTGGTCACTGTCCTCTAGGTGGAGAGTCTGACTTTTCGTGTCCTAGAATGTAACACCAGCACTAACAGACCTCTTCCTCAAGGTGGGAATACTCCTGTGCCAAGCCAAATGGGACTCTCACCTCCCTCTTGCCAGCTGGTATGCTTCTGTTGATGACATCACATTTGTTTTGCACCACTATTGCTGGGTCATACTGAGATTTTTTGGTGACTGAAACCTCTCACACTTTTTGATATATGCTGTTGCAAAGACACATTTCCCAGAAGTTGGAAGACAATTGATTATTTAGACATGAGCATAGAATGTGTTCTATCTGTCTTTAGTAAGTGTCTATGGCACCAGTTTGTTTATAGATGGGATTTGGCTCTTTTCCTATAAATGCTGCAAGCGAACCATTCTCCTCTTTCCTCCTCATTGTCTCTGTGATGCTGTTAAAGGCTTGGCCTGGAGACCCCCGTTCTGACACCGACCCACTGCTTTTGGTGAGTTGAGGGGAGCCCTCGCTGCTTGGGCCAGCGCCGGAGCTCTGAGCTCCACATCCTTCTTCTCTCCTTCCAGGGTCCTTCCTCTTGGACCCGTCTTCTGTTGTGCTCAGTGGACTGATAAGGACATTAAGGGTGTCTTGCACGGAGACATTTTGTCAAGCCTAGAACCCTGCAGAGAGGGGAGAGTGAGACAGTAGGGGAGAACACAGGGTTTGGTGTCACCTGGACCTGGGTTCAAATCCTGCCTCCTTTATTTACTGGGTGACTTTGGAAAAATAGGAATTCAGCCCTCCAAATCTCAGTTTCCTCATGGAAGGGTTCCGGAAGGATTCAATATAAAAATAAAATGTGTGAAAAATACGTACCCCAGGGCCTGGCACGTGGTAGAGGTTGAATCCCCGAGAGCTGTGTTTGCAGACCTCAGGCTCCTGCTCTTAGCCAGGCTTCCAGAGTGTCCTTAACCCAGGCCCAGTATTCATCCCCAGTCTCCTTATATGTTCTAGCCTGGGGTATTTCCCTTGTCCTCCATGGTCACTCCTGTCTCTGAACTGTTCGTTTACTGGCATTCCCTTCCCCCTGCCTCCAGGAAGTGGAGATGAGCTAATTAAATTAAACCCCACTCCTCAGTTCACTGGTGAAATGGCCTTGGACAAAACTCTTCGCCACCTGGAAGGCCATGCCTTCGCCTCACCTGTTTTTGTCTGATCCACGTTATTTTTTAAAATAATTAATTTTTTTTAATGTTTATTTTTGAGAGAGTGAGCGAGCGTGAGCGGGGGAGGGGCAGAGAGAGAGAGAGGACACAGAATCTGAAGCAGGCTCCAGGCTCTGAGCTGTCAGCACAGAGCCCGACGCGGGGCTTGAACTCACAAACCACGAGATCATGACCTGAGCCGAAGTGGGACGCTCGACCGACGGAGCCACCCAGGAGCCCAAACAATTAATTTTTTTAATGTTTATTTTTGAGAGAGAGGGAGAGAGAGTGAGTGTGAGTGGGGGGGGGGGGAGGGGCAGAGAGAGCGGGAGACACAGAATCTGAAGCAGGTTCCAGGCTCCGAGCTGTCAGCACAGAGCCTGACGCGGGGCTCCGACCCACGCACCGTGAGATCGTGACCTGAGTTGAAGTCGGACGCTCAACCGACTGAGCCACCCAGGTGCCCCTTGTTTTAAACAATTAAAAGAATTTTTTTTTTCAAACCCTGCCTAGGCATTAAAACAAAGTACAGTTTGAAATACCACACAGCCCCTTCATCACTGTATCCAGCCACCCTTCCATCCGTTAAGGGTGGGTGAGGAAGAAATCTAGGCAAGATGGAAGTGAAGGGCACACTTTTCCTGACTGCGCCCAGCATGCTGGTCGCCCTGCCTGACTGTCAGGAGGGGGCTGCTCGGGGCTGTTCTTGCAACACTGTGGTTCCCGAGCACCTGCTCCTCCTTGTCTGGACAGGAGAGGGATGGCTCCCCTGGCAGGTTGTAGAAGATCTAACAGCAGCTCAGACAGGTGAGCTCTCTTTGCCTCAGGCGGCCCTTGGGAGAGAACTGTGAGGTGCTGTCTTTCATGAGGTGACCGGGGAGCAGCCACGGGCTTTGTCCAGAGTGGACAACTATTCGGAGGCTGGGCAACCCAGACAAAAGTAATCCCGTAGCCCTTTTGAAGTCATACTGCCAAAGGCTGATCCCAGCTGCATGTTTGCTGCGTAGCATTTGCCTATAAATTCAAACTCCTTCACTATTCTCAAGCGCTGTCAGCCTGCTTTTCAGCTTGGACTTGTAGAGAATAGAGAGGACACTCTGGAGAACAGAGGGAGGAAGTTTCATTACCAAGGGGCCGCTGCTTGGGTTTCCAGACCCCAAGAGCGGTGTCCTGAGTAGGCCTGACATTCAGCCGGTACACGCCCGTGTGGCCACACCCTTTGTTACATATTGAACTTCTGTGTCAGTTGGTAAGTAGCTCCCTGTTCTGAGTTCCCCCCGCCGTGCCCTTCTGCTTCCTGGCCATGCCAGCCCCCCTCCCAAGAATCCTCCTGAAGCTCCCACCATCCAGGAACAGGGGTGGCTTTAGGGTACCTCCCCGCTGTGATGGCGGGTGCCCTGTCTTGCTAGTTGGTGCCTCTGCCTTAGAAATGCTCAGGAATTTTGCATATCATTGCTGATACACCTTAGCACATTGCTGCTGCGGATTTAATCACGTCAGTATGTGAATGCTTAGCACTGTGTTTGGTACGTAACGGAAACTTGATAGATTTCAATTCCAGTTCTCCTTATCCATCCTGAAATTTATGTTTCTCTTCCCTGAATATTATGCATGAAAGCTCAAGGAAATTAAGGTAACAGATTTATCACCTTATCAAGGGATAGGGTAGGGGATGGCTGAATGGGTATTGGGTTTTCTTAATTTGGTTTTATTATTGTGGAAAAAGAATGCATACTGTTTCTAATGGAAGGAAGGGAAGGAAGGAGAGAGAAGGAAATAGAAACAGAGACCTTTACTTAGCTATATAACCTCTGTTTTGAGAACTTTCCTTGAATTATGCCATTTTCACCAGTAACCCTGTGAGTTGTGTACTAATGTTGCTCCCATCCTACAGAGCAGGAGATTAAGGCGAAGAGGGGCTGAGTAACCCGTCCAACGTCACACAGCAGGAAAGTGACTGAGCCAGGTTAAAATTCCAGCACTAGAACTGTCTCGATAAGGGGCAGAGCAGGGGTATGGATACACCTCCCACGCTGAGTTTCATGGTCTTGAAAGGCACTAAGCTGTTGCAATCCCAGGGACAGCTAAAGCATAGCAACCATGAACTTGCTTCGTCCACAAATCAGGGAAGAAAAATATATAATTAACATCTGTTCTTGGAGGCAGGAAGCTGCTACAGAGTAAATCTGGACTTCTGGATTGGCTTCTAGCAGGGACTTTGCAACAGAGAGATCCCATTTTTTAGTGTTTTGAGAGACTCCCAAGGGTACAGGGGACTCGTATTTGTTGTCAATAGAGCACTCTAGGGTGACAGAGAACTGGAAAGCTGTTTATTAACTTACCCTCCTAATGCCCCGAGGCAAATGCCATGTAAATGTCATTGTTGTGTAGTGCTTTCTAAAATTTCAGAGCTCTTTGTACTCAGCACCTCATTCAAATGCCTTGATGTTCAAACCCTCAGCTTCACTCCTGCCCACATCTTAACTTCCCTTTCCTACCCTCAGCCATTCTTTACACAGCGGCGGCTCTGTTATGATCCTTCTGGTCACAGCGTTTCATGCTGAAAGTTTTTCCTGAGCTCTCACTGCTATTGACCTCAGCTTCCATACTCCAGCCAATGGCCTCCTCTCTGCTCTTCAGTTTTCCTGAGCTTCTTGCACCACAGGTCCTTTGCATAGCCATGACTATGTTTGCCTGGGGGAATCCCAGTCTTTCTTTCCTCAGTCTATCATGGCTGACTCCTTCTCGTCATTCTGGCGTCGGCTTAGTCTCACCTCATCAGACAAAGCTCTTTTCTCTATGTGAGCTCTCTTCTTTTGCCTTCTATCAACTCCCGTTTTTGTTTCTATAATAGTAATATTTAAATTATTTGGGCGTTTTAATTAATTGCTTTAATTTTCCCACTGGATTCAGGGTTCCATGAAGTTGTGTACCAGATATGTTTGGTTTGTTCTGTGCCTCATGAAGTATCTGGCATACAATATGTGTTGCATCAGGTAGATGGAGGAATGGGTAAATGAGTGGATGGAGAGATGGCTATCTTAGTGCGTTTCCACAGGCTGGTAACTTGCGTGGACTCCTTACTAATCTTTTTCTGACCTGGACCAGCCTTGTTTAGTGGTTTTAAATCAAGGATTTGTTGACTCTTCCCACCCCTTTCATAAGGAAGAAATTACTCTTATCAAAATTTGGAGATCGTCTCAGTTATGCAAGCTAAAAGTAGCAGAGCCAGAATTTGAACCCAGAAAACCCCAGTAGGCTCTGAACACTATACCACACGCATTAATCCTGTTCATTTATTTGAGCAGGAGAGGTAAGACATGGGCTTAGCTGCTAGCAAGCCAAGTCCCTTGGAGCTGTGTTTATCAAAAATATTGAACACCAGCCACAGCAAGAAATAGATTTTGCACTGAGGCCCCACATGTATGGGTAGGAGGGTGTGTGTGTGTGTGTGTGTGTGTGTGTGTGTGTGTATCTCTAAAATAAGTTTTGCAAAAGCATACTTATCTTTATTACGTGTGGCATGCTCTGATATTTTCTGTTCTTTTTATGTCATCTTTTTAATGCTGGTATGGACCACTGAATTGGTTTCACAGTTGACGAGTGGGTCTTGACCTGAAGTTCAAAGATCTCCTAAACCTTAGAGAGGGTGTATTATATTAGGATCCCCAGGGGCACAGGTCCCTGGTTCCTGCAGGTGCTTTTTGCCTGGAGATCTGAAGGAGGAGGATAATTCAAGGTACTCAAGGTGAGGTTTGGGTGGAGGAACTGGGGATGGTACATGAGAGGGTCCTGGCCCACGTGAGGGCTTTATGTCTATTGTCCCTGTGGCCAGCCCCTTGGTGTCTTTTACCCAGCATGATGGCCTGGGGTCCCATCATCTGTATACTCTCTCTTGAAACTATGTGGCCATTCCTTCCAAAGGCTGCTCTGTATGTTCTGTATGTTCTTTCCTTAGGGGACACTCTCTCTTCCATCCATCCCCCAGCTCCCAGAAATTTCTCCTGCTGTGTTCACTCCCTGAGAAAAACCACCCATCCTTTAAGCCACAGCTCAACACCTTCCTCTTCCCAGGTTCTTGGAGGCTCAGAGGGAGATTGTCCAGGAGCATGAGGAAACTCACTCCCTAACAGCAGCTCCCATTTGGCAGGGCTTTGAGGGTGCTGCCAGGCTCCCTGGGGCGCAGAGGAAAGCGGGATGGGCAGAATGGCTTCCACCAGGGCTGAACTGCTTTTAACTGGTTCATACATTGTGGCTCCACATAAGATTATTTTTTTTTTTACGTTTTATTTATTTTTGAGACAGAGAGAGACAGAGCATGAACGGGGGAGGGGCAGAGAGAGAGGGAGACACAGAATGGGAAGCAGGCTCCAGGCTCTGAGCCATCAGCCCAGAGCCCGACGTGGGGCTCGAACTCACGGACCGCGAGATCGTGACCTGAGCTGAAGTCGGCCGCTTAACAGACTGAGCCACCCAGGCGCCCCAAGATTATTTTTGAAAGATAGTTTCTTTAGTGTAAAAAGAAAATGTTGGATATGACTTTCTTACACCAATCTGCCCTGGCTTTGTGTTACCGACTGGCTCTCCCCTCTCCTTGTTGAAAGTTCCTTTTGGAGTCTGAGTTGCAAAATGCCCCAAAGGCTGTTTGGTGTACTTTCTGTCTTCTTTACACTTACATCACCTGTCCTAGAGGGAAAGGGGGCTGACGCTTTAGTCCCTGCATCTTTTTTTGGGAGGGTGGATGTACTTCCTTCACTACTCAGTCGTTCCTTCATTTACTCATTTGATTGTATTTTTTTAAGCAAGTTTTTTAAGTTTCTTTTTATTTATTTTGAGAGAGAGATAGAGAGCAAGCCGGGAGGGGCAGAGAGAGAGGGAGACAGAACCCCAAGCAGACTTTGTGCTATCAGCTCAGAGCCCAACGTGGGGCTCGAACTCACAAACCATGAGATCATTACCTGAGCCGAAATCAAGAGTCGGATGCTTAACCAACTGAGCTACCCAGGTGCCCCTCATTCTCTTATTTAACAGGTGTTTACTGAACACCTACTGTGTGCAAGACCTTGCATTTAATGCAGAAGAGACAAAGCACGATGGGAAATCATTTTCTTCTAGAAGCTCACACTTTAGAGGGGTATAAAACAGTAATAGCTGCTTTATTTTATATAGTCCTTTAACATTTATAGAATGGCTTCATAAACATTATATGATACTCTGTGTGTTACTGAACCCTTTGAGAGACCAAAAACCTTACAGAGCTCAGAGGAATTGAATCACTCTGCCCCCATGACAAAGAGTAAGTTTGGGGATGAAGGTCTCCTTAAACCCACATCTCTTGAGTTCAAGTTCACGGCTCTTTCTGTCTGGCCATACCATATTTATCTCTGTAGCATCTTGACTATCGTTTGGCAAAACAACTTGTTACATCCAGACTGCCCTCCCCTCTTCATCTTAGGCGTAAGAATGTCTCCTCTTTGAGTGTATTCAAGCCTGGGTAGCTCTTGGTTCAGAATACTGTGGCACGATTGGAGATGAGACACAGTAATTCTTTCTAATTCTCAGATTGTAAAATTTGAACTCAATCCGTTTCCATTCTGTTTTCTTATTTGGACTTCTTAGAAAACAAAGTGGGACAAGATCTGTATTTGAAAAAAAAAAAAAGGTTCCTTAGAACTGGGCAGCCTGGCAAGTATTCAGAATTGAAAAGTTTTCTTTTTTTTTTTTAATGTTTGTTTATTTATTTATTTATTTGAGAGAGAGAGACAGACAGACAGACAGACAGAGTGCAAGCCGGAGAGGGGCAGAGAGAGAGAGAAAGAAAGACACAGAATCTGAAGAGGCTCCAGGCTCTGAGCTGTCAGCACAGAGCCCGATGCGGGGCTCAAACTCACAAACCATGAGATCACGACCTGAGTCGAAGTCGGACACTTAACCGACTGAGCCACCCAGGCGCCCCTTCTTTTCCTTTGCTTTTAACCCCAGCTGGCCACTTGCAGGGTGGTAGAACATTCACGTTCTCGCCAATTAATGTTACCATGCAGTGGAATGCATAAGACTGTGGAAGACCAGACTCTGACTCTGCACCAAAGCTTTTTCTGCTTTGATGTGTCAGTCCCCCTGTCGTGGACATTGGCCCTGGTGCCGGAGTGCACAGGCTGGGCAAAGCAGGCGGGAGCCGCTCCTCCAACAGACTGGAGCTTGGCATCCCCAGACAGCCGTCCTCTGAGCTGTCTCCACGCTCTCTAAAATAAGATATAGACAGAGATTTGTCATGGAATCACAAACAGGAATGTCACCAAAGCTGTCACCAGAGCCCCTTAAAATGTCACTTCCCAGCATTAATTGCCACGATAGCAAAACAAACGGGCGTTCTCTGAACATTTGCTCTTCCCCTCCTCCCTCATGATTCTTCCCCTATCTCCCTGTCTCCCCTTTTCTCCCTTCTCCCTCAGAGTCCCCCTCCCCCTTGTCTCCAGGGACACTTTGGGCATTCTGACTTGATTAGACTGTGCCCTGGAGAGGCAGCCCCACCGCACACTGACAGATGTGGGTGAAGGAGGTTTGATAAATGTCAGGGGCTGAAGAGACTGCTCCCTGATTGATCAGAGCTGGAGCAATTTCCCAGCAGTCAGGGGACTCCGTATCTCCCATACAGGCCTCCATTGTAATAGCTGGACATCACCCAGCGGGGGCCTGACTGTCACCAAGAGTCCAGGCAGCTGAGGCTCTCTCTCCTCCAGGATCCCAGCCTGCCTCTGCCTCCTGTATGCTCATCCGCCCCTGGGATGCAATAAATTACCACCCTGATCCACACTTATGGTCATTTTTTTTTAATATTTCCTACTTAGCAAAGTTTGTAGGCTCATTGTAGAAAAATTTTGAAAAAGCCTAAATTAGACGTTTTCATAATGCCTCAGTAGCCACAACTGTTGACAGGGTTTTCCTTTTGTTTCTCTTCTCCTCTTTTGCATATTGAAAGTTGAAAATCTATTATTTTATCTCTTACATTTTTCTGAAATATTATGCCAGAGCATTTCAAACTGCTCATCATTTCATCTTCTGACTGTCTCATAGTTTATTTATTGGTGAACATTTTAGTCACTTCCTTTTTATTCTATGTTCATTAGCAATAGACATTGGCGGCTTATTATTTTCCACTATTCCGTATTATTTTCTCAGGGTATATTCCCAGGAGTGGAATTACTGGGTTAAATGATTTGACTGTTATAAAGTTGTTGATGCGTGTTTCACTCAACACCCCCGTGTCAGAAAGTCCCAGTAAACATTTGTTAAATAAGGAAACATTTGTACATCTATTTTTTTATTTATGAATTCAACAAGCTTAAATTAGGTCTGTACTGTGTTAGGCACAGTTTAGGGCACGAAGGATAAAGCAGTGAATAAAATATATATAATTCCGTTTCCATTAAGTTTACGTACTTTTTTTGGGAGAGACAGACAGTGTGAGCAGGGGAGGGGCAGAGAGAGAGAGGGAGAGAGACAATCCCAAGCAGTCTCCCCATTGCCAGCACAGAGCCCAATGTGGGGCTTGAACTCATGAAATCACGGGCTCATGACCTGAGCTGAAACCAAGAGTTGGACCCTCAACTGACTGTGCCACTCAGGTGCCCCTAAGTTTATTTTCAAGTATGGAAAGATGGTAAATAAGTGAACAAGAAAAAATATATTTATGTAAAAATATATAATTAAGTAGAAAATATAAATATGTATGAATATACATTGTATAAGCATAAATATATAAAATACATATGTATAATCATATATAATATCAAATCATGATCCTTGCTACAAGGGAAAGTTAAATTAAAACAAGGAAAGGAATTAGGACTCTCAGGAAAGGTCTCACTCATCTGAGGACCAATCTGTAGTAGATGAAGAACCCAGTTGGATATTTGAGGAAGGAACGTTTCGGGCAACATGAATGGCAAGTGCAAAGGCCCGGTGGCATCAGTGTGCTGGGAGTGTTCAAGGAATAGGAAGAAGCAGTATGGGGAAGAGAGCAGTAGAATAAATTGGGTCACAGAGGTGCTAACGAAAAGGTCATGTAAGGCCTGGTAGGTAAGGGTGTTGGCTTTTGCTGTGAGTGAGATGGGGAGCCATTGGAAAATGGGGAGTTAGTTTCCTGCAAAGGTGTTAAGCAATTGGGAGTGAGGATGAAAAGGAGGGGTTTAGGTGGAGTTGACATTCAGAAGGAAGGATGCTGGGGAGACCAGAGAATAGAGGTTGTGGTCTGGCATCTCTGGGGTAGAATTCAGTCTCCAGATGTATTTCTTTTGTTCTGCTTGCATACAGAGTATGTTTTACATTTTTCAGTTAAGTTGCCCATCTTCATAAGGCAGGACATTTCGCGTCACATTCACATTTCTGCCCATGCGTCAGGCACCGTTGAGTTGGAGACTTGATCACTGGAGACTCTGGGAATGCTAGGCCTTCTGGCACACGGCAGAGGCTGAGTGGTAGTGCCTCATCCGGGAGGGCTGTTCTCCCTCTCCAGCTCTGGCACCGCCTGACCCACTTCCTTAACAGCAGCGATCCCCAGTTTGGTGGCAGGTCTGGATGCCATTCTTCACCCTCTCCAACTCCTTGAGTTTTGTGTTTCCAGCCAGAGGGAGGCTCGCAGCGGAACAGACACCAAGAGACCTTTGAGAAGTCAGACAGCAGAGTAGGAAGTGGCTAAGAAGCCTGGCTCTCAAAGCAGACCCGTCATGCCTGCAGTTCACAAGGTGTGAGAACTGGAGAAAGTCACTCACACCTCAGGGACTCGGTGTGCCCGCCTCTGAAATGGGATGGCCTTCTGCAGGATGCTTGTGGCTATGGGATCAGGTCACACTTGTCAAACACTTAGTGGAGGAGTTTGATTCTAAACAGAAGCCATTATTGCTACTGTGTGAAATGCTCACTGCATTCAGCACAGGGAGGCTCAGAGAGGAGAAGGGGCTTATCTAAGGTTGCACAGCCAGTTCTGCGGAGTGTGTACGTGGGGGAGGGGTGGTGGTGGCCCTACCAGAGGCCATCTAACTTCCAACCAGCGTCACCTTAGTGTGACTGCCACACGTTCTGAAGGGATGATTTTTTCTATTCAAATCCTGGATGTGGACCTGGGTCCTGACACATTCTGGGAGATGACTGTCTATGTGTGAGAGGAACGAAGGAATGAATCCCCGGCTGCAAGGGGCTGTTTTCTCCCCCAGGGAGAGTCGGGTGGGCAGCACAATGCTGAGTTGGCTGTGCCAATTCCAGTTGTTCTCTGCCTTTCCAGCTTTTCCTTCAGCCATTGCTCAGCAAGGGGGGGTCTCCTGTCTGAGGGGGTTCAGATGTCTGGCAGGCAGGACCTTCCTCCCCACCGTCTCCCGGGTGGGACAGGAGAGACGCAGGATTATGAAAGCAGGGGAGTCTTGAGGCCCCTCTCCGAGGCTCCAGGCTCCTGGAGAAAGGATATCCATGGGTGTGCAGGCAGATGCATTGCTGCCCCCTGAGCACAGAGAGGCCACTGACCGGCATGGATGGATAATCCCCACCCAGTACCCGGCTCCTGTGCGACCCTTAAAATGTGGCTGCCCTTATGCCGGCAGCCCACGGGCTCACTGCTCCTTGACATTTCCAAGGTGGACATTTACTGCCTGCTCTCTCTTCTCTGCCTTTTAAATCTATGGTACTTGAAACATGTTGTTTCCTCTTTTCTTTGCCTGGGTCCTCATCTGTGGAATGAATACTGAAGACAAAAGTATCTTTGTAACTTGGCCAAGAGCCATTCTGTTTTGGGTGGTCAACATCCCCAGCAGGATAAGAGTCTGGTTTCTAAAACGTTCTCAGAGAGCCAAAGCATAAGAGACTCTTAAAAAACTGAGAACAAACTGAGGGTTGATGGGGGGGTGGGAGGGAGGGGAGGGTGGGTGATGGGTATTGAGGAGGGCACCTTTTGGGATGAGCACTGGGTGTTGTATGGAAACCAATTTGACAATAAACTTCATATATTGAAAAAAAAATTAAAAAATATAAAACGTTCTCAGACACTAAGTCTTCTGGGCATCCAGCAATGACATGAGAATGGGGAGTGAGACTGGTGTGCCTGGGTGGCTCAGTCAGTTACACGTCTGACTTCGGGTCAGGTCGTGATTTCAAGGTTTGTGAGTTCGAACCCCGCGTCGGGCTCTGTGCTGACAGCTCAGAGCCTGGAACCTGCTTTGGATCCTGTGTCTCCCTCTTTTTTCTGCTCCTCCCCTGCTCATGCTCTGTCTCTCTCTCTCTGTCTCTCTGTCTCTCTCTCTCTCTCTCTCAAAATAAATAAATAAATAAATAAATAAATAAATAAATAAATAAAACATTAAAAGAAAAAAAAAGAATGGGAAGCAAGTAATCTTTCTCCCTTGGCTCCACTGTTCCATACTTGAGTAGAGATCAGCCCTCAGCTACATGGAGCAGACTGCCCCCCACTGTCCCTCTTCATCACATACTTTCCCAGCCTCCCTCCTCCACTTCCTGGCACCCAGACAGTATTAACAGACACAGGCTGGCTTTGGAAACTGCATCCTGTGGAAAAGGTGATGGTCTCCCCTAACGAGGGGCTCTGGGTCAGAATCTAACCTTTATCTGCTCACTGGTTTTGAGATTTTGGACTAGTCGTTGCTCTGGGCCAGTGGTTCTCGACCCGAGGTGATTTTGTCGCTGTCACCTCCTTACTGGGGACATTTGATAATGTCTGGAGACCTTGTTGTTCGTCATGGACTGGGGAAAGGGTAGAGGATGCTGCCGGTGTCTGGTGGGTAGAGGCCGGGGATGCCGGTAAATGCCCTGCTATGCACAGGACACAGGATGGCTCCTCGCGGTAAAAGGATTACCCAGCTTAGAACGTCAGTAGGGCCGAGATTGAGAGGCCCTGTTCTAAGCCCTGGGTGTCACGTTGGTAGAATGGAGGTTCTAATTTTCACAAGAATGTGGGAGAGCCAAATAATTACACAAGCGAATGCTTCTTGTCAACTAGAACATTGCACAAACATAGGATGGGAATGCCGTTGTTGCATTGTAACTTTTTTTTTTTTTTTTTTTTTAGTTTTCGGCCTGTTTTGTTTTCCAGTATTTCTTGGTTATTGGGAGACTATCTTTACAATTTTTGTAGCCAGTCTTTGATATTTTTATTTTTTAGTTTTATTATTTAAAATAAAATTTTAAAAACTGAGTTGAATCCTCAGCAGCTTTTTTTTTAAGTTTTTAAATTTATTTTTGAGACAGAGACAGAACATGAATGGGGGAGTGGCAGAGAGAGGGGGAGACACAGAATCGGAAGCAGGCTCCAGGCTCTGAGCCATCAGCCCAGAGCCCGACGCGGGGCTCAAACTCATGGACCGCGAGATCGTGACCTGAGCTGAAGTCGGATGCTTAACCGACTGAGCCACCCAGGCGCCCCTAAAAAAAATCTTTAATGTTTATTTATTTTTGAGAGAGAGGGAGGCAGAGAGAGAGGGAGGGCGACACAGAATGCAAAGCAGGCTCCAGGCTCCATGCTGTCAGCAGAGAGTCTGACGTGGGGCTCGAACCCACAGACTCTGAGATCATGACCTGAGCCGAAGCTGGCCGCTTAACTGACTCAGCCACCCAGATGCCCCAATTTTTTATTTTTTTAATTGAAAGCTAGCTGACACACACAAAGTGACATTACTTTCAGGTCTGCAGCGTAGTGATGTGACAAGTCTCTATGTTATGCTGCGCTCACCACAATTGTAGCCACAATCTGTCACCATACAGCACTCTTACAATACCATTGACCCCGTGCCCTGTACTCCACTGCATTATTTTTTTGTTCACTATATAGAAGGATTTGTTCTTGAGAGAGCTACCTCAGGGCCTTTGCGTTCCTGTCCCTGAACAGTCTTTTCTCCTGGTTTCTGCATGACTTGTTCTCTCAGTCCCTCCCGGTCTTTTTCATAGGTCATGTCATCATTGAGGTCATCCCTGACCACCCCGTATGAACTAGCACAGTACAGACAGTCACAGGTACACACCCCACACTCTAGTCTCCTTTCCCTTCTTCTCTTTTTCTCCTAACCTTTGTCACCATTTGACCCAGTATACATATCTGTGTATCTAATTGTCTGTCTCCCCCAGGTATTTTGTCGGTTTTGTTCAGTGCTATGTGCTTGTTATTTAGATCACTGCCTGGCACAGAGCAGACAACAAGTAAATAACTTCTGGAATGAATGGGTAAATAGAATGAGTGAATGAATCAATGAATGACTGACACTGAGTGCTTTTATTAAGTTTGTTCAGGTTTCAAAGAAGAGACTGTTTGGGTTAGCTGATGAGGATTTATTTTTAGTTGCAACGGGAATAATATTAGCTAGCTTGTATGGGCCAGCCTCCATGATCAGCACTCCATAAATATTTACACATTTAATCCTCAAAAAAAAATGTTGGTATGGTCAGTACCTCTCATTGCCCTTTTTTTTCAGATGAGGCAACCAGAGCTGGGAGAACACAGGTAACTTTCCCAAGATCACGTACCTGCTTGGCGTTAAAGCCGGGATTTGTACCTTGCTCTTTGTGTCCTTTGAATGCTTGCTTTTCACTGATGTTCTGCGGCCTTCACATTTGGAGAACCCAGGGGCCAGGGATGGCGAGAAGACAGTCACGGGATTCAAGGAGAAAGTGCCACTGTTAGGCTGTAACAGGAATTAGCACACTGTTTCTGCTTCAAGTGTCTCTGCTAAGCTCGTGAATCTGTGTGAGTGTCTCTGGACCTTTCTTTATCTCCTAATCTGTGTATGCCCATGGCTTCTGCTGCCTCATAGCTTCTGTTCCTGGCTCCACTCTGTTCCTTATGAGATATGCTCATCTGACTCTGACAGTCTTCTTGGATCTCCTGTGCAAACACCCTGTGAGAGAATTTCCCATCTCCAGTATTTAAAGTCCTAACGGGCAGGTCCTCACACAGGCCACACCACCATCCATAGGCTAATGTGGGGCTGTCTCTGCTCAGACATGGATCTCTGGTCCCATCAGCTTCGCCAGGACAGGGGAGTCTCAATGTACCCTCTGGGCTCTTATGCACCTGCAGCTGCCTTTCACTGAAGCAGGCATCTGTGAGTATGGCAGGCCCTCAAAGCACCATATCCCGTCCAGAACAGCGGGGAGCCCATCTGCTCAGAGCAGGACTGATGTGTCTTGCTTCAAAAGGGCCTGGTTTGTGAATAGCTCAGCTTAGCAAAGAGATAAATCAAGGAATGACAGATTATTTTCCTAAACGGTTCTTTATTTTACAAAAGCATTCTCCCCAGGATCTCCTTCAATAGCTAGCACCCCACCAGTGCATGTAAAAGAGGGTGGGACTTCACCAACTTTTGACTTATCGAAATATTTAAGGATACACTAACCCATAAGTCAAAGCAAAAGTAATGGGAGGGCTTTCTGGGGGAAGTGGCCAGCCAGCGGACGATGGGTTTGGAATGGGGCATTCATGGGTATAAACCACCTCGATCGTGGGCAAGCTCACTGGCTTCTTTTAAGTCTCAGCTTCCTCATGTGTGAAACTGGTTTCCTAATAATTTGGGACTTCTAGAGTCGTTTTGAGAATGAAACGCCATAAGAGGTGGATAGCCTGGTGCACAGGCTATCTCTCCTACATATTATTATGGTCTTGAGAAAGTCACATTCTCTTCCTGAGCCTCAGTCTTCCCATCCGCCTCATGAGCAGCTTGGACCCTTTTAAGCCTTACATGCCTACATCTTTCAGTTTCTGCCCCTGTCACTGGAGTCCAGTGGAGACTGAGCCAGAACTGAGTGCCATATGTCCAGCTAGCATGGCTAATGGTGTGTGTGTGTAGTGCAGGGAAATTATTAGAAAAACCAGCATCTCTGTAAGAGAAAGAAAGCCTTTCTCTCAGGCAACCTCTCATCTACTCGTACCTCCTTGTACAGAAATGGTGCAGAAAGGAAAATGGACGCTAGTAACTAGGTTTCTAACTGGGCTAATACGTGGCAGAGGTCAGTCTCAAGCCTCTTTGTATAGCCTCCTGGCTCCTGGACTGTTTGGTAAGTGTCCCAAGGAGGTTGGCAGAGAGAGACATCACTTCCTCATCATTTCCCTAGTGAATGAAGCCTTGGGAGACCAGATGCATCCACTTCATTATAATTATGTTAAGTGCCGCCTGATTGGCGCTGTTCATCACCCCGGGAGAGCAGCCTCCCCCAGTGTGGACAGACAGGCAGCCTGCTTTGGCTCAGCATAGCTTTGTCCCATCCAGCTGTGTCTTTGGCAATGACTCCTATGGTTCTCCCTTTTCCCCCCTCTTTTTTTGAAGAGAAAGCATGGGGAGTCAGAGGGGAGGGCACCAAAGGGGGAATGAGGGAGCCTGGGTTCTGCCTTCAGCATGCCATACAGCCCAAGTTGAATCCTCTTCCTCCCTGGGCCTCCCTCCACATAACTATGTGTAGCATGGTCAGGTGCACCATGAGATCTCCGCTCCCTTATCCAGCTCTGAACTTGTCGGGATCTCAGGAGAAAGGTGATGTTGGTGTTCTAACAGGGAGGGCGCTCCTGGGTGGTAGGTTGGTTTCGTCCTGGAGTCTGAGTGTTTGACCCTGGAGGAGCCTGGAGGAGAAAGCAATTTCTGTACTCTGAGAAATATTCCTACACCAGGAATCTTTCTTCACATTGTAAGAAAATGAGGTTTGCCTCTTCCTATCAAAGAACGGGCCAGAGGGTGGTTAGAGACTATTTTTATCTGAAGGGCCACATTTTGTGATTCCAGCTGTCTGTGCATGGGTTTGGGGAGGGGTGTGTGGGTTTCCAAAAGAAAGAGTGGGGATGACAAATTAGGAAAGAGTTCGTGAGAGAGAGAGAGAGAGAGAGAGCGCCTTCAACAAGGGTGTTTCAGGCTGAGAAAGATCCAAGAGGGAAGATAAAGGGGTGGAAATGAGATCACTCTGTAGGTGGTTAGGCATGTGGGCTCCAGAGCCAGGCCGTCCTGGCGAACCCCTGGTATTTCCTAATACGAGCCATGCATAACCTTGGACACGTGAGTAAACGCCCCAGCCTCCCACTGCCATCATCTCTAAAACGGGGAAGATCAGACCAAGCATCCCCACGTTGCTGGACTAAATGAGTTGAACGTGTCACAGGACATGCTTTTGCAAAGAAAAGGCTCAGTGAGTGTCAGCTATGACAGCGTGTCGAGGATGTTCTGCAAACAGATCAGGCACTTTGCGTGCTATTTTTTTTTTTAATCCCCGCAGCCACCCCACAGTTGACTCATCCATTCATGACCAGAGCAGAGGCTGATTGAGCCTTGCCCTCCGACACACCACCCGCCAGTGGAAGACGGTCTCGAGATCCGTTCCGACTTACCCGAGTCCGAACTGAACACCGGGCTGCCGGGAAGGGAACGCACTAAGAGCTCTGAGGGAGAAGAGGGGAGCCCAGTTGGCCCCAGTTTGACTGTCTAGCATGGCCTTTCTCAGGAGGGAGGATTTTAGCCGAAGTCAGAGGGATCCGTAGTGTTTAGCCAGATGAAGAGCTGAAGAGCAGAGGAAGTGACCTTTGCAAAGAAAAAGTGTGGCCCAGAGGCCAGTGTGACTAGAGCACAGAGAGGGGACTGGGCCAGAGGGGACTGGGCCAGAGGGGACTGGGCCAGAGTGGGAGTGTTCTGTTACACAGAGTTGGGGAAACCAACACACAGGAAGTGGGGGTGGCTTTCCAGAGGTTGTATGTGTGGGATGGAGGGGTTGGGGTCTGCTTGAGATGAAAGCTTCCCTTCCATCCCCACTGGGGACAAGGCCAGGAAAGCAGATTCTGGTTTGCTGTTGGAGGGAGCAGAGAGCATCTGTGTGTGAGCTGAGGGATGGTATTGATGGACAGCGGTGACTTCGAAGGTGGCGGGGCAGGCCTCACGTGCCCTGCCGAGTTTGGACCTCATCCATTTTAATTCCCTTAGGGTTATGGGGTAGAACTGGATTAATTTCAAACTAACCCTATCTGTGCTCCAGGGTTTAATATCTCCTGTGCCCCCTGGGTCATTCTTGGCATCAGATGCTCTGCTCAGATCAGTGGTATAAAGTGTTTTTGGTTTTTCATAGTTCTGTGTTTGTACGTGTGTGTGTGTGTGTGTGTGTGTGCGTGCGCGTGCATGCGCGTGTGGGTGTATGTGTGGTTTTCTTCCCCGAAGCATGCTGAGTTCGCTGAAGGAAATGCACGAGACTTGGGTGAAACCTTATTTATTTTTTTGGAAGGCATGCAGTACAAAGTCATTTCTCTCCCTGCATTAATATGCATGAGGCTGGCCTGTTCTCTACTCCTCAGGAAGCATAGGCAGGGAGTAGGGGGGAGCCCCATTTGACTGGTGTCATGGCCCTGCCCATGGCTGCTGGCACCCCATTAATCAGGGGGGAACAGTAGCCTCGTGAACTGTGAAATTGGCAGCCCCCTGACAGCTCTGGGGCCCATTCGAGCAGGGACTCTATTTCACAGCTGGAAGGTGGCCGTGTAGAGTGGGGAAGGAGGGCGCTGGGCTTAGTGGGCCAGAGCGGCCATGCCCCCCCTCTCAGTCTGCACAGACCCCAAACTAGTCGTGCTGAGAGGGCATGCCTCTTGATTAAGGAGAGACATGGGGGGGGGGGAGGGAGGGAGAGAGAGAGAGAGAGAGAGAGAGAGAGAGAGAGAGAGAGAGAGAGAAGGAGGGAGGGAGGGAGGGAGAACGAGAACACTGTCAAGATAACGAACACAGTGGATCATAATGGCAGTCATAACCAATACCTAGTGAGTACCCACTGTCTGTTGAGTTCCAGAACACTATGCTATGTACTTTCTATGCAGTTCTGTATTTAATCCTTGTGATTATCTTATGTGTCATCATCATGAGCCCGTTTTACAGACCAGGAAAACTGGGAGTGAGAGAGGTTAACTATTTCAGGCTGTGCGATGTAACAGAGCTAGGATTAGGACCTGAGTCTCTGTGTCTGTCTGGCTCCAGAGTCTCTGTTTTGTGGCCACTGTGCTATCCTACTGTCTAGCAGGCTTTGAAAGCAAAAAAATCAAGACCAAAAAGCCCATTCATTCAGTGGCCACCTACAAAGTTCACACTGTGTGCAGAGACTTGAGTCTCACTGTTAAGTGCTGGGGTTCTGGGGGGATTCACATTTTGACAAATTCATGATGTGTGGGAGAGATTTGGATAAACACGTAATCGTAGCAGCAGGACACATTTGAGAGCATGGCCAGCGTGCAGTCTGGGGTCTGACAGTTCTCAGCTCTGTGACCAGAGGCAGGTCATCCAAGCTCTCTGGGCCTCAGTTTCCCCATCTCTGAAACAGGCACGTGAGCATGCCCAGATTGAAACTCACTGTGAGGATTCAATGAGATCTCCCAGGTTAAGTGTTTCAACAGTGGCCTGTGCATAGTGAGGCATCCATAAATTATTGCTGGGAAGGTGTCAGAACGTGAATATGGACATATATTCAAGGGACACACAGAAAAAAGCATTTAAATGTGCTGAGGATGACGGGGAAGGCTTCCCTCAGAAGGTGCTATGTGAGCTGGATCCTGAAGATAAGAAGTTCATCAATTAATCCAAGGGGTCGGGGAAGGGATGTGCATAGGTTTGCAAGAAAGAATAAAGAATGCTGTATTCTGGGAACTGCAAGATGTCTAGAGTGACTGGAACAAGAGAACGTGCACAGGAGGAGAGACTGGGACACATGATGGGGACCAGATCCTGGGGACTTGGACTTTACCTGGAAGACCCTGGGCAGCCATTTTCAAGTAGGGAGTACCATGCCCAGATATTTTTCTTCCTAGAAGGATTATTAAGGTGACAGCATAGGCTAGATTAGAATAAGGGCAGGGAGATCAATAGAAGACCGCCACCATGACCCGAATGACAGATGAGGAGCTAGCATGCTCCAGTAGATGATGCCACGGTGTCTGGGAGCGATCCTCTCTGCCTTTCATGCAGAGCTCTTCTACCGACATGCCCTTCAGTTGGACTTAGGTGCCCTACGCTGGACCTTAGTTCCCCTGTTTGTTAAATGAGACGAGAGGGAACATCCAATCCTGTGTCCTTAGGAGGAAGGGTAAAGAGGAAGAAAATGTCCCACAGGAAGTCGATGATAAAATAAAGGGAAGGAATGAGATGGATCCCTAAACGCTGATTTTCACGAGATCTAGAAATGACAGGTTTACAGTGAGGCAGGAATGGAAAGCTGGGCTAGTCCCTGCCACCACCGTGCCCAGCAACCTGGAACACAGCGGGCAGCTGGGGGCTCCCTGTGTCCTTGTGTTGCACCTTGATTTATTGAGGGAATGTGCAAGCAGGGAGAGAGGGCAAGGGAGAAGTGCAAGAAGGGAGGGCAACTAAGAGGAAGATAAGACGATTCCTTTTAGAAGCATGGAGAACATCCCAGGTGTTTTTGCTGTCATTCCAAACAATGGAGTCTCGTATTAGGATGGCATGTCATCTACTGTGTAGTCCATTTTACCTCTTGGAGACGGTGTTCCATCATGCGGGAGCTAGAAATACTTATATGCTGGCTCACTTCTCTCCGGATGATGTTATATGTAAAATATCAGATATTCACACACACACGCATCTGCATACATGCATGCGCACATGTATACATATATACAGCTGTCTCCAAGAGAGTTGGAATTTGAGATCTTTTCATGCACTCTCTGTCCCCAGCATTTAGAATATTCCCTGGAAGATAGGAAGTCCTCAGTCCATACTGGTAGAATAAATAGAAGAAATGAGCTAATGGTATCTACTTTGTCTACCATGTTTATAAGAGAATAAAGGAAGAAGGAGAAGGAAATACAGGGCCCTGAGAGGGCCAGAAGCAGCTCAGTCATCAGCCCCCCACAGAGCCAGCCCTCTCTGTGGGTGGCGGGCCCAGGAGCACCACCCCGGCTGCAGTGGCGTGTGTCTAATAACTTAATTAGGGCTGGTGCCGCTGGGTGGAGCCCAGCTGGGCCCAGCCCTCTCCTGCTTGCAGATGCTGTTCTGCTGTCGCTTGCTGCTTTGATTCTTCCGCCTGCTCTTTCTCTGGGGTCTTATTAATTAGATCTTAGTGTGCAAGGGGTCTGGTGCCAGGCTGGGCGGGCCCCTGAGGACCCCACTCATGTCTTGCCAGCAGGGACCAGAGCCCCTTGCCTTTTGGTTCCATGCCTTCCAGGGCATAAGTGTGATCACTTCTCTTCCTGCCCCTGAGCAGTTAGCGAGGGGCATTGGAGAAATCGTGGCCCCTTTTTTGTTTATGATGTATGTTGGTATTGGACATGCATCTTTTCATGACCGTAAGTGCTGGGGGTGAAGCCAGTCTACACCATGATTCTACCAAGGTTGGGTACACGGCTGTGTCTAAATCAGCATCCGGGAACCATAAGCATAAAACCCAACTAACACATTTCCCTTCCTCCTTTCTTTCTGTTCACTGATGCTCAGTGAGAGCACCTGCTAGGCACAAGGCATATTGCAGATGGTGGGGACAGAGCAATGATCGAAGTGGACAAGTCCTTGTCCTCACAGAGCTTACATTCTAATGAGGCAGTGGAGGGAAAGAGAGTAATCACAGGACCCCATTCATAAAAACCTTCATGCAGGGCAGTGATAAGTGGATAAAGGGTGGGGTAGCACACAGAAGAATTGGGGCCCTGCTTTTGCAGAGGAGATGGCCAGTCAGAAGGCACAACTCCACCAAGTTGAGAGGAGTTCCAATGAGGGACACAGTAGGGTGAGCAGAGTGAGACAAGGGGAGAAGTGTAGGCAGCAAGAACCTAATGTAACCTAATGTGGGGCCAGTGACCGCACAGTGCTGGGATTTTCTGGGTCTGATTTGCAGCCATTGGAGGCTGTGGAGTGAAGGAGAGTCAAGTTCAAATTTATGTTGCTAAGGGGAGTATAGAGAACATAGAGAACAAGCATGGAAGCAGGGAGAACACAGGCGATTTTGCATATAACAATAACAACAATCAATACCGTAAACACAACTGGTACTTAACTGTGTGCTCTGTGTTCATCACATTCACAGTCCTTCCACATTAAGGATACCCAGTGGTGAGAATTGATATCCATGGTTCAGTGTCTGAGAACATACAACCTGTTTTATTCCTTTCTAGAGTAGCACTTTTTTTTTTTTAATGGAGGGTTGGTGTTTGAGTTTTTTCCCCTAAGATTATTTGCAAAATTTTATCTCCTATTTCTTGGCAAAAGACCCATAGCTTGGTCACTCGGTCAGAAAGTTCCCAGATGGAAGTAAGAGTAGTGAGTACTGGTTCAGCTGTTCCAAAGACGTGCTTGCTGGAAAAGTCAGACATTCAGTCAGCTGCATGCCTGGACCACTTTACTCTGAGATCATCACACTACTTTCATGGAACTGGCTTTGCTGTAATGATGTTAATACAGGATAATGGAGAGCCAGAATCAGTTCCGCGCCAGGTTTTCTACTTCATAGCTGTAGGATTGAAGCAAGCGATTTACCTCCTTTTCCCTCAATTTCCGTATCTATGAATGGTGATACTAAAATAAAGCTAGTTGTCGGTATTAAGTAAGTTATAAAGCATAAGCTGTTTAGAACAGTTCCTTGGGCTATGCAGTTACTGTTTGTGTCGTTAACCTTGCTGCAGTCTTCTCCGATTTCTGAGGGGGGCCAGCTGAGGATGTTGCTTCGTACCTCACACAGGGCGCAAAATAGCAACATCGACTCCGGAATCGGAACCAAGATGGCTGTGTTCTCTGGCCAGATGGTTATTTTAATTTTGTGGACTTATGGATCTGGTAGCCAGTCCCTCCTCTTTGTGCTTGCTGTCTGCTGGGATGCTTGGCGTCTATTGTGAAGCTGAAGCTCTAGGAAGTGTACCGGATTTTATGTGCTCATCCGAGTACCACTTTTTCCCTTGGCTTTGTCTTCATTTCCTCACGTCAGTTGTTCTCT